>NC_085930.1:159205833-159862500 GCF_028885625.2 Pongo pygmaeus
CCACTATGAGCAAAGAAGAGAAAGGGGAATGTGCATGACAGGTCTCTTAAACAGTAAGTAAATCTGTTTGGTTTCAAAGGCTTCAAATTGCCCTCCCCACCTGTAGATTCATCCCCTCCTTGCTGCTACCAGAAACAAAATACCAATTTGAGCATGATTACAATTTTCCCAATTTTACTGTTCCACATCAAATTCAAAATAAAATCCCAACCCCTTAGCACAATCTCCCAGGCCTGTCATAATCTCTTTCTGCCTAACTTGCCAGCCTCAATTCCTCTACTCTGCCAACTGCCCTCCCTGAGCCACGTGCATTTATCTGAATCATCTGACTCACCTTCAGCCCTTTGCATGAGTTGTTGTTTCCTTAGCCAAAAACATTGCCCTACTAGGCCTTTAAAACTTAGTTCAAAGGTTGCCTGTAGGAAGTCTTCTTTGACACCCTTTGCCTATCCCTGACACTCCCCCAACACAAACAAGAGCAGAGTTCCTCCTTGGAGGTCCCATAGCATCGTATGTTTACCTTAAGCAAAACTGGCAAGACATGGATTCCATGTTTGTATCTCTCTGCCTCTAGAATGCAAGTTCCCTAACCACAGAGGTTGGGTCTTTCAAATAACCTACTGTGTGCTGAGTGCTGTGGTAAGCACTGAGAAATAAAGAACAAGAGAGGCAAAGTCCCTGATGTCTCGGAGTTTATGGTCTTATGTGGTAAGTCAGACAATTAACAAACAGATAAAAGCATAATGACAAGTGCTACTCTAGTGTACTAAAGAGTAGTAAGAGAGAAAAAGGAAAACATAAGATCACGTGATCTAATCACGGCAGAGAATTGAGGAGGAGCCAGTGATGCCTGGAACCAGGGCAAGACTGCTTGATCCTGAGGGCAGAGTAAGAGCTCAAATATTTGTGGAGGGAAGGAAGGAGATGGTTGAGATCTAGTTCAAGGATATAAAAGGGATTCAAACTCCTTCCATATAGAAACCATTAGTACAGTAACTTTCCAGTCCAGGAACAAAACGCAGAGAAAAGCACCAACATTTTCAGGTCCAGTTCAGACTTGGAGCCTTGGAAGGTGATAATGGTTTGGATCTGTGTCCCCACCAAATATAATGTTGAATTGTAATCCCCAGTGTTGGAGGCAGGGTCTGGTGGGAGGCTATCAGATCATGAGGGCGGAGTTCTCATGGATGGTTTAGCACCATCCTCCCTTGGTACCATATAATGAGTGAGTTCTCACGAGATCTGGTTGTTTAAAAGTGTATGGCACCTCCCCCACCCCATCTCTTGCTCCTGCTCCAGCCATGTAAGACTTGCCTGCTTTCCCTTTGCCTTCCACCATGATTATCAGTCTCCTGAGGCCTCCCCAGCCATACTTCCTGTATAGCCTGTGGAACCATGAGCCAATTACACCTTTTTTCTTTATAAACAGTCTCAGGTACTTCTTTTCTTTTCTTTTCTTTCTTTTTTGAGATGGGGTCTCACTCTGTCACCCAGACTGGAGTGCAGTGGCGCTATCTCAACCCACTGCAACCTCTGCCTCCTGGGCTCAAGCAATTATCTCACCTTAGCCTCCCAAGTAGCAAGTAGCTGGGACTGCAGGCACACACCACCACACCTGGCTAATTTTTGTATTTTTGGTAGAGACGGGGTTTCATTCGAGACCAGGGTCTCGAAATCCTGGACTCAAGTGATCTGCCTGCCTCAGCCTCCCAAAGTGCTGGGATTACAGGCATGAGCCACCGCACCACACCTGGCCTAGCAGTGTGAAAATGGACTACTACAGGAGGGGTGGCCAGAGGCTATGCTGAACTGGTGATCTTAGGGCAAAACAGGGTTTTTAAAAGAGATGGGGTCTTGCTATGTTGTCCAAACTGGAGTGTAGTGGCTATTCATAGGCCCAATCATAGTGCACTGCAGCCTCCAACTCCTGGGCTCAAGTGATCCTCCTGCCTCGGTCTCCCCAGCAACTGGGACTATGGGAATGTGCCACCTTGCCAGGCTTGGTGCACGTTTTTATAAGCCAACATCCCTTGAAGAATAGCCCAGAAACACTAGACTAAGCCCTGGAATTGCTGGGAAGCCTCAGTTTGGGAAATACTACTCTCCCAACCCCCACCTCACCAACACCTGGGCACTCACAATGTACATTAGCATATTTAAGGCTCTGAATATCTCAGCATATGGAAAACCTGCTACACTTCTATTTCCCAAATTAATTTGACCACTGTATGCTTTTTGTTTTGTCTTGTTTTGTTTGAATACAACACTGTTTTAATCCTGTGAACAAGTATTTTGTAAAACAGACTTTAGGAAACTGGTCTAAATCATTCTCCATAACCCACAAGCCTAATTGTGATAATGTCTAGCTTCCAGTAATTTTGTTCAGTAGAAGCATTAAATAAATAAGGTAATAGGACTTTTGAAAAGATATAATAGTTTGGTTTGCACATGTGAAAGTAGAAGGTGCAAGAGGCTCAGTAAGTCTAATTTCACCACATTTATTCATCTTAAAATAATTTCAACAGAACTAAAAATGGCTAATATGTGTAAAGATAAATATGTATAAATATATACTAATATAAGTTTTATGAAAAAACTAATTACTAAAGGTTAAATTTGAATTCGAATGCATTTTTATGCACTGCAGATTAGTCAGATTTTTTTAAGTAAAATTAATCATTTCTGTTCAACCAAGTGCAAAACAAATTAAGTTTATTCATCACAAACCCATCTTGCTTATTTTAATTACAACCACTTTAAATAACAGAACTATTAGGCTCTATAAAATTAATTTTTTAAAATTAAATACATTAGACTTCATAATAATATAGATACTTAATAGAGAGAAAAACTCCATGTCAAAGGCTAATTAATATCATTGACACTTTCCCAGTAACTAAAAATAAGACTAATAGCAAGTTCCTCCAATATCATGCTATATTATAATATATACAAAGTCCATTGGGAAATTGACTTCATACTTCTTTCATTAGAGTAAATCCAACCAAGGCTGGGTGTGGTGGCTCATGCTTATAATCCTAGCACTTTTGGAGGATGAGGCCAGCAGATCACTTGAGGTCAGGAGTTTGAGACCAGCATGGCCAATATGACAAAACCCTGTCTCTACTAGAAATACAAAAATTAGCCAGGCATGGTGGCTCACGCCTGTAGTCCCAGCTACTTGGGAGGCTGAGGCAGGAGAATCGCTTGGACCAGGGAGGCAGAGGTCGCAGTGAGCCAAGATCCCACCACCGCACTCCAGCCTGGGCGACAAGAGCAAAACTCTGTGTCAAAAATAAATAAATAAATAACAAATGCAACCATATAAAATTATTGTTCTAGCCATTCAAAAATGTTAGATTTATAAAGTTCACATATACATCATTACTGTATACAGAACTCACTTCCTAGCTAAGCTTGGATTATAGCCATCTTTGTCAAATTAGCTCTTCTAAGTTTCCATTTTTCTAATACCTTTAAAATTATGGGGCATCTTAAATAAAGCTACCTCAAAAGAAGTCACTGAGTGAATGACTGCTAGTAGTTTAGTAACAATAAATATCAATGGTGTAATTTATTCTCAAGTCAAGTTTTATCAATAATTTGCTACCTTCCCAAACTGGTGTTCAGATATATTAAAGAGTAGTTTAATTATTCATCTGCTTAATGTACATCTAATAAAATAAGGCCAGCATCACCATTAACTAGAATTAACCTAAGCCCTCCACAAATATTGGTTTATGTAAGTCTCCAGTCAAAACTCACTTTTTAAAATCTACCTTTTATTTGGCTTCTAACAGTCAACTGAGAAGTATAACTAAGAACTTTGCCATATTTTAAGAAATACTTGGCTGTTTTTAGCATTTTGATACTTATTCTTTATAGAATAAAGTACTTTTAGCACTATTTCAATAGATTTTTCTTTTAGATCACTCGGGTCAAATATCAACGAAAATAAATAAGAAAATGATCAACTAAAATGCTCTCTTGACTGTTAAATGTCACATCTATATGATAAAATACCATGAGCCCATTAAAACTCACATTGCATGGGGAGAGAGTGGTCTTTTCAATAAATGATAATGGATCAATTAGATACACACATGAAAAAAAAATTTGACCTTCTACCTCCAACTATACATAAAAATCAGTTTTAGATGTATTGTAGATCTAAATGTAAAAGGTAATATGACTTTTAGAATAAAACATAAGAAAATACCTATGACCTTAAAATAGGCAAAGATTTCTCAAACAGGACACAGAAAGCTTTAATCACAAAATAAATTGATAAATTGGACTACATTAAAATTAAGAACTTCTATTTCATGAGAAGTCACCATTTAGAGTGAAAAAGCAAGCCACAGAATGGGAGAAGATATTTCTACTACAAATCTGGCAAAGGACTCATCCAGAATACTAAAAAAGGCTCCTCTAAGTCAATATGAAAAACAGACAACCCAACTGAAAAAAAGGCAAACAATTTGAGCAAACATTTTACAAAACAGGATATCCAAGTGACTGATAAACATATGAAATGAAAACCACAATGAGATGCCACTACCTAACCACCAGAGGGACCAAAATTTTCCAGCATTTCTTTAAGTGAACATATCATCATTACAATTAAAAATACACATTTTGGCTGGGCGCGGTGGCTTACGCCTGTAATCCATCACTTTGGGAGACCAAGGTAAGTGGATCACCTGACGTCAGGAGTTCGAGACCAGCCTGGCCAACATGGTGAAAACCCATCTCTACTACAAATACAAAAAATTAGTCAGGCACGGTGGCACGCACCTGTAATCCCAGCTACTCAGGATCCTGAAGCAGGAGAATTGTTTGAACTCAGGAGGTGGAGGTTGCAGTGAGCTGAGATCACGCTATTGCTCCAGTCTGGGCGACAAGAGTGAAACTCCGTCTCAAAACAAACAAACAAACAAACAAAACCACATATGATCTATATGCTCCTGCAGAATTTATATGAAAAGAATAAATATATATGTCTTGTCTGTCCAGGTAAAAGAAGAATATCAAGTAAACTATTACCTTCAATGGCCTTGCTTTTTTAGACTGTGCATATGAAGTGTTGATGAGAAAGTGAAACAGGTAGAACTTTTAAACATGACTGCCAAGAGTGTATAATTGGTATAGCCACTTTGGAGAACTGTTTGGCATTATCTATTAAAGCTGAACATATGCTCGCCACATAACCCAACACTCCCTTTCCTAGGAGAGAAAGGAGTGCACATATCCACTAGAAGATATTTATAAAGATGTTAATAGCAGCACCATTTATAATGGCTTAAGATGAGAAAACAACACAAATGTCCATTAAAAATGGAATGTTTAAATAAACTGTAGTATATTCATACAATGGAATACTATACAACAACAAAAATGAGCCATAGGCTGGGCACGGTGGCTCATACCTGCAATCCCAGCACTTTGGGAGGCCAAGGCGGGTGGATCACTTGAGGTCCAGAGTTCGAGACCAGCCTGGCCAACCTGGTGAAAATACAAAATACATCTCTATTAAAAATACAAAAATTAGACAGGCGTGGTGACAGGTGCCTGTAATCCCAGCTACTTTGGAGGCTGAGGCAGGAGAATCACTTGAACCTGGAAAGCAGAGGTTGCAGTGAGCCGAGATCACGCCATCACATGATCTGGGCTCTGGCAACAGAGCGAGACTCTGTCTCAAAAGAAAAGAAAAGAAAAGGAAATGAGCCATATACAAAAACTGAATGACTCTCACAAGCATGATGGGAGGTGGCACCTCCCCAAAAAAAATACTAAATACTATTGTATGACTCCATTTATTAAAAAGTCCAAAACCAGGGGCTGAGGGGAGAAGATCTATGCTTTAAAAGTCAGGATCATGATAACACTTTCAGCATAGTGCCTGGAAGGGGATATGAGGGAGGCTTTTGGGGTGCTGTTATGTTCTCTTTCTGGAGCGCTGTCCTAGTCTGTTGGTTACATGGGTATATTCACTTTGTGGCATTCGTCAAGCTGCACACTTACAATTTGTGCATTTTCTGTATGTTATACTACAATAAAATTTATATTAAAAAATCTTTTTATACATATTTGTATAACATATTTTCTTTTTTGTACTTTTTCTATATTTTTTGATTTCCTTAAGTGAACATATCACCATTGTAATAATAAAAGATAAATACTGTTTTTATGCTCCTGCCAGGATTTATACAAAAAGAACAAACCAGATTTATCAACATATAGGTGGTCTTGCCTGCTTAGACAAAAGAAAAAGTTTTAAGCAATTTCCTTCAATGGTCTGGAAAATTGTGTCAAAATGTCAACCTGATATGAAATACATCTTATATGAAATAGATTATTGAGGTGTTGTGAAGTAGCCTTGGATAAATGTGGTCAATAACAAACTACCTCTTCAATATCAGGAACTTCTTGCTTTAGAAAGTATCTGAAAAACTGCCTCAGTTTGCCTATAAATCCCAGCACAGCAATAGTTTACCTGACAATTGGACATTTTAAATACCACATCAGAAGTCCAGTGAAATGCATTTTAATAAGTCACAGGATACCCCACCTTTCTTCTAATATAAGAATTAAAAAAAAAAAAGCAGCCTGGGCAACATGGGAAAACCCGGTCTTTACAAAAAATACAAAAATTAGCTGGGCATACTGGTGTGTGCCTATAATCCCGGCTACTCGAGAGGCTGAGGTGGGAGGATTGCTTGAGACAGGGAGGTCAGGGCTGCAATGAGCCATGATCGCGCCACTGCACTCCAGCCTGAACAACAGATCCAGACCCTGTCTCAAAAAAAAAAAACAATAAAAAAAAGAAAGAAAGAACTGAGAGTAAATGTTTTCTCATTCTGTCCTTCTCCTTCTATGCTTGTCTCTTCTCCCTTTTCTTTTCTCCTCTTCCTCTTTTTCTTCCCTCTCCCTATTTAATCTCAGTCATGGGATTGCCAGTGAGGCTAGAAAGTTTTAAGTTTAGTTCTCCTAGTGTTTGAAACACAAGCTGAAGTAAAGGCCCTTGTTATAACTGGGAAATTAGCCTCCAGCCTCTCTAAAATTGGAAGTGCAAACAGAGAAGGGAAAGTGAACAAGTATCTGTTTCTTCTTCCCTCTCCAGCTCCAGCCCCTCCCCCGTAGTTCTCCAACCCGGGCCTCACTATAGGTCAAAATGAATGCAGCTGCCCAACACTGATGCGAGCTTGTTCACATTGATGGACACTTTTCTCATGTTCACGTGGTAGGTCACAGAGCAGTAGGGGAAAGGGAAGTGGTGATGCAGTATCTACTACCCACGCTAGGGGTAGGGGACCAGAAAGTTGTTAGGGGAAAAAAAAATATTCGAACAGTGAAATGGAGCGTGTAGCAAAGTGGAGGAGAGTGACTCTTTGAACCGCTATAGTGGCAGGAAGAGCAAATCAGGTGCTGTGCACATTACAAAAGAACAGGGAAAAAATGTACAAGTGAGATGGTATATATCCAAGTTATCTGAAGACCCTAAAATCCTTCAAATATTAGAGATTATGGCTATGATGCTAAATGCCTTAGGGACTTTCAGAAGAACTAGTATATTTAAAAGGGGTGCAAAACCTCGAAAATTTATAGGCATCCTAGAAAGTCCCCCAACAGAAACTCTGAAACCTGCATCGAGACTTCCCATTTTACAGTACAAGGAAGGTGGGGGTAGGGGATGGGGTGGTTTCCACCAGGCCCAGCAGAAAAAAAGCAGAAAGGTCACCTCCTCCCAATCTGCAAGTATCTGAAATCCCCTCATGGAGGATGTGACATGAGGCTGAAAGACAGAGCACACGGGATGAGACCTCAGGCCAGAGCCAGGTCAGCTCAGCTCGCAAAAGAAGGGCGGGAAGTTCCTACTCTGGTGCTGCTGGCACACCATCCCCCAGAATGGAGGCAGGAGTGGGAGGCAGGCTGCTTGGCAGAACTAGGTGCAGAGGGAAGAAAATGGCCTGAGAATGCTGACTAGATTTGAGTATTTGATGTCTGAAGGGGATTTGGGGTGAGGCAGGGAACAAATGACTTGATAAGAAAACCACGAAGGCAGATGAAAGACACAAGATAGAAGAGGGGAGGCTAACTATAAGAAAGTGATTGTGGGCAGATTGAGAGATAGCCATTGGGACAAAAGAAAGTGGTCAGTGAGGGCAAGGAAGGAAGAAATCAGCCTCAGAAGGAACAGAATTCACACCAGTCTGATGCCCAAATCTGAAATAGATTCACACATTATTCAAGCCCAAGAGTTGTGGTTTGGGGTACCCTTATATGGGGCTCGGGGGAGGTGGCAGGAAGGGTTCTTTTTAAATAAATGAACCATAAATGATTCAAAAGATTTTTTTAACTTTTTATTATGAAAAATTGAGCATACAAAAAAGCAAGCAGAATATAATAATGACCTTCATGTACCCAGTACTCTGATCCAACAATTGTCTAATCCTGGTCAATTATGTCATTCAACCACAGCCATTTTCCCGCTTCTCATATTAGTTTTTTTTTTTTTTTTAATTATTGTAGTAATGGCTGGGCACGGTGGCTCACACCCGTAAATCCCAGTACTTCGGGAGGCTGAGGCGGGCCGATCACAAGGTCAGGAGTTTGAGACCAGCCTGGCCAACATGGTGAAATCTCTTTTCTACCAAAAACACAAAATTATCTGGGTGTGGTGGTGCACACCTATAATCCCAGTTACTTGGGAGGCTGAGGCAGCAGAATCACTTGAACCCGGGAGGCAGAGGTTACAGCGAGCCAAGATCGTGCCACTGCACTCCAGGCTGGGTGACAAGAGTGAAACTCCATCTCAGAAAAAAAAAAAAAGTGACCACAATGTCATTATACCTCAAAAATTCTTACCATCATGGGATATTTTGGTGGCATTTCTACATTAAAGCCTCTCTTGTTACTGTACCCAAAAATGCTTGTGCATTTTAGAAGAATTTGGAAAGGTGAGAAGAAATTTTACTAAGAGAAGGGATCAGGAGGTAAAGCTGTATCAGGAACCCTGGGAAGGACAAAGACCTAGCAAGAAAGACTGTTCTAAGCTGGGCGCGGTGGCTCACACCTGTAACCCCAACACTTTGGGGGACGAGGCAGGAGGATCACCAGAGGTCAGGAGTTCGAGACCAGCCTGACCAACATAGAGAAACCTCTACTAAAAATACAAAATTAGTTGGGCATGGTGGCGCATGCCTGTAATTCCAGCTACTCAGGAGGCTGAGGCAGGAGAATCACTTGAACCCGGGAGGCAGAGGTTGCCGTGAGCCAAGATCACGCCATTGTACTCCAGCCTGGGCAACAAGAGCAAAACTCTGTCTCAAAAAAAAAAAAAAAAAAAAAAGATTGTGTTCTGTGGTTGGTCATAGAATACAGCTGTGCAGTGGAGGACATGCGTCTTATAAAACTCCATACTTAGCTCTAGAGAAGTCTGCGGCAATCAGTAGACATCAAAAAGCCAAAATTGAAACTGCTCTCATTGAAAGCAGAGAATTAGGGGATCTATATAGCAGGAAAAATGGTGTTTTCTGTCCTGTCTCCCTTCCCCCAATCTATTGTATTGTGTGCATCATAAAATATTTAAAAAACATATCATTAAAGGATGTGATTAAAAAATAAACTTCTTATATTTTTCTCACACTCTAATAGATCATCTTGCACCCCTCACTTTGGAGACCACAGAGCTTGATTGTCACTGTTACCCCACGTGTAATCTTTAAGTAGGTGATAGAGAAATCAGGTTTGGCAGGTTGAAAAAGAGCCTAGGGACACCTATGCAAAGGACAGTAGAGGCCAGTGGTCTCAACTCTACTGTATATTAAAGTCGGCCTGGGAGGTTCTGAGAAATGTGAACACTCAGGTCCCACCCCATACGAATCAAATTAGTAATTCAGAAGGTGAAATCTGTGTGGTTTTGTTTTCTTTTTGTTTTTTTTTTTGTTGTTGTTTTTTTTGAGACGGAGTTTCGATCTTGTTGCCCAAGCTGGAGTGCAATGGCGCGATCTTGGCTCACTGCAGCCTCTGCCTCCCCAATTCAAGTGATTCTCCTGCCTCACTCAGCCTCCCGAGTAGCTGGAATACAGGCACGTGCCACCATGCCCAGCTAATTTTTTTTGTATTTTTAGTAGAAACGGGGTTTCACAATGTTAGCCAGGCTGGTCTCGAATTCCTGACCTCAAGTGATCTGCCTGCCTTGGCCTCCCAAAGTGCTGGAATTACAGGCGTGAAGGTCTGTGCATTTTTAAAAAGTTCCTCCAGTGATTCTTACAGGCAGGGTTGAAAACCCACTGGTGTAGGTGTTTAAAAAAAAAATAGTTGCTTAACGTGAGGATATTAGTTCTGATTTTAAAACATTTTATTCTGCTATTTTCTCATCTAGGAGTGGGACAATGTTTTGCAGGGAAGTGAGAGGAAAAGGAGGGTAGAAAAACTTTAAAGTAGAAATCAGACCTAATAAAAGAATAGTGAAGTTCTCTCAAAAAAGGGTGGTTTTCATTTCTATATTACAGGTTCTAATTTACTACATCTTAAACTGATCCACAATTTTGACAGACCTTATTTTCATTCAACCAAAGGCACTTACCCTATTAGATTATTAAAATTATCTAATGACTATTTCATATTGCGATCATGGTTATTTCATATGTCAAAATAATTAATCCCGGCTACTTACATGTTTTCTTTTTAATCAAGTTTATCTCTCAGTTGGGAAAAGAAACAAATCTGATCTTAAAAAAATAGAAAGACATTTTCTATCTCTGAGGAACTGACTTCATCAAATTATCCTGGAGGGAAAAGCAAGTATAAAAATGTGAACTATAGGCAGCTGGAAAGCAAAATTCTCCACAGTGAATGACACACCAAATCCTGCAGGGAAATATGCACCACAATACTTTGTTTCCTGTGGCTTCCTGCCTGAGGAACACTGAAGAACAGTAAAAATTATTCCAGAAATTATTTCCTCAGCTGTCTCATGGATGAATTTAGCACAGGTATTTGGTCAAAATGTTAAATCACTGTCAAATCCAAACGTGTATATTTATAAATGTTTATATATGTAATCACAGGTTCCTAAAAATGAAGGTTGAAAGAAACTTGAACTGGATTCCATTTTATCACAAGCCTGGAATGCTGAAAATGCTGTGGCAAAGTCATCCATTCATTCATCTAAGTGAAAAGCCTATAAAATCATAGGCACCTTCAGCCATATCCTTAAATTTCACCATTTTACGTTTCACAAAGTTATATTGGCATTATCTTTTGTGCTGGAAACAAAGTTAATTGTCTTCTGCAGGATACTTAAAATAAAATGGGCAATCTCAGTTTATTTTATGATATTTAAGAGGCTAAAATGAGCTTGTTCCACAAATAGCCTTCCTAGTAAATCCTGGGAAGTCATGAGAGGGCTGTGTGATGGTAGCATGCACCTCCTGTAGATGGCATTGTGCATTTTGCTTGGCCACAGCAAGTGTTTACTAAACTAGGGGTGGGTTGTCACAACAGACTCCAAGGTCATGCAGAAAATTAATATCAATAATTAATATCTCTGTATGGTTTTACATGGTACTTCACATTTTTAGATGATTTATAATTAGTTACCATCCATCCTTGATATGTTATTGCCATAATTCAGGACCTCCATATCTCTTACCTGGACTACTTCTAAATAGGTTCTCATCTCACTCCAGCCCATCCTCGCCATCACATGTTCTCTTGACAATGCATCTCGGAGCCTGTAACTCCTGTTATTTATCTATGGAATGTTCTATCTCTTGTTTCTTGGTTCTCACCTCCTACTACCTTCCCACATTCACTGCTTAACACAGCCACATGGAGCTTTGTGCCATTCTCCAAACATACTGTTTGGTTCTAAGCTCTGTTTCTTCACTGTCCTTCATGAGTATCTTCAATGTGTCTGCCTGACTGGCAAGCTCTCACAAGGCCTGGGAAATCAAGCCACAACTTTATCTCTTCTGTGGAAGCCTTTTTGGAAAGCTCCAGGGTTGGCCTTTCTATCTTTTGTGTTATCTTAACCTTTGTACATACTTTTATTGTCATTCTTATCACCATTGTCTCTTTCCAAATCTGGGTTCCCCTCTCTCCACTATCACCCCCAAATAGAAATTGAGTTCCTCCAGGGAAGATACTCTTTCACAGTCATCTTGATATCCCCAGAATCTGGCAGGTGTTCAATTAAAGAAACTAATGAGCTCAATTGATTATTAAAAGAATTTTTGTTCCTGTTTGAGGTAGAGAAAGGAGAATAATACAAAGCAGAAACAATGTTATTTCACCTAAATCAGAGGTGAGAAATCTATTTTACTGTGAGCCAATTATGAAAATTTAAAGATGCTCACTGGTTATATTTTTAAATTATTCAAAACAAAAATATTTCTACTGAATGAAAGAATTTCAATGTGAAAATAGGCACTTCCTGTTAGAGGCACTAAACTGTTAAAATGTGAGTAGATGTGAGAAGCAGCAGCACAGAGATGGTTTTCTGATCTTTGATCAAAGCTTAGAAGTGGCAGGTTGCTCTTCATCAACTGGGATCATTTATTCTTGGCACCAAGTCGTGGCACTTAGATTACAGAGGATCACAGGACCACATGGTCCTTGTTCCTTAGGGAGGCCTTTCTTCAAAGGTTGACTTTCTTTGCCATCCTCTCTCTGCAAGGGGTCTCTCTGGCCTCTCTAACTTAGTGGATTTTTCCTTCTCCCCTCCCTCCACTTTTGTGAGTCAGGTGTTAGAGTTAATACTTAGCAAAGAAAATATATACACGTATTAAAGTTGATCGTTAGCAGCCTCATATAAATAACACCCTGGGGAAAATGCCTAAATCTATGAATAGTTGCTTATAAACTATAATTCACAGGGTCTCAAGGGGTTATGTAGCAATTTGGGAGACTGGTTGGATGGGGCATGTTTTGACTATTCCATCACCTACAGGCCTTGAGCGTTCCTGAAGTCTTCTCACGGTACTAGGCCATATGTGACACATAAGCATTCAAGTTGTGTCTACAGGACATCAAAATAGCTATCTAATTGGACTAAATAAATTATCTTTAAAGCATATCTTTCTAGGATAGGAAAACTGATTATTTTATATCATGTAAAAGTTAAAACAAGAAGATATTTAAATATGTATTTTAATTCCCTATCTGATTGCATTAGAGATGAATATACATTATCATCATATGATTCAAATGATTACTGCTCTGAATCTGTGAGGAGATTCACTACTTCAGATAGGAAGGAACTGATATTTTTTGAGCATCTGCCAGATACTTTATAAACATAAGTTCATTTAATGGCTTAGCACATGAGGTGGATATCACATGGCCCCATTTTATGGATGAGGAAATTAAGATTCAGAGGGGTTGGGTCACTTTCTGAGGTCACATAAATAGCATATGATTGAGCTGGCATTTGACTTGGGGTCTGTGTGTCTACAAATCCAGTGCTTTGTCTTCACACCACACCACTGCTGGAGGCCTACAGAATTATAAGGAACCCAAATGAGACAGGGAAATGCACACAACCTTACTCTGTAACTGCACCTAAACCATGCCAGGCTATTGAGTGTTGATTGCTAGTCCCCCCATAGCTCCAGGAAAGGGAATGCCTCATCTGTTTAGAAACTCCCATACAACAAGCCTTACCAGAACTTACCACTAAACCAAAATCTTGAGTTTGTGAATACAACAAGCAGTTGTCATCACCCTGAGACAAAACAAATTTCCTTACTTTTGGTGATTATTAGGTCCTTAAATATATTTTATGTAGTTAAATAATTTATTTTTGTTTGCCTTAACCAAAGTTATACAAGCTCATGGTTTAAATAAACTTTAAATGAGGTTTGATGTGAAAAATAATGGTCCCTTGTACCTCCCCTCAATATATTTCTCTCCACTCCAAAGGTGGCGACATTCAATGTTTTCAGCAATTTTGTTTTGTTTGTTTGATTAATTTGTTGGTTGGTAGTTTTGATGTTTACTTCCACAACTTTTTAATGCTATATTTGCTTATGTTACTAATTTGATTTTTCAAGTGTAGGCATTTTCCATGACTTCTCACTGTGAATTACAAGGGCACAGCTTTCTTTCACCACCCTCTCCCGCCCCATCCCACACATCCACCCTTCCCATCTTTTCATCTGCTTACTATCTTTCTATCAAAATTTTGATTAGATTAATACTTAGTATTTATGTTAGTTATAGTGAAGCTCTGTAATATATATAATTCTTCTTCTCATTTTGGCCAAAACTTTTGCTTCCCTGGAGTTGGTTTTTGTTGGTTTTAGCAAATATTCTCTGTGTATATCACTAATTTAACCCCAAACTCTCCATCAAATGCTTAACATTTTTTCTTTCTTTTCTTTCTCTCTTTCTTCCTCTTTCCTTCCTTCCTTCTTTTTCTTTCCATTTTTCTTTATTTTTCTTTCTCTCCTTCTTTCTTTCGAGATGAGGGTCTTGCTATGATGCCCAGACTAGAGTGCAGTGGCTATTCACAAGCATGATCATAGCGTACTGCAGCCTAGAACTTCTAGGCTCAAGCCACCTTCCTGCCTCAGCCTTTCAATTAACTGGGATTACAGGCATGTGTTATCATGCCCTTTTTCTTAAAATATTCAAATGCATCAGGAATTCTTTTATTTTTACCTTCCTGAAAAATATCTCCCCTTACACCTTATAACATGCATTACCTGGACAGATGGCCCTGGACACCAGGTGCACGCTTGCTACCTGGGACGTCCCTTGCTTATGTCCTGGGAACTCCCTTTGCCTGTCTCTTGTATTCACTGCCTTCCTTTATATTGGCTTCATATCCTCATTTTGGTGGAGCACATCCTTGAGTAGCTTCTGAGAATGAAAACATGAGAGATAAAATATTTTGAGAACTTACATGACTAAAATTCAACTTATTTTCTATGTTTTCACATTCCTAAATTTCTAACCTTCAATTATTTTCTATATCCTCTAAATCTCATACAACTTATTACAAATCTCTTAAACCGGTAGGCCTGAGACTGACCATAGTATTCCAGTAGCAGTCTGAAGAATGTAATACAAGAATTATTAATACTTTGTGATTCTGAATTTGGTCTTCTAAATTCCTCCCTGCCACAGTTGCATACTGCAGTTATAGTGCATTTGTCTTTTCTCCCCACATGTGTTCCTATTTAGGATCAACACCTCTCAATTTTTCCAAGGTCATTTTGAATTCCATTCTTATGTTCTGAAGTGCTAATAACGCTGTCTCTTAACATCAGCCATACTGAGCTTCATAAATATCATAAAAATTACTGATAAAGTACACAATGTATAATACTTCTAGACCCTCGAACCTGTTGCCATTACTTCTAATGGCCAATTTAAAATGATTCCAAACCACTAAATAATGAGAAAGCTTGACACATATGACCAAATTATTTCTTCATAAAGAAAAGAATGCTTTTATGGTTGAGTATTAAGATGTCTGAGTTCTGGGGGATGTATCCTATTGTTTTTCCAAGGGTGTTCAGCTTCTACCTTTCAAAGACAATCTCTTTCCTTATTTAAAAAATTAGGCAGCATATATAGCTCTTTTTCCATACCACAAGCATTCATCCTGTTAATACTAAACAGGTTTATAATTACAGAGGCAGCAAGGCATAGTGAAAGAGTACTTACTTCAAGAGTAAGAAGACTAATGCTAGTAATGCTTTCCTATGATCCAATATTTGTTGGAGCTACTATCCATCAAATATGTTTGATGGATTTATTAATCCATCAAATAGGTGCTCAAATGGAGCACCTATCATGTGCCAGGTACTGTGCTAGGTACCAGAACTACAGAATGAAAAAGATAGATATGGTCCCAGTCCTTGTTTAAGGGACAACAGATACTGGGCAAGTAATAACAAGTTGAGCATTATAACTTAACCTCCATGAGACTCAGTTTCCTGTGTAAAATAAGGAAAATAATAACAGCACCCCATATGTTCAGATGAGGTCATATTGTAGAAAAATCTTTATAAGCTCTCTTTTTCCAGATGAACTACAGGCATCTTCTACTAGCTTTTGATTTTCCAGAGCCACAGAGCATATCTTACTTATCTTTGTAATCTCAACAAGTGGTGCAGTGCTTGTCAAGTTAGCAGGACTCAACACGTGTCTGCTGAGCAAGCAACAACTCCAAAAGAAGACAAATCCATATTTTTACACAATTAAAAGCCTTTTCATTTTCCTACCAAGATTATCCACCCATTCATGAATTTATGAACATTATTAGTAGAAAAGCATAAAGTAAGACTACAGTAAAATGTTTCCAGTTAGCATGTATTCATCATCAAAGTGTATATGTTGGAATAACTTAAATATTACAGCATTTAAATTTTCATCTATTCAATTTAACATAACAAGTAATTTGTACCTAAAATAACTTCTGAGGGCAGAGTGTACTTTTGCAAAGTTTGACAAAATTATTTGTGGCTTAAAAAGCATCTACATAAGATACTCAAAACAAGTGATTTACTTTAAATTTCAAAACGAGATGTAAAAAAGAATTGAATTAACTCCTAGCAAAATTTTCCCCTACAGAAAAATTTTCTAACAATGCTAAAACATGGTGAAATAAAAAGTGTACGAAAATGCCAACTGACTTGTTTCCCAACAAGTCTACAAGATTGATGGACTTTAATCCTTTGGAACATTAAAATGTATACAGCAGACAGTTTTACCCTGGAAGGTAATTGTTTTAGTTTTTTTTTTTTTCCTTTTAGAGGGCTTAAAGGATAAGCTGTGCTTTCTGTTTCTCATGGAACTGCAGAACAGAAGGACTGAAAGTGAGGCCTAGGAATTGTCTAGTTCAGCCTCCTTATTTTCCAGAGGAGGAAGAACAGAGGCCCAGAGAGCTGAGGTGATCTGCCAGTTGCAGAGCTGGGGCTAGAACTAGAGTGTCCTCTTCTCTAGGAGAGGAATTAGCAGCAGCCAACCTCAAACAGCAGCCTGGTATCCTGGGAATTTGCTTGTATGCTGTGTGGACATAATCTGACCCTGGAGAGTCAAATTCCAAGACAGTTCCACATACATTCCAGATAAAAATGCATTTGAAGTGAAATAGAATGACAGGCCAACACCAGCCCCCCAACCCCATTTTAGGAATAGAAACATAAAATTATCTAATATTTAAAAATCTCTACTCCTTAATATAACAGAAAGACCATCAGAGAGCATCATCTAACCACATCGGCAGTTCCCAACACACCAGCCTACAAGGTGCACCTCAAAGCCTACATTGGTCCATTGCTTCTTTCACTTGGCAAGCAGCTACTTTCTGCTCACTTCATTCCCCTGTGAAGAACCTCACACCTGTAATCCCAGCATTTTGGGTGGCCAAGGCAGGAGGATTGCTTGAACCCAGGAGTTTGAGACCAACCTGGGCAACAAAGTGAGGAACTGCATCTCTACAAGAGCTTTAAAAAAAATAATTAGCCGGCCCTGCTGGTGCATGCCTGTAGCCCCTCACTATCAGAGGCCCTTATCCTCACATTCATCCACATCAGGTTCAACCTCTTTCTCCTGGCCCCTCCCTCCACCAACATGAGGTTTCAAAACAAAACAAAAAACCAGAATGTAGTTCCTCTTCACAAATTTGGGAACATCTGATCTGGTGGTTCCTAAATTATAAAATGGAGTAATGGAGAGAACATATACCTGGGTATCACTCAGATCCAGGTCAAATGTGGCTCTGATTATAAACTCTTGAGGAAGCCCTCAATCTCTTGAAGGTTCAATTTCTTTCTCTCTAAATTAGAGATAATAATGTTTAACCTACAGAGCTGTTGTAGAGATTAAATAAAGTCACATTTAAAATGTATTTACCACACTGCCTGGCTCATGCTAGATACTCATTCCTTTCCATCTTTCAATGAAATTATATTTCCTAGCTTCTGAATTATTGTTCTTTATTTATTAGGCTGGTGCAAAACCTAGCTTAATTGAAACTGACACATCTTATCAAATATCTGATGTCCCTAAGTAGGTTTTATTCTAATATGTGAGCTATGTGAAACATCAGTGACAAGGTTGACCACTTTATTGTTTATACAATATTATTCAGAAAATATATGTATTTGGAAAATATTATTTTGATCAGAAATATTACCAATTTATCTTCTCAGTTTATGTAATTCATAATAATTCTGGGATTAATTGCCTCCAAATTGGATATCTTTTCAAGAAAACTGGTTGTCATCCATTGTTACATGTAGCCTGACTATTGATCAATAACTAATAAAATCATACTGTTTGACACATTTAAATTAAATTAGTGAGTTCATGATTCAGAATGAATATTTGGTTATATTCTTTAGAAAACAATATTCTCTACTTATGAGCAGTATTTTGCCCTTTATGATAAAATCTCATGCTTCTTATCTAAACTAGAAAACATCAACCTTTTAATTCCTGGTTCTGTGTGTTTCCTGGGACCAATGTGGTTAAACACTTAAAGCCAACTCACTTAGTCTCACTAAATTTTAGTGTCCCAAGCAGGTGAATAAAATAATTTTGCATTTATAATAATACCTTTATTTTACAGAGTTCACAATGCATTGAACTACTGTATTATTAATTCTGAAGCATTCCTATAGACTTAGTAGAGGGTATCTATTAAACCCAGCTTCCAAACAGGAGTCACAGCCATGGGCTGAGTGATTTGCTCAAGGTCACACAGATATAGGGTTATAAAGATCAAATGATATCATGCATGCCAAGAGTTTGACAACCATAGAGTGCTGTATGTGTGCAGGGTATGACCAAATATATGAATAGATCTGTGATGAGTTTTCATAGTTATTGGCTGCTATTCTCAATATTCTTTTCCTTTGACTTTCTGGCCAAAACCAAAATAATATATGCCACCAAAAAATCTCACAGAGCACAGTGAGTAATAACAAGAAGCTGGGACATCTACAGAATCCCTTGGAAATATGATGCCATGTAAATGTTATGAATATTAATGGTGACCCTATTATTAAAGTATAAAACAACTTATTTACTTTTTAAAAAACAATAAAACAAGCTTGAAATTCTGACCAAACTCTAACTTGGGGATTGACTTCCAATACTTTTTATCTGCTGCATCTACTTAATTTCCTACTTGGCTGGAGAATTACTGAGAAATCTTGTAGGAAATTTTAAGTACTTGCTACACGAAGCTGGCTATACAGCTACAGAATATCAGCAAAATTTGTATATTATTCTCCCTGATTCTCAGAACTGTTTCAGAGTATAATGAACTTCTTCAGTAGGGTCTGAAGGCTTCTAGTGAAAAGGGTTTAGGACGTGCCAAATACCATGGTTGCTATGAAAATTATCAACCAACTACAAACATTAGCTATTTTATGCCAGAAAAACAGTGTTTTAATAATGATTCATTTCTGGTCATTAGCTGATTATTCTGAGTTCTCATTATCCTGAAACTATATTAGCACTAAGGAAAAATATGATTGCAAATTTGGCTTCTTTTATGTGATGGTTCTATCTCTCATGTACCAACCATAAATTCTTTGCCTCTGGGACTGCAAATGCTTCAGCATGTAATGGAAAGTTAGTATCACATGGCAAGACATTTGTTCTCATTGCAGAGTGAGGCCAGCTCT
Source organism: Pongo pygmaeus (assembly GCF_028885625.2). Taxonomy (NCBI): domain Eukaryota; kingdom Metazoa; phylum Chordata; class Mammalia; order Primates; family Hominidae; genus Pongo; species Pongo pygmaeus. The sequence goes on from NC_085930.1 coordinate 159,225,489, forward strand.
GAAATTCAAACCCTAATGAGAGCAAGTATGTAAATGAGAGCAGCCAAACCAAACAGATGAAGTAAACAAAGCCCAATGAGTCTATAAAAGACATTAAAAAAAACTAAGTATTCATTATTAATCAATAGCATTTAGACTCTATGAATTCACATTAGAGCTTTTCCTAATACTTTGTTACTACAGTGACATATCTATAGACCTACATTAAAAAAATTAAATAAGAAGTTTTTACCCTTACAGTGTCTATATTTTTTAGATTTTTCTATGCAAAGGAAATGTTATTTTAGCCATTATACCAAATATTTAAAATATGTCAATGTGCCTTGAATTAAATACGATTAAGAATAGCTACTGTCAAAGTAATGCGTACTCTTGATCAAGATTTTAATCTTATACTTTCTAAATACTAAATAAGGTATTTTCTCAAGGACTTCAACATATGATCCAATACATACCTTGCATATTTTCTGAAAATTTTGCAACAAATAAAATGCATCAATAAAAAGGTAAAGAAACTTTTATCTTGTAATTAAAATAGTATCTCTCTTTTTTCCCCTTTAAAAAAGACATGTTTCGGCCAGGCGCAGTAGCTCATACCTGTAATCCCAGCACTTTGGGAGGTGGAGGCGGGCAGATCACCTGAAGTCGGGAGTTCGAGAGCAGCCTGACCAACATGGAGAAACCCCATCTCTACTAAAAGTACAAAAATTAGCCAGGTGTGGTGGTGCATGACTGTAATCCCAGCTGCTCGGGAGGCTGAGGTAGGAGAATCGCTTGAACCTGGGAGGCGGAGGTTGCGGTGAGCCAAGAGCGCACCATTCCACTCCAGCCTGGGCAACAAGAGCGAAACTCCATCTCAAAAAAAAAGAAAAAAAGACATGTCCCAAAAGTATCTGTCATTGCAGGGAATTTCCCACTTTACCAATGTTCCATGTTTTTCAGCATGTTTATTACTTTACTTTCATAAATATTGAATAAAATTGTTGTAGCATGTTGTAAAAATGGAACATTTATTTATTTACATAGTATTTACTTAGAATCCAGTATGTGCCAGGCTGTATTATTCACTCTGAGAATATAAGAATGAACAAGACAGATGAAAATCCTCTCCCTCTTGGAATAATCCATTTCAGTATGAGAAGAGAGACAACAAACAAAATAAGTAAATAATATAGTATATTAGAAGGTTATAAGTGTGCTAGAGAAAAATCAAGCAAAAAGAGGGATGGGAGGTGGAGAGGCTTGCTGTTTTAAATAGTGTAGTCAGGGAAGTCCTCACTGAAAAGGTGACATTTGGGTCAAGACCTGAAGATAAGGGAATTAGCCATGCAAACAGCTTAGGGAATAAGGAGAAAGTATAGTAAGTGCAAAAGTCCTGAGTCAGGAGGGTACATTGGTAGGCTACAAGAATAGCAAGGAGATCACTGTGGCTGGAGTAGGGTAAGCACAGCACAAATCATGTAGGTTATTGTTAAGACTTGACTCTTATTCTGAGTATGACAGGAAACAATGAATTTGAGCAAAGTTGTAGGAATCAGAAAAATAGAAATGACTTGGATGTATTCACCTAGTCCTAGCAGGAAACTGAAGGCACAGTTCCAAGGAGATTTTGAGTACAAACTAATGTAAAGAACAATTACAGAAATGTGGGCAGAGTTAAGAGGCCAAACAAGGAATGCTGAGGCATTCAGGGGCTAGTACATTGGGATGCCATCACCACACCTGGATCTGAAGCAGCCCAATGAGAGTTAGAGCCATGGGCGGGGATCTGATAGGCGACGCAGTTGTAGAGGGATGCCATCACTACCAGAATCTCAGTCTAGCTCAAAGGGAGGGGGAAAGAAATACACCAAGTTCTTTTTTCTGCTACCCTCTGACCTCCTGCCAGCAGTTCTCATTGGCTAAACCCAGAGAAGATAAGGGATCCCTGGTAATGAGGGCCAGAGCATCCCATTCCTGGAATGCAAGAGTGCAGAGAAGAGCAGGGAAATGATAGAGAAGAGGAATCAGGCAATAACCAGCACACTTGAGTGTTACCAAAGCTGAAGCAAAGACATCTTCTGGACCCATTTATATATTAACTGCTGCACGTAAAACCAAGAATCCAAATTTGTTTGGGGAATTTGGATTCATAAAGTCTTGGCACTGAAAACAGTCATTTGTTCAGTCAACTCTGTTATTTTACAGTTAAAGAAACTGAGGCCCATTGAAATTACGACCTGTTCAGGGACACACAACTAAACACAATGCTGCAGAGACTGGAACAGAACAAAGGTCTCCTGACGTCCCACTCTCTTTCAACTTTGCTTCTAATATTTTATTTATTTTTCTGTCCTTTCTGTCCTTGTAATTCCGTTCTAAAATCCTTTTGTATTTCATAAATTAACTCTTAAAAGTTGCTCTGCATTAGTTTGATTCAACTGAAAAGGCACCAATTATTTCTAATATTATCTTTGAGGGCATTCAAATATATACTATTCCCAAGGGACAATTTATCTTTGGATAGCATTTATGAATTATCATCTATCACAACAGCTAAAACTATAATCTTGCCTGTTGTTAATACACCCTTACAAAATTATTTTTGGCTTAGTCTGGAGTCTGTGGGTACATTTTTTCAATATATAAAAGTAATATATTTAAATAAAAATGATATGTGATCATTGCAGAAATTTTGAAAAAAATATATAAAGCAAAAAAAAAAGTCTATTACCTCATCCCTTAGAGACAGCCATTATTAAAGTTCTGACGTATTTCTCCCAAGTTCTTTTACTATGCATACATGTAATTTTTAAAAGGCATGATATAATTTTAATTTTTTTTTACTTGGTATTCTAACATATTTAACATTTTTAAAAATTTTCAACAAATGACAAATGTTCATCTTCAAAATGATTTTGACTTTTAAAAACAGAAGTCAACTAGAAGGTCAGGATTTTGAGACCAGACTAGCTGAAATGGTGAAACCCCGTCTCTACTGAAAATACAAAAAATTAGTCAGGTGTGGTGGCATGTGCCTGTAATCCCAGCTACTCGGGAGGCTGAGGCAGAAGAATCCCTTGAACCCAGGAGGCAGAGGTTGCAGTGAGCTGAGATCGTGCCACTGCACTCCAGCCTGGGAGACAGAGCAAAACTCTCACCAAAAAAAAAAAAAAAAAAGGTCAACTAGAAGCAAAGTTCATTAATAAGGTGGGCTACAAAGTTTGGGTAATATTTTTCTACCCATAACAAGGTGCTATTTTAAAGCAATATGATCAGGATTCTTAAGCTTTATAATTAAGTTGTAAAATAATCTAAGTTTTAGGATGATATTTAACAAAAATGCAACACGAGCACATGTGTACCCCTTTTAAAGAATTTACACAGTTACCAATGACTTTCTTCACAGAATTGGAAAAAACTACTTTAAAGTTCATATGGAACCAAAAAAGAGCCCGCATCGCCAAGTCAATCCTAAGCCAAAAGAACAACGCTGGAGGCATCACACTACCTGACTTCAAACTATACTACAAGGCTACAGTAACCAAAACAGCATGGTACTGGTACCAAAACAGAGATATAGATCAATGGAACAGAACAGAGCCATCAGAAATAATGCCACATATCTACAACTATCTGATCTTTGACAAACCTGACAAAAACAAGAAATGGGGAAAGGATTCCCTATTTAATAAACGGTGCTGGGAAAACTGGCTAGCCATATGCAGAAAGCTGAAACTGGATCCCTTCCTTACACCTTATACAAAAATCAATTCAAGATGGATTAAAGACTTAAATGTTAGACCTAAAACCATAAAAACCCTAGAAGAAAACCTAGGCATTACCATTCAGGACATAGGCATGGGCAAGGACTTCATGTCGAAAACACCAAAAGCAATGGCAACAAAAGCCAAAATTGACAAATGGGATCTCATTAAACTAAAAAGCTTCTGCACAGCAAAGGAAACTACCATCAGAGTGAACAGGCAACCTACAAAATGGGAGAAAATTTTCGCAACCTACTCATCTGACAAAGGGCTAATATCCAGAATCTACAATGAACTCCAACAAATTTACAAGAAAAAAACAAACAACCCCATCAAAAAGTGGGCGAAGGACATGAACAGACACTTCTCAAAAGAAGACATTTATGCAGCCAAAAAACACATGAAAAAATGCTCACCATCACTGGCCATCAGAGAAATGCAAATCAAAACCACAATGAGGTACCATCTCACATCAGTTAGAATGGCAATCATTAAAAAGACAGGAAACAACAGGTGCTGGAGAGGATGTGGAGAAATAGGAACACTTTTACACTGTTGGTGGGACTGTAAACTAGTTCAACCCTTGTGGAAGTCAGTGTGGCGATTCCTCAGGGATCTAGAACTAGAAATTCCATTTGACCCAGCCATCCCATTACTGGGTATATACCCAAAGGACTAGAAATCATGCTGCTATAAAGACACACGCACACGTATGTTTATTTATTCACAATAGCAAAGACTTGGAACCAACCCAAATGTCCAACAATGATAGACTGGATTAAGAAAATGTGGCACATATACACCATGGAATACTACGCAGCCATAAAAAATGATGAGTTCATGTCCTTTGTAGGGACATGGATGAAACTGGAAATCATCATTCTCAGTAAACTATCGCAAGAACAAAAAACCAAACACCGCATATTCTCACTCATAGGTGGGAATTGAACAATGAGAACACATGGACACAGGAAGGGGAACATCACACTTCGGGGACTGTTGTGGGGGGGGGGGGTGGGGAGGGATAGCATTGGGAGATACACCTAATGCTAGGTGACGAGTTGGTGGGTGCAGCGCACCAGCATGGCACATGTATACATATGTAACTTACCTGCACGTTGCGCACATGTACCATAGAGCCTAAAGTATAATAATAATAATAATAATAATAATAATGAAAAGAAAAAAAGAAAAAAAAAGAAAATACTAAGAAATGTGGACACAAAATAATTAAAATCCTATATTGTAAAAAAAAAAAAAAAAAATTTACACAATAACTTTGGCATGCTATCCTTTTTTTTATTGAGATGGAGTTTCTTTCTTGTTGCCCAGGCTGGAGTGCAATGGCACAATCTTGGCTCACTGCAACCTCTGCCTCCCAAGTTCAAGCGATTCTTCTGCGTCAGCCTCCTATGTACCTGGGATTACAGATGCCCGCCACCACGCCCGGCTAATTTTTGGTATTTTTAGTAGAGACAGGGTTTCACCATGTTGGCCAGGCTGGTCTCAAACTCCTGACCTCAGGTGATCCGCCTACCTCAGCCTCCCAAAGTGCTGGGATTACAGGTGTGAGCCACCGCATCTGGCCTACTTTTTTTAGTCTTAAGTTTTTATCATATCTTATAAAACGCCAAATGCCATCAAATGGTAATATATTTCAAAAGTATTGGATAAGATAAGCAAACTTTCTTCTTTTTGCTTGGAATTTATATCACCTATTCACATTTACATTGGAGCCTATGGTATAAAACATCTAGGTGTTTCTTCTCCCATGTTCAACTAGGAAAACAGATTACCTTTGTGTGCTCTAGAGAAAGTAATGGCCTATGGTGGCCTTGCTTTAGATTTTAACTGAGTAGGAACAAATTTAACCTTTGTACATATAGGCCTGAGTTGAGAGAAGATAAAGGGAGATACGAAGAAAGTGCCCAGGCCAGTTGTCCCCACAGGTGCTTGAGAGTGTAACCTTGCTAATAAAGAAACAGCCCGTGAAACAGAGTAGAAATCATCTACTGTTCAATTGTACTGGACAAGGAAAAGAAAGTAGTTTCTAAATGAAAAGCAATCCACCAATATCAAATGCATGGCCTTTCCACCTACCTCTTCCAGAAGAGGTCCCCTCCTCTGAGACCCTTTTATGACTACTTGAACTATTTAAAGTGTCCCTAGATTTGCCTATGGATATTTTTGTCCACTGAAAAAAAGGAGTCTCAGCCCTGAGCATCCCTAAAATTAGCTCTATTTTTGTCACACTTATCTAATAATTACATTTAAACAAAATGACTTCTTTTTCACTGTTGTCCAGAGTTGTTGTGTTTTTTTAAGTGGGGCATTTCAAGCTTCTCTTAAATATCAAAATCACTGCCCTTAAATTAAAGTTAAGGTTTCATGGAGAAAAAGATTTCTCTCTTACAAAGATTTAGTCATTTTGTAACAAAGTTATTAAATCTCTAAAAGAAATGCCATATAGATTGTTAAATATTTCTTCCATTTTGATATCACACAAATAGTACAGCCCTACAAAAAGAAACTTATCTTTGATCATGTAAGTTATTTTTAAATCTCTCTAAACATAATACACAATATATTATAAACTATTAGAGGTTAAGATTTTTTAAAAAGGTTTCCTTGTAAATGTAAATCAGATCATGTTAATCCTCTGCTTATAACCTGCCTGTGGCTTCTCATTGCATTTAAAATAAAATATCTGTTCCTTTACTTGGCCAACAATGTCCATATGATCTAGCCCTTGCCTGCTACTCAGATGCCCCCTGCTCCCTTCCAACCACATACTGGTTTCCAGCACAAAGCCATTGCCTCATCTGTCTCCCTTCCTCAAATGCTCCCCTGATGAGCTTGTCCTTAGCTCAAAGAACACTTCCTCAGGCCTACCTACAGTACATCTGAGTAAGGTACACTGTCTCCTTTCCCACTTTGCATTATTGTTTCATTTTTTCTTAACACTTATGAATATTTGAAATTATATTTTTTTGCTTATTTCTTTGGTAGTTGTTTCCCCTACTAAAATATAAGACCTATTTGAACAAGGACTTTGCTTTTCTTGTCTGGTTCACAACTGTTTCCCCCAAGTCCAGCAAAGAGGCCAACATAGTAGGTTTCTTACGGAGTCTTGTTCTGTCACCCAGACTGGAGTGCAGTGGTGTGATCTTGGCTCACTGCAATCTCTGCCTCCCAGGTTCAAGCGATTTTCGTGCCTCAGCCCCCCAAGTAGCTGAGATTACAGGCGCCTGCCACCATGCCCAGCTAATTTTTGTATTTTTAGTAGAGACAGGGTTTCACCATGTTGACCAGGGTGGTTTCAAACTCCTGACCTCAAGTGATCTGCCCACCTCAGCCTCCCAAAGTGCTGGGATTACAGGTGTGAGCCACTGTGCCCAGCCAGGTTTCTAAATACATGTTGAATGCATGAAGAAGTAGAGCTCGTATTATTATATTTGGAGCTGTTTGTTCAAGATACAAGCTTGATGTTAGTATGATAAATCTTTTTATTCCACGGAAACAAAATATCTCAAATGAAATATTAGTACAAAAATTATTTTGAACACAGTAGTTATTCTTAAAGAAATTCAGTGGTGAATACTTACTATGATTGAATCATCACAATGTAATTTATCTTTCTTGAATATATGCATTTTTGTGGGACGGGCTGATGTTTTTTTTCCTTGGAGGGTAGAGCCATTGTATTGATGAAATACCAATGAAACAAACAAAAATGAAATGTGGATAAGCTAAAAATCTAAAATTAGATTAGTTGTTGAGTAAATATATACAATATGCAAAGAAAAAAGATTAGTATCAAAATCCAGAAACAATGCGGAAGGATAGAAATTCTAAACATCTGAAGATGAAAATATATTTACATCTAGTCAATTTAGTTCAACAATAGGTAAATACCACAAAATGGGTCTCAAAACAATACTGTTACCATTATTCACTAGGGGGTTGATGGCCAAAATTAAAACAACCCTCTGGTTAACTTTTCACCTTGATTTTGCATTTCCCTATGTCTTTAGTTTGGTCACTTCCTTTTCCTTCAAAGATCCCACATTAAGGATGAGGGAAGGGAGTGAATATTAATTTGCAGAGAAGCAGCTCATTACATGACCATTTTAAGTAACACCCAAATCCTTATGTAAACATGGATCATGTGTTGAGCTTTTAATGAGTATGAATGCTTTCAAGGTAGGATTTCAAGTATTATGAAGTTAAATGCTAGAAGTGTTTTGCTTCCAGTGACTAAAGAGCTTGTTATTTTGGAATTAAAACGTAACTGGGAATGCAAGGTAGTCAAGATTCTATCTGTACCTTTCAAAACTTTGGCTTCTATGAATAAAAGTAGTTCAATCAGCCAGGTTAGAATGACCTTCAGATTATCAGTCCGGAGCATTTAGGCTATCCTTCATGTGTGAATACAGTTTATATAAGTTTCTACACTCACATTTTTTAAAACTTTATAAGCTGATAGTAGTAACATACAGAAGGAATTACAACCTCCAAGTCTAGAAATTTGCAGTCTTTCAATGTTCTTTTGTGAGTGTTAAAGTTTTACAATTTAAAATTACAGGTATGCTACAACTTTAATCAATACTTCAAATTCATATATAAGAAAGACTAGACAGTGATGATTCACTTTGTCAAAGAATGTGCCATTGAATGTCTGTAAATAGCTCATCTATGACAGAATATGGCTTCTCCATAAAATCATGGATATCTAGTAACTGCTTTCTTCTTTTTTTAATTAACAAATGGTATTGCCAATAGTATCACATTGAGTTGCTATATTTTCTTCTGAAGATGCCAAAGCACTGCCACATCTGTGACCTTTTTCCATACTTTTTCAGTGGATTTGGTAGTTTAACACCTCTTTACCACAATGTTATTTCTTTTTAGTGATAGGGGAACTGAGGGAGTAATAGACTTGTCAGCAATCACAAAACGAGATTATAGCAAAACTGGAGCTTACTCTTGATCTGTCCAACTAGGAAATGTAGTTTAAAAAAAAACTTTTATCCTGACTGGCCACATAAAATATTTAAAAAGAAAAATAAAGAAGTAATATAGTCATTAATGGATTTTGTTTGGATTTTCTGTTTCCCTACATTGCAGAATTTAAACTAGCTTGTAAAACCACAGAGCTAATATCTTACATTCTAAGTTAAATTCCACAAAATATAATACAGGTCTTAATAGGACATTATGTTTATTTCAGTTCGAAATGCACCCTTTACTTTTACCAAATTGCTACATTTTGCTTGAACATCAAAGGTCTTTGGAAGTCAAGGAAATCTTCATTAAAAAAAAGACAACATTGTTTCATAGTATATTAAACTCAAAAAGAGTATTTAATAGAAGTTTCCTTAAAAACACCTCATTATCAAGTAAGCATTTGTGCATCTCAGTCAAATTATACTTTTCTTTATCAAAGTATTTATGGAATTTTATTAGCCTTAGTTCTTTCTCATTATATATATTTTTTTCTTTTTGGGCAATACCACACAATGGTCTCACTGAAAGGGTTTATTAATATGATATTGTTCCAGAAATGGAACCCTAGGAAAATCATAGTAATAAATCAAGTACTACTTATTTTGACAACTGATATTTATTTCTAGCAAATGCTTTGTGGAACCTGAAAACTATTCTCCATTTTGTATTTTTCTATTAAGTTGGTGCAAAAGTAATTGCGGTTTTTGCCATCACGTAAGTGGCAAAAACCACAATTACTTTTGCACCAAACTAATAACAATTTGGTAATAAAAAACACAGAAAATAAGCATAAGCTATTTCTAAACTCTGGAAAAAATTGTTGACTGGGATATAGGTAGTCCAATTCTTAATACACAACACAGGGAATGTTCAATAAATGTCACTGTCTAACTGATAGTATGAATGCTAAAGGGTTACTTCTCTTTGCCTAGGCTGTTGCTTAATTTCTATGGAAAGTATTTTCTTTATCCCATAATGTTTAATACATCATTATTATTTTAAATATAATACACCTTCATTGAAAAAAAAGTCAGGTTTTCTTGAGTATCTAGAGTTTACATTCCAGGATTTTCTATGAAATAATTCACCATCTGGTACTGATGAGGTTAGATAATAACCTAGGAAAATTTGGGGGTATGATGTTTACAGATGATGAAAAGATCTTGCTGTAGCAGTTTTTTATTTTCATCAGTAGAAACTGTCCTTAGTTTTTGAAGGGGCGACCCACCCCCTTCAAGTTTTTAACTGCTTTTATTCCCCTGCATTATGTTTTCTAAATGTATCTCCCATGCATGACTGCAATTTGAAATATTTGAAAAGTACCAGGTACAGAAGAAACAGTCAAGTTGGGGGCTCTAAGAGCAGTAATCAAGGATTCGCACAGCCTCTAGTATGGTCTCTGGGTGCAGGCATACACCCAGAGTCTTGACGTTTGGGACTCCAGGGATCTCTTTATTCCAGTGAGTTAGGCTACCATTTTACTTACTAACAACTCTCTATACAGGGAGCATATGTACTTGCATATACATCCTGCTTTCTATCATTTAAATGAGTTATTTAAAGGCTTTCAATTCTTTGTGGACCAACTTTTGAATTACATACTTTTTTGTTTAGATATAACTATGCCACTTTTTGTCCTCTACATTGATTTCCAACTTACTTGCAAAAATCAGAATTCTTATTTCTTCATAGCAGTTTGATGTAATAAATTCTGTACATTTTTTTAAGGGCAAATGTATAAAAGTAGCTAGGGCTTTTAAACTTTTGGAAAACAATATTTTCAAGAGAACTATTAAACACAAACACAAATCCTTAACCATCTAAATGACACTTTTAAAAGTTATAAATCATATGCTTTTCCTAAGATGTCTTTTAACATCTTTAGCCCCCTCCTTACCAGAAATTTAGTCCACTTCTGGATCTCTTCTAAATTATCTTTATCTTTCTTTTCATCTGATAATATATCATTTTAAGGAGAAATGGTCTTACAGATTATTTTTCCTCTAAATGTACGATTTAAGAGTATCATAACGAGTAATCAAGAAGTTTATATGATAAGATAATGTAAAGGGATGAGCAGGCATATAATACCCATTTTTCCAAAAGCACCACCATCAACACTACCCATTATAACCACCTTAAACAATCTGGTAAATCAATCCAAAATTAAATTAAGTTTTTATAAATTCATATTGGGTTTAACCATTTGATCTAACTTATTGATGGAAAACTGCCTCCAACAATTATTGAAATTACAGACTTAGAAATGAAACATTCCATTAGCTATCTCTGCCACAATAGCATAACGTTACATTTTGTTCCATTACTTTCGCCCACCCCCTTAAGAAATAGGGATTTTGTGTGGTCTTATTTCACATTCTGACTCCAGTCACTTGGGTTTGGAGGGCATGGTTTCCACTAAAGTTAAAAGACCTAGCTCTATAAATTACAACTGAAGACCTAAAAAATTCTCTGCAAATTTAATTCTCAAAACATCTTTTGGGATGAAAAGTATTTCTATTCTTCAAAGATTAGAGAACCGAGTTCAACGATTTACTGATTTATCATTATGTGATTGCTAACGCTGCAGTAGATATGAAATCATGATTTCCATTAAGACTTAGATTTTACCTAAATGACGACTGCTTTAGTATGTCAAAGTTTAGGAGCCCATTCCCATTTTTTTAAACTACTTAAAAGAATGGCCTTAGTATGCCAAAGTTTAAGAGCCCATCCCCATTTTTTTTTAACTGCTTAAAAGAATGGCCTTACCATTTTCTTTGGCCAGGAACTAACTACAAGATGATAAATTTGCCAGTACTTTCTTTTCATAGTTGTTCTTTGTACTGGAACAGGAAAGGGTGCTTTATCACTCGTTATGGTTGTTCATGGCCCAAACCAAATCATATAATACCCTGGCTGCTACTAACAGTTTTAGAATAAACAAAAAGAAGAACTATAATGCAGTAGGTTCTACATTTATAAAGCCCATGGGCTGATTTCGTGCCGAAAGTAAAACAGTCTCAAGAGTTTAAATGAATCCTGGAATCACAGCAAATTCAGGAAATTCAGGAATATGTTGGTAACCCTTAAGCTTTTTAAAAACTGACTTCACCCTGGGCAAGTAACCATCCCCTGATGCCGTTGTTGGAGACAGAATTTCTGGCAGGAAGATAATTTTCTGACTCAATCTGGCTTGCTGTCCTTGTTTAATCATCCCCATTTCTCTGAACATTTTACTCCTCTGACTACAATGGTCAACATTTATTTTCAGAAGTTTTAAAGCGATTTAATTCTTCCAGCCGCACCTCTTTTTATCCCATCTAAGTCTTCCCCAGCCCCCATTCCTATCGCCCTCGTTTCACTAAGATTTTGCTAAACATTAGACACAAGCACATGACCTCCAGTCTTCCAATGTCTCGGAACAAACCGACATAAAAACATCTGATTAGTTCCATTGTAAGCTTCCCTAGGCTTAGAATTTAAAATGGTCTTTAGCTCGTCAATTCTTAAAGAATCTTCAACACAAAATTTAAATTTAAAAAATTTTAAATAAAGAAACCGCTCCCTTTTCTAACCTTTAGCCCCGCCCATTGCCCCCCCACCCCAGGTTCCACGCGAAACTGCAGGAAACCGGAGGGGGCGGAGCGGTGACGTCACGACGCCGGTGCGTCACGGAACGGCGGTGGCTGCGGCGCTGGCGGTGGCTGCGGCAGCGGCGGCATTTTAGTCGGCAGCGGCGGCGGCAGCGGGGCTGCTGCTCCTCCCAGCATCCCTGGCGCGGCCATTTCAGCCCCATCTTGGCCCAGCGGAGGGAGCTGCAGCCGCCGCTTCAGCAGTTTGAATTTCAGTTTCTTCGGGGTTTAGGAATTGGGCGCACCGAGGAGGAGCCGAAGAAACCACCACCGCTACCTCACACAGCCGGGGCGCCTCCGGTCCCGTGCCAGCGGTCTGCCGCCGCCGCCCCTCTCTGAGAGAAGCCGCGAGGGGAGGCCGAGACCGCCGTCGCCGCCCGCCCGCAGGGGTGGTTCCCCCTGTAAGGGGAGGACCGAGCCGGCTTTCCCCTCCCCCAGAGTGGGTTTCCGCCTGAGACAGTCGACATGTCCCTGGGGCTGAGCTCCGGCTAGAGCCGGGGAAAGAGGGCCGCCTGCCCGCGCCACAGCCCCACCGCCCGCCCGCGGACCTTCAGCCAGCTCCGGCCCGCGGCTCCCGGCTGAATCAGGCATCTCCGACTCCGGACTCGCCGCTCCTTCCCTCAGTCAGAGAGCCCAGCGCTGACGCCGGCCCCGGCCTGAGGAGCCCGAGCGGGGCAGCACCGCCCCTCACGCCGCCGCCGCCACCGCCTCCTCCTCCTCCTCTTCGCCCTCCCACTCCCACCCCCAGCCAAGGCCTGCTGACCGCGCCGAGCGCCGAGCTGGACTGACCACGGCTGCCCGGAGACGGGAGAGGAAGCAGCCGGCCCGCCCCTGGGTTCGCGCTGTCGCCGCCTCTGAGGGAATTGAATTGAGGCGCCGCGGCTGCGGGAGCTGAAAAGGAAGGAGGAGCCGCCGCGGGACTGAGACGGGGGGCAGAGCCGAAGAGACCGACACAGAGAAGGAAACGAGGAGGAGGATGTCTTACCGGGCGGCCAGCGCCTGGATCAGCCCGTGACTCTTACAGCGGCGGGCCTCAGACCCCAGCGCAGACTCGGACTTTGTCTTTGGGGGCCCGTGCTCTGCCCTCCCCGGTTTCCGACAGGACCCAGAGGAGCCGGCGTGCCTCTCTGCCCTCCAGCCTTCTTCACCATGTCCAAGATGCCGGCCAAGAAGAAGAGCTGCTTCCAGATCACCAGTGTCACCACGGCCCAGGTGGCCACTAGCATCACCGAGGACACCGAGAGCTTGGACGACCCGGACGAGTCACGCACAGAGGACGTCTCCTCCGAGATTTTCGACGTCTCTCGGGCCACGGATTATGGCCCTGAGGAGGTCTGCGAGCGCAGCTCTTCTGAGGAGACGCTTAACAATGTTGGGGATGCGGAGACTCCCGGGACCGTCTCCCCAAACCTCCTCCTGGATGGGCAGCTGGCAGCGGCGGCTGCTGCTCCCGCCAACGGAGGAGGAGTCGTTTCGGCCCGGAGCGTGTCTGGGGCGCTCGCCAGTACCCTGGCGGCGGCCGCCACTTCGGCCCCCGCCCCCGGAGCACCCGGCGGCCCCCAGCTCGCGGGCTCATCCGCCGGGCCAGTGGCTGCAGCCCCATCTCAGCCTCCCACCACATGTAGTTCCCGTTTTCGCGTGATCAAGCTGGACCATGGGAGCGGAGAGCCCTATCGACGCGGCCGATGGACGTGTATGGAATACTATGAGCGGGATTCAGACAGCAGCGTCCTGACTAGATCCGGGGATTGCATTAGACACAGCAGTACTTTTGACCAGACTGCGGAGCGGGACAGCGGCCTGGGCGCCACCGGAGGGTCGGTGGTGGTAGTAGTGGCCTCCATGCAGGGAGCGCACGGGCCCGAGTCGGGAACTGACAGCTCCTTGACTGCTGTGTCACAGCTACCCCCGTCGGAGAAAATGAGCCAGCCCACTCCGGCCCAGCCGCAGAGTTTTAGCGTTGGGCAGCCACAGCCGCCGCCGCCACCCGTAGGTGGGGCTGTGGCTCAAAGCTCGGCTCCGCTGCCGCCGTTCCCGGGAGCCGCTACCGGGCCGCAGCCAATGATGGCAGCCGCGCAGCCCAGCCAGCCCCAGGGAACGGGGCCCGGGGGACAGACTCTGCCGCCGACGAATGTAACCCTGGTGCAGCCGGCTATGTCTCTGCCTCCGCAGCCGGGCCCTGCAGTCGGCGCCTCCGCGGCGCAGCAGCCCCAGCAGTTCGCGTATCCTCAGCCTCAGATACCGCCCGGACATTTGCTGCCCGTCCAGCCCTCCGGCCAGAGTGAGTACCTGCAGCAGCACGTGGCCGGCCTGCAGCCGCCAAGCCCCGCGCAGCCGTCGTCCACCGGCGCCGCAGCGAGCCCCGCCACGGCGGCCAGCCTTCCCGTGAGCACCGGCCAGAGTGCTTCCTCGGTGGGCGCGCAGCTCATGGGCGCGTCTTCCCAGCCCAGCGACGCCATGGCCCCCCGGACGGGACCAGCGCAAGGCGGGCAGGTTGCGCCTTGTCAGCCGACTGGAGTGCCCCCGGCTACTGTGGGAGGCGTGGTGCAGCCGTGCCTGGGTCCTGCCGGTGCTGGGCAGCCCCAGTCCGTGCCTCCGCCGCAGATGGGTGGCAGTGGTCCGCTGTCAGCCGTACCTGGTGGCCCTCACGCCGTGGTGCCCGGAGTTCCAAACGTGCCTGCAGCCGTGCCCGCTCCAAGCGTGCCTAGTGTGTCTACCACTTCTGTTACTATGCCAAATGTACCCGCGCCTCTGGCCCAGTCGCAGCAGCTGAGCAGCCATACGCCAGTCAGCAGGAGCAGCAGCATAATCCAGCACATTGGGCTGCCCTTAGCGCCAGGCACACACAGTGCACCAACAAGTCTACCACCGTCTGACCTAAGCCAGTTTCAAACTCAGACCCAGCCTTTAGTCGGGCAAGTCGACGATACTAGAAGAAAATCAGAACCCCTACCTCAACCACCACTTTCTCTCATTGCTGAAAATAAGCCTGTTGTGAAGCCGCCTGTTGCAGATTCCCTGGCAAACCCCCTTCAGTTAACACCTATGAACAGTCTGGCCACCTCTGTATTCAGCATAGCTATTCCTGTTGATGGTGATGAAGACAGGTATGGAAATCTCTATTTTAAATATTTGATAGAAATGTTTGGCCAACATTGTAGCTTAGGATGCAACTTTGGGAGGTTTGTTGTCAACCGAGGCCCTTAGCATTTTTAAATACAAAATTTAGTGTTTGGTAAAATTGATTTAGATTGCTGATGCTGATGTCAAAGGGTGTAATGAGCGAATTGGTCTTGTCACAGTTGTTTAAAAGCAATAAAATGGGTAGGGATGCAACATTGTTTACTCAAAAAAAGTGAATTTAAGCTTAATCCTTACCATTTAATGGTGGTAGCTAGTGTGTTATGCTCCCATAGAATTGTCCTTTTCTTACATATCAATCACACTTGAACACTTAAGGCAGAGAGATTTGTCAGTGTGAGTTTTGAGGCTGAGACATAATATTACTTACAAGTTTTCCTTTCTGGAAAACCAGAAGGCCCTCTAGTGAAAAAAAAAATCCATGTAAGGAATCTTCTCCAGTGTATCTGGAAAGGCTGGAGACATAATGGTGAAATGTCAAATCCGGCTTTGAAGATCATACTTAGTTCAGCCTTTTGATTAAAGGAGGTACAAGGTCATGAGTCTTCCCAGGGACTTCTCTAAGATACTATTTTTTTGTTGTTAAGCAAAAAATGTACTGGAAAGATGTTCTTACCTTCCATCAGTCTATTTACTATAGGAAAGGGAGGTTGAGATCGATCCTTTAACTGTAGTGAAAGCTATAGTTCTTGAAATTAAGAGTAATTTTATAATAAAAGTGTAAATGTTAATAATTGGCTCCCTGTATTTAGGGATGCTTTTTTTAATGGCCTAAATAAGAATTGGTGTATTGCTACACCAGTGCCACAACAGCTGTTGTTTGGTTATGGTTTAGTGAGGATTTTTGTGGTTTTGAGGAGATGTCACATGTAAATTTGACGTACATATTGCAAATTTTTAAAAGCTGACTTGTCGCAATGTTTTAAAATTATATTTAAAAATTATAGAAAAAGTTTCAGGAATTTCACAGTTCGACATTTCTTTGCTGGGGTTTTTGTTTAGCGAGAGGCTAATTTTAGGTGTTTTTAAAAGATACAAACTAATATTATGGATTTCCAGAATAATTAGTATGTGGAAGAATACAATGACATATATGTTAAAGCTTTCTCTTCCTATGGTTTCTTCTGAGTTCCTTCACATTTCTTAACCTCCCATTTCTAATTAGCGTTGTATTTTTGTTATATACTTCTGTTGGTTTGAAAAATACTCACTGACTGAAATTCATTCATCTTCTCTGCTTTTTGTAATTTAAAGTTCATCTTTTTTTGTAGGTGACTTGCTTGTGGGGAGTCTTTCTTCACTTGAGAACGCTTAGAGAATACCACGTGTCCATAAGTGAGCTCAGCTAGCTAGTCATTGAGAAATTTTGTGTGTATGGGACTACCAAGTAAACTGACTCCACAAGCCACTCAGAAAAATCCCTCTACTTTTATAGTTGCTCCCATTGTCACACACAGGGACACACCTGTAACACAGATTGAGTTTATTTTTTCAACTTTGGTAATAATCAACAGGCATCTTCCCTTTTCTAGCTGCCACAAGCCAATTTTTTCCTGATAAGTTGGCAAATAACCTTTTGCTTTCCTCTGTTCCTGTATACTGCCCATATCTCTTAAAGAAATGATGACTGGTTTCCTGACCTACCCCGCTTTCTATACAGACACACACCCCTCCACCCAAGAATGCAGATTACATTTTCCCTCCTCTGCACACCTGTCTCAGTTTACAGCATACATGCTTAGATTCCTCAGAACTTTTAGTACGATAAGGCATGAAGCAGAGAGTTCTATTGATAGATGGAAACTGAAATGTATTCTTTAGGTTATGACATCAAAAATGCATTTATTTTTTCCTCTTACTGTATTAAGAGTTGGTAATCTGAAAAATCTCATTTCCAAATTTGTGAATGGTTGAACTACAGATACTACTGTATCAGTGTTCTTATCAATTGCAACAGTTAATTTCAGTGCATGGGTTTTGATGCACCTGCAGTCCTATTTTAAACATGACACTTCCCTCCCTTGCCCCAATCATTTAAAATCTACATTGCTTACCAAATGTTCATTTCTGATTTTTGTTACAGTCTTTCATTGGTTTTTAACTTGACATGCTAGTTTCCGAGATGTAATCTTACACATTTGACTGTTTTGTCACTGGTCCAACATACCTGGTGAAGGAATAAATCCATTAGGTAGAAATAGTTGGGTTTTTTGTTTTGTTTTGTTTTGTTTTAATAGAAAGCTTTGGTAAAAAAAAAAAAAAAAGAACAGGGTATTTTAAAATTTTGTGTTTGAAATTAAATAACAGTTTTCCAGGCATATGTTTAAATTACTGAGATGAGTACTTTTGAGGAGACTACTATCTTAACTGAAAATTTTAATTTTAATGTGATTTTGGGTTGCCGCCTTAAAATCTGCATATTTTCAAATTTGAAATAAAACCAACTGGAGTGAGAGGTCTTGAGTAATTATGATTTAAACTTTGGAAGTAGTTTGACAAATTTCAGATCCTAAGGAAATATTTGTAAATAAGATGTATGCTTTTCTTAAAAAAAATTAGGACTTTAGTAAACAGTCTATTTCTTTGAGAAAAGAAGGGAAAATGGGAAATTAACAAAAAGATTGAGGTGGTTTAGGTTGATACATTGAAAACTCTATCTTGAGATTTTGGTTCCATTACCTAATACAAAGTTCTATAATTGGCTTAATTTTGAGATCATTTATAATTAAAGAACCAGGCCTTATAGTAATACATCTTAATATTATCACACCTTTAAAAGGCTGATGGTTGTATATGCAAAAAGTTCTCAGTTAGCATTGCCTATTGACTCTACATTATTAATTACCATAAAGTTTATCTTTCTGGCCATTTTCATTAGAAAGGTTTATGGTCAGTTGTTGAGACTCTTCAAATTGATTTTGTGTAAACTGGTGGATGTGATGGTTGAAAATACAGTTCTTCAATATGTAGCTACTTTTATAGTGGACTTTACAAAACTTGTTTAAACTACATACACACTTAACAGTCTCCTGTAAATGAGAGGAGGTGCAAAATATTACTGGCCCTTTTGGAAAAGGAACACAGTACAGATCACTTTCCATAGATAGCCGACCAATGTGAACTCTGTAGGCCGCATTCCAGGAACTCTTATGAATGGCTGCAATTGTGAGCTGTCATCTGTGGCCAAAAGACTGTTGAAAACCTGATTCTAAGGTTCCTTTGGTGGCAGATATTTCTATGTCTTGTTAATGGTTTTATTTGTGTGGTTTGCTAATGACCACTGATAAAGTATTATACATTGTGAATGTTAAGTGGTGTGTCCTGGTATGTGCCATAAATACACATTTTGTTTGTACATTTATATATATTTTAAACAAAATTCTGCTGCTTTTTTTACTTGAAGTTTAAGTGAGAGGATTAAGTAAATGTATACCAGGAGGCAGAACTGTCTCAGTCTTTGACCTCGGGTGTATGAAAGTCTCACTGAATTGAAGTCTCTAAAGATGGAAATTTCTTACTTGAATCTCTGTTTCTTGGAAGCTGACATTTATCTGTTAAATTCTGAAGGTAATTTTGCTCTTGTAGGTTTACAGTTGATGTGTAAATCACATACTAGATACTATTCTATGCCTGTCTACACATTTAAGAGTGTTCTTACTGAGGAGTTAGTAATTAAAATGTAAAATCATATATGTGATATTATTTAGTATAAAAACTGATATTGATGTATTCATCAGTGATTACTGATGGATACCACATGGATTACTAAAACATACTTTATTCATAAACGTGGCTTGAAATAAAAGAAATGACAGATTTCCAAAAAGGCGTACGATTTTCCAAACTACCCGAAATTCCTAAACCATGAGCTATATCTGTAGGAGTGTGGCCTTTTATATTCACAGTGACACATACTGTATAAAATTTTATGTGCACTAAATCATATAGGCCAAACATTGGTAAATTTTTTTAGAAAACATGATGGCTTATATGTGTGTGAATAATACAGATTCCAACTAACTATTTTAGTAACACTTGTTTTTTCTCTTTAGGAGATCACAACCCCTGAACTAAATCTCCTTTATGAGAAGTCATTTTATATAGGACTGGTGGTAGGGGTATATATGTCCTCTACTTCCTGAGAATAAATATAATGACAATTAATTTGTTATTTAAGAATCCTGGGCCAGGAGCAGTAGCTCATGCCTTGTAATACCAGCACTTTGGGAGACCAAGGTCAGAGGATTGCTTGATGCCGGGAGTTTGAGACCAGCCTGGGCAACATAGCAAGGCCTTGTCTCTACAAAACATTTAAAAATTAGCCAGGTCTGGAGGCCCACACCTATAGTCTTAGCTACTTGGGGAGGCTGTAGGAGGAGGATCGCTTGAGCCCAGGAGCTATGCAGTGAGCTATGTTATAATATTGCACTGAAGCCTGGGCCACACAGCAAGACCCTGTCTGTAAAAAGAAAAGAGATAATTCTGATAGCACTAATTTGGAAATAGTGAAATATGGTACTGGATCTATGAATCTGGTACTTCCCAATTAGGAATGGGAGTCTGTCTTTCTCTGCACCAGAAAAGATCAGAAGCAGTTATGAACAAATAGCAGCCCTACCAATCAAGTGTAAAGAAACCCAAGTAAATCTGTTTCCTAATAGAGGAATGGTAGTTAGGAAAGTATAAAAGGAATCTGACCTTCTTTTCCTAAAATGTCAGGAGTTGGGGGAGGGGAAGTATAGAATGATAGCAGATAACCAAAATGGAAGAAAATACAGTGGAGTGGTATGAAATATAGTCTCAAAAGAAATAGGAACACTTGTGAATACTGAGGAACGGTGTTCTAATTCTTTCTTTGAGGAATTGTTTTAGTCCAGTATGTATTTCCTTTTCTGAAGATTCCGTTTATTTCTTAATTGCATTACTCTTTAAATACTTAAAGTATGAGGAAGGAGAGGCCTTACAAAAGCAGGTATGTCTGGTTAAACATAGCCTGAATGATATTCCCTAAGTAATTCCTTAATTGGAAAAGCAGATTTTTAGTAAGAAATATTAATCATATTAAAGAGGTATGTGTAGCAAAACTCCTAAATTAGAATAAATTATTTAAGTGTATGGTTTTTCTTTATACTAAACCAATGGGCTTGTGATTTGAGGCTACTATTTTCGATGGTATTTTATTGAGTCCACAAAGAATATGTATACCTGAATCATTGGTATAATGTCTTTCCCACAGCAATTCTTGAACATATCAAATTACTCAATATTTGTTATATTCTTAATCTGGCATTGCTTAGGGCAAAAACTGGGTGTCCCTCATAAAAAGGTAGGAACAGTAGCCAATTTGCACCATTCCTATACATTATTCCATGACTTTAGTAAGTATACTTTGAGGTATACTCTTCAAATTTGGGTTAGTATTCAAGGTATATTGATGGATTGTTTCCTGTATGAAAGTATTGCATGATTTCTGCTCTTAAATCAGGTGAATTAAATTTCATCTAGATTGCTTATCTCAAATTTAAAGCCTCAAATCAGACTTAAATAATTAGTATTTAGTATTTAGTTTGATTCCTTTGTACCCATGCTAATTTTTGTTTAAAAAGAAAAAGTGCTTCCTTCCTTTTAAGTTGTACATTTATTTGTGATGTTAGTGAAAATTCTGCAGGTAATTGCATTAATTTTATTAGTGTTTGCCTGGGACATATACCTGTTATTAGGGTAGGCAAGACAAATAAGTAGTCTAAATGTTAAATTACTTAAAGCTTCTTTTCCCATAAGGCTTTACTAAAATTTGTCTAAAGAATATTGCTTTGTAGAAGATGGAGTTTGTGATTAATGTGTCAGTTATTGTAAATAATGATGGCATAGTTTTAAATGTTAGTTTTAGGCTGTTCATCTTCATTATTACACAAGTATATGATTTAATCTGAATAAAGGATTCCCAAAGGTAAGTGTAAAGCCCGCTAGTTTCTAAAGTAGAGTTAGTATTTAGTTTTTATCAAGTGGTTTTATATGTTAAAGCAAAACAAATCTTTGCTTGGTATACCGTCTACCTAGTCTTTGAAGACAAAACAAAGGAGGGAGGAGCTGTTTTGATCAAATAAAACCAATAGCGTGTTTAATTATGTGTTAACATATGTGAATGACCATTACAGAGACAGTAGAGTCAGACATACCGGGGCTAAAATCTAACTGCTACATTTGACCTTGAGCTGGTTGGTGTAGATGCCTTCTTTCCTCTTATGAAAAATGGGGATTGTACCTACCTGGGAGAGTTTTAAGGGATTAAATGATGTATGCAAGTAATTTGAACAGCCTGTAACATAATATATGTGGCAAACGTACATCACAGAAATGTTCATATTTTAGTTTCAAACTGCTCTCCCAGATCACCCCTTTACATGTTATAAATCATACCAAGAATCTTCCATTTTAGTATGAAAGCGTAATTGTATGGTATGGATGTAGTCAGAAAAAAGGAGATGATGTTTAGTCTAGAGGAGTCATGATGTTGTAAGAGGTATAGGGAATTGTGTTCCAGTCCTGGCTCTTCTATCATTTAGCTGGTTTCTTTGGTCAAGTCATTTCACTTGTCTGTTTTTCCGAGACTTTGTCAAATTTTAAGATTCCTTCCAGCCTTATGTATATGAGACCATACATTCAAGTGTGCTTCATGAGAGAACTGCAAACTTAAACTTTCTTCTTTTTACCCCTTTCCTGCCACTTGACTATTATGTGGCAATAAATGAAGTTTGTAAATACTCATTAAGTAGGTTGATTGCTCAAGAAAACATTTAAAACAGCTTATCAGTCATTCAGCTTTCATGATGCTCTGCGAGTAGTGAGCACTGGAATACAAATATGAGACTATCCTGCCCTCCTAGATCTCAGGCATTTTCATCATCATGAAAATGATGATCAGATGTATACTTTGACATACATTGTAGGTGGTGATGGAGTAATATAAGGTGCTAATGGGAACAATTTGAGACATCAGATCAGATTGGGATTGGGAGGGTAGTAGACTGACTTCTATTTAAAAATTATTCTCTGCATAGGTATTTATATAGTTCAAAACTCAAAATACATAAAAGAGTAAAATCAAAAGCCTCTCAGCTACCTCTGTCCTCCAGCCACCCTGTTTGTCCTTAGAAGTAACCCATTATTACTTGTACATTCTTTTGAGGCTAACTCTTAAACTAAATCTTAAAATGGTCGTTCAGATTAGGTCACTAGGAAGAGAAGGGGATAGTTTTCCAAGCAGAGGTAAAAGGCAGTTTGTATAATGATGTGAAAGAGTGAGAATCTATCATTTGGAAAATAATATTAATTTGACAAGAACCAGAGTGAAGGACTTAAATGTCATGGTAAGAAATTTAGATTTTTATAGTAAGTTGCTGTTAAAGGTGTTTCTTGAAGCTTTTATTATTAAAATAATATATATCTTGAAACGATTTCAGTATCCTTTTAGTGATTATTGCATTTTAAATTATAATCTTATGATAAAGTTGTGTTAAGGGAATACCTTTGGAGCACTGAGTCCCAAAAATCGGAATTCTTATCTAATGAAATGTGCTAAATATTTTGGTACACCTAGCTCTAAGTTTAAGTATTCTGTTTCCCTCAATATTACCTTGATAATGTCAGAACGTTTGGTACATGTTGAGATACTCTACCAAAATTTGATTTATAGGCAGCATAATTTGGAAATTAACCTTATATTAAACACAAAGCAAGCTTACTTGTGTCAGGTCCTGTGTATATAGACTTTCATTTGATCTTTCCAACAATTTGTAAGAAAGTGGTTTCTTCCCTTCCCCCTTTCTTATGGATTAAGGAAACTGAGACTCTTAAAATTTGAGTCACCTAGGTATTGGGTGACAAAGCATAGACTCATATTCAGACCTTTAACCTAAAGCCAGTGCTTTTGAATATTCCCAGAGTTAGAAGTTTGTTTTATTACTTGGCAGACAATAAGTTAGGAAGAAGGAAGAGCTACCACAGCCACTGATTTGTTGTGTTGTAACCCTTTACCTAAAGGATATTTTTAATCATTTAAATTCCCCAGATAATAATACTGGAGATGGTGCTTGTTGATATTCTTCATATTGTATGTCCCTGGTTTCTATTTAGAGATCTCTGAAGTCGAATTTTGGCATAGATTAAGAGAAAGAGGTGTTTGTTGAGTGCTCAAGTACCTTATGCTTTAAGCTTTGACAATTTTTGTAGCTTAGTTTTGAGGTATGGAATGTTTGTGTTTTTTTCTCCCTGTTGTACTTAGTTACCCTACAAAGGTACTTAGTTACCTGTTGCAAAAACAGGTAGACATGCCAAATGCTTTGAGTCATTTTCTGATGTAGTATTTTCACATACTTGGAAATTAATGTGATGGACTATTGAGTATATAAATTCAGGGAGAAAAGAATGTATTTTGTTCAGTGATGTGGAAGAATGTTTACAAATAGGAAAACAGCATTTTTGTTTAGGTGGCTGAAGTACAGTGTAAACCACATGTTAGTCTTCCTAGAATTGCTTCGTTGGCTCTATATTTAGAATGGTAGTTTATATTAATATCAAATAAATTGTTAGAAAGCTGGTTTCAAATTTTACTTCTTGAGTGGAAGAGAATTTGTGACCACAGCTGCATAAAAAGTATTTCTTTCTAATAAAATTTTTAGTTTCAGTTGCCTCTTCATGCTTTCAGGTTTCATGGACTGTAACCTTGAAATGATCCCATTAACAGCCTTTTCCTTGGGCTCTTAATCTCAATTTTATGCCATTCCAAAATAGAAGTCTCTCTGATGATCAAGCCCTTCAATCTTTACAAATGGCTCTTTTCCCTTCTACTTCCTTGATCAGTGATTTCACAGACTTGACTCCTTTAATCTGTTAGTCAGTGTTTGGAGACTAATTATTGTT
Source organism: Pongo pygmaeus (assembly GCF_028885625.2). NCBI lineage: Eukaryota > Metazoa > Chordata > Mammalia > Primates > Hominidae > Pongo > Pongo pygmaeus. Next base: position 159,249,940 of record NC_085930.1, read on the forward strand.
GCTGTTTGCTACAAACCCCTCAGTTTATGGATAACCTCCCAGTTATAGTATCCCAGAAACAAAATTTCATAGCTTATAAGACTATCTAAATTTTTACCCTTAAAATCTAGACTGTTTACAAAGTTTTATGTAGTACATAGATTGTGTAACTGTGTACTATAGAAAACCGTGTACTGTGGCTTCTTCACTTTGAATGTGTGTAGAAAGAGTGATTGTTAATTGTTAGCTTTTGCAAATTAAGTGTATTCTAATATGTGCTAAAAACTTTAGATCCATTTATACAGTATTTTATTTCACAGGTTCTTTCCACATCCCAGTATTTACTACTAACTACAAATATGTTTGTTTTTCACTTTTACATTTTACTTAAGAGATATTTCACTATTCTGTAAAACTGCTGGAATTTTATAACAAGTGATATGACTTCATTTGGAACCAGTGTACCTAGAAAATGAATTTGATTCAAATTAAATATTTGTATTTTCAAAGTCAGAGGATCTAAAGGTCTTTTAAAGAGGCCAGGTGTGGTGGCTCATGCTTGTAATCCCAGCACTTTGGTAGGCTGAGGCGGGCAGATCACCTGAAGTCAGGAGTTTGAGACCAGCCTGGCCAACATGGTGAAACCCCATCTCTACTAAAAATACCAAAAATTAGCTGGGCGTGGTGGTGGGAGCCTGTAATCCCAGCTACTTGGGAGGCTGAGGCGGGAGGATCGTTTGAACCCAGGAGGTAGAGGTTGCAGTGAGCCGTGATTGCGCCATTGCACTCCAGCCTGAGGGACAAGAGTGAAACTCTGTCTCCAAAAAATAAATAAATAATAAAGTTCTTTTAAAGAATATCATTCTTATAAATATATTGTGAGTACTCTTTAATGAATTTTGAATTGTAGACTTGCAGAATAACATCCAAGATATTCTTTCGTATTCTTTTGTATATACTGCCTTCCTCTTTGAGTCACTCCATTTAAACTGGAGGTCTCCAAACAGACCTTTGAGGATAGCAAACTAGTTCCCATATGTTCCTGGGCAAGCCTATTTTTTTATAAAATAAAAAGAAACAACAACCAAAAAAAAAAAAAACCAGATTGAATGTTCAATTGGTTCAGTTAGTTTTCATTTGATTTGGCAGACTGACTTCTAAGTACAGCGAAAAAAGTGGCCTGACAAATACATCTTAAGAGGATGTAAGCCGTTAAATAAACAGTAGTTAGAAGAAGCCTCTTAAGCTTTTCTTGTTATTAGCAGGTCTAATCAGTGCCTTCGATTGTCTTAGACCTAGTTAGGAGAAAAGCAGAGAAATGGTTAAAAGAATAGAAAGGAGTTGAAGTAGGGCAAGCAATGAGAAATACACATATTAGTCTCCTAATTAATCAGACAGTTACTTTGGTGATTCTCTGGCATCTTGGAAGTCATTTTTTTTTTATTGTACTAATAATTCTGCACAGACTTTAAGGCTCTTAATAGGACCCCAGAATTGCCATGTTGTATCTAAACCTCATTTTGTAGATTAAAATAATGCTATTAATGATTCACTGTATGCCAGGAACTTTACATTTAGTCTCAGTTCTTTAGCCTGCAAAGCTAGGTAGTAATGTAACCAGTTAACAGATAAAGAGACAGACTTAAAGAGGTCAAACTTTAATACTGCTATGTGTTTAGTGTAGTGGTTTAAGAGCATAAACTCTAGAATTAGATTGCCACCTACTAGCTCAGTGATGTAAGGCAAGTTACTTCTATCTGACCCAGTTTTCTCCTCTATGAGATGGGAATAATAAGGGTGCCTACCTCTTAGGGCTGTTGTCAGAATTTAGTTAGTGAGTGTAAAGCACTTAGAATAGTGTGTGGTACCTAATAAACACATTCTTAACTGCTGCTGTTCTGCTACAGCATGGGCTAAGAATTTTAAAAGTTATGTGGCAAAGTTTTTTTAGCTTCCAGACGTACAGGTTGAAGGTGGGGGAGACTATAGAAGTTGCTGAGGAGGAGGGAACAGGTTTGTCAAAAGTTTAAATCCCCGTGGAACCAGTCCCTAGATATGAGGTGAATCATACATACTGGGAGATAGTCCAGAAGAGCCCATCAGTTAAGAGTCTATGGTGAAAGCCCTAGGGAATGGTAGAAATGAAAGATAATTATGATAAATAGGCTTTTACCCCCTAAAATGACACTGTACCAATGCTAGAATCAGAAAGCTGCCAAACAATTGCAGCGCCATTTTTTGCCCTAGACGAGAAAAAAACACATATAAATAAATGGATTTTGAAGGTGGAAATGTGTCAAGTCCAACCCAGGAAAGAATTCTTCATTGTTAATCAAACCTTTGCTACTTTTAACAGAGCCTAAGAAAAGTTTTTACTTTGTGAAGATAGAGTGTAACTTACTTTATATGAATACCTAAGAACAGCCTTGTTAAACTGCTAAACAAGATAGATATTTATAAAGGCATTTGATACAGAAGAGTGTTGATTAGGCTATGAATTAGTCACATTTATATGCACACACACACAAAATTGGATGCTACTTAGTATTTAGTTTCATCTGCATTACCTCTTTATTTTATAACTGTGATCCTGAATTACTGTTGAAGTCTGCTGGATTTTGTCCAGTTTTTAATTTCTTTTAAAGTGTTGTTTTAAGCAAACTTATGTGGTTTTTTAATCTTTTTATTATTAAAAGTTGCACTGTATTAGAAATCTAAAATCTTCCATCTTCTTTTGAAAAGTAGTGATTATACTGTACGTTCTCAACCTCATTTCCATTTGATTCTCGGATCTCACAGGAATCCTTCAACTGCTTTCTACCAAGCGTTCCATTTGAACACGTTACAGGAATCAAAGAGCCTCTGGGATAGGTATGAATACTTACATATGGAATGCATACATGCAAAACTGTATGCATGAATTGCTTTGCACTGTACTGGTTTCTCATTAAAACTGATCTTTGTTATTTTAGGGGGGGAATCACGTGGTATCTAGCATGGGACAAAGCAGCAAAATAAACCAAAAGGACAATCTCTATTTTATATAGAAAATAAACATACTTTTCTGCATCCTGTGTACTTTAAGTATATCTATATTTTTGAAGGGTTCATATTGTGTTGAATTTTTCATATGAAATAGTCACTTCCCCAGTGTATTTTAATGCAAATGCATATTCTATAAAATAAACTATATTTTAATTTTTGTGCTATTTTATGTTTTTTTTTTTCTGTAAAAGCCATAGTGATTCAAAGCAAAATGTTATTTCAAATTATGAAATTGGAGGAGGAACAAGACCAAGGTATCAAAGTAATCATTGTTTAATTTTTGGCAAGAAACTTTAACTTCAAGTTTGTTTGCTAGAATTCACTAGGTCTGCATTACTGATTTGTAAGCCCCTAAAACAGTTTGCTTTCTTACAGAAATGTTGTATAGATTTTACTGTTAACTTTTAAAAATACAGAATGAAGTCTTGGAGTTCTTTTATGGCAAAAGATACTTTGGTTTATCTTTCTGCTTAACACACATTTTAAGTAGTGTATGCTCTGTTCAGTTGTTTTGCTGAATATTAGCACTCCATCATTTTGTGTTTAATTAATAGAAGTTGAGTTCAAACAATGTTTTTAAAATTCACACAAAGCTCGTTAGATTCTTTTAACTCTGCCTGGCAACGCATTTGTGTCTTCTGGCATAGTTTTGGATAACACTCATGAACTCAACTCCATCTCTTTCATTAGAAAAGAGTATTGCTAAGTGCATGTACATGTCATATTAAGACATGATACACATTGCCTAGAAATGCTAAAACAGTCTTAATTCTTCGGCTTGATTTGCTTGTGTGTGTCACTCTAGAGAAATTTTCTAACAGTATCTTTTTGATGGTGTGTTCCAGAAATGTTTTTAAATAGTTACTTTTAGAACAGGAAGTTTTAAAATTTGTAGTACCATGTTTATAAAATAAATTTTTAAATAGTTCTCTAGCCATTTAAATTAATACATAAATGTAAATTGTGAGATGAAATAAACATGAAGGTTTAATCATTCAAATAGTTTTCCAAATGTAGCCAGAATGTGAGTACTTTGGGGTATGCTTTATAGTTTCCCTTAGAAAAAGGAAAAATAGCACTCTATTTAGAAATGTAATAAGAGTAGCTTTCAAAAGTATGATGATTTATTTCAAATAGCTAACTTTGAGCTGTCATGATGTCGATATGAATGATATGTATTATTTTTATCAGTGTAGAAAGGTTTGAGCTATATTTTTGATAATTTGAATCTAATATTGAAAGGTTTATTTTGTTTCATAATAAAACAACCATAGAAGTTGCCTGTACATCATTTGTTGTTACAGCTAAATACTCCTTATATGTTTTCTTTTTTAGATACCTGAAACTTTTAAGGTATCAGAAATGAGGCAAGTTGCATATCTATGGTTTCTCATGGGTTGAAAATATTTATTTTCTCTCCTCGTTGGAGCCTGTTGTTCAGAGCCAAAGAAGTTAGTGGATATTTGTCTGTAGTGTGTTAATGCCAAAATATAATAAAATCAAAATATAATCAGATAAGCCATTCTTCACTGTAAATTGGCCTTGTTGGTACTAAGGTGACAAGCCCAACCCAGTGGAAACTGACTAGTGGCTTTCTTTTAACTTTTCAACTAGCTTATTAAATTTTCCATTGAGAGGAGCAATCATGGCTAACTTTATTAGTTTTAATAATCTGCACTTTCAGTTGGCAACTATCTACAGAATTGCTGACAGGTATATCAGCTAATAAAGTATCGTGAGACCGTTTATTCCAAATGGGTTGAAGATTTGTGTGTGTTAAGCTTTAAAAAATATTAAATATGACTTCTGACCTTGTTTGTTTTGGACATCACCAAATCACATTGTTCATTTTTACTATTATAAATTTAGGATTTTTTTTTATTTTACTACTAATTTGGCAAATAGGTATTTGGCAGGGGTGATTCTCCTATTAAAGAGAGATGTTGACTGGGCGCAGTGGCTCACGCCTGTAATCCCAGCACTTTGGGAGGCTGAGGCAGGTGGATCACCTGAGGTCAGAAGTTTGAGACCAGCCTGGTCAACATGGTGAAATCCCATCTCTACTAAAAGTACAAAAATTAGCTGGGTATGGTGGCACGCGCCTGTAATCCCAGCTACTCGGGAGGCCAAGGCAGGAGAATTGCTTAAACCTGGGAAGCAGAGGTTGCAGTGAGCTGAGATTGCGCTATTGCACTCCAACCTGGGTGACAAGAGCGAAACTCCGTCTCAAAAAGAAAAAGAGAGATGTTTGGAAGTTTAAGGGACTGCAAGTCCCTAACGTTATCTTCTACATGATCTATTTATTTTGAGGCATAAATTTGTCTCGCTGTTACTAGATAACAAATTTTAGGCTCCTATTTATGAAATGTTGGAAATCGTTTTCAGTAGGGGCAGCTTTTAAGTGCCCATTTTCAGTAGACCTACCCTAAATAGCTGAATATCCCTAGTTTGCTTTTGCCTAACTAGAAAGACAGGAATCTCCTTTTTTCCCCAGGAATCTTTCAGTTTAGTAGAATATCTTTTAATCAAAATGTAAGTAACTAATATACCTTTCTCATATTTACTTAAAGTTCTCTAATGGCCCCTTTGTTTCCTTCCATATTTAAATTAGAATTGGCAAATTAATAGACTTTTCACCAAGCAGCCTGCCTCTGCCTATATTTAGATATTTCTCCTTCCATTTATATCTAGTGCTTTACTCAGTTGTACTAAAATTGAAGCTACCCTCAAGCCTTCCTTTCCCTTTTTCTGTAGGTGCCATCATGGTTTCTGTCTTCTCTGTTTGCCATTTGCAGAGCCCTCAGGGAATCAATCAGCTGAAACCATCTTCAAACGTAGGGAGAGTAGATACTGATAACTCAAAAATAATCCAACCCTTTCTTCAGTAGCCCAGACTGTTTTGAGTTGACTCTTTATTAAAATAAGTACTATAACTTCCATAGTTAGCTTTCTGGGAGATTATCTTACTATGGAGGAGTTAATTTCTCCTGAGATCCTAGCCTGTTGGCATTTCAGAATAGTAACTTTAAAATTTGACTTCCTATTTTGTAAAGAACAGTTTTCCAAAGTTAATACTTGGCATTGCTTTGTTAAATTGGCAGAATTAGTTTAGAAACCTATCCTGATGATCACTGGGGAGCAGCAAGCAGGTTGTCATTGGGAGTCCTTTGTTTACAAAAGCTCAGCGTAAGGGTTTATAGCAAACAGTTTTACCCTCTTCTAAATACCAGGTCACTAAAGTAAAGGAGTACTAAGGGGAGGAAACTTCAGCTAGACTAAAGGAAGAAATCAGGTAGCTTGTAAGGCTTTAACCTCGTTGATAAGCACTTGCGGGGCTTTTGTCTTCATTAAGAAATGCATAAATGTAGTTAAAACAAGTGAGAGAACAGTGCTAGGTGTACATCCCCTTGAGTCTGCTTCTCTGTCCTTATGATAGCACCAGAATTTAGAGAGAAGTTAGTAAGTAAAGTAGTAGACATGGGTTATTAACTTAAAATGAAAGTCTAGTAAGTTTATCCTAAATTTTTTTACTAGATAATTGATGATCTCTCAAATTGTTTTCTACAGTGATTATTCACTTATTACCTCTGATTTTAAAATTATTGGATTAAAAAAAGTCTTCTTATTTAAATAGCCTCAAGTATTTTGTGTAGGGAACGCCTTCCAGTATTTCCTATCATTGTTCCCTATGAGATTTTTTTTTTGAAGCTAGGAATAAAGTAGAACTAAGCTGTTTATGTCGTAAATACCATTAGTACCATATGAGACAATTTATTTTGTTTTGCTCATCTCTAAGAATCTTGGGTCCATCATTAACATCCACCAGTATTTGTTATCCCAAATGGTAAAACTCAAGTTGTACAACTTAGCTCATCTAGTTTTTGAATGCTTGGTGATAGGACTTGTAAAATTTTTTTATTGAAGTATAATTTGTATCGGAAAAGTGCACCATGCATAAATGTATAGCTCAAATTGAACACACCTGTGTAGCCAGCACCCAGATCAGTACATAGAATATTATAAGCCCCTTTCATGTCCTCTTCATGCCCCCCCATCAGTCACTTCCCCTCCCAATCCTAATTTCTAATGTGTTATATATGTAGGACCATACATTATGTGTTCTGTGTCTGACCTCTTTCATCCAGTATTGTATTTGAGATTCATCTGTATGGTTCTGCATAGTTGTAGATATGGACTATATAATTTTAAAGAATCATTCAAGTAGCTTATTTGTTGGAGATTGATGTTGGTTAAATGTTCTCTCCTAGAGATTATGCATAAGTATCTTGAGGATATGTACCTGAACCATTTTGTGACCAACCCCAATATATTCCTTACTAATTTGTACCTAGTACTTACATAATTTATTATCTGATTATATTTCAACCTATTCCACTAAAAGACATCTAGTAGAAGATAGTCCAAGAAGCTAAAAATTAGAGTATAGCTTTTTAATGATTGTTGCCTTTTATTCTTCCTCCCTCCCTCCCTCTTTCCTTCCTTCATTTCCTCCTTCCTTCCTTCTTCTCTTCCTCTCCTTCCTTCCTTTTATTTTACTTTTTAATCTGAAATAATTTTAGATTTAAAGTTGCAAAAATAGTGCTGAGGTTTCTTGTATGTGCTTTACCTAGCTTCCCTTAATGTTAACATGTTGTACAACCTTAGTACAATTATCAAAGTTAGGAAGTTAACATTGATAGAATACTATTAACTAAACTACAGATCTTATTTTAATTTTACCAAGTTTGCCACTTTTGTAGGTGTCCTTTTTCTGTTCCAGGATCCAATTCAGGATTCCACATTGTGTCTAGTCATTATGTCTTCCATTTTAATTTGTAACATAGTACTGTTCCTTTATTGAACATAGGGAGTAGCAAGTCTGGTCTTATTGGTGTGGAGAGTCAGTTAACTAAGATTGCCTACAAATTTCCACCTTTTCTGCAGTGCTTACTACAGTTGCTATTCTCACAGGACTCTTTTGTATCATGTATATAAATGTTTTCACCAGTAGTTTAATTTGTAGTTCTTAAGTGGGGGATGGGGCAGGCCCAGGGTAGGAGGGGCAGGTAATCACTGGTACCTAGAGGATGAAAGCTTTATATATTCCCTCTAAAACAGGGATTTTGGGATCCCTGATTTAGATGGAAACCTCAGGGTATGGTTATGTTCAGATGACATTAAATCAAGGAAGTGATAGCCATTGTGGATGACAGCATTTATAAATTTAACTGAAACAAATACAGAAATCAAGAAATTAGAAGAACTTATATGTAAATTCAGGGAAGTTGAAACCTAGGTTGACTAGGTATAGTAAAAAAAAAAAACATACTTAGATACGTGTGTTAATGGCATTTTGTAGAATTGGTTAGCTAGTGACAGCGCTGCCACAAAAACTAATGTGATTTTAGGTGATATTTCTAGAACTAGAGTAAGAAATGATGGTGACTAATCTGTTGTACTCCATTTCTACAGAACAGTTGTTCTAAATACAAAACTAACTAGAAAACCAAATTTCTTTATACTCTACTTGCATATCCAGGGGTATTTCAACAGGCAGGCCTGAGTGAGCTTACTTAAAAGTAAACAGATCCCTTGGGAAATGGTCTTGCCATCACTAGAAATAATAAAACTATCTTCCTGTCTGTTAACCAGGGATGCTGATTTTAAGTGAAATTTAATTTTAGTTACATTTAAAATGCCTACTCTGGAGTTTTATTTCCCCAACTTTTCTAAATGGAAAAGAGGTAAGTACAAGCATTGGAATTGAACACCTTTGCTTCTGTTTTGTCATTATTGGCTTTGATTATCAGTAAACCTTAAAGAGCTGTGTATTTGCTTAAGGAATGGAAGGCTAGCAAACTATTCTGCTCTTTTAGGAAAGAATTCCATGTCAGAGGCAGTAAATGTTGGTCTGAATAGAGAAACCAGTGGAGCTTCCCTCAGAAGAAAATGAATGACAGTAAGCTTATTTGGAAATGAGAATTGCCGTAGGTAGTGGTGGTAAATGAAGCCCCACAAATAACTAGGCACCAGTTATCACCATGCTGATGATTTCAGCAGCATCTTAAAAACTAGTGAATTCTTCATACCCAGGTGCCAAGGGGAGGTAGAGTAACTCATGGAGAAAAATAACTACACATTACAGACTGACTGGCAGAATTTAAGGTTAACTTCATTTAGAAATCATGGACTATATATATAAATGGGCATCAGTCTAGGTCATAGTCATAGGACTATAGGGAAAACCAGGCCTCCGAGTTTTTAAAAGCCACATGCTTGGTTATGAAATTGATGCTCTCAAAATACAATTCAAATTCTTGTTGATCTGGAAATAAGAATAGTGTGTAGGAGAGAAATACAATTGTATGTAGAGTGTAGTGAAGGTAAGTCATTGGGATTTTAATGGAAGATGAAAGAAGCCACTTAAAACTGTTTGAAACTCATGACTACAGTGTTCTGAAAAGCTACTTGGGAAGTTCAGTAAAGTATTAGATGCTTGGTCATATTATAAAGTAGTCTCTTTAACAATACGTGTTTGTCCCCAATTATAGTTACTTGCTATGTAAGGCATTTTCCTGTTACCATCTTCAGTGGTTTTAGATCACCTTTTCCAGCCAAAAGACTCTAAAGCCTTAAAAATCTCACTTTTTTAGAGTAACTCAGAATGAAGCTAAGGGAAAATATCAGGAACGTTTGCAATTACTTGACTCAGCAAAAGTTTGTTCTCCTGTAATTAAATACTAGAAGAAACAATAAGATTTAGTAACTGCTTTCAGTGAGCTTGGTCTTAATATGGAAAATGGTAAATACATTATCACATGATTGAAAGTAATAACTCATATAAAATGTAAGCACTTCATGTCTCTCAAGTACAGCTGGAGGAGGGATTGGTCAAAGCTTCTTCAGGAGGTGGCTTTTGAGTTGGAAACTGAAAGGTGGGTAGAATTTGGTCATGCAGAACTAAAGAACTGAGGGGAAGGGAACATTCCAGTTAGAGGAAATACTGTGCACCGCTATGGAAGTACTGGGCTTATGTGATAAGGATAAAGTTAAATTTGGTGGATGTATAACATTTGAAGACAGGAGAGGAGGGCAGTTAGATTAGAGACAGAGATTCTAGAAAGGTACTGAAGCCTGAATTAGGCAATGGGGATGAGATAGGAATTACAGGATTTTACAACTGATTGATCATGATAGGGGAGCAGTCAAACTGGACTCCAAAGTGCCAAACCTAATTTACTGAGGGAATGCTGGTACTGTTAGAAAGTATTAGTGAAAGAATTAGTTTGGGAAGGAGAAAGTAGTGATGAGGTTTTTTGTTTTTAGCTGTTTTTTGGATGAGTTGATAAGCTGGTACAAAGTCAAGGTGAAAATATTTGCGGTGCAGCTGAGGCTGCAGACTTGCAACTTGGTATAGAAATTAAAGCTAGTTGAGATTTAAGAATGTTTTATTAGAGTTCAAGCTTTAGGAAAGGCCAAGGTTGCCAAGGATTAGAGTAGGGTAAAGGGTCAAGCCAGGACCTTAGGCAATACCACCTGCATTTAGATAACAGAAAGAAGTCTGAAGAGGATGATTGGTTTTAGAGAATAGACCATTCTGAGGATATTATTTTCTAATCAAAAAGAAGAGAAATGTCTGAATCTTTAATTTGAAATAATTTCAAATGTACAGAAAAATTACAAGAATAGTACAAAGAACTCAGTCTTCTTACCAAGATTCAGTGTTTGTTAACATTTTGTCATATTTGCTTTATCATCCTAACATATTATTTTAGGAACCACTAACAAGGTGAAACCCCATCTCTACTAAAAATACAAAAATTAGCCAGGCGTGGTGGCAGGCACCTATAGTCCCAGCTACTCGGGAGGCTGAAGCAGGAGAATGGCGTGAACTCAGGAAGCGGAGCTTGCAGTGAGCCGAGGTCGCGCCACTGCACTCCAGCCTGGGTGACAGAGTGAGGCTCTGTCTCAAAAAAAAAAAGAGTAGATAGGAAATACCATATCCATTTAACTTCACATACTTCAGCTTTTGTTTCCTAAGAAGATTATTCTCTTACCAACAATATAATTACCAAATTCAGGGTATCTTATATTAATGTGCTGTTATCAAATATGAATATACAGTGCATATTCAGATTCTGTCAGTTATTACAATAATGTCCTTCATAACCATTTTTTAACCTGTTAGAAGAGCCAGTATAGGTTCACCAATTATACTTAATTAAACAGTTGTCTTTTTCCCCTCCTGTCTTGTTTGAATATGTGAGTACTTGTATTAGTCACCTAAAGGATTATTTAAAATTTAAATATTTACAAAAAATGCAGTATTAACGTTTTGGATAAAATACTAGAAAAAAAATGTTCTTGCTTAGCTAGTTTGTGCTATTGGGAATATTGGAAAGGCAAGGGAGTACTGCCTAAAATCCAGCTGAAACAACTACTAGAATTGGTGAAGTTTTATAAGGGGAGGTCTTTTATTGCTCAGAGTTGGGGTGGTGGGTGGCAAGAGTAGGAGAACATTTGGATATTAATGTGTCCCTTAGAATAGAAATTGAAGTATATTCATGTACTTCCCTTTCTGTACTGTGATTTTTATATGTATGTATTAAATTGGGCTTTTAATTATTTTGAGTTGGAAAAAATAGTATAATTTGAAGACATTTTACATCACCACTTGGGTTTGCAAATTATGTATTGCTATCCTGTATATACTGTTGTATCCTCTTAGTTTTATTCTGGTAGTTGTGTTAGGTGGCTTGTCTGCTGCGAGATTTTTAACCACAAATCTGCATCTAAACATCTCTTCTCTACATCTCATTATTCGAAGTGGTGTTTCACTGGACCCTAAACATCTCTTCTCTTAGCTTTTCTATGGCTAGCTGAAGTGGGACACTAAACATTCTGACATCTATTTTCGGCACATTACCAGGTTTCAGAATTGGCAAAGAGAAATTATTTCTTAACTGCTCACCCACCATTATATATGCTTTCTGCTCATATGTTTACCACCTTCCTCTTTAGTAAATTTAGTATGTTATTTAATAAATTTCTCAACCTAAGTCACCCCAGCCTATTTTGAGATGTTTTGATAATTATTTTCAGGTGAAATTTTAGAAACAGTTTTGAAAAAGGTGGGAATAGCTGGTAAGGTCTCTTTATTATTTATTTATTCATTTATTCAATTCTTTTTTTTTTCTTTTCACCAAATAGATTTTAAGTAAACCAAGGCTTTGAATAGAACAGAAAAGTGTATGTATGTGTGTGCATGTGAACTAATTCGCCAAATTCGATCTATTTTTTTCTACCGAATCTAAAATTCTATTGAAGAGCTTTTTTAAAATAAATAAATAAATAAATAACTGAACTTGTTCAGACAAGAAAGAAATTTAAGGAACCTGGAATTGTTGAACCAGGATAAACATAGAACATCTTTTTGGGTTTCGACATTGTTGTTGTTTTTCCATTCTAGTCCTCAGCAATTTAAAATTTTAAATTCACACCTCTTCAGTTGTATTTAAATCCACAGTTGGGCAAACCTTTTGGGAAGAAAGAAATATTAATGGAATTATTTTAGTTTTTTATTTTTATTAAGATTTGGGGTGGTAGGCAGAGGTAGAAGAAAGAAATGACTGACTCTTTGTATTCTAACCTGACATTCTTTTTGTTTGTGTGCATAAACATGCTGATAGTAATATTCCAAGTTAAATCAGGGAATATATTAAATTTTTGTGATTGATACAGAGCTTTTAAATGCCTTAGCTTACCAAAAATTAGCTCCTGTGTTTAAACTTTAGTTGGCTACTTCTAAAGTATTTTTCATATTTGACAGAAATAAATGTAAATAAGTGATAATAATTTAGAATGTTTATCCATTAGTAAATATCCTCAAATAACATTTTTATGCCAGTTTATCTCCCAGTTGTTTCAAAGTTTGAAGATTGTTGGTTATAAATACTAAAAGATTTGGAAGGTGCTATTGTATTTTTCACTTTTTAATTGTGTGATATTTGGCCCAAAAATAGTGGTGTCTTCACTAAGTTAAAGTATGTATGCAGAGCACATGGCTGTCAGTGTCCCCAGCTATTTATGTGGCCACATGTTGAGAATTTTATTTGTAATTTCAGTATCAATGCTAATGGTGGTATCCATAGTAGCTACGTATTTTCTATCAATAGCAAGATGTTCAGAATATATGTAACCTTTGTCGTAGAAGACAGAAACATCTTTCTACCTATCTACCTGGTGATAAAGAAGGTATATTTTCCCTAGTCCTACACAGTATTGGAAGGGGAACAAGGAGGGAAAAGAGTTGCGTGTCTGGCTGATAACACTCCTGTTTACAGTGATGCTAACCATTGGTCTTCAGAAAATTTCTGCGTTTATTTGCAGTAGCTGTTTTTATTTTAGATAGTACTTAGTCCAGAAAATGTTGCTAAATGTATTTTTGTAGAGTAGTCATAACTACTTTTGTTTCAAGAAATAAGAGATATCAACTCTTCAAAAAGCATAATATATTACGGTCTCTTTACAAGTTCTGTTTCTCCCGAGCACGGTGGCTCATGCCTGTAATCCCAGCACTTTGGAAGGCCAAGGTGGACAATTGCTTGAGCTCAGGAGTTTGAGTCCAGCCTGGGCAACATGGCAAAACCTCATCTCTACAAAAAACACAAAAATTAGCCGGGTGTGATGGCGCATGCCTGTAATCCCAGCTACTTGGGAGGTTGAGGCACAAGAATTGCTTGAACCCACAAGGTAGAGGTTGCAGGGAGCCGAGATTGTACCACTGCACTCCAGGGCCACAGAGCGAGACTCTGTCTCAAATAAATATATAAATAAATGTTCCATTTCTTTTATGTTAGCTATTATTAAGCTCAGAGTCAAAAAATAGGAGGGTTTTTGTTGTTGTTGTTTTTGAGTCAGAGTCTTGCTCTGTCACCCAGGCTGGAGTGCAGTGGCACAATGTTGGCTCACTGCAACCTCTGCCTTCTGGGTTTAAGTGATTCTCTTGCTTCCCGAGTAGCTGGGACTACAGGCGCCACCACCACGCCCTGCTAATTTTTGTATTTTTCATAAAGACGGGGTTTCAGCACGCTGGCCAGGCTGGTCTCAAACTCCTGGCTTCAAGTGATCCACCCTGCCCTGACCTCTCAAAGTTCTGGGATTACAGGTGTGAGCCACTGTGTCCAACCCAAATATTCAGCTTTCTGTTAACAAAGCATGCAGTTCCTTATATATTTGAGTATTATGTAACTGGCTTCCACTTACTTTGATTTTCCGTTTTTAGAGGGAGCTCTACCTTTAATTTCAATATCTTTTTCCTTTGCCTTCTTTCTAAGCTGTTTCTACTCCTTTTGAAAGGATCAAGTGTATAAATCATTTGAGAGTAAACATGTTAAAAATACCAATAGGCTATCTTCTTAGAGCTGTTTTTCAAAGGTATATTAATGAAATTCTTTAAGCTGTGTATTTGGTGTTTCTTCTACCAATAGGTGCATTTGCTATAATGCATAACATACCAAACACTTTATATATGTGTACATACACATGTACTTATGCTTATATATGTATGTGTATATATGTACCTATGCTTATATATGTATACATATATATATTTAGTTTCTGGCATAGCTAATTGTGTCTTAAATTATATCTTGGCTCAACCACGGATATGTGAAGTTTCTTGTCATTGTGTGTTGTGTGTCTTTTTATATGTGTCTTTTTTATTTATTTATTTATTTTGAGATGGAGTCTTGCTCTGTCACCCAGGCTGGAGTGCAATAGAGCAATCTCGGCTCACTGCAACCTTTGCCTCCCGGGTTCAAGCGATTCTCCTACCTCAGCCTCCCGAGTAGCTGGGATTACGAGCGCCCACCACCATGCCTGCCTAATTTTTGTATTTTTTAGTAGAGATGGGGTTTCTCCATGTTGGTCAGGCTGGTCTTGAACTCCTGACCTCAGGTGATCGACCACCTCGGTGGAATCCCAAAGTGCTGGGATTACAGGTGTGAGCCACTGCATCCGGCCTTTTTATATGTTAATTTTTTGGAACATACTGTCTTCCTAGCAGTTTTATTTTATTTAGGTACATTTGTACTAATTTTTAAAGTAAATTTATCTTTGATATTTTAAAGCTTATTTTTTCAATATATATAACCTATGGAATGACTCTGTGTAATTTATTGGAGGACATAAAGGGTTGCTCTGTTTCCCCCCTTTCTCCATTTAAAAATAAGTATTTCTGACCAAGCATTGGTTTATCATGGCTAGGATTTCTCCAAACAATGTAGTGAACTTTTTTGAACAGCAGGGTGAAAATCTGGCTATATTAGTGGATAGTCTTATAGAATATTCAGAATCTTTTAAGGAAATATGGTTTAAATCTGAAAACAAAATTTTCTATCAAACTAAGATAAGCACATTCACTAAAAAACCAAGTTCCTTTAGGAACTCTTTTAGACCTGTTTGATTTAGCATATCCATTTTCAAGTAATTACTTGGAAATTATAAATCATCTACCTTCTTCCCCTTTCACTGTTTTTTTATTTTAATATAGTTTCACCTTCTCACAAAAGGAAATGATAAATAACTGTAAGGAATATTTGGGATTTGGTTTTGGTAGCAGTCTTGCCAGAGATTCAAGATTATGATTGATAGTATAGTTTTCTCATTAAATATTCATTTTTAGGAAGAATTCTAATTTTAAATTTTGAAGGGTATCTGGTTAATCTGAACGCTGTTCATCTGTAACTACTTTAGTTACCCAATTTCATTTCAGGTTGTTAATAAGGATGTCCTACATGTTGGAATTTAATGATTTAAACTCTTGAAATATGACCCTGTACTTGGTAACAACTAATTTTGAAAATATATGCTTAGGAAAATTTTGATATATAAGTTTTGTATCTTTTAAAATGTATACAGCTCTAAAGTCCTGATTTAACCATACATTTGTGTAATGTATACACCCTTAAAATTTTTTTTTGTAAGTTTCGTAGTAAAATAACTGCTTCATATGACTGGTTTAATTGTATCTTCCAAAAAGACTTCCCAAGCATTTACCATAACAAGGCTTTTTTGTTGGCAGGCCCTTTAACAAAGGGTCAAGCAGTCGGCCCTTTAACAAAGGGTCAAGCAGTCGGCCCTTTAAATGACCTTAAATTAAAGCCTTGCAGACAAGCAGATTTACCAGCATTATAAATAAGTATTTCAGGAAGTATCTACTTTACTAAATATGACTGTATATTTGTCCTATAAAAAGTAAATCTTCAAAAGATTTAAAAAATTACAGTTTTTTGGTTGATAGGAGATAAGAATTTTATTAAAACTTTCTTAAAACATTTGGTAATACATTAATGAAATGACCACAACTTTAAACGACTACTTATCCTCATAAATATGGATTTTTGCCTTCACCAGGTGATTACATTATAAAGCTGTGCTTTCACAGAAGACAAAATAAAGTTGTATGATTTATATTGAAGTCAAATGTGTTGTGAGATTACATTTCGAAAGATTATATTGGAAAAATTCTAATAGTTTTTCAGACTATGTGAGAGACTTAAGTGACCATGTGTAAAAGAAAAGTTCCATTGAAAGTTAAAATCTGTAACAGCATGACCCAACCTGTACATTTGGGTCAAGTATCTTTTGAGATAGCTGCGGAGTTTCCTTTACAATGCTGTCTTCCAGTTTTCTATAGCTTTATGCGTATTGGTCATCCTCAGTAACGGCCCTTTTCTTTCCCCCATCCCTTCCGCCCCTTTATAGTGTTTTATTTAGGGGATTAATTTAGGCAAAACTATGCCCACAAATCTATGGGTTTCCTTTTCTGTGGGTTACTGGCAACTAAAAATATAAATGTACATTCTTATCAGACAGAAAATGTTATTAATGATATTATTCAGTGATTAACATAGATGCCCAATTGAAAGCTTTCTGGTAAAATTTAATAAATTTAACAGGATATTTTTAATGAAGTGATTTTTGCCATTATTAAATCTTCCTACCTCCAGTTTTCTTCCGTGCCCATATACAGGTGAGCAATAGGGACCACTGCTGCATAGGATACATTGTTATGTCGGTTACATAAAGCACATAATAAACTTTAATTCTTGCCATTATGTTGTCTGTTTTCAAAATCGGGGTAGTAGAGACAGGTGAAGATTTAGATATAGAAATGGAATTCTGTCTTAAGCACTTAAATGATCGGTATGGATTGTTACTGATCCAGCCACCCATGCTATAAGTCTAGAAACTCAGCCAGGCATGGTGGCTCATGCCTGTAATCCCAGCATTTTGGGAGGCCGAAGTAGGCAGATCACGAGGTCAGAGATCGAGACCATCCTGGCTAACACAGTGAAACCCTGTCTCTACTAAAAATACAAAAAAAAAAAAAAAAAAAAATTAGCCAGGCGGAGTGGTACGCGCCTGTAATCCCACCTACTCGGGAGGCTGAGGCAGGAGAATTGCTTGAACCCAGGAGGTGGAGGTTGCAGTGAGCTGAGATCGCGCCACTGCACTCCAGCCTGGGTGACAGAGCGGGACTGCATCTCAAAATAAATAAATTAATTAATTAAATAAAATAAAATAAAATAAGAAACTCATATACATGGATGTGGACCAAACAATATAATTCAAATGCCTTTCTACAGGACTATAAAGCTGTCTGTATCAGGTTATGGTGTTAAATCATAATTTCTGGATCATGATCTTAAACGTTTAATTGGTTCCATTTCCACCCTACTCTTTACTAACAAGTATCCTGATGGCCTGAAAATCCATGTTGAAATTTGAAGTTTGAATTTTCCAGATCAGATATGAAATTTATTTTCATTTTTTAAAGTACAAAATATCAGTTGTATAATCATGGTAAAACAAAATTTTGCTATAAAAGATTTTTAAAGGCTATTTGATTAAAACATTTATTTACTTAAACTCTTTGCTAGAATTTTTTTTAGAATTCAGCATCGGAGGAGGAATGTGACATAATAATGATCGAAAGCCGAAAGTTTAAAAGTTGTGATGCCCTCACATGGTTGGAGGGTTATTCTAGCTTCTAAGGACTGAATGTTGTCCACAAGAGTGTCATCAGGTCATAAATTGGTAAGACTTAATGGCTTAGATTTTATGTATTATACCTGATGTTATTGTATTGAGATGAATATTTATGAACAAAATGAGCACATTGTGTAAGAGTATAGTATTAAATATAAGTTAAAACTTGGAATTTTAAATATTTGGAGTATGTAAGCCTTTCGAAGTCTCTTGAGGCTGAAGGCCGTATCTTTGCAGTGGTGTTTAGTAAATACATCAGTTTAAAAAAAGAAAGTGAAATCCTGTATTATAGTAAGATTATTAAAATATTGCTATTGCATCTGCTGTAGATGCCTACAGTATAGTGAAGAACCCAAATACTTTTTAGGTGTTATACCAGGAGATATTTGAGAAATAATATATTCATCTTTTCTTTAAAAAAATCCATTTTCTTAATAACATATAGCTTAATTTTATTGCTTTGGGGATTTTATTTCTTAATAAAAGACATGTTTCTTCTAAATGTCTAAAATAAAGCCAAGAAAATGTTTTCAGTTCTTACATTGAGAATACCTAAGATGCCAATATCATATGAAAATGATATATTAGAAGTCATTGCACATTTTTTATATTCCCCGAAAATTAATTTTCTCTCAGAATTGTATTCTGCTTAGAAAAAAAACTATTTTGTTTCATGCAGTTTCTTATTTTGCTTTGTTTTACACAGCTGTATTTTGTAGGAGGACCATTGGAAGGATAGAGTTTAGCTCAGAATAAGACCTTATACCTTTTAATCTGAAGATCATAATATTTTGCAGATGAAGAAAAGGAGTCTGGATTATTTGTCCAAGGTCATATAATTGTAGAATTCATATTTTCATTAAAGTGTGGTATGCATATCCTGCATGTCAGTCAAGAATTATTTGAAATTATTTATTTTCCAAAAAAGCCAGAAGGTATGGGTTGATATCAACTAAACAGGCCACTATATATATTCCAGCTTTATCCTTAACCAGAGATATGTTATTTTATCCTTTGCCCATTCTGCCTTTTGAATAATATTCTAAATTGTTTCTGATATAGTATTCCATGACTTCATTACATTCTATAAGCTTAAGTCCCTTAAGCCAGTAATTGTAATCAATAGTAGTCTGGAAGGAAATACAACAAACTAATTAAGTTATCTCTTATTCCATATACTTTTTTATTTTCTTTATTTTCTATAATCTACATAACTTTGATAATCAGGAAAATAACTTCTAATTTCTCTAGTATAGGGTATCCATATGTAGTAGTCAGTGGCTGGGGTTCAGGAGATCATGAACCATGTGGGATTTTGGGTAGAATTTTCTTATGTTCACTTTTCTGTGAAAGGTTCAGAGCATTTGTCAGATTTTTTTTTTTCTGAGCATTTGTCAAATTTTCATCTGTCAAAAACAGTTAAGAAACATTGCTAGTGAATGTTTTGTGTCAAAAGGACAATCCTTGTTAGACACCTAAGTATGAGTCGTGAAAGAAATTTCTAATGAGAACATTGGTCCTGTGACTCTTACTGATGTTTATTCAATGCTGGGTTACTATAAATGCCCATTAGACTGATGGGACAAATCAGAGCCAAGCCACATTTAGTTTAGGAATTTCGTACTGTCGGTCTCTGTGCTCAAAGGTCAATTGGATTTTTCTGCAGAGTAGTTGTGTTTTGGCTACTGAGTGTCAGGTACTGTGCTGAATATTTTTGGCACGTTATCTTATTTAATTTTCACAAAGTCATATATTAATAGATATTATCAATATCCTCAGTTTACAGAGAAGAAAATTGAAAGCTTAGGGAAGTTAAGTAACTTGCTCAAGTCACATAGCCATTGAGTGGTGGAGCTAGAATTCAAATCTTATTACTAAGTGGAACCTGGGTATCAATATGCTGGTATCCTCTGAAAATTTGAAGGATAAGATAAACGAGAATTTTATATTGTATGAAGATGTGAATTCATAAATTTGATTTATCTTGAACTTAAGTAGCAATGGGTCATCCTCCATTACAAAACTATCTTTTAAAGTATTTGCCAAAAAATAAATGTTGGAAGTTGCTTACTATCTAAACGTTAAGTATTAATTGCATTAAAAAATAAATTCTTTTCAGATTTAATACTTATGAATATAAGCAAATATATGTGTTTTTTTTTTTTTTAGAAAAGTCTTAGTACTTATTAGAATAGTATTATTAAGGAACTCACCCTTTAATATTTAGGATTTATAAACAGCAAACACAAGGAAGCATTAATTTAAAAAGCAGCTTTGAACTGCAGATATTTCTTGGGATAGTGGGATATATTGCATGTAAAACCCTTATTAAATGCTATGTGAGAGTTTTCCATTTGCCTTTAGTTGCGAATAATTCTATTGAGAAACCTCCTTTTTTGCCCACTTTTAAAGCATTTACCAGGCAAAATTAATTTTTTGGGATACGTGAGGTTTTTTGGTTTTGTTTTCCTTTGTACTTTGTCATATCCTTTTTGTTGGTTCAATTTTACTCTCAGATGAGCTCCACATCTTATAACCTTTTCCCTATTTTTAAGTATTAATAATAAAAGGTTGAATCTACAATAATAGTACTGCTTAAAACCATAA
Organism: Pongo pygmaeus; assembly: GCF_028885625.2. NCBI lineage: Eukaryota > Metazoa > Chordata > Mammalia > Primates > Hominidae > Pongo > Pongo pygmaeus. The sequence goes on from NC_085930.1 coordinate 159,270,625, forward strand.
GACTTTGTTTGCTCCTGAGTGATGTTGAAATAGTCTGCAGAGCTAGTATAAACTGTTTCTTTAGCACCACGGTTAAAAATGCACAAACAACTTGATAGGTCATCAGAATATGAGAATTCTATCTAAAAGTCATATATATATATATAATACATATAAATATATAAAATACATTTGTACCCCAACTTCTGTAGTAGTAATACGTTTGCCTTTTCAAAATTCAAATTGGGAAGTTTGGAAAATAGAATAAGAATAATCATACTTAATCCAAGTTTTTAACACAATTACCATCTTAGTGTTTGCATATTCCCAGACTTGGAATACATATATATTAATAGTTGCAATCATGGTAGATAAGTAGATTTTCAATAGTTTTTAAACTATTTAGTTAAAACTAAAGCTAATACTGATATGTGATAGGTTTTTAATTTTGAACTGATATTTGATATTTTGATATCTGTGATACCATTCCCTCCTGTTTTTCCTTCTACCTTGCTGGTTGTTGCTTCTCAGACCATTTGGCAGGCTTTCCCTTCTGTCTGTTCTTTTAAATATTATCGGAGGCCGGGCATGGTGGCTCATGTCTATAATCCCGGCACTTTAGGAGGCTGAGGTGGGCGGATGACTTGACTGCAGGAGTTCAAGACCAGCCTGGACAACATAGGGAGGCCCCATCTCTACATAAATAATTTGCTGGGCGTGGTGGTGCACACCTGTGCTCTCAGCTACTTGGGAGGCTGAGGTGGAAGGATTGCTTGGGCCTGAGAGGTCAAGGCTGCAGTGAGCCATGATCACACCACTCCACTCCAGCCTGGGCAACAGAGTGAGACTCAGTCTCAATCAATCAATCAATCAATCAATGGAGTCATCAGAATGCTGTCTTCTTCTTACATTCTTCATCGTGGTAAGAGCTTATAGATGGCCTCCATGCACATATCATCTTTATGCTATAGGAAGTCACCTGTATGCTCTAAGGTGCTCAAACCCGTTACTTCCAGCCTAGGCATCTCCCCTTATATTCAAACTTCCCTGACCTCTCATAGCCGGTTAATCACAAAGTACTGCCATGTCTGCCTCCTGAGTGTTTTGCCAGCCTATCCATCTCTTGTCCCCATTCAGTATACTATCCTTTCTTATGTGAAAATGCAACAACCTTCTGACTAGTCCTTGTTGTTTGAGTTTTCTAATGTGGCCAACTGCACCTACTGCTCTTTTTACTTGGAACATTTTTTTGTACCCATCTTTTTTTTCTCCACCCAGCTGTAGCACTTCCTCTACTAATTCTTTCCTGATCCAAGAGCTTGATTATATGCCCCCAGAACACCCTCTAAAATCTTGCTCTGTCTTAGTACTTATCACACTTAACATCTTATATGTCTCCTGCACTAATTGTAAACTCACAAACCTCTGGAATTATGTTTATTTGACGTTGTATCCCCAGGGTCTGATAAATGTTTAAGTTCATTACAACCCCTTTGGAATGTGGCATCACAAAATTTGGTGTCTGAAAATAATGTCAGAGATTATTGTATGCAATTAGAGACAAGACTCAAATGTAGAAACCACATTACCTAACTCCTAAGTCAGTGTTTCTTGTGTATTTCATGACATTTAGATTTTGACCACTATAAATTATTACTGCAAGTTATTAGGTAACATAGTAAGTGTTTACCATGTGCCAGATACGAATGCATTATCTCACTGAATCCCAGTACCCGGTCCTATTATTGTCCTTTGGGGAAGCTAAATATTAGCTTGTCTAAAGTCATATCTCAGTTTTGGTGCAGTGGCTCAAGCCTGTAATCCCAGCGCTTTGAGAGTCCAAGGCAGGAGGATTGCTTCAGGCCGGGAGTTCAGCAGCAGCTTGAGTAACCCTGTCTGTATCTGCAAAAAAGAAAAATTAGCTAGACATGATGGCACATGCCTGTAATCCCACTGAGGCAGAAGGATCACTTGAGCCCAGGAGTTTAAGGCAGCAGAGAGCTATGATGGCACCATTGCATTCCAACCTGGGAGACAGCAAGACTGTGTGTTATAAAATAAGGTGAGAGATGGGATTCAAACCTGGGTATAACTCCAGAGCCAAACGCCCTTTTATTTAATATCACCTCTCAGAATTTATCTTCTGAGTTTTGCATTAGAAAACTGAGTTAGAAGGGAATTTAATGGTCATTTATTCTAACCACCTGTCCTGTACTTGGATCATGTCTACAGTGTTCCTTCCAAGTTGTCATCTAGCCTTTGAATACCTCCAGTGATGTCTTACTTTTGCATCCTGGTCTCTTTTTGTATTTATAAACCTCCCATAAACCCTTTCTGTAAAACAGGGAATCTTAAAATGTGAAGCAGAAAAATCAGATGATTGCCATCACTTAAAGCATATATAAGCAGCACTAAGAAGTCTGTGGAGACATTGAACTGGGTACATCCTCTAGTTATTTCTGTATTTTCATAGCTGCTATAATCAAGAATGTGGTTTCCAGTTCATGGCCGTAAATCACTGGTTTTAGTACATAGTCATAAAGTTCTTTTTCAAAAATGGATAAGGAGACATTGCTTAATAACTTAGAGATCGCAAGGACGTTTCTCTACGTATTGATTCTAGTGATGATACAAGGACTTCATGGGAAACCTTTATATGTGACCTGATCCTCAATGTAAAAAGAGTGAAATAAATGTGAATGACTTCAGACTCCTGGATCTAGTTTACATAGAACTTGCACTTATTCATGAGTCATGCTTAAAGGCATGGTAGTTTGAATTGTCTTTTTTATCTGACCAAAAGCATTTAGGATTTTTAATTCTCCTTTTAGACTTAATTTTGATTGAATAGAGAGTGAGATTAGTCAGCTGAGAGAACGCATAGATACTTATGAGGCATGATTATACAATCAAGCTTTTCACCATATTTACAAATGGTTTCTCCTTAAATCCATGATTCTAATGTAAAAAAGTCTCTGTCAAGGTTTTTATCTTAAGATCATTAAGTTTTTAACATCCACTTTATTATCCATGAAGTCTTATATGATTTAGTCATCACCATGATCAGTATATGGAGTTACCAAGTTTCACTGGCCATGGCAGCAGTAACCTGGAAATTCATAGAGCCTAGCCCTTTTCTGTTACTCAAACTTAAACCCGTTTTTCTATTTACATCAGTTGCCTATATTATATAGAAACTGGCGCACTTTCCTTCTTTCTCAGTGGGTAACAACCAGATGCAAGGAACATCAAAAACCTACCTTTATTAGGGAGAAAAAAATTCTCGAGGCCTGCCCATATTTTACTGTGTTCCAGCGATACCCTTAATTAGTTTCTAATAGTTTAAATAGTTGGTTAATTTCTTAGATCTTTGTCCTGGCATGATGAGCCCAATATAACATCTGTTTATACCAAACTTATAAAATATAATTAGATAATATATTGTAAGTTGTATTCTGTCTTTTTCTTCAAGTAATATGTCTGCTACCAATTATATGCTGAGTAGTGTGTAAATAAGTAGACCCTGGAGATGGACAGTTTCTGCTTTTAAGGTTTAATTCAAGAGAAAGGAACATTTGATAAAGACAAAAAAATTATGGACGAATCAGAGAAGTGGAGCCTGTTGGCAAGAAAGGAAGAAGGCTAAGGAAAATGTAGGTGGAGCATTCCATCTCAAGTGACAGTCTTAATCTCTGGAATCTAAATCGATTTAACAAATTTCAGGTCGTGATGTAAGTGTAGAATTCATCATAAAAGATTTCACACAAACTATTGTAAAATTCTGTCATTCACCATGTCTAAATTATTAGAATTATTATTGCCTAAAAGAATTCAAGGACGTGAATCTAGACTGAAATGATAAAAACTTAGATGTTAAACTTTTTGTCTCTGGAAAGGTGCCTACTTGAGTGCAGTTTTGCTTGAGTGAAAAAAACCTAATGACACTTTAGATTTTATAGTAGTGCTGTTTTTTACTTTACGTCAGAATCCCTTTTCGAATAAGGTAATTCTAAAGCAGTGATTCTCAGCTAGGGTAATAATTTGGTGAAAGCAAACAACACTTTATACCACTTTTCTTATTTGCTTTTAGTAATATTTATTGTTGAATTTTCATATAACACTACTAAAGGAAGACCTGGGATATTTTTAAATACTCTTTTTGGAAATTTTTATTTGAATTAAATTAGTTATATTTCAGTGGGCTTTGGAAAAATTTCCCACAGTAAGTTAAGATTATTTTACTCTAAATAATGAAACATCGAGATCCCAAAGATCCATAAGAACGTTATTAATGTCCAATCCACAGGAATCCTGTGTTTAATACGCTTTGTACAGGAGAATCGCTTGAACCCAGGAGGCGGAGGTTGCACTGAGCAGAGATCGCGCCATTGCACTCCAGCCTGGGTGACAAGAGCAAGACTCCGTCTCAAAAATAATAATAATAATAATAAGCCTTGTAAATGTAAATCTCAAGTCAAGCAATTTTTATTAACGTATTTTGTGGCTACATTAAATCTTTAACATTTAATTGAAGACAAAAAAATCAATTTATTAAGGAATAACTAGGATTTTATTTTGGGTGAAACATAAATATAAAACCTGTTTCTTAATACTAATCATAATTGATTTTTATTCATGTTTCACTGCCTTGGGAGATTAACTCTTACTTAATTTTCCCAAGATGCACTGGGAAAGTAGACCTTATAAAGTGTCAAAGTCCAAATTGATCAAAATGATAAAAGGAACTAATTGGGTTGTTGTGTGTACTGTTGTGAACAGTCTCACATAATCCTTATAGCAGTCCTTTAAGATATGTACAACTGTATCCCATTTTATAGTTGAGGAAACTAGTTTCAGTATGTTAACTTGCTAGGATCACCCCACTAGTAAGTGGTTGGAGTTTGGATTATAAGTCAGCTAGCCTCACGCCTGTAATTCCAGCACTTTGGGAGGCCGAGACAGGTCAGGAGTTCGAGACCAGCCTGGCCAACACAGTGAAACCCCGTTTCTACTAAAAATACAAAAATTAGCTGGGCATGGTGGTGCACACCTGTAGTACCAGCTACTCGGGAGGCTGAGGCAGGAGAATTGCTTGAACCTGGGAGGTGGAGGTTGTGGTGAGCTGAGATCGTGCCACTGCACTCCAGCCTGGGCAACAGATTGAGACTCCATCTCAAAAAAAAAAAAAAAAAATCAGCTAGTCTAATTCTAAAGCCTATGCTTTTAAGCCATTTTATTATTCTTTGTGAATTCAACTTTTTGCTTAGACAACTGCTGAGTGAGAAGCTGTCTTACCCCTCAGAATGTCTGACCCCAGAATGAAGTAGAGAACAAAAAATACTTTAGACAAGAGTTAGTAAACTGAAACGTAGACAACTTTAATTCTTCAGGGCCTGTATTTAGAGTGTTGCCTTTATATTTGTTGAAAGTGAAAAATGTAATCCTTGGCTGGGTACAGTGGGCACGCGCCTATAATCCCAACATTTTGGGAGGCCAAGGCAGGAGGATCACTTGAGCCCAGGAGTTTGAAACCAGCATGGGCAACAGAGTGAGATCTGTCTCTACAAACAAGTCAAAACATTTTTAAAAAGAAAGATGTAATTCTTTGCTCAAACCCAAGCCACTATAATTTTAAAAAACATTCCAAATGGAAAACATTCATTGATCTATTAAAAATAAAGACTAGGCTTTCCCCCCACCCCCAATATGATATATTCTGTTCATTTCATTAAGGAATGATGGCCATGCTTGTGCTCTCCCTTTAGTCTAAATTAGAATCAAGCAACTGTCTCTTTAAAAACCCCATGATATTCTTCTGAGTTTAGCCCTATTTTGAAACGGTCCCTTGACAACGTTTATTTATTACTGTACTTGGACTTTGGGGGATAGATTAGGAAGGAGACTTGGTAGCAAAGAAAAATTAGTTAATAACTTTGGAACAAATTCTAGTCACAAAATCCTAGTGACTAGCCTAATATAATTTTACTTTGTCAGATATATTGTTCATAGTCAAATATATTGTGCATAGAATTATGCTTTTTCTAGAAAGCTATTTTAACTAACATTTCTGCACTTTCAAGAAATAGGCATAAAGAAAAGAAATAGGCAAAATGAAAATATGAGCAAAAATTATATGCTTTTCACTGGTATTTGGCTTTTGATATATACATATACCAAAGGGGATAGTCTCATTTTTACTTTAGTCAAGGCTCACTGTAGAAATGGGATTGAGAAGATATTGAAACAAGGCGTCTAAACAAGAATGACTTTAATAAAAAGAAATAATATGTTGAATGCTTGAGAAAGAGGAGGCAAATGTTGTGAGGCCATTAGATGAAAAGAATAAGTAGCATTCCTAAGAATAGTTTCTTCCCAAGCCCATCTTTTTCCTTGACTCTTTACATGTTAGTGTTCTCCAGTGTTTTGGCCCCACTTGTCTTTTCATTGTTTATGCAAGTTTGTTTTCTCCTATGGTTTGAGTCGCCTACTGCATTCTTACAACTTTCAAATTTACTGCATTCTTTACAACTTTCAAATCTAGACTTCTAGGCCAGACATTACTCTGGAGTTCTCAATACCTATTTCCAGCAGCCTTCTCTCTATATTTCTCCAACAGGATTCTACATTTCCATGTCTCCAAATTCAGTAGTCCCAAGTGAAACTTAAATTTCTTTTCTTGTCTTTATTTGCAGTGCTTTATTTGCACATCTTTATTTGCACCACCTACTCCCCACCCCACTTCATCCCCCCCCAAATCTAGCCACCTTTCTGTGATATACCAGCCAGCTCCTAGTTGCTCCAAGAATAAAGCCCCAGGCATCCTTAGCATTTTCTTTGTCACAGATAGTCTCTTTCCCTTATCATCTCACTGATCTCTCAAGATTCTGTGTGCTTCAATTGAAACTTGAAATATTTTCTAATCCCTATCACCCTTTTTTTCCTCTGAGGTACCAGTGTACATCTAAGTCTAGGTAACTGTCAGTCTTACACTATTTTTCCAGTCACCAAGAAATAATTTAAAGTAGCAGGTATTATAGTGTCGAGTTTTTAATTGGGGCTTACATTCCTTGGTATGTATTATTCACTCCTCAATAATATGCTGTCATCAGATTAGGTAGTTGCTGCTATGTAAACAGTAAAATGAAATCTCTTTCAAGAGAGCCTGCTCTAAATGTTAAGTACTTCAGTATCAAGGAAAATGCCACCCTCCTCATATCCCTTTCTCCTGTCCTTTCTTAGGTCTTACTCAGAGGAAGGAAATAATCTTTTCAACCTGTTAAACTTTGCCTATTGTTAGTCTATTAAGAAATAATGATTTCATCTAATAAGAAATAATGCTACGTAGGATGACTGGTTCCTGTAATCCTAGCTACGCAGGAGGCTGAGGTGGGAGGATTGCTTTAGCCTAGGAATTAGAGACCAACCTGGGCGACAGGGTGAGGCCCTGTTTCTAAACAACAAATTTTAAAAATCAGCTGGGAATGGTGATGCACAGCTGTAGTTCCAGCTGCTCGGGTGACTGAGACTGAAGCAGGAGGATTGCTTGAGCCCAGGAGTTTGAGGCTGCAGTGACCCATGATCATGCCACTGTACTCCAGCCTGGGCATCAGATCAAGACCCTATCTCTATAAAAACAACAACTAGCTAGCACACAAAGTCAAGTATCTTAAATAAATGTAATTCCATATTATTATAACATTTAAGTATTAACTTGAAATAGGATATTAATTAAACTTAGTTTGTTTGGAATATTTGGACTGTAATAGTGAAATGCTGTGCAAATTTTACTTTTGTATCAGTCTTCAATTTTTCCAGACTAAATTCTTCTCTCTTCCATTTTGAATGTTTTAATAGATTTTTAGTTCAGCTAGTTTTAAAACGAAGTTTCTTTAAAATGGCTCTACAAGAAAAAAGTAATTTTATCAGAATTTTACTACCAGATATTAAAGTGATCCCCCAAAATATCATAACTTGGAAATGTGAAAGAGATCTGGAAAAAGAAGATAATGTTAATTTTAATCTTGTATATATATATAATTGGGGGATAAATTTTTAATGTAACATTTTTATTGTGTAAGTTTACATGACTTTTTGTATTATAGATCTTTACCACAAATTTTTACCATTTGCTTACCAGATTTACTTTGAATAAACAGAAATTGCTGTACTGGGAGCTATAAACATAATTCACATCACATTCGCAGATGGTTATAATTCACTCTAAACCAAGAAACAGGATTTTTACTAATCACAAATATCACTTATGTTGATCATTGTTTTGTTTGTTGAATATGGTACCTTATCTTGCAGAATGAAATAGTTCCTAGAGAAAATAGAGTTGGCACCTCTTCCCTCCTTTCTCCCTTTCCTATTTTCTGTCATTACTTTTCCTGTCTGCCATTTGTTCATGTCTGGAGTTTACACTGTACAAGATAACTCCTTCATGAGTCATTTTCATTTTGGAACATGTTTTTCATTGTTCTTCAAGATGTAGTAAAAGTACTCTTGCTTCTATCTCTGTCCTGCATCTGCCTGCCTTCCCAAACAGATAGCCACTTTCTTAATGTGTGTATATCCTTCTTTATGTGTATATAAGCAAATCAATGTATATTATCTTCTTTAATGTAAATTATAATGTATTGTGCACACATCTGTACCTTTACTTTCAAAGATCTCCAGAATACATTGTTCCCATCTCAATACTAGAAAAGTATCTTCATGGTTTTTTAATAGATTCATACTATTTAATTGAATGGATGGCTATGCCATGATTCATTTAACCAGAAGCATTGCTGTTATAAACAGTGTTGTAATGAGTAGCCTTGTTAACATTGTTTGCTGTGTATATAAAATATCTAGAGGATAAATTCCAAGGTGAATGATTCTGGCTCAGAGAGTGAATAATTAAGGGGAGGGAGGTCGGGAGAGAAGAGAGGGAAAAGGAGAGAAATCTGTTTTGGAAAATAGTATTACATTATAGTTTTAATTTGTATTTTTATTTTATGATTCAGATGTTGAGTATTTTTTCATGTCTTTCTTGTTAATGTTCAGTGTGAATTCTCCCCATTTTTCTATTGGGCATCTGGTCTTAACAGATTTTAGGAAAATTTATTAGAGACTTTTTAACTTTAAAAAAAAATTAGGCATGCAGTTACATAGTCCTTTCCCACCAAAGTATTAAAGAAATTCTAATTAAATGTGTTTATTTAAAGTTCTCAGTACAGATGATAAGACTGACTCTAGACAAAGGGGGTCTAAGGTAGGAGATGGACTTCGTATAGATTGCATGCTCTTTAATCTACGCTTTACTGGCTAGCCATTTGGCTAAAATTAACAAGATAGATATAAAATATGCTGAGGGCATTGGTGAACAAGGTTTTTGTAGAAGATGCTGACAATAAATATCAATCATTATATAAATATTTAACTGAGTTTTTAATAGTTCCTTGGTAAAAGCGTTCATCACACCATTGCAGGACTGGCTACTTGAGAAAAAGTAACACTTAAGTTTTGTAAGTAGAAATTTTACCTGCTTGCTCAGGATGAATAATAGCTTTAAAATAACTTATTTTGTGTTACTGCTAATAGTAATCTCTATGGGGCATTTTGGGGTTTTTTTAAATCATGAAATTAAACATTGTTTGTTTTACATTGGTAGAACTGATGGTCGATAATTAGAATAACATAACATTTTGAGTTCTTAGTTTAATTTATTATTAACTTCACCCAATTTTTATTCTTAACCATAGAGGTTTGCATTCAGCCAGAGATTGTCTACATGAATTTTATTTATTTAGGCCCTTTTGAAAGGAAAATTGTTATTTGTTCTTAAATTAAGCTGTAAATATTTTTTTAGTCTCCTCTTACAGAAGAGTGGTGGATTTTTAAAATTATATTTAACCTCACAAGCTTGCTGAACTGTAGATTCATTAGATTTATTCCTTTGTAATCAGTGACTTGCATTTTCTTAATTTTCTTTCTAAAAAAATAAAACATCCATTTGTTAGAGAATAGGCAAAATGTTACCCAGGTTAGAATTAATGCATTTTAGTAGTAATGATGTTATTACAGTGCTTATTTTGGGAGATGGGAGTGGGTGGAATAAAGGTTATAGATGATTTACTGGAAACAGTGTATGATTCCTTAGGACTGCCCCCAAAGAAAGGTATAGCTTCCTTCTACTTGTGAGTTTCTGAAGAATCAGTTTTAGTTGGTTTGGGCAAGGCGGTGTGAGCATGAAGTATGCCAGATTTACCAACTTAAAGGAGTTTGTATTACAAAAGATTTGATTGTGTAATTTGGAGAGTTCCTGTAGTGCATTTATAGTTGTGATTGTAACTCAATGCAAAGTTAGAGGAGTCTTTGAGTAAAGCAAGGCATTTATTTTATTTATTTATTTTTTGCAGTATTTTAATTAAAGATACATAAAATTTTTAAGGCATCTTCAGCTTTCTAACAAACCAGAAAACATTTTCGTTCTTTCCAATTAGGTAAACTATATCAGCTATAAAAAGATCACTAAGCAGGTGCCTTTTCTAAGAGGTTCCCTCCCTTATTCTCAGAGCTGAACCTCTTCTAGGAATTTGCCAGATAAGATAAATGGCATATTCTGAGCATGGTTTAATCTTTGGATCCATGCTTACGGTTTCACAGCTTAACATTTGGTACTTAGTTAAAGCACTCTTAATAATACACATAATTCTGGATTTATTTCAGGTCATTAGAGATTATTTTTTCACAGTCTTACTATTATGGAAGAAAATACATGTGTTTTGACATTAGGTCCAGGTTTGAATCCTGTTCCTAGTATTGTGTCTTTGAGCAAGTTACTTGACCTCAGTTTCCTCAACTGTAAAATGAGAATGTTGCTCAGGCTTATTGTAAGGACTCATTAAGATAAAGGTGTGCTTGCCCTAAAGTAGACAATCATTAAGTGTTCTTTTCCTCTATGTTGTTGATTTGTTAATTAGCATTTATATCTAGGGAAAGACAAAATATGTCCATTTTGAAAAAGAGAAGTAGTTCTGTTATTTTTTTTAGAGACAGATCTGGCTCTGTCACCCAGGCTGGAGTGCAGTAATGAACCCCAAGCTCCAGGGCTCAAGCGGTCTTCCCACACAGCCTCCTGAGTAACCAGGACCATGGGCTTGCTTTCTTTTCTCTTTTCTTTCTTTTCTTTCATGGGTTCTCACTATGTTGCCCAGGCCGAATTTTTTTATTTTAAATAAGTAGTCACGATGTCTCTGTCCACATTACTACAGATAAAGAAAAAAGTTGGTTTATCATAGTTTTTTAAAAATAGAGATCAAGGCCAGGCGTGGTGGCTCACGCCTGTAATCCCAGCACTTTGGGAGGCCAAGGCAGGCAGATCACCTGAGGTCGGGAGTTCGAGACCAGCCTGACCAACATGGAGAAACCCCGTCTCCACTAAAAATACAAATTAGCTGGGCGTGGTGGCACATACCTGTAATCCCAGCTACTCGGGAGGCCGAGGCAGGAGAATCGCTTGAACCTGGGAGGAGGAGGTTGCGGTGAGCCGAGATCGCGCCATTGCACCCCAGCCTGGGCAACGAGAGTGAAACTCTGTCTCAAAAAAAAAAGAGAGAGAGATTAAATTAGATTACCTTTTTCTTTAGTGATTTTAACTTGTGACAAAGTTGGAAATTCTTCATCCGTTCTCTTGCTTTCTCCGTAATGTTGCAAGTAATCTCATGGTAAGAGTAAGGAAACCTAGGAGGAAAAGCTGTGGTGGGGAGCCAGTTAGGATCAATTAAAAGATGAACAGCATGGAAAGCCAACCTGCCTTAGTGTAGCATTGATACTTTGAGTTTTACTTTTTCTGTGAGTGTAAGTATAATTAGCTTTAAACACTGAATTCAAGCTCATTTAGTTATTTTGGAGCAGCAATTCCAGTAAATAAATATTTTCTTGTAGGTCTTTCTTACTTTCCACAGCTCTATATTTCTGTTCATTCTCTCCATATCCACAATTTTTAATGCATCTGTAAATGCTAATAAATGTTTGATTTTTATTCTAAGAATGATTCATAGTAAATAGAAAGTTTATTTTTAAAAATTATCTTTTGACTTTATTTAGCATTTCCAGTTTACCATAATAGTTTAAAAAAGAAAATTCTGAACTCATTTTTCCCTCATGCTTCTGTGGCAGTAATTGTAACACTTGATTTAAAAATGACTTATTTCAGTTTGAGTGTGTATCTATACATACACACTAATCTGAAATATATTACCACCATTGTAGGGTACTGGGTATGTATACTTTGTGCTGGAAGACAGGAAGCCTTTTCTTAGGGAGCTTAAGTTTGGAAACTGGTTAACCATCAAAATATAATGTGCTGAATGTAATAATTAAAAAGAAAACAAGGTATATAGTATTATAACATTAGGTGAAGGAAGGAAATTATTGATTCTGCTTCAGTTGATCTTTCTCGTTTTAAAAGAGAGTCAAATCTCACTATGATAACTTTGAACATAATAGAAAACTTCTTGATACCCTCATTGAAACAGTATTTTTAAACCATATTCTGGGATCTTGAAATAAAATAGTCTCTTATTTGCTTAAGACCACCATATTGGTATCTTCATTGTAAATATGGCTATTTAAAGCAGTGGTTCTCATACTTTAGTTTCTATCTGAATCACCTGGAGAGTTTGTTACAATAGATTACGGGGCCCCGCCCCAAGAGTAAATCTGGGGTGGGTCCAAATATTTACATTTCTAACAGGGTCTTGGTGGGTCCAAATATTTACATTTCTAACAAGTTTCCAGGTGATGCTGATGATTCTGGTTCAGGGACTACACTTTGAGAACTGATTTATCTGAACTCAAAAAATTTTAATGCCTTTCTCATATGAACCATTAATTGTTTCAAATCTATCATATCTAATTACTATCAGTATGCATTGAGTTACTATGTGCTAAGCACTGAATTCACTTATTCACAAAGGTGAAGAAGTTATGGAACTTTTCTCAAGGAGCTCAATCTAATAGGATCAACAGTGGTAGTATTATAAAGTAATCACTGTCTGTATTGAGTGCTCAGTGTGCCAAGTACTATGCATTATTTAAACGTATTTAATCCTCACAATTGGCATATAATCCTTATTTTAAATGAAAAAACTGAGGTCTAGAAAGGTTAAATAATTTCCCAGAATTCATATAGTGAGTATATGGAGGAGCCAGAATTTGCTATTCTGCCTTTTTGCCTATAAAAAGTTTGTGAAGATTGGTAGACCCCAGAAAGGATGGAGTAATTGGCTCTACCTTAGAAAATCAAACAGCATCACAGAAGAGATGGCACTGGACCATCTTAAGGGACAGGTCTAAGATAGCCAGATGAATTGGAACTGTGAGCATTTCCAGCTGAGGGAGCAGTTTCTGCAAAGCCAAGGAAACCCGAGAGAACATATGTTCCACATACTACAAATAGTTATATAAGACCATAACACAATAGGCAGATGGAGTATAAGAGGAAAACAGACTGTATAAGGCAGAGGTCAAAGTCATAAAGAATTTTATATGCCAGGCTAAAAAGTTTTAAAAATAGAATTAGGCTTCTTAATTTTTCCTCCTGTAACTTTGATTTGTAAGCCAGCAGTTCTCAAAGCATAGTCAGACAGCAGATTCCACATCATCTGGGAACTTGTTAGAAATGCAGATTCCTGGTTCCATGCCTACTGAATCAGAAACTCTGAGTGGGGAGCCCAGCAACCTGCGTTTTAACAAGACCTCCAGATGATTCTGGTGCATGCTAAAGTTTGAGGCCCCTGCAGTAGGTTATAGAATTCTTGAATAATAGCCTTCAAGACAGTTAAAGGTCACTATAGTGGTAGTAATTATATTTGACACTGATTTATTCTATTAGAGTACAACACCTAACAGTTGAAATATTAACACCGTTTAAGGGATACGTCTTCATCATGATCTGTTTATACCTTGCAAACGTGTTTCTTCTGTTGTCATAAAAGAGATCTTAGGACAAGAATTTGTTAGATCAGCATTCAAAGAATAGCATGCTAACTATTCTTCCTTAGCTACGGGAATCATTCTAAAACTCGCTGACTGATTTTAATTATCAAAAAAAAACCCAGTAATTTTTGTTTTTTTTTTACTGCTTGTTAATACATAAAACTGATGTTGCAGTTAGTATTTAAGGTGTGCTATTTAAACCAAATGTGTTGAAGGAATCAAATGATTTAAGTCATGACATGACTTAAAAGTAATTCAATCTTTCCTTGCCATGTCAATAAAAATATAGAAAGTATAATCTGGGATTCCCAAGCAAACTAATCTAAATGCCTTTCACCGTCTTTTTTGCCAAAATGTGTTCAGTATTTGTGGTGAATATGTCTGCATGGTATCTGGCACTGAAGCATATACTAAAGTGTTATGGTTTACTTAGTGGTTCTGTAGTTTATAGTTACATATAGTCATACTTTGCACAGCTCACTAAAAGCATTTAAAGCCCAGCACATATAAAGTATTTGTTAATGATCCATAAATCCTTTCTAGATATTAGATATACAAAACCTCTCTTCATTTTAGAAATAGTAGCAGCAAGAAGTGAAGGTAGTATGCTGTAATTAATGTGGTTAATGCTCAAACAAACAAACTTAGTTTCCCATGTAATGATTCAAGGTTTCAAGGATTTAGAAGTGGAAAGTTCATTGAGACATTGACATCAACCCCTTTGTTTTAAAGATGGGGAAACTGAGATCCAGGGAAGTTAAATAGGTGATTTGCTGATGGTCACATAGGAAGTGAATAGCAGGATATCATAGGACAGGATATTTCTGAGCCTCAATCTGATACAACATTGTGGGTCCACACCATCTAAAGTAAAGTAGTTTCCAGGTATTTTAGCACTAAAATCTTCTTAGGTGGAGTATACTTTATGAAGAATATTTAGTAACATATAAAAATTATCTTTTTGTATTGATACAATAAGCTAAAGTATCAGATTTTTCTTTATAAGAGTAATTTTTAAAAACCTAATAACTGTTTTTAGAAATAAAATTCATTAAAAAACAATAAAAGGGTATAAATTCCAGCTATTCTTACTACTTAATACATGGTAGAATATAAACCACCAAAGAGGACAATTAGCCTTCTGTGTTATTATCGTACAATTGCTAAGGTGATATTTGAACTTGGAATGTGCTTACAGGCTGGATAACTTTTCAGTTATTCCCCAGAAGAACTGATCTAAACCCACACATACCTTATAGGTGATTTTTGCCAGCAAGTAACCTACAATCAAATACATGTAGGTCTGCCAGAATGTTGAGTTTCTTTTTGTTTTGTTTTTTTTTGAGATGGAGTTTTGCTCTTGTTGCCCAGGCTGGATTGCAATGGCATGATCTCGGCTCACTGCAGCCTCCGCCTCCTGGGTTCAAGCGATTCTCTTGCCTCAGCCTCCTGAGTAGCTGGGATTACAGGCGCCCGCCCCAAGCCTGGCTAATTTTTTTTGTATTTTTAGTAGAGATGGGGTTTCACCATGTTGGCCAGGCTGGTCTGGAACTCCTGGCCTCAAGTGATCCACCTTCCTTGGCCTCCCAAAGTGCTGGGATTACAAGCGTGAGCCACCAAGCCTGGCTGAATGTTGAGTTTCTTGTTAACCAATCCTGCCCAAAGGCTTTCTGAATCATTTTTAGAAGCCATTAAATTTTTTTTAAAAAACTAGATGTTAAAGTATAAAACTTATAGCAGAAAAGTCTTACTAAGAGGAGGGACTAGAAAAAAAAAAGTCAAGCCATCATCTGAATTTTACTACAATAAGTAATTATTGGAATTTCTACATGAAAGGCAATTTAGAATATATAGTTGGTTAATGAAGAAATTTAAGAGATACGGAGAAGACACTGCCCATTTAAAATGTATCTTTTTAAAACCACTGAACAGAGAAATTCTTAATACAATTGAGAGTTAGTTTTAACGTAGCATACATATATCACAGGCAAATTAGAAATGTTGGCACGACAAAGGACCTGTAGAAATCATCTGTTTACTGAGACTTTCATTTTAGAAATGAGAGCTTTGAGTACTGAAATTGTCAGAACAGAATAAGCTATTTTAAATTACTGTATATTTGGTTTTAAGTGAAACACGAATGTCTTTTACATTCTTTTAAGAGTTGGAAGGCAGGTTAAATTTTTTAGAATAATTTAATAATATATTCTAATTTTTTCCAGTGCATCTGGGGGAGGTGTTGTAGCCATTGACAACAAAATAGAACAAGCAATGGTAAGTAAAAGTTTACAGTTCTCCCATTTCATAGATTGTTGGTTGTATAGAACACTTAGCTTTTGTCAGTTTTAGAAAACAAATACTTTATTTAAACCAAAGATGACCAAATCTTCAACTAAAAATGAGATTTAGTTGAAGATGCTAGAACATTGAGAATTTTTAGTCTAGAAATACTAATTAAGTAGATATTTCTTCCATTTGAATATCTCACATTTCATGCATTATCATTGATAAGGGCCATTGGTGAGGGGGCATACATATTTAAAGACAGTATGTTCCCCAGATATTTCAGCACTGAAAGTACTTTAGAGCAAAAAAGAGTATTAAAGCAAAAACAGCTGGAGGTCTGATTGAAGTAGACTGTAAGTAAGCTATAAGTAGGCCAGGCACAGTGGATTGTGTCTGTAATCCCAGCACTTGAGCTGAGGTGGGAGGATAACCTGAGGCCAGGAGTTTGAGACCAACTTGGCAACATAGCAAGACCCCATCTCTACAAAAAAAGTTGGTATTTTTGTTTGTTTTGAGATAGTCTCGTTCTGTCACCCAGGCTGAAGTACAGTGGCACGATTTTGGCTCACTGCAACCTCCACCTCCCAGGTTCAAATGATTCTCCTGCCTCAGTCTCCTGAGTAGTTGGGACCACAGGCACACACCACCACATCACCACATCTGGCTAATTTTTGTATTGTTAGTAGAGATGGGGTTTCACCGTGTTGGCTAAGGTGGTCTCAAACTCCTCACCTCAGGTGATCTACCCACCTCAGCCTCCCAAAGTGCTGGGATTACAGGTGTGAGACCTTACAGGACTGTTAGTCTCAAACTATTTTTTTTTAAATATTAAAATTTTAAAGTCCAAAATTATTGGTCACTTTAAAGCAGTACTATGACTAGTTTAACATCAAACAGCTTTCCGTTGGAATATTGTTCCTTTGTTCTCTTGATCTACCATTTTAAGCATGTGATTTTAAACTTTTTTTTTTTTTTTTTAATTCTAAGCTTAGTTGACAATTTAAGAAGCTGATATTTTTTGGAAATCGTCCCAAACTTTGAAAAGAAAATTCTGGGCTTACTGCTCTAGTTGGGAACTGGATTTTTTCCAACCCATCTTCCATAGGCTCAGTCAAGATAAAGCAGAAACATTAAAAGCAAGAGCAGGAAAACTAGTATAAAAACTTAGCACCAAGTAGGCCAGAACCAGATAGCACCACTTTTATCTTTTCACTCTTTTGACATTCCTAATTTTGTTTTTCACAGGATCTGGTGAAAAGCCATTTGATGTATGCAGTAAGAGAAGAAGTGGAAGTTTTAAAGGAACAAATAAAAGAATTAGTTGAAAGAAACTCTTTACTTGAACGAGAAAATGCACTGTTAAAATCTCTTTCAAGCAATGATCAGTTATCCCAACTCCCAACCCAACAGGCCAATCCTGGTAGCACTTCTCAACAGCAAGCAGTGATAGCACAGCCTCCGCAGCCAACGCAACCTCCACAGCAGCCGAATGTCTCCTCAGCATAAAGCTTTCTTAAGCCTCATTAAGAAAAAAACTGAAAGCAATCTATCCTTGTGTGCCACTGGTGTTCTTTCCACTTTATACGAAAGCAAGTAGCCATGCTTTGGTTGTGTGTTTGGCCTTTTCAGTATTAGACAATCATTCTACAAGAGCTTTTCCTCTCTGAGATGTCATGCAGCGCTGTTGATGTCCAGTTCTATGTCATCAGTACACAAGGAGAATAATAGCTGGGGTTTATTAAAGCGAGCAAAGTCTGCATTTTACCTGGTGCGCATGAGTGGGGTCTTTAAGAGTTTTGGTGGCTCTCCCATGTTTCCTATTACCCGTGGATTTACCCTGAGCCTTCCTATCACATTATAAATAACAGTTCATCTAAAGAGCCACTTTTCTTTCTGATTCAGTAACATTTGCCTACATAAGTTTTCATTTATTTGTGTTTTATTTATTACAGGGCTGCTATTTTCATAATGTACATGAACAATGTCACAGAACTTTTTTAATTTTTTTGAATAATTATAAGTATCAGTAAAGGAAGTGAAAGACAGGATTGCATTTAATAGATAAAACGTTTAGGCAATAATTGAACAAAAGAATCCTGGCATATTTCTAACACTAATGGCAATTTACTTATGGTATTTATTTTCAGTAGTAAAGACCCAGCTTGAATGTAAATTTTGTATAGTGTAAGTATGAAGAACATAGTGCAACTGTACAGGTAGTCACCAGTTATTGTGATATAATAAATAATTGGGCTATTTTGATGAAGAAAACTTTGTTCATTTGTTTCTACTTTCTAAGAGAAATTGCCACGATTCCTCTGCTTTTCAACATTTCGTATGACTTTTTTTTCGGGTGGGAATAAAAAGCTGTGAAATTGTTCAACCTACTTTGTAACCAAAGAAGCAAAGCTGTGTAATGGAGTTTGTTTTCTTTTTTTTTTTTTTTTTTTGTCTTTTTTTTTTTTATAATGCACATTCTTTATGTATTTTTATTTAGTGTTTTCTCAGTCACAATTTTCTTTACTGTCTAGCATGATCTGCATGACCTATAATCTTTGAACCACTTTCGTACCTCATGTTTTTATCCAGCACTCTTATTGTAATATGTACTAGTCTGTGAACAATGTCAAATAAAAGAGAACGAACAGGTAGTTTGGTGGAGCTGAGCTAGTGTACAATACACTAGTTGTAAAAAAAAAAAAAAAAAAGTGAGCCATCTTTTGTTCATTTAAAATGGTGTTTTGAATTTCGTATGCAGAAAACGTTTTGTTACATTGCAGATTTTAATGTATTTAATAAATGCAACATGCAGATTAAGTGCAGTGTATACTGAGTATTTAAATTAAAATGTACATTTCATAAATACAGTTTCAAAAGAAAGCATCATTTTGTGTATACTAACACATTAAGTGTATGTCAGAAATTGATGTATAAATATATATTTTAACACATTTTCTGAAATTAAACTGCAGTTTTGTTGAAATATTTGGCTCTATATGTGTTCAAAATTTGACTAGATTTGTATTTTCACAATTCAAAATACTCAAAGACCTGTTAATAATGACTTACTGATAGTTCTTAAATTTTCAAAGTAAAACAATTTAAAGAATGCAAGAATAGTGAGCAATATTTGTACTCAATATTCATATTATGTTAGTGATACTTAAGTAGGAAATCCTTGTCTACCAAAACTTTTACTTGAATTCAGAAAGGTGCCTGTAGAAATTAACATGCACTGCATCTGTAGCCAGCTAGCTAATCAGAGTTAATGAGAACCAGTAGTTAGTTCTCCGTGTTAAAACACGTGTTTATTTGAAGTAAAAATTTAATCAGATTAGCCACAAACAAGGCATAAAATTTGGATGTACATGAGATTGCCAAATATTTTCTATTCTAGTTGTGCTGCAAGACATTGAACAAAATGTTAATGAATAACATTATAAATAATTAAAGGAACTAAGTACATAGGCTTGAGTAAGCAACCCTAAGGATGTGTAGTAAGATTCCAAGTAGAGCTGCTACAAGGTGAGATACTTAATGGAATGTGAAACTTCACTGTTGGACTGTTAACCAAAAAGGTTTGCTGGCTGTGCCCCTCCAGTGCTAACTGTGACATGTGATATTTAATATAGGTGGAGAAAAACTAGTCTTAGAAAAAGAGTTGGGATTTTTGTGAAAATAGACTCCATTTTGATTCTGGGGCTGGAAAAACACTTTATAAACAAAGTAATAGTCTCCAAGGAAATGAATAGTATGTTCAGGTTTAAAATGGTAACAGCAGTTATTACTACTTTTATATTAAGAAAAACAGTAGAAAAGGAGAGAAAACATGGGTAGTTCACAGAAGAGATAAATGGCAGTTTCTAAAGGTTCAACCTCTAGTAACCTAAGAAATGCAAATTAATATTTTTAGCGAATTGTAATAAGTGTCCTAAGTAGCAGGACTTAACGTAGAAAGACAGGCTTTCCTGTGTACTTTTAGAAAGTAATTTGGCAATATGTATCAAGAGCCTTAAATAATAAGCTTTCCAGTGTAACGACAGGAGAAGATACTCAACTCGTGGTGCATTGTTCAAAAATGCAGAATTATTGTCGTGTCTGCCCTCTGCTTTCCCATCATCCCCTGCTTCCCTCAAAATCCAAACTAACCCTATTGTCAACCCTTCCCCCAGCTGATTGTTTAGGATTTTAAGTAACTTCAGCTTTGGAGATTTAGTCTCCTGCTCCAAATAGTTGTAAATATTAACTGATTGAGATCCCAATTTGGAGGCACAGTCTTACAGGAATGCTATCTATCTAATTCTGTCAGTGTAATGCCCATAGAGCAAGGTCCCACATAAGCTTTTCTGTTTTAATTTAGCTGGTAAATCATAAGTAGAAGTTTTTCTGATATGGTAATTGTCTATAATTCAAACCTAACTTTACCCAAATAAAATTTAGTTTGTTCCAGTGTGATCTCACAGCTTGCCACACCAAAAACAAATAGTAGGGGTTAGGAGGCATTAAATATACAGTTTCCTTAACTCCTGATTGTCCAAAATAGCTGAATTTTTCCAATTCTATTTATAATATCCTATGCTAATTAGAAGTATTGAGATAACGTTTTATAATCAAGCCTCCAGTGATTGGGGATCACAACTGCCATTATTCACAAGAATTTTCACAGGTGAATGATTATATTTCTCCAAGTTGCAAACTCCAGTAATTCATGGACCTTTAAAAAAAAAAAAAAAAATCTTAATAGAACCAGAATATTTCCGTTCTTGAAAATTTATCTTTGCAGAACCAGAAATAGCTAATTGTCTGAAAACAATTTTTAAGATTTGAAGTCACATTTTTAAAAGCAGCTTTATGGCTCAGTGGCAAGCACTTTGTGACATGGCTCACTTTAATAATCCTATGAAAAGGATTATTAAATCACAAAATAATCCTATGAAAAGGACAAAACCCAGCCCTCAAAACTGACAATTTGAGGACATAATAAGCCAACTGATAATGCAGTGAGAAATACTTGTTACTATATACAGTCAGGGATGGTTTTGTCAGGGTAGGTTTCCTCAAAAACATGACACCTGAGTCTTGAAGGTCATAAGAGCCAGAGGGATGGGTGTTCCAAGCACAAGAAGAGAGAACTCAATGGCTTAAAAGTATAAACAAGGCTCCTAGGGCAGCCACAGAATTGCATTGGAGACAGGCAGGCAATGACTTCCCCACTGACCTAGTAGTTTGGCATCTATTCAGAAAGCAAGAATGATTTATTGAATGGTTTTAAGCAATGGGATACTGTGCTCAAATTATGCTGGATGTGCACAATTCCAGTGGCAGATGGGAGGTAGGTTAGAGCGGCTGAAACTCGAAGCTGAGAAATAATTTAGGAGGGATGACAATCCGGAAAATAAATGATGAAAGGCAAAATTACATTGGCAATTTTGTGAAGGTCATAAAGGAAGTTTGTCTTGGGTCTTTCTGTACCATTTTCCTCTCCACAATGAACATCCCATTCCCAGTATCAGGTATCAGGTGCCTATTTTTCTTTTTTTCTTTTTTTTTTTTTTTGAGACAGAGTCTTGCTGTGCTCAGGCTGGAGTGCAGTGGCGAGATCTCGGCTCACTGCAACCTCCGCCTCCCAGGTTCAAGCAATTCTCCTGCCTCAGCCTCCTGAGTAGCTGGGATTACAGGTGTGTGCCACCATGCTGGGCTAATTTTTGTATTTTTAGTAGAGACAGGGTTTCACCATGTTGGCCAGGTTGGTCTTGAACTCCTGATCTCAAGTCATCTCCCCCGCCCGCCCGGGCCTCCCAAAGTGTTGGGATTACAGGTGTGAGCCACCGCACCCAGCTGCCTATTTTCTTGTCCCTCCAAAAAAAGATTAAAGAGTCCCAACTCATACTTGAAAGTTTGACTCGGTCTTTTCCTTCCAACAGTTATAAATCTGTGAAATGAAAGTCTTTGTTTCCTTAAAGAGATTTCAAGAATTTAACAAAAGGGTTGGGGAATGGAACCTTTGCTGTCACTATGCCTCTCTGTCAATTCTACCCTAAAGGTAAACTAAATGGAATCCTTTTATAGTGACTAGGATTAGGATGTTGATTCCAAAGCCTTTCCCTAAACTCTATTCCTTGCTCCCTGGAAAGGATAATACAGGTTCTGGCCCCCGCTGTAGGTACTGACAGCCCAAGGCAGAATAGGTTTTGCTAGGCTTTGGCCTTTTATTCTTTGACATAGGTCAGTCCTGCAGGCTTCTTTTTTCTAAGTCTCCTGCCTATCCAAAACCAGACCTTTTCTCCCACCTCCTGCTTCAAGCCTCTTAATAATCCATATTTCTATTTTCTAGCAATAGTAATAGTTTATTATTTAGTGATGTATACTTGCACCCTATTTACTCCTTTTCAACATTTCAGGATACATCTTTGTCCTGTATTTATGTACCAGTTCACAGAATTTCTACAGCAAGATCCCTTTAAATGTATGGCTTTCCTTCATAGCTTGCAAGGATTACTTTATCCAAGTGCTACTGTAACCAAATCTTTTGTGGAGTACAATTGGTATGACACGCTGTGTTCACAGATGAAAATGCTAAGTGAGGCACTCTGAAGCAAGTTAAAGTTCACAGACATTCTTGCTTGCCCACCCCCCCCCCAACCCCACCATGGAATCATCAAATAAGAAAAATAAGACAGATTTTCAGATTGGTGATGGCAAAGTAAGACGCTGGTATTTTGCACTGGCGCAGTCCATTTAGTTGTTGAATTTGTTCAGCATATCTGGATGGTGAGTGAGTTAGCTTTATTTTTCATTCTCAGCAGGGAAACTGATAGACTAGGCAGTTTGGGGAATTTTCCCATTGTCTACTGTCATGGGTCCATAGTATCTAAGTTTACAGACTACAACATTGTCCACAGAAGCCATATTTATCCCTTTGGAGGGAAGGGAAAGGTGTGCTAACTTAGATCATGAAAACAACTGAATTTTAAAACAAGGCAAATGCCACAGTTCAACTTTTCCATAAAAAAGTTAAGTTCATCTCTTCATTCTTTTGCATGCCTACAATATTTCCATATAACAACTGTAAAATACTCTTGCCTGCTGCAATCCAAATGGTATCCAGATCACAGTTCTTGCTGTCATTTCACAGGCATGCAATGTATCTATAGATAGGTCATATCTGAGGAAGATCAGAGACAGCAAGGGAACATTTTCCCCACACTTGAGATGGAAATAATAACAGGTCAGTGGCTAATAAAAAGAAACATGTATGACTTTGTAAAACCCTAAAAGTGACGTTTTCAAGAAATTTAGGTTTCATTTTTTTTATTTTATAAAAAAAAATGTTGACATGCAATTTAATTCTATTTCAATTTAGGTGCTGCAACCTGTACTGGATGTTTGGGGATAGAAAGATGAATGGGACATGATTTGTGTGCTCCAATGAGCTCAGTCCAGTGTAAGTGTAAAAGTTAAAGTGCCATATTGTTTATTCAGTGTATATGTTATAGTTTGTGAACCTTATAACATTTGTTAAATGAAAGGTTTTTATAAATCAACAGTAATATTGCCATCCCGTGTAAAAATCCTTTGATATTGCCAGGAAACAACTTTAAATCACCAGAAAGCTTTAACATCAAATAATACTTTTAGAAGGAGGGGAAAAGCCTCCCACCTCGACATTGAGCCTGTGAAGTATTCCCTAAAAAAGAGGAACTAATCTGAGAAAAGTTTACACATTTTTAATACTCTAAGTTGTAGATAATGAAATTGATTTAAATCAAAGTTAACTAGAATAGGATTCATGTGTCATGAATTATATTGTCTATTGTCTCATAAGCAACACACTTATTATCTTGGCTGACAAAATCAGCTACCATTTAATGAACCAAGTTAAGAATAACTCAGGTGACTGATGCCAAAAATAAATCTCTAATACAGCTGAGAATCCAGAAACACAAATATATGTTGAGTAAGTAATAAAAGTGACATTTCAAATTAGTAAGGAAAAAATGGATTATTCAACAAATAGTATGGGATAGCATAACAATTTAGAAGAAATATAAAGTTAGATTTTTCACAAAAATTAATTCTAGCTAGACTAGCAGTCTTCTACTTTTTTGGTTACTCCCTTTTAGAAATTGGAAGCTATATACCCTGTCCCTTTGAAAATGCACATAAGCAAAGAACTTTACAAATAGGTTATAAAGAGATGCTCGATCTCAGCAAAATAAGGGAAGTGCACATTAAAACACAAGAAACCATCTCAGATCCAACTAATATTTAGCGTGCATACAAATCAAAAGCTGGAAAGGGTGTGGAAAAACAGGAATACATTACTAATGAGCATACAAATTGGCACAGCCTCTTTTAAAGACAATCGTGTATCACCCATTAAATTTTAAAAGTCACATACCCTGTGACCTAACAATTCCAACTTTTAATGTCCTAAAGAAACATACATGTGTTCACAAGATAGCCTGTACAATGATGTCAATTGCACCTTTGCTTGTACAGTAGACCCCCTTACCTGCAGTTTCACTTTTTGAGGTTTCAGTCGTCCAAGGTCAACCACAATACAAAAATATTAAATGGAAAATTCCAGAAATGAACATAAGTTTTAAACTTCAAACTTTTCTGCATAGTATAATAAAAATCTCTCACTATCCCTCTCCATCCTGCCTGGGACAGGAATCATCCCTTTGTCCAGTGTATCCACAATGTGTACACTCTCTGCCCATTAGTCATTTCTATTATCAGATCATAAAAAAACATAGTACATAGAGGGTTTGGTATTATTCGTGGTTTCAGGCATTCAGTGGGGGTCTTGGAAAATATCCTCCATGATGGGGGAGCTACTGTAATACTATGAAATTGGAAAAACCAAAATACTCATCAAGAGGATAGACTATGGTACACATGATGAAATATTAAGTGTCAATGAAAAAGAGAGAGTCCTACATGTCTGGCATGGAAGGATCTCCAGGAGACAATGTTAAAAGTTTGGGGGAAAAAATTGAAAGACAATACCTGTAATACATATGATACTATTGATGTTAAATCACATCACACACACACACACACACACACACACACACACAAATACTGTATAGTGTACTTCTACAAGTACATATTTGTGTATTATATAGAGAGAAGGTCTGGAAGGATACTAACCAAACTGTTAACAGTAGTTTGGTAGCGTGCATTAGCTTTAACTGTAATGTTTGATGTTTTTGAATATGCATTTATGTATTGTTTGTGTAATGACAAATTAATAAATTAGAAATAAAATAAAATAATGTGTTTTCTTCTTGTCTGCTGCTAATGTTTCCCCTGGTACCTGGGGTCTCATCATGTTCAGCATCTTTCCTCCCCAGGAATATCTTCCCCCCCTACCTGTTTCTTCTACTTCGCCTTCTCCTATGGCTTTTTCACATCAGTATTTATACAGGCTCAATAAATAACTGGCCAATAAATGAGTAGCCCACCTCCCCTAACTGAAAATGTGTTCCCTCCACTTGCTTTTTCAGCTCTCTCCTCTTCCTTTCCACTTTTTCTTCTTCCATGTACAGCTCATCACAAACACAGTCTGGCTTTAGCTCCCATTGTGCCACTGAAACTGTTCTTGTCAAGGTCATTGATGATCACTTTGTTGCTAATTCTATCCCATATCTTATTGAACTGCTTTACTCCTAATTTCTCTTTATGATCATTTCATTAGTAGTTTTCTATCTCTTCATCTTCTAACTTCACTTTTTTTTTTATAAAGCGTTTCCCTTATAAAAAGTATATAGTTGAATTTTCTTTTCTGAACCAGGCAACACTTCATTCCATGAAATAGAATAAGTGTTCCCAATTTTTTTCTTTTATAGAGATGAAGTCTTGCTATGTTGCCCAGGCTGGCTTTGAACTCCTAGGCTCAAACAATCCTCCCGCCTCAGTCTCCCAAGTAGCTGGGACTACAGGTATCCACCACTGTTTCTGGCTTGAATTTTTAATTTCTTAACCCAATCTGTCTTTTGATAGAAAAATTTAATACATGTCTATTTCATCAGTGGCATATTTGGATGTATTTCTGCCATCTTATTTCATGTTTTCTCCTTAAAATGCTTTCTAGACACCCCCACCCCCGCACCGGCCACTGCCCCGCCACACACACACACCCTTTTCCCTTTTTTGGCTTTCATTCAGTTGTTTCTTATTCATTTTTGATCCCTCTTTTGGTTGGGAAGTTATACATTCCATATACATTCTTCCAGTGGTTACCTTACAATTTTGTTTATCATTTGGTGTGGATTTTTCAACCATATACAACAGTGAACCATATAATGAACTCCCATGTGCTTATCACCTAGCTTAAACAATTATCTACTCATGGCCAATCTTGCATTATTTATACTCCCACTCATTTCCCCTCCCCAGGATATTCAAGAATGTTACCCCCCAAAAGGTAGTTCCAAGAGGAGGAGGAAAATGTGAGCCCCAGGAGGGGAATTCTAGGGGGAGGAGGAGAAAGGGCTCTGGGACCTACATATGGGGCTTAAAGTGAAGAGCCTAGGAAACTTGGGGTGATAGAATGCCAATACTTAGAAAGAATCCATGATCCTCTGGATTATTTTGAAGGAAATCCAGGATATCATAGACTTCATCCATATATATTTCAGTGTATACCTCTAAAGGACAAGGATTTTTTAAAGAAAAATTATAACTAAAATACCATCACCCCACCTCAAAATGAAATATCGCTTAATATCACTAAAAATCTACTCAATGTCCACATTTCCCTGATTATCATAAATTTCTTATGGTGTATTTGTTTGAATGTGAATCAAAATAAGGTCCATACACTGCAATTGGTTGGCATGTCTCTAAAGTCTCTTTTAATATGTGGGCTCCCCACACCTCTCTTTTCATCTTGAAATTCTTCAAGAATCTCAGTTATTTCTCCCATAGTCTTTTCTGAAGTCTGAGTTTTCCTAATTGCATTCTTATAGAATCCTCTGTCCCTGTATTTCCTAAATTAGTTCTAGAAGTTTAATCAGATTTATATTTTGTCAAGATTAATTCATAAGTGGTGGTACATACTTCCATCATATAATGTCTGTCTCTATTTTGTGATGTCGGAAGCATTGATAATCATTACCTAGACCCATTAGCCTATTAATTCTATTATCCCTTCTCACTCATTAGCGAAATACTTCTCTAAAGAGAGACTTGCCCTTACCAACTATTCAGCTACCCTGTGGTACAGTTTGTATAAGAAAGGGAGAGGCTTAGTTCTTTCATTTCCCAGTTTTCAAAATAATGAGTACCTACAAAGGAAT
Organism: Pongo pygmaeus; assembly: GCF_028885625.2. Lineage (NCBI taxonomy): Eukaryota > Metazoa > Chordata > Mammalia > Primates > Hominidae > Pongo > Pongo pygmaeus. The sequence goes on from NC_085930.1 coordinate 159,298,188, forward strand.
AAAAATAAATAAGGCATGATTAGGGAAGACTTACTCTGATATTTTATTCTGGGAAGAAGGAAAAGAGAATGTAGTGAGTTGATTTTGGATGCTATGACTCAGGTGTTAGTAGAGAGAAGCCAGGAAAAAGCCCCCAAAAAGTTGATAACAGGAAATGGCGACCTGAAGATTTGTCTGTTTACTGCTGAGTCTGGAAGTAACTTCTAAGTGAAGAGTACCTTGAGGTAATTGGGGTGGGAAGCCCATATCTGGGCAGAGAAGGGGCTAGTTCAGAAGAAGCAACTGCAGGTAAGAAAAGCAGGTCAGTTAGCCCACGGATTCAGAGAGTAAAGAGTTAACAGAAATGAGCAGTGGATTTTTGTGGGTTTACTTTCTGCCACACAGAGACTAGAAATACTCTCCTTACAATCTGACCATGAAGCAGGAAGTTTACTAAGAAAGGCTGCATGGGGTAGGTAACATTTAGCACATGCAACAATACTTTTTATTTTATTTTATTTGAGATGGAGTTTTGCTCTTGTCGCCCAGGCTAGAGTGCAATGGCGCGATCTCCACTCACAGCAACCTCCACCTCCCAGGTTCAAGCCATTCTCCTGTCTCAGCCTCCCTAGTAGCTGGGATTACAGGCATGCGCCACCATGCCAGGCTAATTTTTGTATTTTTGTAGAGACAGAGTTTCACCATGTTGGTCAGGCTGGTGTCAAACTCCTAACCTCAGGTGATCCACCCGCCTTGGCCTCCCAAAGTGCTAGGATTACAGGCGTGAGCCACCGCGCCCGGCCAACATGCAACAATACTTCTAAGCAAGGCAATACAGATCAGCAACTCTGGTGCCGATGTGTTCTATTTCCTTTGGTATCTGTGTCTTGATTCTCCATGCAGACCAATTTTGTTATCATCTTCATAGTCTTTCCCATAAGGAACCCACTAAGAGGTTTCAGTGTTGGGACATTAGCTTAAGAACCTAGGTGGTCAGCACGAGAACCTAGGTCTGTGGGACCCTCCTATTAATGACTCCTCTTACCTACCATTTCCAGCCAGCATTGTCTCCTGTTCTTCTCCCCTCCCTCTATTCCATCCTGCCCCGAGTAGTCTATTCGTGCTAAAGCATTCACTGAGAAAAACTGTAAAGGGAGAGTCCTTTCTCAGAAATATCAGCTTCTTTTAAAATGGAACTTTTAAAGTCCTCCCTGTTCCATTCTCTGGAGAGAGTGAACAAGTAGAGACTTGGCAATAGCTGTGGAAACACCGCCAGCCTCTTGCTTCCAGCAACCTAGAGTTCCAAACCTGTGAGTCTTAGTTTTATATTCACTGACTTCAGCTTCCTGAACCCATCCCAGTTCAGCATTAGGTAATGGCTGTGATGACAGCTGACTCATCTGGGAATGCAGCTTTCCTGGAGGCTTCCTCTGCTCAGATAATCACACTCTGGGAGGGAAAAAAGGTTACAACAATCTTCTACCCCAGGATACTCAAGAATGTCAGGTTACAACAATCTTCTACCCCAGGATACTCAAGAATGTCACCGTCCAGAAGGCAGTTCTACAAGGAGGAGGAGAATGTCAGCCCCAGGAGGGGAGGTCCAGTGGGAGGAGGAGAAGGGGCTCTGGGCCCTACATAGGGGGTTTAAAGTGAAGAGCTTAGGAAACTTGGGGTGAGAGGGTGCCAGTACTTAGAGACAGAAGCTGAGTGGTATAAAATGGAATGAGAATCCCCTCATTGCCCTTTGACAGCTGGGAAACTTCAAACTGGGCCCCGTTTGAGGGTAAGTTCTGTGAGAGTAGAGACTTCTACTTATTTATTCACAATTGTATTCCTGGTACCTAGTACAGTGATGTATTGCTTAACAGGAATACATTCTGAGAAATGTGTCATTAGGTGATTTTGTCATTGTGCAAACATTATAGAGTGTACTTATACAAACCTGGATGATGTAGCCTACTATACACCTGGTAACCCAGGTTGTATAGCTATTGCTGCTAGGCTATAAAACTACAGCATGTCACTGTACTGATACTATACTGTGACACATGGTAAGTATTTGTGCACCTAAACATAGAAAAGGTACAGTAAGGATACAGTATAAAAGATTTAAAATGGTACACCTCTATAGGGCACTTACCATGAATGGAGCTTGCAGGACTGGAATTTGTTCTGGGTGAATCAGTGAGTGAGTGGTGAGTGAATACAAAGGCCTGGGGGCATTACTGTGCACTACTGTGGACTTTGTAAACACTGTACACTTAGGCTACACTAAATTTATTTTTAAAACATTTTCCTTTAATAATAAATCAACCTTAACTTATTGTAATTTTTTTTTTTTTTTTTTTGAGACAGAGTTTTGCTCTGTCTCCCAGGCTGGAGTGCAGTGGCATGATCTCAGATCACTGCAATCTCTTCCTCCCAGGTTCACGACATTCTCCTGCCTCAGCCTCCTGAGTAGCTGGGACTACAGGCACTCACCACCACACCCGGCTAATTTTTTTTTTTGTATTTTTAGTAGAGACGGGGTCTCACCGTGTTAGCCAAGATGGTCTCGATCTCCTGACCTCGTGATCCGCCCGCCTCAGCCTCCCAAAGTGCTGGGATTATAGGCGTGAGCCACTGCGCCAGGGCTTTTTTTTTGAGACAGGGTCTTGCTCTGTCACTCAGACTGGAGTGTAGTGGTATGATCATGGCTCACTGCAGCCTTCACTTCTTGGATTCAAGCAGTCTCTCACCTCAGCCTCCCGAGTAGCTGGGACTACAGGCACATGCCACTCTGCCTGGCTAATTTGTTATAGCGATGGGGGTTTCCCTGTTATCCAGGCTGGTCTCGAACTCCTGGCCTCAAGAGATTCTCCCTTAGGCCTCCCAAAGTGCTGGAAATACAGGTGTGAGCCACCATGCCCAGCCACTGTAACTTTTTAGTTTTATAAACTTGAAATTTTTTTAACTTTTTTACTCCTTTGTAATAACACTTAGCTTAAAATGCAAACACATTTCTATAAGTGCACAAAAATACTTTCTTTATATTATTATATAAGCTTTTTTTCTATTTTAAAATTTTTTAACTTTTTAAACTTTTTTGTTGAAAATTAAGACACAAACCCACATATTAGCCTAGGCCTACACAGGATCAGGATCATCAATATCACTGCCCTCTACCTCCACATCTTGTCCCACTGGAAGAGGTCTTTAGGGGCAATTAACATGCATGGAGCAGTCATCTCCTATGAGAACAATGCCTTCTTCTGAAATACCTCCTAAAGGGCCTGCCGGAAGTTGTCTTACAGCTACCTTTTTTTTTTTTTTTAATAAGTAGGACTGCACTCTAAAAGATAAAAAGTAGAGTATGGTAAATATATAAACCAGTAACATGGTTGTTTATTATCATTATGAAGTATTATGTGCTACACATAATTGTATGTGCTAGACTTTTATACGACTGGCAGCACAGTAGGTTGTTTACATTGGGCATCACCACGAACATGTGAGCAAAGCGTTGCCCTGTGACTTTACTGATGGTGGCCCACAGTTGACCTAAATGTTGTTATGCAGCACATGATTGTACTCATTAAATGAATGAATGAGGGTTCACACCTATCTTACATATTCTTTATTCTTGAGCTTTCTGATCTCTAAATGTAGCCTGAGATAACCAAATCATAGCCTTGTTGTAAGGATCAAACAATGTAAAATATGTAAATCACGTAACTTGGATCTGGCCCACAGCAAGCATGCAGTAAATGCTGGCTCTTGCTTTCTTTCTCACCCCTTTCTAGGCATCTGGTTGAAACAATGTTCTTTCTCCTCGTTGCTTTTTGACCAAAAGCTTGGGAAAAAGACTAGGCAATTTTTAGGTCCAGGAAATAGCACCTGTGATAAATCCAGGGTCACCTAGATAGGTTTAATCACCTTCTCCAAATAACAACACTACCAAGTTTTACAGCACTCCTGACAAAAAATCTATTTTTCCTCCTTTTTTTCCCTTTAAGACAGGTCTCACTCTGTCGCCCAGGCTGGAGTATAGTGGCACGATCACAGATCACTGCAGCCTCAACCTCCTGGGCTCAGGTGTATTTTTCCTCCTTTATCTCTTTAGAACCTCACAACTACCCTAGTAAGCCTTGGGAAAGCAAGTATTTGGCTCATTTGACAGATAAGGAAACAGATTCAAAGAATCCAGAGAGCTTGTGACCTGCCCAAGATCTCAGATCAGATTAGTGGTAGAACTAGATTCCAGCCCATGGGAGGCCATAGCCCACATTTTTCTCCCCATTATGCTTAAATAAGTTAGAGGTCACAGGAAGAAAGAACTCCTTTTCTGGAAAAAATTATGTCGAAACTGTACCCAATTTATTCCTATTCATTGATTCATCTACTTGATTTCATTAGGCAGCTCTGTGATTCAAGAGATGGCCATTTGGGATGGGCAAAAGAGAACAATATATGACAATATGCACTCCTTGGAACGAAGAAAGGTAAGTCTTCATCCGCAAAACACCAAAAAGACTTCAATCAGAACACTCTCAGTTCGAGAGGATGGGTGCTGATTGTTTATTTGTTAGAAATGTATATTTTCTGGCTGGGCCCAGTGGCTCATGCCTGTAATCTCAGCACATTGGGAGGCTGAGGTGGGCGGATCACTTGAGGTCAGGAGTTTGAGACCAGCCTGGCCAACATAGTGAAAACCTGTCTCTACTAAAAATACAAAAATTAGCTGGGCCTAGTGGTGCACACCTGTAATCCCAGCTACTGGGGAGGCTGAGGCAGCAGAATCGCTTGAACCCAGGAGGCGGAGTTTGCAGTGAGCTGAGATGGCACCACTGCACTCCCGCCTGGATGACAGAGTGAGACTCCATCTCAAAAAAAAAAAAAAAAAAAAAGAAAGGTGTATTTTCTTAATAAGTAGCACATGCTCACATACACACCATGGAATACTATGCAGCCATAAAAAAGGATGAGTTCATGTCCTTTGTAGGGACATGGATGAAGCTGGAAACCATCATTCTCAGCAAACTATCGCAAGGACAGAAAACCAAACACCACATGTTCTCACTCATAGGTGGGAATTGAACAATGAGAACACTTGGACACAGGGGAACATCGCACACTGGGGCCTGTCGTGGGGTGGGGGGAGGGAGAGGGATGGCATTAGGAGATATACCTAATGTAAATGACGAGTTAATGGGTGCAGCACACCAGCATGGCACATGTATACATATGTAACAAACCTGCATGTTGTGCGCATCTACCCTAGAACTTAAAGTATAATAAAAAAAAAAACTTCAAAAAAAAAAAAAGTAGCACATGCTCATTGAAATATTTCAATAAAGAAGTTAATTTTCAAAAAAAACAAGGCAAAATCTCCCCTCTCTATTCATCTGCAATCCCACTCTGCAGAGTAAAACTGCTGTTTTCTCTGCACATAATTGAGATACACATATTTTGTGTTTTTATTTACCATAAATGAGATCATACTAAATATATTTTTCTTCAACTTGCTTTCTACAAATCTACAGTAATCACGAACATCTTTTCATGACAGAACATAGAGATTGTCTTTATTCTTTTAAATAGCTGCATAGTGTTGTATGATAAGTCATATCACAACAGTCCCCTACTCATGGATGTTTAGATGGCACTCAGTTTTTTTCTGTAATCAAAATTGTTTCTCTATACATCTTTGTCTAGTTACATGAGAATTTCTTTAGAATAAGAGTGGCCAACATTTCTTGAGCCCTTTACCTTCACATCATGTAAGTAAGACAAATCGCTGAGCCATGGGTAGGGCATTTCACTGTAGACAAGTAGAGACCTGAGGCTCACAAAGGGTAAAGCTAGGATTTTTTGATATGTAATCAGAGTAGAAACTCAGTTCCCTAGCTCCAAAACCCAGATTCCTTTTAGCCTCCAAATATATGTATGCTTTTTTTCTTTTTTTTTTTTTTTTTTTTGAGACAAGTTCTCACTCTTATTACACAGGCTGGAGTACAGTGGCAGGATCTCAGCCCACTGCAACCTCTGCCTCCCAAGCTCAAGTGATCCTCCCACCTCAGCTTCCCAAGTAGCTGGGATTACAGGTTCATGCCACCACACCTGGCTAATTTTTGTATTTTTTGTAACGACAGGGTTTTGCCATGTTGCCCACGCTGGTCTTGAACTCCTGAGCTCAAGCAGTCTGCCCACCTCTATTTCCTAAAGTGCTAGGATTACAGGCATGAGCCACTGCACCAATCTAGCCTCCAAATATATTGATATTCTGATAAGATGCCACAGGGCTATATATCTTTTATTTGAACCCCTTGCGTCGCTCTGTTCCACTTAGCTAAAAAACTACCTGTCCCCAGGGGGAAAAGCTGAGTGAGTGAAAAAGCAAAAAATGGTTAAGCTGCAGTGCTCCAAGGAGACTAATCAAAGCATGTAAATATTATTTAAAATATCCTTTTAGGCTGAGTGCGGTGGCTCACACCTGTAATCCCAGCTATTTGGGGAGGCAGGAGAATTTGTTGAACCTGGGAGGCAGAGGTTGCAGTGAGCCAAGATTGCACCACTGCACTCCAGCCTGGACGACAGAGCGAGACTCATCTCAAAAAATAAATAAATAAAATAAGATAAGATATCCTTTTAATATATTTTAATCAGCTTTATTGAGGTATAATTTATTCACTAAAATGCACATTTTAAATAAAGCTTGCTGAGTTTTGAAAAAGTATACAGCCATGTAACCACAATCACAGCCAAGATGAATGTCTTTGTATATCCTATACACAATCTTTCATCAGATATAAGTACTGCAGATATCTTCTCCCAGTCTGTGACTTGCCTTTTCATTTTGAGCAGAAAGTTTTCATGTGACAAAGTCCAATTTATCAAAGTTTTCTTTTATGTTTCACATTGAGTCTAAGAAGAAATCTTTGCCTACCCTAACATCATGAAGATTTTCTCCTATGTTCTCGTCTAGAAATTTTATATATTTAGTTTTTACATGTAAGTCTCTGATCCCTCTTGAGTTAATTTTTGAATACAGTATGAAACAACAGTATTAATTTTTCTTTTGCTATGGATATCCAATTGATCCAGAATTATTTGTTGAAAAGATTATCCTTTCTCTATTGAACGATGTTGGTACCTTTGTCAAATTTGACTATAAATGTAAAACCTTTAAATGTAAATATAAACTCTATTTCTGTCAATTCTATTCTGTTGAGCTATATGCCTATCTTTATGCCAATACAACAGTGTCTTGATTTCTGTAGCTATATAGCAAGTTTTGAAATCAGATAGTATAAATCCTCAAATTTATTCTTTTTTTTCAAAATTGTTTTGGCTATTGTAACTACAGTTGATAGAATTGACCAATGAAGCTGCAGCAGGCAGAATTCTAAAATGCCCTGGGACTGTAAATATGATGGGTTTTACTCTTATGATTAGCTTATGTTATATGAAACAGTTGACTTAAAGAAAGGGAAATTAGCCACATGAACCTTTTAAAAGCAGAAAGATTTTTGGTTGATGGAAAAAGAGAAAGCTAGAAATCCCAAGCACTAGAAGTATGTAATGAGCTGTTGTGGCTTGAAGATGGAGCAGGCCACATGACAAGGAATGCAGGCAGCCTCTAAGAGCTAAAAGCAGCCCCTGAGGGACTACCAGCAAGAAAATGGGGATCTCACTCCTACAAGGTCAAGGAAATGAATTATGCCAACAACCTAAGTGAGCTTGGAAGTGATTCTTCTCCAGAGCCTCCAGATGAGAACTCAGTCTGACAGACATCTTGATTTCTAGTCTCACCATGTCAGACTTCTGGAATACAAAACTGAGGGCTAATAAAAGGGTGTTATTTTCAGCCTCTACATTTACAGCAATTTGTTATACAGCAATAGGAAACGAATACAGAGCTGTCTGGACCCAAGCTTTTCTTTATGGGAAGCATTTTATCTATTAAATGAATTTCTGTACTTGTTATAGGTAGATTCAGTTTTTCTAATTCTTCTTAGTTCAGTTTTGGTAATTTGTATCTTTCTAAGAATCTTTGCATTTAAGTTTTCCAATTTGTTAATGTAAATTTGTTCATAGCAGTCCTGTGAACTCTTTAATTTCCATAGGACTGGTAGTGATGAACTGTTTCATTTCTGATTTTGAAAATATTCTATTTCTCTCTTCCTTCTTGGTTAGTCTAGCTCAAGATTTCTCAATTTTGTTGATTTTTTTCCAAGAACATGATTTTTATTGGTTTTTATTTTCTCCATTTCATTGATTTCTACTTTTTATTATTTCTTTCCTTTTGCTTGTTTTGAGTTTATTTTACTCCTTTTTCTAGATTCTTGAGGTGGAAGCTTAGATTAAGATTTTTCTCTTTTTTTAATGTATGTGTTTAATGCTATAAATTTCCCTCTCTGCACTAACTGCATGCCACAAATTTTGATTTTGTGTGTGTTTTTGTTTTAACTCAACTCAAAATATTTTCTAATTTCCCTCATGATTTCTTTTTTGACCTATGGGTTATTTAAAAGCATGTTATTTAATTTCCAAATATCTGGAGATTTCCAAATTTCCTTCTATTGCTCATTTCTAATTTAATTCTGTTGTGGTCAGAGAACATACTTTGTATAATTTCAATTCTGTTAAATGTGGGCCTTGTATCATGGCCTAGCATCCAGTCTATTCTGGAGAATGTTCCATGTATACAAAAAAGAACGTGTATTCTGCTGTTATTAGGTGTGGTGTTCTAAAAATGTCAGTTGTATCAGGTTGGTTGACAGTCTTCTATATCCTTACTAATTTTCTATCAAATGGGGTATTGAAGTTTCTTTGAATAGTGTTTTTCTTTTCAATTCTATCAACTTTTGCTTTATGTATTTAGGGGCTCTGTTGTTAGGAACATATACATTTATAATTGTTACATATTCATTATAAAGCATCCATCTGTCTCTAGTAATATGTCTTGTCTTAAACTCTATTAATATAGCCACTCCAACTCTCCTATGGTACTGTTTTTATGGCATTTTCCCCCATCCTTTTACTTTCAACCTATTTTTATCTTTCAATCTAATGTGTCTATTGTAGGTAGCATATAGTTAGATCTTGCTTTTATTAGTCAGTCAATCTCTGACTTTTGCATAGCATTTAGATTGTTCATATTTAATGTAGTTATTGATATGGTTAAATTTCTGTCTTCCATTTTACTATTTTATTTATGTCCCATGTGTTTCTTCTTCCTTTGTTTCTCCTTTACTGTCTTTTGTGTTAAATGGATATTTTTGTGTGTGCTGCTTTTATTCCTTTGTTAGTTTTTAAAAATTATTACACTGTTTTGAGTTTTGTAAATTTTTTTAGTGTTTGCTCTAGGGATTATAATATGCATCTTAATTTAACAAAATCTACTTCAAATTAATATGAATGCAATTCTAGTAAAGTTATAAAAATTTGCTCCAATATAGCTGCATTCCCCCCTTTTTATTATTTTATTATTGTCATATATATTATTTCAAGGTTATAAACTCAAACTCAATACAAGATTATAATTATCATTTTATGCAATCTTATATTTTATAAAAATGTTAAAAGATTTATATATATACTTATATATTTATGTATATATAATATTCCTTTCTATTTACCCATTTATTTACTTTTTCATGTGCTTTTCATTTCTACATATGAATCTGAGTTACTATGTGGTATCATTCATTTTCAGCCTGAAGCATCTTCTTTATCATTTCTTTAAAGCAAGTATACTGGCAATGCATTTGCCTGAGAATTTATTTCTCTTTTATTTTTTGAAGAATAATTTTGCTGAATATAGAATTCTTGGTTGACAGAATTTCTTTTTTTCTTTGAAATGGAGTCTCGCTCTGTCGGCCCAGGCTGGAGTGCAGTGGCACACTTATTAGCTCACTGTAACCTCCAATTCCTGAGTTCAAGTAATTCTCCCACCTTAGCCTCCCCAGTAACAGACTACAAGCGCATGCCACTACACCTGGCTAAAGTTCTTGTATTTTTGGTAGAGACAGGATTTCACCATGTTGGCCAGTCTGGTCTTGAATTCCTGAGCTCAAGCCTTCACCTCCCAAAGTGCTGGGATTACAGGCACGAGCCACATACCCAGCCCTATGTATACTTTTACATGTTTTTTTTTTTTTACATGTTTTTAGGTTGGCAAAAACTTTTAATACAAATGCTAATAGATGCAAAGTATATAGTATTTAGATTATTATAAAAACTGGGGTTTTTGTTTGTTTGTTTGTTTTTGAGACCGAGTCTTGCTCTGTTGCCCAGACTAGAGTATAGTGGCACGATCTCAGCTCACTGCAACCTCCGCCTCCTGGGTTCAAGCAATTCTCCTGCCTCAGCCTCCCAAGTAGCTGGGACTACAGGCACATGACACCATGCCCGGCTAATTTTTTGTATTTTAGTAGAGACGGGGTTTCACCGTGTTGCCCAGGCTGGTCTCAAACTCCTGAGCTCAGGCAATCCACCCGCCTCGGCCTTCCAAAGTGCTAGGATTATAGGTGTGAGCCTCTGTGCCTGGCCTATGGCTGGTAATTTTTAAAGTTAATTCATGTATCCATGGATGAATATTACTTGCTGCTGGGCACAGTGGCTTGCACCTGTAATCCCAACACTTTGGGAGGCTAGGCAGGTGGATGGCTTGAGGCCAAGAGTTTGAGACCAGCTGGGCAACATGGAAAAACACCTTCTCTACTAAAAATACAAAAATTAGCCATGCGTGATGGCACATGCCTGTAATCCCAGCTATTCTGGAGGCTGAGGCACAAGAATCACTTAAACACCGGAGGCAGAGGGTGAGCTGAGATCATGCCACTGCACTCCAACCTGGGAGAAAGAGCTAGACTCCGTCTCAAAAAAAAAAAAAAAAAATTACTTGATGGTTGAACAAGACATATTTAACATCAATTTTATTTCTTTTTTTAAATCTGAGTTAGTTTTGTTTCAAGCATCAATTCTATTTCTATTTTTCACTTTTATAGATGTTGGCTCCGAAAAACCTTGTTGACTTAAGTAGAAAGAATGAGAGTGTTGTTACACCAACATCAATCTTTGAATTTACTTCTATGGCAAAATTTACATGGTGATTGCTCTTCAGATATTATTTTTCATGATCAACAAGCTAAAAACTCAATTAGGTCTTTCTTCAATTTTGCTGCAATCAAAAATTGAGAAATTCCTGCTTTGCAAAAGGACTTGTTACCTAGTCACCTATTTGGAATAGGTGATATTCCAAATTGTCCATTTGTTTGGACCCCAGAGCTTTTTAGGCTCCAGGGAGAGGCCACACGGTAAGAACTGTATGAGGAGAGGGAAGAAGAGAGGGTGCATTCTCAGTAGAACTGTGTTAGGAAAGAGTACCTATGGAAGTTGAAGATATGAAAATTGATTGCCTTAAAACTATTCTTGCCTGATTTCCTTTTTAAAAGTCTTTGTACCCCACTTCAAAGACCACTAATCTAAAATTTCCTTTTAAACTATGCTTATGGCCAGGCACGGTGGCTCACACCTATAATCCCAACACTTTGGGAGGCCAAGGCAGGCAGATAACCTGAGGTCAGGAGTTCAAGACCAGCCTGGCCAACATGGTGAAACCCCGTCTCTACTAAAAATACAAAAATTAGCTGGGTGTGGTGGCATGTGCCTGTAGTCTCAGCTACTCAGGAGGCTGAGGCAAGATAATCACTTGAGCCCAGGAGATGGAGGTTGCAGTGAGCAGGGTTCACACCACTGCACTCTAGCCTGGGCAACAGAGTGGGACTCCGTCTCAAAAACAAATAAATAAATAAAAAATAATAAAATAAAATATGCTTATAATGCCCCCCAAATGGGTCAATTTAAAAATATATCTTAAGAAATAAAGCAGTGGTACATAAAGCAAAAATCTTAATGGTGGCCAAGTGACTAAAGCGTAGGGAATCCCACCATAGTGAATAAAGTACAGGCTTTGACATCAAACAAATACAAATTTGAATTCTAGGGACCTTGCCCAAGTCACTTTACCACTCTGAGCCTCAGTGTCCTCATCTGTAAAATAGCAATACCTACTTCATAGGGTATTTTTAAGGGCTAAATGAGGTAATATATAGAAAAATCCTTCCGTAGACTACAAAACAAAGCTATAAAGACTGTTGAAAGTAATGTATTTCCACCTTGTCCCCCAGTATTAATTGAATTAGTCATAGATATCTTGTAACGGAATATCCTCCCTTGGACCTGAGTCCTAGGCTAAATAACCCAGATTCAAGAGTTTGGCTCTGATATCAGAAGCTGGACCCAAAAGTTAAATCTATAGCATTTTATCAGTATTTATTTATTCCCTTGCTAAATATAACAATTGTGTTCTAAACCATAAAGCTTCAGAGAATACTAACGTTGCTTCCTATCCCATAATACCAGGAAATGGAAGGAGAAAAATACCCCATGCAAAAGTGTGTGACTATTTCCTGAGTGCACACATGCTGGGAAGCACACACTTCTGTCTCATTGCACATCCCCTCCTGTATGATGGCTCCATTGCCATCTCATAATTGCCTTATCTTATCTCATAATTGCCACACATATTTGAGGTTATTATTTGATGTTTATGGTATTATGAAACACATACAAACTTGTTCCTCATTAATCTAAGTCTGACAGAAGAAATGAAAAACCATCTTATAGTTCAAAATCTGTGTGTGAATTAAAAGAGCAAAATGGTTAAACATAAAAATGAATGATAGTACCCATAAATTTCTAGAAAAATCAACAGAGAGCTATAAAAGATGATATAATTAAGGCTTTTTAGAGCATGTAAATCAAGAATACATAGAGATTGTAAAATACTTGTACCCTGTCCATGCCCTTCTTTCTTCTGTTACAGCGTACTTACATATATTTTAAAAAAGGATTTTTCTATATTGTGCTATGATGAGACAATATGTAGCAACAAATCTGACATTCTAACACATGAAAAATTTTTACCCCAAAACAATATTGCAGCTATTACACTATGGATGAAATGGCCGCAAAACACTATTATTTTAAGAGTTTGCTTTTAGGTCACATTTTATAACAAAACAAAATGAAAATATTTTATTAATGTGACTATGAGACATATTGATCTTAGAAATACAAGGATTTAATTTTTCATTTTTATTATTGTTCTTGTTATAAAGATTTTTAAATGCAATACATTATTTATATAATTTCTTGCAGTAATAATCTGTTCAGGAGACATTTTTTAGTCTCTATTAAACCAAGCACACATTATCTGCCTTGTACTCTTGTAGATATTCAGTTAAAATACATCCTGACGTTTAAAGTGTTCAAATACATTTGGTAAATGTTAAACATTTAAAATCACCTAGTGCCCAAAAGAACTGCCTAGATATGTAAAGATACATATGAATATTCAGGACCTAGGTTTACTGAAGAATTATGGAATACATCAATAATAATTTTATGTACTAAACTCTATATGTATTAATATATATACTTAAAAATCAGAAAAATATCCTCCAAAGTGTCAGCAATGATTAAGTTTGGGCTAGGGCAGAGAAGAAAGGGGTACCAGAGGTTTTTATTGAATATTTTTATAATGGGCAGACATAATTTTTCTAACATAAAGATGTATATTTAATTAAAATCAATTGGGAATGCAGTTTCAGCAGTAAGAAAACTAAATCAGTTGTGACAGTTACTTTTATTTTTTATTTTTTTTAATTTTTTGAGACAGAGTCTTGATCTGTTGCCCAGGCTGGAGTATAGTGGCGTGATCTCAGCTCATTGCAACCTTTCCTCCCAGGTTCAAGCAATTCTCCTGCCTCAGCCTCCCGAGTAGCTGGGATTACAGGCGTGCACCACCACGCCTGGCTAATTTTTGTATTTTTAGTAGAGACAGGGTTTCACCATGTTGTCCAGACTGGTCTCGAACTCCTGGCCTTGTGATCTACCTGCCTCAGCCTCCCAAAGGGCTGGGATTACAGGCATGAGCCACTGCACCCGGCTGACAGTTACCTTTAAAAGTGAGGCCTTAGCCTAATAACATCTTTGAAATCTGCCTAATCCAGCAGTAAAGGAATTTAAGAGCACCTCCTCTGTGCATGCCTCAAGCTCTCTGAGTCCAAGAGCAGGAGACTCCTGCCTAAGGAATAGATATTATTGATATGTAAGACTCATTTCAACTAGCCCTTTTATCTGCCATGTTCTTGACTTGAAATGCTGTAAAAAGGTTCAGAGCAAGCTTTTCAGAAGAGAATATCTTAGTCTTAGCACTCAAAATGAAACAAAATTCATTTCATTCAGTTTAGAAGTATTCAGATAATTCTTAGCCTTTTGGGTTCTCTTTTAAATTGCTTACTTCTCTTACTTATACTTGGTTTCTCTATAACACTGTTTTCTGCTCTGTGAAATAGTTACTATCTACACACTGTCTCTAATCTTCATATTTTTTGGTAAAGTGTTTCCCCAACTTACCTGATCACAAGAGTCACAAACCAAGGATGTTTGTTAAAAATAAAATTCCTTGGCCTTCCCTCCCCCAAGAACTGCTTAATTATGATCTAGGAGGTACCTTAAAATCACCCCAGGTGATTTTTATGATCAGTAAGTTTTAGAAACACTGCCTTAGTTAAACAAATATCTAATAGAGTCCTAAGTTTTTGCAACCAGCTGAGTCCAAGAAACGCTCTAGACAAGTGGCTCCACATTTCAGCATTCATCTGAATCACCTGGAGAGTGACAATAGCAAAGTGGCAGAATAGGAAGTCTCAACCCTCATTTCCCACAAAAACACAGATTTAACAATGATATAAGTAATAAAATGCCTTTATAAGCAGTCTAGAATCCAGTTAGGAAATTACAATACTGTAGACAAGCATAAAATCAAGATCAGCTGCACTGAATTGGGTAAGAAGAGCAATTTCACTTTACTTGCATCAGCCCTTCCCCCAAGCTATATAGCTCAACAATGAGAGGGATTGGGACTCTTTGAGAGGGATTGGGACTCTTTTTGAGGGGTTGGAGGAGATGGTATGGCAAAAATCCAATGTCCCTGTTTTGTTTTGTTTTTTTCAGTATAATACCCATGGAGTTGGCTTCTATCTCATTTTACAAAAAGTGCCAAAAGAACTACATAGTCCAGATCCCTGGGGCAGCTAAGGGGACAGGCACTTTCCCAAGGCCAGCATAGCTGTGAGAGGCATACAGACAGCACAGAACTGAGATCTGTCCTCCAGGAGGGAGGGGTAAATGGAACATGCCCCCAACATCCCCACCTTTCACTGTACTGCCCAAAGGGCCAGGCTCTATTTCACCTCACACAGAGTGGTGACAGAACTGACATAAGACATTTTTTTAAGGAAGGGCCAGGTGCGGTGGCTCACACATGTAATCCCAGCACTTTGGGAGGCTGAGGCAGGTGGATCACTTGAGGTCAGGAGCTCGAGACCAGCCTGACCAACATGGTGAAATCCCATCTCAACTAAAAATACAAACTTAGCTGGGCATGGTGGTGCACGCCTGTAATCCCAGCTGCTTGGGAGGCTGAGGCAGAAGAATTGCTTGAACCAGGGAGGCAGAGGTTGCAGTGAGCCAAGATCATGCCATTGCATTCCAGCCTAGGCAACAAGAGTGAAAACTCTATCTAAAAAAAAAAAAAAAAAGGGGGGGGGGATACTGGATGATGCCTGGCACAGCTAGGAACAAAGACCCAGAATCTCTATCTGGGATAACTGGTGATGATTTTTCCCAGTGAAAGCACGTACATAAAGACTAGGAGAGGCAGCTATTTTTTTCAAATGTGCTAGAAACCAACACAAATCTACAAGCAACATAAAGAATCAGGAAAACATTATACAATCACAAATGAACAAAAGAAATCTCTAGTAACTGACCCTAAAGATATGAAGATCTAAATTGCCTAATAAGAAATTTGAAATAATCAAAGAAGCTCAATGAGTCACAAGAGAACAGATTGACAACTTAAAAAAAGTCAGGAAAACAATACATATACCAAACAAAAATATTGATAAAGAGATAGAAGTGATAAAGAAGAATCAAACAGAAATTCTGGAGCTGAAGAATTTAATAACTGAACTAAAAAATTCACTAGACATTCAACAGCACACTTGATCAAGCAGAAGAGAGAATCAGCCAACTCAAAGGCAGGTCATTTAAAATTACTGAGAGGAGCAAAGAGAAAAAAAATTTAAAGAGTGATGAAAGCCTCAGTAAACTATGAAACACCATCAAGTGAACCAATATACACATTATGGGAGTCCTGAAAGGAAGGAACAAAAAGGCTATTTAAAGAAATAACATGCAGCCATAAAAAAAGAATAAAATCATGCCCTTTGCAACAACATAGATGCAGCTGGAAGCCATTATCCTAAGCAAATTAAGGCAGAAACATAAAACCAAATATTGCATGTTCTCACTTATAAGTGGATACACACGGACATAAAGATAGAATAATAGACACTGGGGACTCCAAAAGATGGAGGGAGGAAGGGAAACAAGGCCTGAAAAACTTCCTATTGGGTATTATGTTCACTATCTGGGTGACAGGATCATTAGAAGCCAAAACCTCAGCATCACACAATATACCCTTGTAACAAACCTTCACATGTACCCTCTGAATCTAAAATAAAACATTTTAAAATAATAATAATCTAGAAATTAAAAAACAAATAATGATTATAAACTTCTCAAATCTGAGGCAGGAAATGGACATACAGATTGATGAAGCCCAAAGGACTTCAAATAGACTTCAAATAGAATGAGCCCTATAAAGTCAGCATCAAGACACATTATAGTCAAGTTGTCAAAAGTCAGCTGCACACATGTACACACACAAAATCAAGCGAAAGAGAAATTTTGTTTGTGTTTTTTGAGACAGATCTCACTCTGTCACCCAGGCTGGAGTTCAGTGCTGCAATCACAGCTTACTGCAGCCTTGACTGCCTCAGGCTCAGGTGATTCTCCCACTTCAGCCTCTTGAGTAGCTGGAACTACAGATGTGCACTACTAAAACTGGCTAATTTTTTGTATTTTTTGTAGATACAAGGTCTCCCTATGTTGCTCAGTCTGGTCTCAAACTCCTGGGCTCAAGCAATCTTCCCACCTTGACCTCCCAAAGTGTTAGAATTACAGGCATGAGCCAACATACCCAGCCACAAAGAGAAATTTTGAAAGCAGTAAGAGAAAAGTGACTCATCATGTTCAAGCCCCCCACCCCCACCCCCTGCCCCCTGTCAAATGAGACAATCAGTGGATTTCTTGGCAGAAACCTTGCAGGCCAGAAGACAGTGAAATGATATATTCAATGTGCTGAAACAAAAAAACTGTCAACCAAGAACACTATACCTACCATAACTGTCCTTTAAAAATTAAGGAGAAATAAAGACTTTCCAAGACAAACAAAAGCTAAGAGAGTTTATGACCATCCAAATCTGCCTTATAAGAAAAGCTAAAGAGAATTCCTAAAGTTGAAATAAAAGGACTCATATGGGCTGGCCGCAGTGGTTCACACCTGTAATTCCAGCACTTTGGAAGGCTGAGGTGGGCGGATCACCTGAGGTCAGGAGATCAAGACCATCCTGGCCAACATGGTGAAACCCCATCTCTACTAAAAATACAAAAAATTAGCTGAGCATGGTGGCACGTGCCTGTAGTCCCAGCTACTTGGGAGGCTGAGGCAGGAGAATCGCTTGAACCTGCGAGGTGGAGGTTGCAATGAGCCAAGATCATGCCACTGCACTCCAGCCTGGTGACAGAGCCAGACTCTGTCTCAACGACAACAACAACAACAACAAAAAAAAGGACTGATATGGTTTGGCTGTGTCCCCACCCAAATCTCATCTTGAATTGTAGCTCCCATAATTCCCACATGTTATAGGAGAGACCCAGTGGAAGACAGTTAAATCATGAGGGCAGTTTCCCCCATACTGTTCTCATGGTGATAAATAAGTCTGAGATCTGATGGTTTTATAGGGGGTTTTCCTTTTCACTTGGCTCTCATTCTCTCTTGCCTGCTGCCATGTAAGACATGTCTTTTGCCTTCTGCCATGATTGTGAGGCCTTCCCAGCCATGTAGAAATGTGAGTCCATTAAGCCTCTTTTTCTTTATAAATTACCCAGTCTTGGGTATGTCTTTATCAGCAGTGTGAAAACAAACTAATACAAGGACACTAAACAGTGACATAAAAGCATATAAAAGCGTAAAACTCAGTAAAGGTAAATTTATAGACAAAGAATACTGTAATAGTATAATCATGATGTGTAAATCATTTTTAGCTCCAATAAAAGTTAAAAGACAAAAATATTAAAAAGTACTATAAATACAAAAAAAGTATTAATGGATACATAATATAAAAAGATGTAAAGTATGACATCAATAACAAAGTATATGGAAGGCAAAGTTAGTTTTTGTATGCAGTTGAAACTATCAGCTTAAAAGAGAAAGTTATAATTATGTTTTGTGTAAGCTTCATAATAATGACAAAGAAAACTCCTATCATAGATACATAAAAGAAAAAGAAATCAAAGCATATCACTAAAAAAAGAAAAATATCAAATCACAAAGGAAGACAGCAAAAGAGAAACTACAAAAAAGAAAACATTAACAAAACATCAATACTAAGTCCTTACCTATCAGTAATTACTTTAAACATAAATGAATTAAATTCTACAATCAAAAGAAATAGAGGGGCTGAATGGATTAAATAAAATAATGAGATGCAATTATATGCTATTTATAGCAGACTCATGTTAGAATCAAAGACCCACAAAGGCTGAAAGTGAAGGGAAAGAAAAAAATATTCCACACAAATGGTAACCAAAAGAGAGCATGAATGGCTATACTTAGACAAAATAGACTTTGAGTCAAAAACTGTCACAAGGGAACAAGAAAGTCACTATATAATGACTAGCAGAACAATTCGTCAGAAAGATATACTATTATAAATATATATGCGCCCAACATGAGAGTACCTAAGTATATAAAGCAAACACTGACAGACCTAAAGGAAGAAATAGATAGTAATACAATAATAGTGGCAGACTTTAATATCAAACTTTCAATAATAGATAGAACATCCAGACAGAAAATCAATAAAGCAGCAGAAATAAACACTATATTTCAAATGGACCCAAGTGACATATTCAGAACATGACAGTCAACAACAGCAGAATACGCATTCTTCTCAAGTACACATGGGACATTCTCTAGGATAGTACACATTTTGGATAACAAAACAAGTATCAACAAATTTAGGAAGATTAAAGTCACATCAAGTGTCTTCTCCAACCACAATGGAATAAAACTAGAACTCAAAAACAAAAGAAAAAATTCACAAATACATGGAAATCAATATACTTTTAAATAACCACTGGGTCAAAAAAAATAAAAAAGGAAATTAGAATATATCTCAAGACAAATAAAAGTGAAAACATAACTACCAAAACTTAGGAGATGCAGCAAAAGCAGTACTAAGAGGGAATTTCATAGCACCACTATCAATACTTCTATTCAACCTAGTACTTCAGTCCTAGCCAGAGCAATCAGGTGAGAAAAAAATAAAAGGCATCCAAGTCAGAAAGGAAGAAGTAATATTATCTCTGTAGATGACATGATTTTATATGGAGAAAATCCAAAAAATTCCACACACACACACACACGCACACACACACACTCACAAGAACTGTCAGAACTAATAAATGCAGTGAAGTTGCAGAATACAAAATCAACATACAAAAATTAGTTGAGTTTTTTTTTTTTTTTTTTTTGAGACAGAGTCTCGCTCTGTCACCCAGGCTGGAGTGCAATGGTGTGATCTCAGCTCACTGCAACCTCCACCTCCCAGGTTCAAGCAATTCTCCTGCCTCACCCTCCCAAGTAGCTGGGATTACAAGTGCACACCACCATGCCCAGCTAATTTTTGTATTTTTAGTAGAGACAGGGTTTTGCCATGTTGGCCAGGCTGGTCTAAAACTCCTGACTTCAGGTGATCCTCCCACCTCAGCCTCCCAAAGTGCTGGGATTACAGGCATGAGCCACCATGCCCAGCCAATTAGTTGAGTTTTTATACACTAACAATGAGCTATCTGAAAAGGAAATAAGGAAACAATCCCATCTGCCATAGCATTAAAAATAATTAAATATTTAGGAATAAGCTTTTCCAAGGAAATAAAAGAATTATATACTGAAAACTACAAATCATTGATTAAAGAAATGTTAAAAGACACAAATAAATGGAAAGATAAACCATGTTCATGAACTGAACCAAAAGTGATCTACAAATTCAGTATAATTTCTATTAAAATCCTAATGGCATTTTTTACAGAGATAGAAAAAAAATCCTAAAATGTATATAGCACCATAGAAGACACCAAGTAGCCAAAGCAATCTTGAGAAAGAAGAACAAAGCTGGAGGCATCATACTTCCTGATTTCAAAATACATTATAAAGCTATATGAATTAAAACTATGGTACTGGCATAAGTACAGTTTTATAGACCGATGGAAAAGAGTCAAGAGTACAGAAACAAACTCATGCATATACAGTCAGCTGATCTTCAAACAAGGATTCCAAGAACACATAGTGGGGAAAGGACAGTCTCTTTGTGCCAAGGAAACTGGATATCCACATGCAAAAAATGAAATTGGACCGTTATCTTATGCCATATACAAAATAAACTCAAAATAGATTTGAAAAAAGAAAACTCAGAGCCATCTGAGCTCTGTGAGGTATGCAGGTTCAGAGAGACATGCATATGGGACTTCAATCATTCTCCCTTCTGCCTATCCTGTATCCCCCTCCCACACACATGCCTGCAACGATTGTTTAAAGGTATTTTGTTCCTGACTGGCTGTCTCCCCCATCATCTTCATGTTCCTGGAATTTGTGATAAAAAGAACAATGTTTATGCAATAAATAGCTTATGTTATTTTAATGTAAATTCTCAGTAAGCAACTTAGGAATGGCCTCTTCTTTTCCTCTAACAACCTACCTGTAACTGTTGCTAATTAGAATGTATATTCGGGCAACTTGAATCTATGTTCCTGGGTTGCAATCCTCAAGTTTGGCCCAAATAAACTCTCTACTTATAATAATTTTGCCTCAGCTTTTTCCTTTTAGATCAACATATCAGACTTAAACATAAGAACTGAAACTATGAAACTGCTAGAAAGAAATACAGGGAAAAATCTTGTTGATATTGACCTTAGCAATGATTTCTTGGATATGACACCAAAAACGCATGCAACAAAGGCAAAATTAGACAAATGGCACTACATCAAACCAAAAATCTTCTGCACAGTGAAGGAAGGAAACAATCAATAGCATGAAAAGACAAGCTACATAATGGAAAAATATTTACAAATCATATATTTGATAAGGGATTAATATCCAAAATATACAAGGAACTTCTGCAACTCAACAGAAAAAAAAAATTTAATGGGCAAAGGACTTGAAAAGACATTTCTCCAAAGAAGACACACAAATGACCAAGAAACATATGAAAAGATGCTCTACTTCACTAATCATCAGGAAGATCTGAATGAAAACCAAAAGGAGTTATCACCTCATACGTGTTAGGATGGCTATTATCAAAAAAACCAAAAGATAAGTGTTGGCAAGGACGAAGAGAAATTAGAACCCTTGTACACTGTTGGTGGGGTTATAAAATGATGCAGTTGCTATGAAAAATGGTATGGTAATTTCTCAAAAAATTAAAAATAGAATTACCATATGACTGACAAAAGTGAAATCTTAAGCCCCCCAACTAACTGAAAGGACCCCCTTTTGGCCAAGGGGACCCCAGAGAAAACTTGAGAGCTATGTTCCCAGCTATAATATGATGGGAGTTCAGACACACCTTGTTCTCCCCCTCCCTTCTTAATGTCATTAGGACTTCTTTCCTAAGGGTTAAACAGAAACCAGCCCTTTGGACTCATTCCACCTCTGATATCAGCCAACTGCCTTGCACTGCCCCTCTCTTTTATAGTTTCAACAAAACAACCAATTAGCATTCCCCTTCTTGATAAGAGACCACCAACTGTAGAGTGGTTCTGACCAGTCTACAGAGGATGCACAGTAAAGGTTTGTGTGTCTTCTGCTTCACTTTTGATATCAGAGGTCCAAAAACTCCACCCTCAGATTAGGCTAATACTGCCATTTTTTGAACATGGGTTCCATGGAAAGGTGTGAAGCTCAATTATGCATGTGCAAGTTTCTCCTTTCATAAATATTCATGACTCCTCCTTTAGCTTAGTAAAAATATATATATTCAGCCACTCTGGTCAGCATAAATTCCTGTTCCTTTTGCCCCTCCCTAGAAGTGTCTGTTTCTGGCTTCTGGCTGGAGGCTATACTTCCCAGCCTGTCAGAATGGTCACCCTGCAGGCTGCAACAGTTTATGAGAAATGAAGTTATCCTTTCCAAATTTATGAACCTCGTTATTCTTCAGTTGATATGAGCCAGCAGTCCTACTTTTGGGTATATATTCAAAAGAATTGAAATCAAGATCATGAAGAGATACATGCACTCCCATGTTCATTGCAGTATTTTTCACAATAGCCAAGATATGGAAATAATCTAAATGTTCATCAGCAGATGAATGGATAAAGAAAGTGTGGCATATACATACAATGTAATACTATTCAGTCTTAAAAAACAAGTAAATTTTGCCATATGTGACAACACGCATGAAACTAGAGGACATTGTGCTAAGTGTAATAAGCCAGTCACAGAAGAAAAACACTGCATGATTTATTTATATGAGGTATCTAAGACAGTCAAACTCATAGAAACAGAGAGTAGAATGATGGTTGCCCAGAGATGGGTGGAGGGGGAAATAAGTATAAAGTTTCAGTTATGCAAGATGAATAAGTTTTAGAGATCTGCTGTAAAACATTGTGTTTATAGTTAACAATAACGTATTGCACACTTAAAAATCTGTTAAGAGGGTAGATCTCACTTTAAGTATTCTTACCACAATAAACAAAAATAAATAAAATTAAAATAAATGGCTAGGTGTCAAATTGACTGGATTAAAAAATAAAATAAATGGCAAAAAGCAAAAATATGTCATAAGATGCATATAAAAATACAAGGTAGAAATAGTGCTGAGGTTAAGAGAAGATATCATAAAGGTAAACTTTCATTATACAATGTTTTTATTATTTTTTATTTTATTTTATTTTATTTTTTTGAGCTCTGTCACCCAGGCTGGAGTGTAGTGATGTGATCTCAGCTCACTACAACCTCCGCCTCCCAGGTTCAAGCGATTCTTCTGCCTTGGCCTCCCAAGTAGCTGGGATTACAGGTGCCTTCCCCACCACCCACCCCAAAACAATCAGCTAATTTTTTTGTATGTTTAGTAGAGTTGAGGTTTCAGCATGTTG
This sequence comes from Pongo pygmaeus, assembly GCF_028885625.2. Lineage (NCBI taxonomy): Eukaryota > Metazoa > Chordata > Mammalia > Primates > Hominidae > Pongo > Pongo pygmaeus. Next base: position 159,321,564 of record NC_085930.1, read on the forward strand.
GCCAGTCTGGTTTCGAACTCCTGACCTCAAGTGATCTGCCCACCTCGGCCTCCCAAAGTGCTAAGATTACAAGTGTGAGCCATGGCACCCAGCCTATTTTTTTATTTTAATTTTAGAGTTGAAAATAGTTGACTAAAATAAAAAAAGAACTACACCAAAAAAAAAAAATCACCTAAGCATTAAACAGCTGTGGACTGCACCCCACATTTCTGATACAGTAAATCTTAGATGGGCCTAGAGAATTTGCCTTTCTAATAAATGCCCAGGTGATGCTGCTGATAGTCTGAGGACTACATTTTGAGAAACACTGCTCTCACCCATTGCTTTCAATTTTTCAAAAGATAACCCACAATGGGAGATATACTTTACATCAGAACCCAATACTCACACGTGTTCATCTGTAAATTTTCACAGACAACACCTAATTCTTACTATGAGCAATGACATTGATATTTTATTTTATTTCGCTCTTTAAAAATTCACTAAATTGTTTGCACAACCCATCAAGCAGGTTGTAACTAGCAATCTGAAAAAATACTGAATCGGCTGGGCACAGTGGCTCACGTCTGTAATCCCACCACTTTGGAAAGCTGAGGCAGGTGGATCACTTGAGGTCAGGAGTTCGAGACCAGCCTGGCCAACATGGTGAAACTCTGTCTCTACTAAAAAAAAATACAAAAATTAGCCAGCTGTGGTGGTGTGCAACTGTAATCCGTTTCTCAGGAGGCCAAGGCACGAGAATCACTTGAACCTGGGAGGCGGAGGTTGCAGTGAGCTGAGATCGCACCAACTGCACACCAGCCTGGGCGACAAAGTGAGACTCTGTCTAAAAAAGAAGAAAAAGAAAAAAAAAACCACCAAATCTGGCTTAATCTTTGAATGATATAGGTCAGTAATCTCCATATATTTTATAATCATAAACCAGTAACAGGAAAGCATTTTTGAACATGCACCCCCTAATTTGTACATGTACAAATTATATACTTGTACTCAGTCAATCCATATATCAAATATTAGTAAAGCTTAACATTTTCCTTTACATTTTACATGGAAAATTATAAGTAAAATTTCTAACATTTCCTCCAGCTCCTCAATGGATCATCTTGCCCATGTCCCCAGGACTTCATGCTCCACCTTTGAGACTCAGACACCCAGAGAGGTTGAATGAGTAGCCCAAGGTCACACAGCTGGCTTCCAGTGAGGCAATTTTAATGCTCTTAAAAAGTAAGCAGATACTTGTTAAATAACAAGACAGTGTTGGCTTTTTATTTTCTTGCTTCAATTTTTTTTTTTTTTTTTTTTTTTTGAGACGGAATCTTGCTCTGTCACCAGGCTGGAGTGCAGTGGCGCGATCTTGGCTCACCACAACCTCCACCTCCCGGGTTCAAGCGATTCCCCTGCCTCAGCCTCCCAAGTAGCTGGGACTACAGGCACACACCACCACACCCAGCTAATTTTTTTGTATTTTAGTAGAGATGGGGTTACACCATGTTGGCCAGGATGGTCTCAGTCTCCTGACCTCATGATCCACCTGCCTCGGCCTCCCAAAGTGCTGGGATTACAGGCATGAGCCACCATGCCCGGACTTTGCTCCAATTTTTTAAAAATCCCCATGTGTTATAGGAAGAAATGTGACATTTTTGTCAAGAGGCTACCAACTTTCATATACTTTTACCAAAGTCTCAAATGTGGTAAATTGTAATGATTCACAATGCCTATGAGATGAGTTTTTCTAAAACAGGCTAGTTCCAATACCCCCCATTACTTTCTAGTTACAATGACAAACTGTGCCAGACATTTCATCTGAACAATGAGACTCATGGAGAAGTTCAGCTCATTACTGGGACCTTGCTCCTAACTTCATTGCATCCAGTTCCTTGTAAATAATGAGAAGTGAGCTGCAGACTGAGGGCCATTTCCTCCTCTTTGTGATGAGCTATGGTGACTGAAACTTTTGGATCCTTCAATAGGCAGACAGAAGGGTCTGCTGTTACCTCATCTTCCCAGAGAGGAAATTTTGTCTTTGTTCCTGTGGTAGAACATCTTCACAGGGCTCTAATTAGGCACACAGGCATGTGACTGCTAGCACACACACACATGCACACAATAGGTTTGATTGTCAATAAGGTTCAGAACAATTATATGGCCACTAGAATTATGACTTCCAACTACTATGAAATGAGAAACCCCCAAATAAAAAATAATAGGAATAAGGCTACCTGATCACCTGTAAATATTAACTATATCACCCCCAAATTTCTAAAGCTACAAAGAGGGAACTTGTAGAAACTCAAGTTTTTAAAGGGGTTTTCCCACCCCCTGCATGGGGTGGGGAAAATCTTTCAATTTTGGTGGAAAGAGAAATCTTCATTTTGAAATTAAACTTTGAAGTTTGAAAATAAAAGCAGAACCAATTCCCAGTTCAGAAAGGGGTTGGTTGGAGGTTAATCAGCCTTTTAAAGAGCTCTGTGGGACTGTTGACCCGGATACCCTCAGTACACTTGGAGAAGAGGGATCAAAACCATGCTGGCCCCATAACAGGCATAGGCCTTGGCTGTCTCTGTGTGTCAATCTCACACTCTAGGCCAGCTTCAGCCACTCAGTGTTTCACTCTGTGTATGCCTGTCTGTGTTTGTGTCTGCTTTTTGTTCTTCCTCTTTCTTTCTTCTCCTTGTTGTTTTGTTTTTTCCTATTTTTCTCTACTTCATCTTTCACATTCTCTAACTGGCCATAGTGTCACCTGGAAATTTTATTTTTTTTTAATCTGGCTCCTGCAGGGTGAAATATATATTTACTTTTTAAAAACTTATTTAAAATATACATGTTTCCCAGTTTTAATTTTAACAGATATTGATTTGAACACATTATGGCTCTCTTCAAAAATTGTGCTTGTTTTGAATTTGTATGTGATCTTTGACCTATGAAGTTTTTGGCCCTGTGAGGTCAGTGGCTTATTCACAAGAGAAAAGAAAAAAAAATTCTCCACACTCCTGATTTAAAGAATTGCTCAAATTCAATATAAAGCTCAAAATATGGGAAATACTTTAGTTTTGTTTTGTCTCCACCTGGTGGTTATAAGTCAGAAGCCAAGACCTTAATGGAACTAGAAAAATAATCATTTCAGTGCCTCCCTTATGTATATGAGATCAAATTATTTAATTAGAAAATGTTTTCAAACTGGAAAAAAGGTAATTATCACAAAAACTTTAAAAACTGACCTACACCTTTCTTTCTTTGTTTTGCTTCCTTGTAGGAACCAAGAATAGAGAAACTTCTTAATTTTCAAATTTCTTTCTGGGTTTACTTTCTACCAGGGACTGGTATTTTCCCTAACCTCCTATCTTCATCCACCACAGCAAAAAGCTGCCGCTCTCCAGTCCCCTGGCTCCCCCCACTCCAGATGCATTCACAGTTTTTAGTGTAGATTCCAAATTTGGAACTGAAAAACTCACAGCCTTGAAAGTCCTACTATTGTAGCAATCTTATTTTGTTAAAAACACAAAAAAATTAACAAATAAACAATACCCAGCAGGACTCATGAAAGCCCATCACACTTTGAGCTATATACTGCATAATGAGACTCCAATGTTAATTTCTCCCCTCAGCTATTATTTTTACTGATATGCAGTATTTTTTCACTCTGCAAATATGTTGAATGAATATATTAAATATAGACCCTTACGATGCTTCTATAGAACCTTCTCATAGAATCTTATAAGCGCCTTTACATTGCAATTATTAAATAATTAATTTCAGTTACAGTTATTGTTATTTTTGGTAGTTCGTGTTCCATGAAGTTGCAAATATTGAACCACTGCTTTTAGGGGAAATATAGCATTAGGATCTTGCGAACCTCTGGTCACATTTTCATCAACTGATCAATACATAACCTTGTTTTAGGTGTGTTGCCATTAAAGAATTTCATTATATGTATATGTGTATGTGTGTGTATATATATATATATATACACACACACACATACACACACAATATATATACATACACACACACGTATATAATGAAATATATATATAAAATAAATATATATATATATATATATTTTAGATGGAGTCTGGCTCTGTTGCCCAGGCTGAAGTGCAGTGGCACAGTCACAGCTCATAGCAACCTTCGCCTCCCAGGTTCAAGCAATTTTCGTGTCTCAGCCTCCCAAGTAGCTGGGACCACAGGCATATGCCACCACGCCTGGCTAATTTTTATTTTTAGTAGAGATGGAGTTTCAGCATGTTGACCAGGCTGGTCTCAAACTCCTGACCTCAAGTGATCCACCAGCCTCAGCCTCCCAAAGTGCTGGGATTACAGGCATGAGCCACTGCGCCCAGCCTAATATATATTGTTGATTCATTAACAATGAAATCATGGCCAGCTCATGCCTGAATGAAGCTTATCTAACACGTTTTATCTGTAAGACACATTGCACCCTTCTGCTTAGGAACACTAGACAGCACTTCAGCACGATGTTTGGGGCCATTTTAAACTGTGAAATCACCAACAAAAAGCACAAAAATGAGAAAAATATGGGAATAATAGACCACAAAAAGAATACTTGTTTACAATATGGGAGCCGAAATAAGAAGTCAGGGAGTCACCTTTTCAGCCTCAGGAATGTGTGCAATAGAAAATACAAATTTCTTGCTGCTTTGCACATGTCTATAAATGACCACAGAAGTGCTGCAAATATTGATTTGGGGGTTACAAGTAAATTTTAGTGGGCAGGCTATTATAGACTGTCTTGTATCCTCCCGAAATTCATATGTTAAAGCCCTAACCCCCGATGTGACTGTATTTTGAGATAGGCCTTTAAGAAGGCAATTAAAGTTAAATGCAGTCTTATATAAGAGTGGGCCCTAATTTGATAGAACTGGTGCCCTTATAAGAAGAGAAAGAGATACCAGAGAGCCCTCCTTCCCTCCTCTTTCCTCTCTTCTCCTGTCTCTATATCTCTCCTTCCCTCTTCACAACATGACCAATAGTGAGAAGGCAGCCATCTGCAAGCTGGGAAAAGAGGTCTCACTGGAAACCAAATTTTCTAGCACCTCAATCTTGGACTTATAGCCCCCAGAACTGTGAGAAAATATATTTCTGTTGCTCAAGCACCCAGTCTGTGGTATTTTGTTATGGCAGCCCTAGTAGACTGACCCAAAGGCAAATTCACAAATTCGGAATCCACAAATAATGAGGATTGACTCTATTTCCTTAATGTCAGTCTCCCTGCTGAATTGTAAGGTATCTGAGGGCAGGAGCTGGGGAACTGCTTGTTCACCACTATTATCTCAGAGTGTACTGCCTTACCTATGGTCAATACTCAATAAATATAACATGAATGAACAAATAAATGCAAAGCACTTTACATAGTTTTGTTTCCTATATCTTTTCTTGCCCTCTTATTATCTTGCTCTTTTAAATACACTGTGTTTCACAATTCTACCATTTTCCTATTTTAATACTGCCGAGAAATTGGGATGAGTCACACAATCTGATAGTGTCTTGTGTTTGCTGTTGGCCAGGCAGTAGCTGTGATAGAGATGTCATTGCCTGTGATTCATGAACCTGGTCATAGTTGTTTATATTCTCTTCACTTTACTATTTTTAATTTATTTTTCTTTTTTTGGTTTTAGAGACGGGGTCTTGCTATGTTGCTCAGGCTGGTCTCAAACTCCTGGCCTCCTGCCTCAGCCTCCCAGAGGCTGGGATTGTGGGTGTGAGCCACTGCACCCGGCTTATATACCTTCACTTCTGTTGAGTCGTGTGCATTGTTCCTGTTGGATATGTTCAGCTTAATTGCTCTTTAAAATGTCTTAAAAAATGTTACAGTATAATTCAATGCTGAAACAAAAAGGCACACAAAGAAAGCCCTAGTAGCAAAGGTGGAAAGTAAGTCTGATTATTTGTAAAGGAAATATTCGTTGTTAGAGGAATTACTATAACCCTGTGTTTTTCTGTAAAGCAACAAGCAAGTAGTTTATGAGATCTAAGAAAGGTAGAGACCCACAAGTAGATGAAGAGGAGCTACATTTGGTTAGGGAGATGTATGTAAAAGATGACCTGTCACCTTGCTACTCAATGACTGGTTTGCAACCAGCAGCATCAGTGCCACCTGGAAACGTATCAGACATGCAGAATTTCAGGCCTAACCCCAGACCTACTCAGTCAGAACCTAACACTTTTTAACAAGATGCTCAGGTGATTTACGTGCCCTGTCAAATTTGAGAAACATTGGCATAGCACATGCTATGAAATGCATCCTGAATATATTTGGAGATCTTGCCAAATCCTTCAGAATAGATGAAAGAATTGTCAAAGCAATGAGAGGTTAGTATAATCAATTACTGCATAAGTATTACAGCTAAGACACCACATCATAGTTTAATTGGCAACATTCCTTTTTGTTCTTAGTGATACATAATATAATGGTCCTTCTTACAATCAGTGGCATCTTAGAATTCATGAAATATCATGGTATGGGTTCAAGACCTTTCTTCTGTTCTAAATTGTCATGGTCACAGATGTGGAGATCCAAGAGGAGCTCGTTTTGTCTCAATGTATAGTCATTTAAGCAGCAACCTCTCAATATTTTAGTTTCTGCTCTTGGAAAAGCCTAGATTACAACATCAGTGGAGCAGAGAGAGAGACAAAGGGCCCTTCTTCAGAGAGGAAAAATAGTAATAAACCACATCTTCATGGGTGATCAAAGTGCATAAAATAGATACTACTTTGACTGAAGATTGATGGGGGATTCAAAAGAAAGGGAAGTAGAAGATGAAAATATGCAAGAATACTCATTTTGAGAGGCAAGTCTTCTTTAAATTTTTTAATTAAAAAAACTTGGTGATATTCTTCATCATTCTGGTCTCCAATGAGGGCCAGTAAATGAAAATAGACGTGGGATAAAATGCACAATTGGCTTCATATTAACAACATTTCTTTTTTCTTAAGCATTTCTGAGTTTTTATAACTACAAGCAAATGCAAAATGTTTGCAAGCCTACTCAACTTCAAATCCTCAGACACATTACTTCATATTATAAAGGCTGATTTAAACCCATGGGCTCTGAAACTGACTGCCAAAGTTCATAACCCAGCACCAGCACTTAGTTCCAATGTTACTTTGAGAAAGATATTTAACCTCTCTGTATTGGCCCATTCTCACGCTGCTATGAAGAAATACCCGAGACTGAGTAATTTAGAAAGAAAAGAAGTTTAATTGATTCACAGTTCCACATGGCTGGGGAAGCCTCAGGAAACTTACAATCACGGCAGAAGACACCTCTTCACATGGTGGCAGGAGACAGAATGAGTGCCAGCAGGGGGAAATGCCAGACACTTATAAAACCATCAGATCTCGTGAGAACTCACTCACTATCACCACGAGAACAGCATGGGGAAAACTGCCCTCATGATTCAACTACCTCCCACTGGATCCCTCCCATGACATGTCAGGATTATGGGGATTAAAATTCAAGGTGAGATTAGGGTGGGAACAAAGCCAAACCATATCTTTCAGCTCCTGGCGCCTCCCAAATCTCATCTTTCTCACATTTCAAAACACAATCATGCCTTTCCAACAGTCCCCCAAAGTCTTAACTCATTCTGGCATTAACCCAAAAGTCCAAGTCCAAAGTCTCATCTAAGACAAGGCAAGTCCCTTCTGCTTATGAGCCTGTGAAATCAAAAGCAAGTTAGTTACTTCTTAGATTCAGTGGGGGTATAGGCATTGGGTTAATATGTGCATTCGAAATGGGAGAAATTGGCCAGGCACTGCAGCTCATGCATGTAATCCCAGCACTTTGAGAGGCTGAGGTGGGCGGATCACCTGAGGTCAGGAGTTCAAGACCAGCGTGGCCAACATGGTAAAACCCTGTCTCTACTAAAAATACAAAAATTAGCTGGGCATGGTGGCAGGTGCCTGCAATCCCAGCTACTTGGGAGGCTGGGGCATGAGAATCACTTGAACCCAGAGGAAGAGGTTGCAGTGAGCCGAGATTGTGCCACTACACTCCAGCTTGGGTGACAAACTAAGACTCTGTCTCGAAAAAAAAAAAAAATTGGTAGAAATTAGCCAAAACAAAGGGAGCTACAGGCCCAATACAAGTCCAAAATCCAAGAGCGCATTCATTAAACCTTAAAGTTCCAAAAGGATCTCCTTTGACTCCATGTCTCACATCCAGGGCATGCTGATGCAAGAGGTGGGCTCCCACAGCCTTGGGCAGCTCCACTTCTGTGGCTTTGCAGTGTACAGCCCCCATCCCAGCCATTTTCATGGGCCAGCATTGAGTGTCTGCAGCTTTTCCAGGTGCACAATGCAAGCTGTTGGTGGACTTACCATTCTGGGGTCTGGAGGACAATGGTCTTCTTCTCACAGCTCCACTAGGCAGTGCTCCAGTTGGAGGACTCTGTGTAGGGGCTCCAACCCCACATTTCTCTTCCTCACTGCCCTAGCAGAGGTTCTCCATGAGGGCTTCCCCCTCACCAGCAAACTTCTGCCTGGACATCCAGGTGTTTCCATACATCCTCTGAAATCTAGGTGGAGGTTCCCAAACCTCAATTCTTGACATCTCTGCACCCACAGGCTCAATATCATGTGAAAGCTGCCCAGGCTTGGGGCTTGCACCCTGTGAAGCAGTGGTCCAAGCTGTGCCTTGGCCTCTTTTAGCCATGGCTGGGATGCAGCACATCAAGTCCCAAGGCTGCACAGAGCAGCAGTGGGGCCCTGGACCTGACCCACAAAACCATCTTTCCCTCCTAGCACTCTGGGCCTGTGGTGGGAGGGGCTGTTGTGAACTTCTCTGACATGCCCTGAGACATTTTCCCCATTGTCTTGGTGATTAACATTCAGCTCCTCCTTACTTATGCAAATTTCTGCAGCTGGCTTGAATTTCTCCCCAGAAAAGGGGTTTTCCTTTTCTATTGCTTCATTGGGTTGCCAAATTTCCAAACTATTGTGCTCTGCTTCCTTTTGAACGCTTTGCCACTTAGAAATTTCTTTCACCAGATACCTTAAATCATCTCCCTCAAGTTCAAAGTTCCACAGATCTCTAAGGCAGAGGCAAAATGCCACCAGTCTCTTTGCTAAAGCATAGCAAGAGTAACCTTTACTCCAGTTCCCAACAAGTTCCTCATCTCCATCTGAGAACACCTCAGCCTGGACTTCATTATCCATGTCACTATCAGCATTTTAGCCAAAGCCATTCAACAAGTCTCTAGGTAGTTCCAAACTTTCCATCTTCCTGTCTTCTTCTGAGCCCTCTGAACTGTTCCAACCTCTGTCTGTTGCAGAGTTCTAAAGTCGCTTCCACATTTTCAGGTATCTTTATAGCAGCACCTCACTCTCTGCAGTACTGTTCTCATGTATTAGTCCATTCTCATGCAGCTATGAAGAAATACCTAAGACTGGATAATTTACAAAGAAAAGAGGTTTAATTGACTCACAGATCTGCATGGCTGTGGAGGCCTCAGGAAACTTACAATCATGGCAGAAAGCATCTCTTCACAGGGTGGCAGGAGAGAGAATGAATGCAAGCAGGGGAAATGCCAGACACTTATAAAACCATCAGATCTCGTGAGACTCACTCACTGTCATGAGAACAGCATGGGAGAAACACCCCCGTGATTCAATTACCTCCCACTAGGTCCCTCCCACAAAACATGGGGACGATGGGGATTGCAATTGTGGGTAACACAAGTGATCAGAGGGTCACAAAGCCTAACACAGTGTACTGGGAGAGACTTTCTTCTAAGACTGTGTAGATGCTTAGAATAAATAAATACCATCAAGTGGCACATAATTATTTTTCCATTTACTTTTCCTTCAAATTAATGTTGTCCTCAAATCACGAAAGTATTCCTTATAGCAAAAATTATTTAAAAAAAAAAAACAAAAGTATAAGCAACCCTATTATCCATCAATGGATAAACAAAATGTGGTATGTACATGCAATGGAATATGATGCCTCAATATTTTACATATACCTAATATTATCTAGCCATAAAAAGGAAGGAAATTCTGACACATGCTCATAATTATGAATATACTTAACCCTACTGAGCTGTACAGTTAAAAATGATTATAATGGTATATTTTGTGGGTTTTTTTTTTTGAGACAGAGTCTCACTCTGTTGCCCAGGCTGAAGTGCAGTGGCGCGATCTCAGCTCACTGCAACCTCCACCTCCTGGGTTCAAGCGATTCTCCTGCCTCAGCCTCCTAAGTAGCTGGGATTACAGGTGCCCACCACCATGCCTGGCTATGTATTTTTAGTATAGACGGGGTTTCACTATGTTGGCCAGGCTGGTCCCAAACTCCTGACCTTGTGATCCATCTGCCTCAGCCTCCCAAAGTGCTGGGATTACAGGCGTGAGCCACCATGCCTGGTCTTGTGTGTGTGTTTTTTTACCACAATTTTTTAAAAATTAGGCTTCCCCTTAAAAATAGTTAAAATGGGATAAAATAGAGTGAAATCCTCTGACACTCATCCCCACCACAAAGACAGCCAAAATAATGAACAAACAACTACATTTTAACAAAAATAACTAAAGAATAGCACCAGAGAACATCGAAGGAGTGACAAAAACCCAAGTGAGCACTGAAACTGAGGGTAGTCACACAGAGAATAGAAGGAAACAAAGGGACTCCACCACCACATACCTCAGGCTGCATCAGCAGAGAACCAGGAGAAATCTCTCCCCATGGCAAAAAGGTAAGCAGGAGGATCCCAGCAGCCCCCATCAACACCTTGGACATGGAAAGTCTTCACCATTGGGGTCCCCTGCAGTTCTCACAAGCACTAAGACCAGCTGAGGGAGCCACCTGGAGTCCCCACAGCTGTGCTTCCCACCCAGAGAAGGAGCTGACATTGTGCCCTACCCCTAGTGGCCCTCAGGGCTACCGCACTATGTTATCTTGGAGCAAATGAACAAATGTTGGAGTGTGTCTTGCTCTGGGTACAAGTAGCCATGGCATGCCTGCATCCCTGAGACTAAGCCACCAAACCACCTTCACCTGGTGGCCTCACATCCCCAAGCTGAGCTGCAAGCAGCTATTACACCCTTCCCTCTGGGGCCAAAGCTGTACAATCCTTCCTGGGAAAACAGTACTTTGTCAGAACCCTCTATCTACCTCTCATAGTTGTAGCAGAGCCTGCCCCTTCAGGCTGGAGCTGAAGTAGCACACTCCCTCCTGGAGGAAGGGCGTCTTGGTGGAGCTACTCCATCCACCCTTCACAGTCACTGCTGCTGCTGCTGTGCCCTGCACCTAGGGACCAGAGCTAAAACAGCATATGCCCTCCTGGGAAAAAGGTGCTGAGGCAGAGCTGTTTCATCCACCTCCCCTAGTCACTGTTGTGCCCAGCCCCTCAGGGCCAGACCTAAAGCTGTGTCCCCTCTCCTGGTGAAATGGTGTCTTGGTGGAGTTGCTCCACCTGCCCTTCCCAGTTGATGCTGCACCCTATCCCTAGGGGCATGAGCTGAAGCCATGCACCTCCACCTGAGAAAATGGTAGATTAGCAGAGCTCCTCCAAAAACTCCTCCTAGTTGCTGCTGTGCCTTGCCCCACAGGACTCAAACTGAAGCTGCGCACTGCCTCCTAAGAAACAGTGCTTTGGCAGAGCCACTTCACATAACCCTCCTAGTCACTGCTGCACCCTTCCCCCTTGTACTAAAGCTGAAGCAACACCAGGCAACCTGGGAAAATGATGCCTTAGCTTCCCAGAACAGCCACACCTCCCTGGTGCCTAAGTTGACACTGCCTCTCAAAAAATGGTGCCATGGCCACCCAAAACAGTCATGTACCCTGGTACCTAAGCTGGGAGAGTGCTCTGCATTCCAGGGAAATGGTGGCTGAGCTACCCAGAACAGTCACACTCCGAGGCCTGAGCTGCAGTGGCATATCACTCCCAGAGAATTAGTACCTCACCTGAACTGAGCAGATGCACATCCTGGAGCTGACCTGACATAGTACCCCATGTTCCAAGGAAATGAAGCAGTGGCTGAGCTGAGACACAGTGCCATACAGGAAAACCAAATCTAGTAATCTGCTTTTCTGAAGCTGGACTAGCCTCCTAGAGAATGAGTTGCTGAGACACTTCTTTCCCTAGGGAGTGGAGTCATTGTTGTGATGGTCCCTGGCCCCCAGAGCCCAAACAACAGCTGTGCTCCACCATTCTGGGGGTACTTGTTGCCACTGCACTTGGCCTCATAGAATCTGGGGTACTGCCAAGCCTTACCAATCCAGGGTCTAGCATCACACTACATGGTGCCTCAAACCCTGGGACCCAAGTTGCTACTGAACCCTATTGGCTCAGGCTCCAAATTGTAGCTTACCCTATTACCCAGGCCCAAACCTTCAGAGCACCTCTCCCCCAGAATTAGGCCAGTGCTGTGTCCTTCCCTCCAGTGATAGAATCATAGCTATAACCTGGCCCCCTGAACCTGAGCTGCTAGGGGGTATCCCAGAGTCATAGATCCTGGCTGTGTGGGTAACCTACATCCAACACAGCCACAGAGAGAAAACTTGTACCTTAAGACCCAGGTACCAGAATAGTTTTGTGAGACTCTGAGCCTAGGACCCTGGCCCCACAGTTGTTCCAAACACCTGCACCTGGAACCCAACACCACTGTGGCTGTTTGTAGGCCATGTCAGACCTGACACCAAAAGGGATCATCTTGGCTATGTCTTTCCATTGTGTCCCTATGAAAAGAGAAAGATTCCCCAAACTCCTTGCTACTAAGGACATCAACAACCTACACCACTATGGTCTCTACAACAAACTTCTACAGCCTAGACAAATGAGGTGCCTACAGTTATTGCTGATGTTGCACACAGCTGAAGAAGCTGAACAGAGTCTATACCACTGCACCTACCTGGAAACAAAGTCGCCACACCCTTCCCAACCAGCACACTAAGATTCAACTGCAGGTGAGAGTCTTTCTCTGTAAAAGCCACTCTAAAAAGTTTGGAAGATGTGATTGTTCTACCAGATGCATAGGCACTAATGCAAAAAGGCAAGAAACATGAAAAAGGAAATATGACACACCAAAGGAACATAATAACTCTCTAGTAACAGACCCCAAAGAAAACGAAATCAATAAATTTCCAGAAAATGAATTCAAAATAATGACTTTTTTGTTTGTTTTGAGATGGGGTCCCACTCTGTCGGTCAGGGTCAGGCTGGAGTGCAAAAATAACGATCTTAAGGAAACTTAACAAGACACAAGAAAATACAGATACAAAATTCAATGAAATCAAGAAAACAATTCACAATATGAATGAGAAATTCAACAAAGATAAATCATAAAAAAGAACCAAACAAATTGTGTGGCTGAAAAATAAAATAAAAAACAAAACAGAGAGTTTCAATAACAGACTTGATTAAGCAGAAAAAATAATCTCTGAACTTGATAAGTCATTTGAAATTATCCAGTCAGGAAAAAAAAAAAAAAAAAAAAACTCCAAAAAAACAGAAATGAAAAACAGTGAAGAAAGTCTACAGGACTTATGGGACAACATTAAGTGAACAAATATTCACATTATAGGAATGCCAGAAGGAGAATACAAAATTTGTAGAAAACATATTTAATGAAATAATAGCTGAAAATTTCCCAAGTCTTGGGAGAGGTATGGACACGCAGATTCAGGAAGCTGAAAAGTTTCCAAATAGATTCAATGTGAAAATGTCCTCCCCAAGGCACATTATAGTCAAAGACAAAGAGACAAAGAGAATTGTTTGTTTCTAAATATTTTTTCAATTATGCTTTAAGTTCTGGGATACCTGTGCAGAACATGCAGATTTGTTACATAGGTATACACGTGCCATGGTGGTTTGCTGCACCCGTCGACGCGTCATCTACATTAGGTATTTCTCCTATCCCTCCCCTAGCCCCCCACCCCCTGACAGGCCCCGGTGTGTGATGTTCCCCTCCCTGTGTACATGTGTTCTCATTGTTCAACTCCCACTTATGAGTGAGAACATGCAGTGTTTGGTTTTATGTTCTTGTGTTAGTTTGCTGAGAATTACGGTTTCCAGCTTCATCCATGTCCCTACAAAGGACATGAACTCATCCTTTTTTATGGCTGCACAGTATTCCAGGTTGTATATGTGCCACATTTTCTTTATCCAATCTATCATTGATGGTCTTTTGGGTTGGTTCCAAGTCTTTGCTATTGTGAACAGTGCTGCAATAAACATACATGTGCATGTGTCTTTATAGTAGAATGATTTATAATCCTTTGGGTATATACCCAGTAATGGGATTGCTAGGTCAAATGGTATTTCTGGTTCTAGATCCTTGAGGAATCACCACACTGTCTTCCACAATGGTTGAACTAATTTACACTCCCACCAACAGTGTAAAAGTGTTCCTATTTCTCCACATTCTCTCTAGCATCTGTTGTTTCATTTTTAATGATCATCATTCTAACTGGCATGAGATGGTATCTCATTGTGGTTTTGATTTGCATTTCTCTAATGACCAGTGATGATGAGCTTTTTTTCATATGTTTGTTGCCGCATAAATGTCTTCTTTTGAAAAGTGTCTGTTCATATACTTTGCCCACTTTTTGATGGGATTGTTTTCTTCTTGTAAATTTGTTTAAGCTCTTTGTAGGTTCTGGATATTAGCCCTTTGTCAGATGGATAGATTGCAAAAATTTTCTCCCATTCTGTAGGTTGCCTGTTCACTCTGATAATAGTTTCTTTTGCTGTGCAGAAGCTCTTTAGTTTAATTAGATCCCATTGAGACAAAGAGAATTCTAAGAACAGCAAGAGAAAAGTGAAAAGTCACATATAAGGGACTCCCCTTTGGACTTGCAGCAGACTTCTCCGCAGAAACCTTACAGGCCAGAAGAGAATGGGATGATACATTCAAAGTGCTGAAAGAAAAAAAATTGTCAGTCAAGAAAGCTACACCCAGCAAAGCTATCTTTCAGAAAGGAGAAATAAAGTCCTTGCTAGACAAGGGAAAACTGAGGAAATGTATCACCTCTAGACTAGCCTTCCAGGAAATGCTCAAGGGATTCCTATATTTGTAAGCAAAAAGACTATAATCACCATCATGAAAACATTCAAAAGTATAAAACTCCCTGGTAGAGCAGATACACAAAGGAGAAAGAGAAAAGAAACAAACCTTATCACTACAGAAAACCACTAAACCACAATCATAAGTAATAGGAGAGGAAGAAAGGAATAAAGAATACACAAAACAACCAGAAAACAATTTTTTTAATAAAATGAGTAAATCTTCATCTATCAATAATAACCTTGAATGTAAACCAATTAAATTCTCCACTTAAAAGATATGGACTGACTGAATAGATTAAAAAAATGACCCAACAATATATTGCCTACCAGAAACTCACTTCACCTGTAAAAATACATATAGATTGAAAGTGAAGGGATGGAAAAAGGTATTCCACACAAATAGAAATCAAAAACTAGCAGAAGTAGCTATACCTATATCAGATAAAATAGACTAAGTCAAAAATTGTTTCAAGAGACAAAGAAAGTCATCATATAATGATAAAAGGATCAAATCAGCAAGAGGATACATGTAAATCTATATGCACTCAACATTTGAGCACCCAGATACAAAAACCAAGTATTATTAGATCTACCAGAGGAGACAGACTCTACTACAGTATTAGTTGAGGACATCAATACCCCATTCTCAGCATTGGACAGATCATCTAGACAGAAAGTCAACAAAGAAACTTTGGATTTAAACTTCACTTTAGACCAAATGAACCTAATAGACACTTATGGAACATTTCATTCAACAGCTGCAGAATATACTTTTTTAAAAAATCAGCACATGATACATTCTCAGGGATAGACTACATGTTAGGCTACAAAACAAGTCTCAACAAATTTAAAACAACTGAAAGCATATTAAGTATCTTTTCTGACCACAATGGAATAAAACTAGAAATCAATCACAAGTGGAACTTTCAAAATTTTACAAATACATGGAAATTAAACATGCTCCTCAACAACCAATGAGTCAACAAAGAAACTAAGAAGGGAATTTAAAAATGTCTTGAAACAAATGAAAATAGAAACACAATACACCAAAGCCTATAGGATATAGCAAAGGCAGTATTAAGAGGAAAGTTTACAGCAGTAAATGCCTAAGTCAAAAAAGTAGAAAGATTTCAAATAAACCACCTAATTATATATCTCAAAGAACTAGAAAAGCAAGAATAAACCAAACCCCAAATTAGTAGAAAGAAAGAATTTAAAAAGAGCAGAAACAAATGAAATTGAGGCTTAAAAAATACAAAAGATCAACAAAACAAAAGTTCATTTTTTGAAAAGATAACAGTGGTAAACCACTAGCTAGATTAACCAAGAAAAAAGAGAACGAACACAAATAAAATCAGAACTGAAAAAGAGGCATTACAACTGGTATCATGAAATACAAAAAATTATTAGAGACTATTATGAACACTTATATACCAACAAATTGGAAAAATCTAATGGAAATGGATAAATTCTTGAACATGTACAAGATTGGAACAGAAAACCTGAACAGACCAGTTATGAGTAATCAGTATTACCAAATCAGTAATAACAGGTCTCCTCTCAAAGAAAATTCCAGGACTGGGTAGCCTTACTGCTGAATTCTGCCAAACATATAAAGAGAACTAAAACGAATTTTTCTCAAACTATTCCAGAAAATTGAAGAGGAAGAAATTCTTCCTAACACATTCTATAAGCCCACTATTTCTCTGATACCCAACCAGACAAGGACACAACAAAAAAAGAAAACTACGGGCCACTATCCCTGATGAAAACAGATGCAAAAATTCTCAACAAGATTCTAGCAAACCATATACAACACATCATGTCTCCATGATCACAAGGGATTCATCCCAAGGATGCAAGAATTGTTCAACATATGCAGATCAATAAATATGATACATCACATCAACAAAATAAAAAATAAAAATGATATGATCATTTCAGTAGATGCAGAAAAAAATTGATAAAATTTAACATCCCTTCATGATAAAAATTCTTCAACAAATTAGGCATAAAAGGAACATACCTAAACATAATAAAGGTCATATACGGGGAAAACCTGAACACCTTTCCCCTAAGAACGGGAACAAACAAAGACGCCTGTTTTCAACGCTATTATTCAAGACAGTACTGGGAGGCCTAGCCAGAACAATTAGGCAAGAGAAAGATATAGAAGGCATTCATTCACACTGGAAAAGAGGAAGTCAAATTGTCCATCGTTGCTAATGACATGATCTTATTCATAGAAAAACCTAAAGACTCCACACACACACACACACACACACACACAAAACCTTTAGAACTGATAAATTCAGTTGCAGGATACAAAAATCAACATGCAAAAATCAGGATCATTTCTATACACCAATAATGAACTAGCAGAAAAAGAAATCAAGAAAGCAATCCCATTTACAATAGCTATAAAAATTAAAATGCCTAGGAATAAATTTGAGCAAGGAGGTGAATGACTTCTACAACAAAAACTACAGAATACTGATGAAATAAATTTAAGGGGACACAAAAAATGGACAGACATTTCATGTTCATTAATTGGAAGAATTAGTATGACCATACTATCAAAAGCAATCTACAGATTCAGTGCATCCTTAAGAAAATACCAGTAACATTATTCACCAAAATAGAAAAAAAAATCCTAAAATTCATATGGAGTTACGAAGATCTCAAATAGCCAAAGCAATACTGAGCAAAAATAACAAAGCAGAGGCATCAAACTACCTGTCTTCAAAATATACTACAAAGCTATAGTAACCAAAACAACGTGCTACTGGCATAAAAACATACACATAGATCAAAGGAACTCAGGAATAAGTTCATGTACTGACAGCCAACTCATTTTCAACAAAGGCACCAAGAACATTCATTGGAGAAAGGCCAGTCTCTTCAATAAATCATGCCGGAGAAACTAGATATTGATAGGCAGAAAAATGAAACTAGACTCCCATGTCTCTCATCACATACAAAAATAAACACAAAATGGATTATAGACTTAAATGTAAGGCCCAAAACTATGAAAATCTTCTAAGAAAACAGGGGAAATATTTCAAGACATTGGTCTAGGCAAAAATCATATGGAGAAGACCTCACAAACATAGGCAACAAAAGCAAAAAATAGACAGATGCGGTATCAAACTAAAAACCTCCACACAGCAAAGAAAACAGTCAACAAAGTGAAGAGGCAACCTGTAGAATGGGAGAAAATATTTGCAAATTATTTATCTAACAAGGGATTAATATCCAGAAAATATAAGGAACTTAATAGCAAAGGAGAAGTCATCCTAATAAAAAAATGAACAAAAGAGGTGAATAAACATTTCTCAAAAGAAGACATACAAATGGCCATAGCTGTATGAAAAAATGCTCAATGTTACTAATTATCACAGAAATGCAAATCAAAACCACAATGAGATACTATCTCACCCCAGTTAGGGTGGCTAAAAAATAGCAAATGGTGGTGAGGATGAGGAGAAATGAGAACTCTTAAATACACTGTTGGTGGGAATGTAAATCAGTACAGCCATTATGGAAAAGAGTACAGCGGTTTCTGAAAAAACTAAAAATAGAACTATTATATGATTCAGCAATCCCACTACTGAGTATTTATCCAAAGAAAGGGAAATTAGTATGTCAAAGAGGTATCTGCATTCCCATGTTAATTGCAGCAGTATTCACAATGGCCAAGATTTGGAATCCACATAAGTGTCCATCAACAGATGAATGGGTAAAGAAAATGTAGTATATATACACAATGGAATACTACTTAGTGATTTTTTAGAAAGGAATAATATTCCATTATTCATGGCAACATGGATAACTCCGGAGGGCTTTATGTTAAGCAAAATAAGTCAGGCACAGGAAGGTAAATACTGCATGTGGAAGCCAAAAGAGTTGATCTCATACAAGTAGAGGTAGAAGAATGGTTACTAGAGGCTGAGAAAGAGCAGGGAAGGAGGATAGCTGCTTTTTGTGATGGAAACGAAAGCACATATAGATAGGAGGAATAAGATCTAGTGTTTTTATTGCACTATAGGGTGACTACAATAAAACAACAACTTATATATTTTCAAATAGCTAGAACAGATTTTAAATCTTCTCAACACAAATAAATGATAAATGTTTAAGGTGATGGATATGATAAATATCCTGGGTCATTCATTACACATTGTATACATGTACAGAAATATCACACTGTACTCCATAAATATGTATAATTATTACATGTCAATTAAAAATAGTTAACGATGACTGATAAAAGAAAAAATGGTTAAAATGATAAATTTTTGTTATATATTTACCATAATTTTAAAAATGCAAAAAAATTAATTCAAAAAGCCAAAGTGCCACATAAGAACCCTACACTTTTTTTCTTTATACTTGGGTCTAAAAACAGTCCTATACCGGCCAGGTATTGTGGCTCACACCTGTAATCTCAGCACTTTGGGAGGCAGAAGCAGGCAGATCACTTGAGGTCAGGAGTTCAAGACCAGCCGGGCCAACATGGTGAAACCCCATCTCCACTAAAAATACAACAATTAGTTGGGCATGGTGGCTTATGCCTATAATCTTAGCCACTTGGGAGGCTGAGGCAGGAAAATCACTTGGATCTGGGAGGTGGAGGTTACCTGCACTCCAATCTGGGCAACAGAGTGAGACTCTGTCTCAAAATAAATAAATAAATGAATTTATTAATAATAAAAACAGTCCTATTAGACAGTAGATATTAATTATTTTTTATTTCCTCTTCCTCTTCCTCTTCCTCCTCCTCCTCCCTTCTTCTTCTTCCTCTTCTTCCTTCCCCTCTCCCTCCCCTTCCCCCTCCCCCTCCCCCTCCCTCTCCTTCTCCTTCGTTTTGTTGTTGAGACAGGGTCTCATTCTGTCACCCAGGCTGAGGTTTGCAGTGCTGCAATCATGGCTCACTGCAGCCTTGACCTCCCAGGACCAAGTGATTCTCCCACCTCAGCCTCTCAAGTAGCTGGGACTACAGGCACAAGCCACCACGCCTGCCTAATTTTTTCTATTTTTCGTACAGGTGGGGTTTTGCCACATTGCCCAGGCTGGTCTCGAACTCCTGGGCTCAAGTGATCCACCTGCCTCAGCCTACCAAAGTACTAGGATTACAGACTCAAGCCACTGCACCAGGCCAGAAATAATAATGTTTTTATTTTTGTTGAGAGAAAAAAGCCCAGAAAGAGTGGTTGACCCACCTGAGGCCACACAAAAATAAAACCTAGGTAGTCTGCCTCAGCATCTGCTTTCATAAATGCCAACTAAATAACATTCTCTCAACAAGGAGAGATGAATTCAATAAGAAAATGCTCCTTGTCAATTCAGGACACCACTGCTGTCCTACAGATAGGAAGACACTCTGCCTCTCTTTGACCCTGTGAATATAGCTAAAGTCTCGAAATATATGCAAGAATATCCCATAAGAGAAAATGAGCAGCAGCTGTGTGTTCGATCTGAGAAAGGGACAAACAGGGATAAGCTTACATTTCATCTGAGAAATTTGGGGCGAATGCAAAAGCTCAGAATGAAGTTTTTCTGGAATGTTGTTGGTATCATCCTGCACAAAGTCAAAAGGATGAATAGAAAAAAATCATCAAGATCTCCTTTAACTCTATGATTCTTTTGTTAACTAAGATTAGTTGCATTCTCAGGAACTTAAACTGAGGTTGGCAGAAGCCCCTGGGGTTACCAATTCACCTGATAACAGGAAAGAAGAGATGAAATTGTGGTCATGGAAAACTACCACAGTGTGCACGTGGAATACACAGGAGTGGAGCCAGGACCGAGACAAGACTGAAGTCGAGGCAAGTATCATTACCTCATTTTGATTTTAGGTTTTAGATATTTTTATGGTTTCCAAATTTCCTACAAAGAAAACATATCACCACTTTATTCAGGAAAAAAGTACAACTTCTCTTTTCAAATCTGTAGCAATTATCTCTTAATCAATTTTAGTGCGAAGATGAACAGTCCCTGTTAAATGTAATGAAAACTCACAGACTGTTGTATATTTTTTCCATATTAAAGAAAAATAAAACTAAATCCCCAATTTGCACCATGCATTAAAATAAATTTCAGATACATTAAAGAATAAATGTTTACGCCGGGCACAGTGGCTCACACCTATAATCCCAGCACTTTGGGAGGCTGAGGTGGGCAGATCACTTGAGGTCAGGAGTTTGAGACCAGCCTGGCCAACATGGTGAAGCCGTCTCTACAAAAAATACAAAAATTAGCCTGGCGTAGTGGCGCGTGCCTGTAAGTCCAGCTACTTGGGAAGCTGAGGCACAAGAATTGCTTGAGCCCAGGAGGTGGAGGTTGCAGTGAGCCGAGATGAGCCACCGCACTCCAGTCTGGGCGACAGAGCGAGACTCTTTCTCAAAAAACGGAGAAGAATACTGAGATAAACATAGAATATTTGTATATTTCTAGATGAGACAGGCCTTTCTTAACACGACACCAATGCCAAAAATCATACGGAGTTGGCAATTTACTGGCAGTTCTACATCCATAAACTAAAACCACTGAAATAAACAAAGGTTCTGGAAAAATATTAATAAAAATGTGTAAATGTTACAGATAACAGAACAATGACTTTAAAACCCAATAAAAAATCAAATATCTAATTTTTTAAAGGCAAAGAACATGAACAAAAAAACTACAGAATACAAAGGACCAAGAAAGCTATGAAAATTTGTTTCAATATCATTAATAGTTTTAAAAAATTGAAAACAAAAATGTGTTATTTTTCACACCTTATGTTGGCAAAGATTAAAACCCTTCATTTTCCCCACTCTACTAACCACTCCCACCAAAGCGCCCATGGAAGTGGTGACTCTGCTACTTCTGCATTGTATGGGAACCACTGCCCGTAGCCATAGTGCTGGCTGGGCATGCAGTTGTCCCCTATTTTTTATGGCAAAGGTGAGGAGATGGTACCCTTAGCGAGTGGTTTAATAAAGCAGCATCCTGCAGAAACAACTGGGGACCTCATAAGATGCTGGTAGTAGTGTTCATTAGTAGAAGCACTTTAGAAAACTGACAGATGCAGAGGCTCACGCCTGTAATCCCAAGCACTTTGGGAGGCTGAGGCGGGCAGATCACCTGAGCTCAGGAGTTTGAGACCAGCTTGGGCAACATGGTGAAACCACATCTCTACAAAAAAATACAAAAATTTGCTGGGTGCGGTGGCTCATGCCTGTAATCCCAGCACTTTGGGAGGCCAAGGTGGGTGGATCACAAGGTCAGGAGTTCGAGACCAGCCTGGCCAACATGGTGAAACCCCGTCTCTACATAAAAATACAAAAATTAGCCGGGTGTGGTGGCAGGCGCCTGTAATCCCAGCTACTTGGGAGGCTGAGGCAGGAGAATGGCGTGAACCCGGGAGGCAGAGCTTGCAGTGAGCGGAGATCGCGCCACTGCACTCCAGCCTGGGAGACAGCAAGACTCCGTCTCAAAAAAAAAAAAATTGGCTGGGTGTGGTGGCACATGCCTGTAGTTACGGCTACTTGGGAGGCTGAGGTGGGAGGCTGGCTCGAGCTCCAGAGGCAGAGATTGAAGTGAGCCATGATCGAGCCACTGCACTACAGCCTGGGTGACAGAGCCAGATCCCTGTCTCGAAACAAACAAACAAAAACCTGTTTGACAATGTCCACCAAAGCTAAACTTATTCATACCCTATGACTCAGCATTTCCAGTCCTGGTTATAACCACAACAGAAATGAGTACTTAATATATACCCAAAAAGTAATGTACAAGAATATTTACAACTTCAACAGCTCTTCATGGTAAATCACTCAACAGACTAGAAATAGAAGTGGACTTTCTTCAGCAAGCTAAAACTGATTATAAACAAAAACAACAACAACAAACATGAACTTCATCAATCTGATAAAGAACATCTACAAAATACCCACAGCTAAAATCATTCTTAATGGTGAAGGACAAATGTTATTTTCCTAAGATCAGGAACAAGACAAAGATGTCCACTCTCAACACTTCTATTCAACACTACACAGAAAGTTCTAGCCTCCGAGCAGTGAGGCAAGAAGTAAAAGGAAGTAAAAGGCATACAGATTGGAAAGAAGTAAACCTCTCTCTATTTGTAGACAGTACGATCCTGTAGGTAGAACATGCTACGGATTCCACTAAAAAACTACTGGAACTAATTAAAAAGTTCAGTAAAGTAGCAGGACACAAAATCAATATACAAAATCAATTGTATTTCTACAGAGTAGCACTGAGCCAACGGAAAATGAAACTGAGAAAACAATTCCATTTACAAGTACATCAAAAAGAGTAAAATACTTGGGAGTAAATTTAACAAAAATGTACACTCAACACAAACATTGTTGAAAGAAATTAAAGAAGACCTAGTTAGATGGAAAGTATCCTATTTTCATGGATTGGAAGATTTAATATTTAATTTAAAATAGCAATGTTTCCACAAACTGATCTATGGATTCAATGCAATCACTGTCAAAATACAAGATGGTTTTTTGTAGAAATTGAAAAATTCATATGGAATTACAAGGGACCCAGAATAGCCAAAACAATCTTGATAAAAAGTAAAGTTGGGCCAGCACTTTGGGAGGCTGAGGCAGACAGATCACTTGAGTTCAGGAGTTCAAGACCAGCATGGCTAACATGGTGAAACCCCATCTCTCCTAAAAATACAAAAATTAGCCAGGTGTGGTGGCATGGGCTGTAATCCCAGCTACTCAGGAGGCTGAGGCAGGAGAATCACTGAACCCAGGTGGTGGAGGTTGCAATGAGCCAAGATTGTGCCACCACACTCCAGCCTGGGTGACAGCAAGGCTCTGTCTCAAAAAAAAAAAAAAAAAAAAAGAATAAAGTTGGACAACTCAAACTTCCTGATTTCAAAACTTACAACAAAGCAACAAAGCTACAGTAATCAAGATAGTGGTGCTGGCATAAAGCTAGACCTACAGATGAATTGAAGTGAGAGTCCAGAAACAAACTCTCACAATGATGTTCAACTGATTTTGACAGGGGGCCAAGACAATTCAATGGGAAAAGAATAGTCTTCAACAAATGATGATGAGACAACTGGATAGTCACATGAAGAAGAATGAAATTTGACCCCTACCTTACAATATATACAAAAATTAACTCAAAAATGGAACAAAGACCTAAATGTAAGAGCTAAAACTATAAAACTCTTAGAAAAAAACGTAGCCATAAATCTTGTGACTTTGGGTTGGTTACATACGATGCCAAAAGTACAAACAACAAAAGAAAAATTAGAGAAGGTAAACATTATCAAAATTTTTAAATTTGGGGCATCAAAGGACACTACCGAAAAAGTGAAAAGATTAGTTAGCCAGGTTTGGCTAACTGTAGTTCCTGTAGTTCCAGCTACTTGGAAGGCTAAGGCAGGAGGATCACTTGAGCCCAGGAGTTTGAGGTTGCAGTGAGCTATGATTGCACCACTGCACTACAGCCTGGGCAACAGAGGAAGACCCTGTCTCCAAATGAATTAATTTAATTAAAGTTAAAAAATAAAGTGAAGAGAAAATCCACAGAATGAGATAAAAATTTGACAAATTGTATATTTGATAAGGGACTTATATCTAGAATATATAAGAAACTATTACAATTCAATAAAAAAAGGCAAACTACCCATTTTTTAAAAAATAGGCGAATGATCTAAAGAGACATTCTCCAAAGAAGATATGCAAATAACCAATGAGCAAACAAAAAGATGCTCAACAGCATTAGCCATCAGGAAAATGTACACCAAAACCACAGTAAGATACCACTCACACCTTCTAGGATGGCTAAAATAAAAAAGACAGATAACAAGCTTTGGTGAAGATGTGGGTAAATTGGAATCCTCATACACTGCTGGTGGGTGTTGGGGACAAGCCCCTCAAAATCTGGCCATAAACTGGCCCCAAAACTGGCCATAAATAAAATCTCTGCAGCACTGTGACATGTTCATAATGGCCATAACGCCCATGCTGGAAGGTTGTGGGTTTACCGGAATGAGGGCAAGGAACACCTGGCCTGCCCAGGGCGGAAAACCACTTAAAGGCATTCTTAAGCCACAAACAATAGCATGAGCAATCTGTGCCTTAAGGACATGCTCCTGCTGCAGCTAACTAGCCCAACCTATTCCTTTAATTCAGCCTATCCCTTCGTTTCCCATAAGGGATACTTTTAGTTAATTTAGTATCTATAGAAACAATGCTAATGACTGGCTTCAGCAGGTGGGAATGTAAAACGGTGCAGATGCTTTGGAAAATGGTTTGACAACTCCTGAACCAGTTAAATATAGTTACCATATGATCTAGCAATTTCACGCTTACATATATACTCAAGAGAAATGAAAACATATTTCTACTCTCCACACAAAAACTTGTATACAAATGTCCATTACAGCATTATTCACAATTGCCAAAAGGTGGAAACAACTCAAATGCCCATCAGCTGATGAATGGATAAATAAAATGTGGTATACTCAATATTTTTCAGCAATAAAAGGAAATGAGGTACTAATGTATGCTACAACATGAATGAACCTTGAAAACATGCCAAGAAGCCAGTCACAAGGACAAAATATTGTAATTCCATTTATATGAAATTTTCAGAATAGACAGATCTATAGAGAGAAAGTGGATTAATGGTTTCCTGGGGCTGGGGAAATGGGGTGATCAGGGTGGGGGTGAAAAAGAACAAACTCTTGCTACATGCAACAGTGTAGATGAATCTAACAGACATAGTGTTGAGTGAAAGAAGCCAGACACAAAATAGTACATACTGCATGATTCCATTTATACAAAGTTCAAGAACAGGTAAAACCATTCAATGGCAAGAGAGTCAGCAGTTACCTTTGGGGGTACTGACTGGGAATAGGAATAAGGCAGCCTTTTGTGGTTACGGGAATGCTCTATTATCTTGATCTGGAAGGTGGGTACAAGAGTGAGTGTGTTCACGAACATATATGTATGTTCGTGAATACATATATGTTAAAGAATTCATTTAGTTGTACACTGAATATTTGTTCACTTTACTATGTAAGTTCAAGCACAATAACAAAAATTGTATAGATAAAATAAAAAGTGCTATCCCACCAATCTAGTTAGCTTGGGAACTTCCCTATAACTGAAGCAAACTGGATCAAAATGCTTCTCTCCTCTTCTCCAGGGCCACATAGTCTGCGTATTTTTAACTTTTCCTCTTCATAGCTGCCTTCGATTGTCACTAACTGATTTCAGAGAAACCTTGAGGCAGAGAAACCTTGTGGCTTCAGGGAATGCCGGAACTTGGACCTTTAGGTCTCAGAACCCCTCTAAAAAGGTTTTCCTTTATGGCTGAGGCCTCTTTCTCTTTCCAATTGAAAGCTTATCAGGAAGGAGGGTTCCCAGGAAGCAAGCTGGGCAGGCCTATGTATTTGAAGTCTCAAAGAGTCATATAATTAACACTCCTTTGTATTGCCTGGGTTTTCCTCTCATTATTCAGTAACCACGCCCTTTTTATAACATTTATGATGTTACCTGCACATATACTCACTGGGAAACAATGTGAAGTTAAGCCTAGATCTGTGACTAACACCATAAAAGCAAAACAAACACTCTACCTCATGGGAGTGCTGCTAAAAAGACCCAAAGACATATTTTAAAAATATTTACAATAAGAGCAATACCATAACCAGATAACATAGATGAAAACTTTATAAACTGAAAGAGGTCACACAAATGACCAAGACATAGTTTTAATTATATCATGGAAATCTCCAAAAATTATGGTCATCTATAAAGTAAGTGAAAGCACTGGAACAGCTTCCTCCAAATGAGCCTTGTAAATGGATCTATTAATAACACACTCCAAAAGTTCCACTCTTAAGTCTGAAAATAAACCAAGCCAATATTAAGTGAAAAGTAACCTCTGGTAAAACTGATACACCACTTTAGGTAGCTGCAGCCATGCAAACGTTTGATATCAAAGTATCTGAAAAGTATAGCATTCACCAGTTGTCGAAGCACCGACCTGGGACTTGCAGCATCAGCTTCACTTGAGAACCTGTTAGAGATGCACATTCTCAGGCCCCAACCCAGGCCCACTGAATCAGAAACTCTGGGAATGGGGTCCCCAGCACTCCAGGTGTTGTTGTTGTTGTTGTTGTTGGTTTTTTTTTTTGAGACGGAGTCTCGCTCTGTTGCCCAGGCTGGAGTGCAGTGGCGCAATCTCGGCTCACTGCAAGCTCCGCCTCCCGGGTTCACGCCATTCTCCTGCCTCAGCCTCCCGAGTAGCTGGGACTACAGGCGCCCGCCATCATGCCCGGCTAATTTTTTTTATTTTTAGTAGAGACAGGGTTTCACCGTGTTAGCCAGGATGGTCTTTATCTCCTGACCTCGTGATCCGCCCGCCTCGGCCTCCCAAAGTGCACTCCAGGTTTTAATTACCCCTCGGGTGATTGTGGTGCACGCTCAAGTTTGAGAACCTCAGCTGTACCCAATTACTTTAGGTGGGCAAGGGCTTTCTAGAAGATCAAACACTTCAAACACCTGGCTTCAGCTCACAAGCACGGGACAAAAGCTCTCGGTCCTCTTCCTTGTTCTCCGCGGGGTTTGTAGTATGAATCTCAGGTCACAAACTCGGACTTACTATCACCTTAATTCAGACCCTCCTCCCGGAGTGATCTAGGTCGTGTGTCGTCTCTCCTCCTCCGCTGTTGCAGCGCAGATGGAAATGGAATGGGTCTCGCTTGCAGTCTGTCACGACCTCCACTGACTTCTTCGGGGTGGTCGCTCACGGTGGTCCTAAGGCGCTCATCCTCCACACCTCGCTGGGGGACCGGCGATCTCCTCCAAAGGGTCGCCCCAAACCCCGCCCGCGCCACCCCCAGCCCCAGGGGACCAGCAGCTCGCAGCTCCGCTCTCCCACCCTCAACAATGCCGGGTTTCCTCGTTTCTCTGGCTTTTACAAGAGGTCGGGAGAACGTTTGAATTGTGGTTGCTTCTTCTTTTAATCTTGCAACATTTCTGAAAGCCCTACGGAACCGAAATTTGGAGAGAACACAAATCAACAAGTCCAAAAATTATCTTGCCACAGGATAGTAGATGCTTCCTACCATTACCTAAGTAATCTGACATCATATATTATTTAATACACTTCAGGGTTATACATTAGGGTAAAATGTGAAAGCTTGCAACTAATAATTACAGCAATAAGCAAACACGTGTTTTTCCTCTTTAGTTTTGCTTTTTAAAATTATCAAATCATTATTATGGACACAGTAATCAAAATATAAACAATTTAGCCTAGGAAATTTAGCAAGACCCCATCTCTACAAAAAGTAAAACAATTACCTGGGTGTGGTGGCTGGTACCTGTAGTCCCAGCTACTCCGAAGCCTGAGGTGGGAAAATTGCTCCAGCCGGGGAGGTAGAGGCTACAGTGAGCTGATCACACCACTGCATTACAGCCTGGGCAACAGAGACCTTGTCTCAAAACAAGCAAACGAACAAATATATTATACATTTTTTTTAAAACACCCACATAACCCTATCACAAAAAAATCCACCAAGCTAATATTTTCATATTCCTTTCCCATTTTAGTATGTATATATCAGTACATGTATTTTATGTCCTGCCCTTCTCACTTATTATTGATTTCCATGTTACCAAGTCTCCTTGTTTCCATATAAGCTTTATGAAATTAATTTACAGGAACTACATGACACTGATTATAATATGCACATATCCTTCAACCTGTTAATTCCACTCCTCAGATTCTACTAAAGTATTCAGAGCAAAATTATCAGCTTTTCTCCCCCATAAGTTTTTCATTTCTTCCCACATTTAGAGGAAACAGAATGCTTTCCACATTTTACTGCACCCCCTGGCTCTCTTCTGCTCAGTAACAGCAACTGTCTCAGTCAAGGGCCTCTCTGTGGAACACTGTTGTTGCTTCACAGACAAAGCCATAAAATCAGTGAAAAGCAGAGCCAGCTGCTTGCCCACTGCTAGAGGAAGAGGTCATCTCTCTTGCCTTTTATCCCACCTCAAAACATATTATCCCTCTAACGCCTTTAGAGTTCCCTGGGCTGGGCATACAGAGGTGTCCCCAAAGTGCTTTCAGAACTCTGATAATATAGGAGCAAAATCTGCTGAATCTTCCTTCCCAGAAACAAAAGTGATAAGGCCCAACCTTGAAATCTAGATGAAAATCCTGAATGTAACTTCATCTTTCAAGCTTCTGCAGTGGTTTCCAAAATGCATTTCACAGGGAGCTGTTTGGCATAGGTCGATGGAGAATGGATTTTCTGTTCCCAGAACCTTAAAATATTTATACTGTGTGCATATTCCACAAATCAACAATAGCCCCCTACTGCCCATCACCAATTCTTCCATAAATAGATAAAGCACCTGATAGGTAACTTGCCAAGAGTGACTAGAATCAAGTATTCATTTAATGGCCCCTTAGAGTTTCTCAGAAGTTTCTGGAGAAAATGGGAAGAATGATGTTCAAATGCAGTCAGGTGTCACTTAACAGGAACATCTGAGAAATACATCACAATTTTACCATTATGTGAACATCTTACACTGTACTAAACCTAGATAACATAGCCTACTACACACTTAGGCTACATGGTATAGCCTATTGCTTCTAGGCTATAAACCCATACAGCATATTGCTGTACTGAATGTGGTAGGCAATTGTAACACAATGGTAACTATTTGTGTATCTAAATATATATAAACATAGAAAAGTTGATGCATTGCATTATGACATTATGATGGCTTATGACAGCTATGATGCTACTAGGAAATAGGAATTTTTCAATTTCATTATAATTTGATAGGACCACCGTCATATATGTGGTCAAATGTTGACCAAAACATTACTATACAGTACCTGACTATAGTTCCTTTGCTTTATCCCTGACTCCTACTCCAAAGTTTGGCTCTATCAACTGAGCAAAAGATAGAGTAAAAAATACTGTTTTCTTTCACTATGAAGGTAAAATATATAACAAAGTCTTCTCTGAAAAATTCCTATAAAATCCAAGGTTAGAACATTTGGAAATAGCAAAAAAGATTATTGGGTATCTCAAATGGAAAACTAAGCACTATTTAGAACCCACGTTTCAGGTTATCTGATTGTACCTTTCCATTGCTTTTGAATTATTTTACAACCCTGTAAATTGTCAGTAAGTGATAACAATGCAAAGTTAGTGTTGTTTACAAAGACATTTTGTTAGAGATCCAATTTTCTGCCCCCTGTTGAAAAAGTCAGTTTCTCCATCCATTTGTAAATTGATTTCAGTATTGCTTTGCTCCACATAAATGTGTGCTTCTTTGACTTCTCCTTTGAACTCGTTGTTTAACATCTTACTATTTCTTCATTTATAATGACTTAAATAAAATCTTTAACACATGTTCATTTTATATCTGTATAGAGTCATAATTTTACCCCTTTGTGAAAATCATCCTTGGCCAGGCACAGTGACTCATGCCTATAATTCCAGCACTTTGGGAGGCCAAGGCGGGAGGATCACTTGAGCCCAGGAGTTTGAGACCAGCCTGGACAACATAGTGAAACCTCATCTCTACAAAAAATAAAAATAGAAATAAAAATTAAAAATTAGCCAGATGTGATGGCACATGCCTGTAGTCCCAGCTACTCAAGAGGCTGAAGGGGGAGAATTGCTTGGAGGTCAGGGCTGCAGTGAGCCGTGATTGTGCCACTGCATTCCTGCCTGACTGACAGAGCAGTGCCACTGTGACACAGTGTGCCACTGCATTCCTGCCTGTCTCAAAAAAAAAAAAAAAAAAGTGAAAATCATCCTTTAACAAGGCCAAACCTTCCAATTTCAATAAGAGGACTAGGAAAATCTACCCTTACATTCAAAGAATTGCTAAATAAAATACAACAATAATCCTCTTGAGTAGCTAAACTCACAAGTTATAAAGGAGAATCTCCAAGTGCCAGAGTGAAGAAGGAATGAAACACTGAGCACAGCAGATAATCCTGTGGCTGTCCTAGAAGCTACAAAGGGACTAGAGATAAACTCTTGAATCCACAAAGGTTAGGGAGGTGAAGGTGAATAAATTGAGATCTTTGAGTTAAAAAGTGGACCAGCATGAAATGTATCTACCAAGTCAGAAAGATGCTTAGGAAGCTTATCTTCCTCTTTTCTGGACTTTGGAGTCCAGAAAATAAAATTTATTTATTTATTTGAATTTTAAAACCTTGGGTCTAATTACCTCACCTCAGATCTGGTGTAAAATTATTGTTATCATTATTATTTGAGACAGAGTCTTGCTCTGTTGCCCAGGCTGGAGTGCAGTGGCACAATCTCAGCTCACTGCAACCTCTGCCTCCTGGGTTCAAGTGATTCTCCTGCCTCAGCCCCCCGAGTAGCTGGGATTATAGGTGCCTGCCACCACACCCGGCTAATTTTTGTATTTTTAGTAGAGACAGGGTTTCTCCATTTTGGCCAGGCTGGTCTCAAATTCCTGACCTCAGGTGATCCACGCACCTAAGCCTTCCAAAGTGCTGGGATTACAGGTGTGAGACACCACACCCAGTCTGGTGTAAAAATTTTAGAATCCAAGAACTTTAACCCCCAAACCTCGGCTGAAAAATTAACATAAAATAATGTGAGATTAGCAATATCCTTGGGTCCCATGGCTCTTTGCAAAGCCAATGCCCATTTATGAAAGAATATTTCTACAACTCAAACCACTGACAATTTTCAAGGAAAACACAGCCCCCACTAAAGATGGCCTACTGTAAAAAATTGTTAAAGCACAATGAATTATTCCACCATAAGTGAGAGTCAGTAAACACAAGTACCAAAACTTGAGACAATAAAAAAAAACTGGAAGAAAATAAAATAATTATGTTTAAAATTATTAAAAACATGTTTTTTAAAAAATCACAACCTCTGGTCTGAAGAAAGCCAAATTTAAAAAAAGATAATAAAAAAAAGAAAAAGAAAAACCAAAGAAAATAAGACCTTATTTAAAAAACAAGCAAAATTGCAGAAAAAGTCTTAAAAGGAATCAAATAGAAATTTTAGAAGTTGGCCGGGCATGATGGTTCATGCCTGTAATACCAGCACTTTGGGAGGCCAAGGTGGGTGGATCACTTGAGGTCAGGAGTTTGAGACCAGCCTGGCCAACATGGAAAAACTCCGTCTCTACTAAAAATACAAAAAGTAGCCAGGCGTGGTGGCGGGCGCCTGTAATCCCAGCTACTCGGGAAGCTGAGGCAGGAGAATTGCTTGAACCTGAGAGGAGGAGGTTGCAGTGAGCCGAGACTGTGCCACTACACTCCAGCCTGGGCAACAAAGCAAGATCCTGTCTCAAAAAAAAAAAAAAAAAGAAATTTTAGAAGTGAAAAGGAATTATTGGAACTTCAAAGCCACAAAAGATGAGCAAAACAACCCATTAGACCAAACTAAAGAGATCATTATCAAGCTAGGAGGCAGATGAGAAAATGACCCGAAATATTGCTGAGAGATAAAAAGAAGAGATTGTGACAAAGAGATTAGGAAACATAAAGACAACACGAGAAGGTTAAAGATATTTTAATAGGAATTCTGGAGGGAAAGAAGAAAGAGAATTCTGGAGGAAAAGAGAGAGAAATTTGAAGAGATGAGCTAGGCACACAGTGGCTAGCATCTGTGGATCACTTGAGGCCAGGACTTCAAGACCAGCCTGGGCAACATAATGAGACTCCCGACTCGACAAAAAAAAATTTAAAAATTAACCGGGAGTGGTGGCACAAGCCTGCAGTCCTAGCTATTTGAGAGGCTAAGGTGGTAGGATGGCCTGAGCCTGGGAGGTCAAGGCTACAGTAAGCCCTGATGGTGCCAATACACTCCAGCCAGAGAAACAGAGAGAGACTTTGTCTCTGAAAAATAAAATAAAACAAAGAAATAAAAACAAAGAAATTTGAAGAGATAAAGGGCAGAAAAGTTTCTAGCCTTGGTGAAAGACATAAACCCTAGATTCAAAGATCACTATGTTCACAAAGTCAGAAAAGTAAAAAATAGACCTACTGTTCCACGTAGCTTAGTGAAACTTCAAAACACCAAAATCAAAGATAAAGTACTTTTAATACTTAAAGACCCTGAGAAAAAATATATATTACAAAGAAGGACAATAAACTGGCTAGGCACAGTGGCTCACACCTGTAATCCCAGCAATTTGGGAGGCCGAGATGGGCAGATCATTTGAGGTCACGAGTTCCAGACCAGCCTGGCCCACATGGTGAAACCCCCATCTCTTCTAAAAACACAAAAATGAGCAGGGTGTGGTGGCACACACCTATAGTCCCAGCTACTCAGGAGGCTAAGGTGGGAGGATCACTGAGTCCAGAGGGGTTGAGGCTGCAGTGAGCCGTAATTGTGCCACTGCACTCCAGCCTTGGTGACAGAGCAAGACTCTGTCTCAAAAAAAAAAAAAAAAAAAAGAAGGACAATAAAACAGATAACTGACTTTGTAACAGTAATAATAGAGACACCAGGAAATAATCTGATCGGCGACCATGGCGACTCGAGACCAGCCTGGGCAACGTGATGAAATCCCATCTCTACAAAAAGTACAAAAATTAGCCGAATGTGGTGGCATGCACCTGTAGTCCCAGCTATTAGGAAGTCTTAGCTGGGAGGATCACTGAGTCCAGGGACGTTGAGGCTGCAGTGAGCCACAATCACGCCACTGCACTCCAGCTTGGGCGGCAGAGTGAGACCCTGTCTATAGATAAATAAATAGAATAACATCTCATGGCTGAGGGAAAATTATTGTCAGCCTAGAAGTGAATACCCAACTCATTCAAGAGAGAAGGCAAATTAAAACATTTTCATACAAAGAGATGAAAGAACTTGTCACTGATAGTTGCTGAAAGAACACTAAGGAATGTACTTCAGGAAAAAGAAAATGGAACCCAGAAAGAATAAGATGCAAGAAGGAATGATAAGCAACGTAAAAACAAAAAAAAAGCACATGCTTATAAAAAACAATAATAATAGCTAATTTGGGCAAAAATACTAGATGACATTAATGTAAAATATGGAAGAGATAATTGAAATCAAAGTATTTTACAGTCTTTGTTCAAGAAGAAAGTAGAAATAAAGATTCATTTTAGACTTCATCAAATATACCTGATTATGTTTAAAAGGTGTTTTTGAGAGAATAGAGATAGAGCGTGTAACTATGAAAAACACAGAGGGGAGAATATCATAAGGAAATCTCAAATGGACGCTCTCTCAAATGCGCCAGCATTCTCCCATATGCAGTATCAGGCCTCCCGTAACTGCTGTGCCCTACACACCACAGAGGGAGATAGAGACCCAGCCCTCCACCCAGCTCTGCCCAAGAACAAAGGTAAAAATAGGTATGGCGGTAAGAACGAGAATGAATCTGAAATGAGAATGAATCCGAGAAGGAGAATGGACCAGTAAGCTCAGATAATCTATATGTTGGCAAATGGACAGTTAGAAACAACATTGTTCTGTTTGTTTGTTTGTTTGAGATGGAGTTTCACTCTTGTCACCCAGGCTGGAGTGCAATGGCGCAATCTCAGCTCACTGCAACCTCCACCTCCCGGATTCAAGCAAGTCTCCTGTCTCAGCCAGGCTGGTCTCGAACTCCTGACCTCAGGTGGTCTGCCTGCCTCAGCCTCCCAAAGTGCTGGGATTACAGGCATGAGCCACCGCACCCGACTGAAACAATATGTTTTGTTGGTCAAAAGAGATTGAAGGAAAAAGTTTGGATAAAGACTTCGGACATTATATGGCTGGGCTTGCAAGACTACTAGACAACAAAGTTACATAATTTTACATTACATTACTAATAAAGCTGGACATCTAAAGGTCCAAGTTGAGCTTCCAGGACAAACCACTGTCAAAAGCAGGTTATGTCTCTATTCCAGGAGATGATGCCTAAATCCAATCAATGACACTGGAAATGATGAAGACACGAGGGATATTTAAATTGAACTCAACATTTTACATTCCAGTTTTTCAGAGAATTGCTGCACAATTTGGATGATAGCCACAATCCAGGAAGAAAACTTAAAAGATCATCAGAATGAGTGAAGTTTGTTAAAGCAGACTGATTATTGACGTTTGTTTTAAAATTGTATGTTTCTTTCACAATTTATGATACTGATTTACCTTAAGACAAATGTTAAACCTACTTGTTCTTTTGTCGTAAGGAATTTATTTGGATGAAAGACAATAACATCTGCTGTTTAGAGAAAAAAGGAGAAAATGTGTTGCTAGTTTTCCTGCTGTGACCACTTCACCTCCAGTAAATGGATGTTTTGAATAATTCTATGCCCTATAATTATCATGGACTATGTATAAACCCCCAGTTTTAACTAGTTTGTGTACTGATTAAGGTCCTAGGGGAGGCAGAAATCTGCATTTGATATCATAATGCATGGGTCTGGTTTCATATTTTAGTAGCTTGCGGCTATTTTTCTTTTTTACAAATGTTGATATTATTCACATTCTTCTCATAATCTTATGTTACAGAGCAAGACTGTGTCTCAAGAAAAAACAACAATCTTATGCTGTCACCACAAAAAAAAAAATCAACAAAAAGGCATTTCTAAATACAGCTGTAGGAAGTTGGGTTTGAATTTGTAAGATTAGTAGTTGCGGAAATTGAACACTGGGGGGCAGCCAAATCATTATAAAAAATACTAACATTTATTCACTATTTAAAATATAATGTGAATGAAAAATTTCACAAAGAAGAGATTTTTGTAATCCTTTGCTAAATATGGAGTTTAAAACTTTTTATTTGGAAATAATTTCAAAGTTATAAAATGTTGCAAAATTTTTTTTTAAAGTACCAAAAACAGCCATATACCCTTTACCCAGATTTACCTATTTAACATTTTATACCATTCACTTCATTATTTTCTCTCTCTTTCTCTCTGGATATAATTATTTTCCTGAACTATTTGCAGGTAAGTTATATATGTCATGGGTCTTTACCCCTAAATATTTTGGCGTGTATTTCCCAATAATGGGGTTATTCAAAAGAGTCTATCTTTTGATAGTAAGGATTACATATATTATTTTCACAGTACAAAAGATTATGATAAAAATGTCATTTTTCCCCCCAAAAGCTACATGGTAAGCTACAGTTTTCTGTACTTCATGTAAATGTAAATTATGATTTCTAAGTGAAAAAACAATTTCATATTAATTTCTACAAATTAAGCCATTCTCAAATTATCCCTAAAGTGGGAGAGAGGAAAGAAATACAACTTAATCGCCACCAGTTTCTGAAATAGAAGAGCCACAGGTAAACACTACAGTTAAGAAAATGTTGCCGGGCATGGTGGCTCACACCTGTAATCCCAGCACTTTAGGAGGCTGAGATGGGTGGATCACTTGAGGTCAGGGGTTCAAGACCAGCCTGGCCAACATGGTGAAACCCTGTCTCTACAAAAATATAAAAATTCGCCTGGCGTGGTGGTGCATGCCTGTAATCCCAGCTACTTGAGAGGCTGAGGCACAAGAATTGCTTGAACCCAGGAGGCAGCGGTTTCTGTGAGCCGAGATTGCACCACTGCACTCCAGCCTGGGCGACAGGGCAAGACTCTGTCTCAAAAGAAAAAAAAAAAAGAAAGAAAGAAAGAAGAACATGCCATGCTGGAAATCCCAAATCCCAATCAATCTAACAGAAGGAAGCTAAAAGTAAGCAAAATAATAAAAACTAAAATATACAGTAAACAGAAAGGCAATAAATATGATAGTAAAAATAAATCCAAAACATTACTAATTTTAATATATGCAGATGAATTAAACACTATTTTTAAACTACATAAAAACATAATTATAATCCACGTTTATACTAGATACTTAAAACACAAGGACATAGAGAGATTGAACATAAACGAGGAGAAAAAAATACTGCGCAAACTGCATCCAAAAGAAGGTGAATACATACATTTATTACACATATTATTTGAATATATAAATATATATTTGAATATGTATTGTTCAGTATGTTTGAATGTATACAGTTGCCCTAGGTATCCATAGATTGGTTCCAAGACCCTGGCAAATACAAAAATCTGTGGATGCTCAAGTCCCTTATATAAAATGGCACAATATTTGAATATAACCTACTCGCATTCTCCCATGTGCTTTAAATCATCTTTAGATAACTTACAACATCTAACACAATGCCTACATATCATTTCATTCATGTAAATTCAACACAGTACTAGGCATGGCAAGTTCAAGTTTTCCCTTTTGAAACTTTATGGAATTTTGTTCTGAATATTTTCAATCTTTGGAGGGTTGAATTCACAGATGCACACAGATATGGAGGGCCAACTATGTATTTGGGTATATACATATATGTGTGTGTGCACGTATATCTATATATATATATATATACACTAAAGATTATATGTAACCGTAATATCAAATATAATAGACTGTAAGTGAAAAAGCACTATTACAGATTCAGATGGATGTTACATAATGAAAAAGAAATAATCTACCAGAGAGATATCTCTAAATTTGAATATACCTAAACGAGCCTCAAAATATTTAAAGAAAAATATACAGAAATATTGGAAGAAATTTACAAGTCCATAAACCTCTAGCAAAAAGTAAAAAACTGATAAGAATCTAGATGTAAATAACATAATTAACAACTTGAACAAAGAAACAAACACAGAACTGGCACCAAAAACTAGAGAATACACTTTTAAAATTATTATTATTATTATTATTATTATTTTGAGATGGAGTCTTGCTCTGTCGCCAGGCTGGAGTGCAGTGGTGAGAACTCAGCTCACTGCAACCTCTGCCTCCAGGATTCAAGCCATTCTCCTGCCTCAGCCTCCCGAGTAGCTGGGATTACAGGCACGCACCACCACGCCCGGCTAATTTTTGTATTTTTGGTAGAGATGGGGTTTCACCATGTTGGCCAGGATGGTCTTAATCTCCTGATCTCGTGATCCA
Organism: Pongo pygmaeus; assembly: GCF_028885625.2. Classification (NCBI taxonomy): domain Eukaryota; kingdom Metazoa; phylum Chordata; class Mammalia; order Primates; family Hominidae; genus Pongo; species Pongo pygmaeus. Next base: position 159,359,592 of record NC_085930.1, read on the forward strand.
CCTGTCTCGGCCTCCCAAAGTGCTGGGATGACAGGCATGAGCCACCGCGCCCGGCCTATTATTTTTAATCATATATAGTACATTATAAAAAGTAACCACATAGGGATACCGTCACTCTGATACATTGCTGATGGGAACATAGAACAGAATAACCTCAATGGAAGGGAATTTGATAATACTGAACTGCATTTATCCTTTGGCTCAGAAATCTTACTTCCAAGAATTTATCCTAAAAACACACTTGCACAAAATGAAAAGATATAATACATAAGGTAATTTATTTCAGTTCTATTTGTAATGGCAAGAGACTGTAAAACTAATGTCTATGAATGGTGACTGGTTGAATAAATCACGGCACATCCTGATCATGGAGCTATAAAAAGAAGTGAGGAATATCTCTATACACTTACATGGGCTGATGCCCAGGAAATATATTTTTTGCTTTTGGTTTCCAGGATATATTTTAAGTGGAAAAAGCAAGATAAAGAAAAGGGTATCTGTGCAATCCTACCATTTATCTAAGAAAGTGAATATTTATATATCCATATCTCTATTATCTATCTCTTAATAAAAGCATAAAAGAAAGCGTTTTTTAAAAAGGTTATCTAAAACCCAAGAATTGTTCCCCTAGGTACATATCCAAGAGAAAAAAGAAATCACATATGTCCAATACAAAAACTTGTACATGAATGTTCATGGCAACATTATTCATAATAGCCCCCAAATGGAAACAATCCACATGTCCATCAACTGATGAATGGGGAAACAAATCAAAAAGAATGAAGTACTGATTCATGCTCTAAAATGAATGAGCCTTGAAAACATTATGTTAAGTAAAAGAAGTCAATCACAAAAGGTCACATACTGTATTATTCCGTTTATATGAAAAGTCCAGAGTAGGCAAATCTAGAGAGAAAGTAGATTCTGTGGTTGCTAAAGGTTAGGGGAAGGGGAACGGGCAATGAACATCAATAGGTATGGGGAAGGGAGTGACATACAAAGTTTATTTCTGGGGAAATGAAATATTCTGAAATTTGGTAATAATGATGGTTGCATAGCTTTGTAAAATATACTAAAAACCACTGAAATGTACACTTTAAAAGGGTGAATGTTATGCTATATTAATCTCACAAAATATTGTAACCTTATCAATAGGAAGAGACAAGAAAGTAGAAAGAACAAGAATAGGAACTGAAGGCAGGCACGGTGGTTCACACCTGTAATCCCAGCAATTTGGGAGGCTGAGGTGGACAGTTCGCTTGAGCCCAGGAGTTGGAGACCAACCTGGCAACATGGTGAAACCCCATCTCAACACACACAAAAAAATTACAAAAAATTAGCCAGGCGTGGTGGCACACATCTATAATCCCAGCTACCCAAGAGGCTGAGGTGGGAGGATCACCTGAGCCCAAGAGGTAGAAGCTGCCTGTAGTGAGCTGTGATCATGCCACTGAACTCCACTCCACCCAGGGCAACAGAGTAAGACCCTGTCTCAAAGAAAGAAAACAAGAAATAAGAACTAGATTTCTCTGAATATACCTGGTTTAATAGATTTGATATTAAAACCAAGAAAATATAATATACAGTTACTAAACTGAATTAAAAATATAAAAGCAACCACTGAGATTCTCTTTCTGGCATGGCAACCTGAGGACCTCCATGGACCCACTCCACAATGAAACTGGTGAAAATCATTAAAAAACAAAATTTAAATTCTCTAGAAATGGTCTTAAGGCCATACAGCAAATGAAGAAACATTTATTCGAGAAAACCTACTAAAACTGGCCGGGCATGGTGGCTCATGCCTGTAATCCCAGCACATTGGGAGGCCGAGGCAGGCAGATCACCTGAGAGGTCAGGAGTTCAAGACCAGCCTGGCCAACATGGGGGAACCCCATCTCTACTAAAAAATACAAAAATTAGCTGGGCGTGGTGGTGCATTCCTATAGTCCCAGCTACTCGGGAGGCTGAGGCAGGAGAATTGCTTGAACCCTGGGGGAGGAGGTTGCAGTGAACCAAGATGATGCCTCTTGCACTCCAGCCTGGGTGACCGAGTGAGACTCCATCTCAAAAAGAAAAGAAAAGAAAAGAAAAGAAAACCTACTAAAACTAGTTAGGAACGGTAAGAGTCTATGGCATTTGAGTCATGACCAATTTCCTTCCCCTTCCATATTCAGAGTGATGGGAACCCTACTCCAGGTAGACACAGCCAAGAACACAGGGTTCCCTCTACCCTCACCTCCCATCTAGAGGGCTGTAGTATCTTCCCATCAGGGCAGCATGTCTCCATTTCTCCTCCTTTCGCAGCTACCTGTTGCAAAGGCTAAGTTCTGGGTGGTGTAGCCAAAAGGTGGGAGCCCCCTTCTTCTACCCAGCCCCCACTCGTGGGATACAGAATCTACTGAGAATACTGGGCCCAATCCCCATCATTCCAGCCCATTCATATAGCAAAGGTTCCATGCCAGCACAGGCAAGCCAAGAATACCAAGGGCTATAGAGCAGAAATTGAAGAAATTGAGTACAGAAAAACAATAGAGAGAATTAATAAACCTGAAAGTTGGTTCTTTTAAAAGAACAACAAAGTTGACAAACCTTTAGCTAGATTAACCAAGAAAAAGAGAGAAGGCTCAAATGAAAGAGGAAATGTTACCATTAATGTTACAAAATAATAATGATTATAAAGGAATATTGTGAACAACTGTATGCCAAGTAGATAACAGACAAAATGAACAAATTTCTAAAAAGACACAAACTACTAACACTGAATTAAGAAGAAACAAAAAATCTGAACAGATCTCTAACAAGTAAAGAAATTGAATTTGTGGGTGGGCACAGTGGCTCACACCTGTAACTCCAGCACTTTGGGAGTCTGAGGTGGGAGGATCACTTGAGCCCAAGAGTTTGAGACCAGTGTGGGCAATACAGCGAGGCCCCATCTCTACAAAACAAAAAGTAAATAATTAGCTGGGCATGGTGACATACACTTGTAGTCCCAGGTACTCAGGAGGCTGAGAAAGGAGGATTGCTTGAGCCCAGGAGGTCAAGGTTGCAGTGAGTCATGATCGTGCCACTGCACTCCAGCCTAGGTGACAGAGGAAGACCCTGTCTAAAGGTGGGGAAAAAAAGAAATTGAATTTGTGACAAAACAACTATCCACAAAGAAAAGCCTAGGCCCAGATGGCTTTATTGGTGAATTCTACAAAACATACAAAGAATTAATGCCAATTCTTCACAAGCTCTTCCAGGAAACAGAACAGAACAACTCCTGACTTATTCTATGAGACCAGTATTACCCTGATAACAAAACCTACATAACAAGAAATGAAAACTACACCAAGATCTCTTACAAACATAAATGTCAAAATTCTACAGAGATACTAGCAAACCAAAATCTCTACCTGAAAAAGGGCATCTACAAAAAACCCACAACTAACATCATACTTAATGGTAAACAACTGAATGTTTTCTTGTTCTTGTTAAGATCCAGAAGAAAACAAAGATGTCCACTGTTGCCACTTTTTTTTTTTTTCCGCCCAGGCTGGAGTGCAGCCCCCACTGCACTGCAGAGGTCACTGCAACGTCTGCCTCCCAGGTACAAGCAATTATCCTATCTCAGCCTCCCAAGTAGCTGGGATTACAGGTGTGCACCACCACGCCCGGCTAATTTTTGTATGTTTTGTAGAGACGGGGTTTCACCATGTTGGCCGGGCTGGTCTCTAACTCCGGACCTCAGGTGATCCACCTACCTTGACTTCCCAAAGTGCTGGGATTACAGGCGTGAGCTACCGCATCCAGCCCACTGTTGCCACGTCTATTCAATATTGTACTGGAGGCTAATTCTGACCAGGGTAATTAGACAAGTAAATGAAAGAAAAGTCCTTCAGACTGGAAAGGAAAGAAGTAAAACTATGTCTATTTGCAGATCAATCTTGTGTGTGGAAAATCCTAAGGAATTCACTAAACAACTATTAGCACTAGTAAATGAGCTCCACAAGGTTGGAGGGTACGAGATCAATATACAAAAACAACTGAATGTCTATACAGTAGCAGTGAGCAAAAAGAAAATAAAATTAAGGAAAAAATTCCACTTACAATGGAATAAAAAAGAATAATGTACTTAGAAATAAATTTAACAAGAACAAAACTTATATTCTGAAAACTACAAAACATTGTTGAAAGACATGAAGGAAGCCTGGGAAAAGTGGCTCTTTGTAATCCCAGCACTTTGGGAGGCCAAGGTGGGAAGATCACTTGAGCCCAGGAGTTTGAGACCAGCCTGGTCAACATAGTGAGACCCTGTCTCTACAACAAAATACAAACAATTAGCCAGACATGGTGGCGGGTACCTGTAGTCCCAGCTATTCAGGAGGCTTACGCAGGAGGATCGCTTGAGCCCAGCAGTTTGGGGCTTCAGTGAGCTACTCCACTAAACATGCCTAGGTGACAAAGCAAGACTCTGTCTCTTTAAAAAAACTTTTTTTTAAAGGGATACAAACATAAAATTAAAGACATAAGTGAAAACCTATAGTCTTATATTTGATTTGGAAATATCGGTATAAATTATACCAGTATAAATAACAGTATAAATTTTCTCTTAAAAATACATATTTTATAAGCTACGTTCACTAAAAGTCTTAGAAGCAGTGACAACACAGCTGCAATGGGCTCCCCTAGAGCCCAGGTTGAAATCTCTAAATACCATATTCTGATAAAAAGAACCAGAACTCCTGGGGAAAAAGGCTGATTCCAAGTTTAGAGAAGGAAATGTCTCAGATGAATCCAGGGCATCTTGTTACAACAGTCTCATTTCTATGTGTTTCACATATATAAGCTCATTTAATCTTTATTTTATAGTTGAGGAAACTGAGGCTTAGATTGCCCAAAGTCATATAGATACAAAGCATATAGATATAAAGTGACAGAAAACAGATACAAATCCAGGCTTCAGAGCCAGCACTTGAAAAGTTACTCAACCTTACTAGTAATCAGAGAATGCATATTAAAACAGTGAGGCAACTTTGCCTTCTTATTAGATGAGCAAAAGTTAATATCTGATAAAATGAAATTTTAGCAAGCACTTGAGGCTAGAGGAACTCTTGCACATTGCTAGTGGAAACAATGTTTTTTATACCCTCTTTTGGATAGCAATTTCACCATACCTCATACATTTGAAGATGTACGTACCTCATGCCCAGACATTCCAAACTCTAGACTAGAGAAATTCTGTATACAGCTAAACAAGGAGAAAATATATTAATATAAACACACATATTCATTACAACCCACATTGCAAACTAGTGGGAACAAGTGGAAACAACTTCAGTATCCCTCATAAGGAAGTTAGATAAACAAATGTGGCTTATTTATAAAAAATATACTCTATAAAGCAATTCAAATGAATGAAACAGATCCACTGAAGAAACCTCAAAATGATGTTGAGTGTAAAGTTTCACATGACAACGTACAGTTTGATACCACCTCTTTAAATCTTAAAAGTGTACAAGGGTATGTTTTATTTATAAATGTATACATGTATTCTAAAAGTATCAGAAAAATATGTGAATAGCCTACATTGACTTTACGGGGCAAATAAGGGGAATTTCCATCCTACCTGTAACATTTTGTTTATATTTTTAAAAAGAGATTTGAAGCAAATATGGCAAAATTTTAACAACTGTGGCATATTGATAATGACATGTAGACATCTCATGTTATTTTATGTATATTTGAACTTTTTATAATTAAAATATTTAAAAATCTAGCATACTGAATTTTTATCTGATATCTGATATGAGGCACAATTTGCTCATTACTAAAAAACAAACAAACAAAAAGAGGGCCAGGTGCAGTGGCTCATGCCTGTAATCCCAGCACTTTGGGACACCGAGGCAGGAGGATCACTTGAGGCCAGGAGTTCTAGGCTGCAGTGAGCAATGATCGCACCACTGTACTCCAGCCTGGACAGAAAGAGACACTCTCAAAAAAAACCCAAAAAAACAAAAACAAACAAACAAACAAAAAGACTGAAGGCTACATTGAAGTGTGGTAACTTTGAGGGAATCCAGAAACAGAAAAGGGTCATTAGTGGAAACAGAAAAGGGACATAGTGGAATTAGTGGAAAAGGGTCATTCACAAAAAGGTGAAATCCAAATACAGTCCTAAGTTAGTTAAACTACTTACTGCTGTACTGTTAATCTCTTGGTTTTGAAAAATATACCATGGATATAATAAGATGTTAATATTAGGGGAAGTGGAGTAAAGGATATACAGGAACTTTCTATGCTATCTTTGCAAGCTTTCTGTAAATCTAAGTTTATTTGAAAATGAGGAAGGTATAAAATCAAATTCCATTTTGTTTACTTATTTTGAGACAGAGTCTCACTTTGTGACCCAGGCTGGAGTGCAGTAGTGTGATCTCAGCTCACTGCAGCCTTGACCTCCCAAGCAATCCTTCCACTTCAGCCTCCCAAGTAGCTGGGACTACAAGCATGAGCCACCACATTTGGCTAAGTTTGTTATTTTTTATAGAGATGGGGTCTCACTACATTGCCCAGACTGGGCTCAAACTCCTGGGCTTGAGCAATCCTCCCGCCCTGGCACCCAAAGTGCTGGGATTAAAGGCATAAGCCACCACATCCAGTCCAAAGTCCATATATTTTTCTCTAAACATCTTTCTGTCTTCTTTTAATGGGAATTCAACTTTTCAAGGACAAGTTTTAAGAGCCTATATATTTGCCGAGTGCCTTTTTCATGTCCAGGGTGGCATTACCTGTAGGTACAATCACCGCACTTCCTAGTGATGGCAATTTTGATGTAAGGTAACAAAAGGGGTGTCATAGGAGCATCTAAAGCAGGGCTAACTAGTGTGGAAGAGTAATCTTTGAGACCAATATGCTCTCAATCTGCTACATGCAAAACATTTTTTAGCAGAAGCTACATAGCAGAATATGATGCATAGTCCTATGCAGTTTGAGAAGCCATTTGGAAGGCAAAACTTTGGAAAGGTAAAAGTATAATTTGAGATCTACAAATAGCTAGTGATCCTAGAATGGTAGGTGACTTTCAGCCAAGCCAAATATCAATATGAAGGCTATGATTTCTTTTTGTTTTCAGTCAGGAAGGTCCTTCACCCTATCAAAGCTCTATTGGTTTTGCAGCTCACAAAGTCAGTGGTATCTAATTTGCGTAGAATATTTCTAATTTTTCAAAGTGATTTTACCATCATTAGACTTCACAGTATGAGGCAGGTGGGTGTTTCGTTTTCCTCAAGTGAAATGAATGAAGCTCAAGGAGGTTTTGGGATGCAAGACTATGGAACTAGTTAGTGCCAGAGCTGGAACCAGAACTCAGGGACCTTTTCAATACTTCTCAAAGTTTTGTTTGCAGATAGATCACCTGAGGATCCTGTGAAAATGCAGATTCTGATTCAGTGGGGCCTTTGGTGGGGTGTCTGAGACACTGCATTTCTATCAGGCTTCCAAGTTACTGCTGGTCCCCAACCTACACTCTGAGTAGTAGATTAGATCAGGCTGAGTTTTTGTTTTTGTTCGAGTTTTGTTGTTGTTGTTTTGTTTTTGACAGGTTCTGGCTCCATTGCCCAGGCTGGAGTGAAGTGGTGTGATCTCAGCTCATTGCAATCTCTGCCTGCAGGGCTCAAGCAATCCTCCCATCTCAGCCTCCCGAGTAGCTGGGACCACAGGCACACACTACCAAGCCCAGCTAATTTTTGTATTTTTTGTGGAGACAGGGCTTCATCATATTGCCCAGGCTGGTCTCAAACTCCTGAGCTCAAGCAACCCACCTGCCTTGGCCTCCCCAAGTGCTGGGAGTATATAGGCTTGAGCCACCGTGACTGGACAAAACCAGGCTGAGTATTAAACTCTGATGGGTCAGCTTTCCCTGTGTGTATTTGGCAACATAGATGAATTTTAGTGGGATGTTTACAAAAAGAAAGGAATCTGGCCTTGAAAAACACCTTTATACTATTCTCAAGAAAGAACAAATGACTTTCCGGATGACATTCATTGTCTGTGGTACCTTTCTTCTCCACTTAATCCACAAGTAATTAACAGGCAGATTGTGCACCAGTAACTAGGGCTGGAGATAGGCAGAAACATGCTTGGATACTCCCACCGTAAAATCACCTTTATGATTTAGACTTTATCTGCAATTACAATCTATCTCAATCTCAAATATATTTGTGCTATAGGATCTGCAGTTGTGCGTTTATTGGTGCTGCACATGTCAAACAGAAAACAAAGTTGCAGCGTCTTGGTAGTTTACCCTGGTCTCATGGCACTTCTGGGTGCCAGAAGCTAAATGTGCTGGGTAGGGGTGCTCTGTGTGGCTCCATGGATGACATTTTCCCAAAAGGGTGCTGGAAGTCTCCTTTGCCAATGTGAGACTTGGTTTGGCAACCACACCACATCCTAAATGATAGTCAAAATGGTGTGGACTTACAGTGGGGAATTCCTTTGTGAGGAGAACAAGCTATCTCTACTCAGGGACTGGATTTGGTTTGGAGTATACTTGCCTGGTTTGCATGGGTCTGGCACAGAGAAGGGTGCACTGGTGTGGTGTCCTTGTACCGTCCTATACCCTAGGATGGGGCTGAGACAGAGGGCAGCTGACAGCCCACAAGCACCTGCTCTAACAGTAAGCACGGCTGTTAGACTCTTTGCTTATAACCGGACTGACCAGTGTGGTAAAGTGTCAGCTTTCTTTGATAAAGTGCTTTTTTGTTTTCTCAATGACACACTATGAACCGTTCTCAAATACGACTGAAAGACAAATATAACACCGTTGAAGTACTTCCAAATATCAAGCCTATCCTGGAGGAGTTTGTTTAAAGGGTAAAGAAACTGAATTCTGGTGCTGAGCCCAGTCATCAACCAGAGGTCACCAGGCTTGGAAGTAGTTGGGACGACTGTTATACCAGGGTTAGGGGATTTTACAAAAAGACCTGCTTCTTAAAGATTATTCTGATATAAGGCATTCATCAATCTTTTTCATTTTATCACTCAACCAATATGTTGAACTCCCACTATATGTGTAAAGCTCTGTACTAGCCAAGGGAGTGATGACAGTAGATGAAGAAATAAAGAAAAGATATGGCCTTTGTCCTTGAGGATTCCATGTCTGAGAAACTAAGAAACAAAAATAATAAACATGTGAACGTAATAAAGCTAACTGGTCCAGAGCTGTAAGTCCCAAAGAGAGTCTTCCTGAATCTCACAGCAAGAGAAAGCTTTACAGGAGAGGTGAAATTAAAGCTGGAAAGGGTAGGTAGTATTGTAATACAGGAAAAGTGGGCAAAACCACCTTAAGTTCAAGGTATCTGAAAAATCAGGGCTAGAACAGTTCTATGGAGGGAACCTGTGGGGGACAAGGCTGATAGGTAGGTTGTGAAGCCTCCTGAAAACCAAGGCAAAAAGAGTTATTTCTTCCCAATGGCAGTGGAAAGCCATTTGAGGTTAATAAATGTTCAGATTTTACCACCATGGAGAACTCATTGAGTTTCGTTAGATTAATACATAATCTTCAAAGGTAAAAGGAAAACATTACATTCTTAATATAGAAGTGTTTTAAATTGCTAAAAAAAAAATAGAGGAGACATGCTTAAAGCATCATAATTCCTCGACATTCAACATACTAAGTACCAATTTCATCATTACAAAACCAGTTTTCTTCTTTTTTTTTTTTTTTTTTTATTTTTTTAATTTCTGAAGTATTTATTGATCATTCTTGGGTGTTTCTCGGAGAGGGGGATATGGCAGGGTCATAGGATAATAGTGGAGAGAAGGTCAGGAGATAAACACATGAACAAAGGTCTCTGGTTTTCCTAGGCAGAGGACCCTGCGGCCTTCTGCAGTGACAAAACCAGTTTTCTAATCCTTGCTCTAACATTGCTTTATTGGTGTTAGGAAGGACAATATCTCTAAGCCATATGTCCTCAAATGTAAAATAAAAGGGCCAATCAAGATCATTTCTAAAGCTCCTAAATCAATTATTTCAGTTCAAAATAAATTATTCTCATTCTCCATTTGGCAGGCTTTCTCCATAACACAGTGTTAGAAAATAAAAATTTGTTATTAGTCCATGTAATGATACTGTAATCAGTTTTAATAATTTAAATACACAGATTTATTCTATCTGCATTGCAAAGTAGAAATTTGCACACTGGAAAATCTTCATTAAACCCTTTGTTATAAAAAGTTATCTCTGGGGAGCACATTGCTTCATTTTTCCGACTACTGGACTGCCTATTAAAAATTTTTATTTTGGCCAGGCATGGTGCCTCTTGCTTGTCATCTCAGCACTTTGGGAGGCTGAGACAGGAGGATCACTTGAGCCCAGGAGTTTAAGAGCAGCCTGGGCAACACAGCGAGACCCCACCTCTATTTTTTAAAAAATTAAAAACAAAATAAAATAATTTATTTTACACTTTTCAACAACACAGATAAAAAAGTTTTTAATTTTTTTTTTTTTGAGATGGAGTTTCTACTCTTGTTGCCCAGGCTGGAGAGCAATGGTGCAATCCTGGCTCACTGCAACCTCCGCCTCCCAGGTTCAAGACATTCTCCTGCCTCAGCCTCCCAAGTAGCTGGGATCACAGGCATGCGCCATCACACCCAGCTAATTTTGTATTTTTAGTAGAGATTGGGTTTTGCCATGTTGGCCAGGCTGGTCTCGAACTCCTGACTTGAGGTGATCCACCCGCCTCGGCCTCCCAAAGTGCTGGGATTACAGGCATGAGCCACTGTGCCTGGCCCAGAAGAAAAATTATTAAACAAAACTCTAGCAAAATAATTTTTAAAAATGTAGTCTTGAATGTATCACAGTGGTAACATTACTAACCCTTGCATTTTTGTGCTGTACAGGGAGCACCAATAGTAAATTTGTCACTAGTTTTTTTTTTTTAAATGCACCCATAAAAGGACAGATTCCTTTTTCCTTCTTTGAATTGGCAATTAAAAAAAAAATTAAAGAACTTCTGTGAAAGCAGAAGCAAAGAGCTCGTGAAAACAGAAGTGTTCTAAGTGTAAGTTTTGCAATCATTCCTATTACCATAAAGTACAAGAAACTTTGGTTTGTTTCTGCTCTCCCCCAATTAGCTCTGTGATGGAAAAAAACAAAAAACAACAAAAAAAATTTATCTGTTTTTACTTGTCCTTTGAAATACTTATTACAATTGTAGTTATGCTTTCATTTTGTCTGTTCCTTCTCTACTGGTCTGAAAGATATTTCAGTGTCAGGACTATGTATTCACAGTTCCATACCTGGCATATGTTATTCATTGACTAAAATGCATGTTTTTGTTAATCTGCGAATTGAAGCAGTTGGATTAAATTTTCCATGTCCCTTCTTTGTTTCTGTGACATATATTTACTTTGAGTTACCTAAGCCTAGGCAGTTAATTTTTTCCCTTTATTTCTAGCCTTTTATTGCTCATTAATCCTCTTTCTAAATAAGGACAGGTGTCTTAATTCAATTTGAAAATAAAGTGGTACAAGTAGCTACTGTGGTACTAAGTTTAGACAGGAAATGCTTCTCTGAGGGAGTGCCATAGTTTGCTGTTGAAGCCAACCAACTCCTACCTCTTGAAGTTAGGGTTTGCATCGAAAAAATAAAAACTAAAAAGGCAAGTAAAGGCAAATCAAACTTAAGAATAATTTCTAAATGGAGAATCTGATGCTCTAAGTTTTACAAATAAAGCACAATAAAGTTTTGCTGGTGAACCTGCTACTAAGCCCAGGAACATAATCCAGCTCTACATGGTCGTCCTTTGTACCAAAAGAACTCCAGTAACCTCAGTGAGCAGAGTCATGGCCCTGCAGTTGACTATCCACATTTCTTTAATGTAAGTCAAAGCCCATTACAATGCATCCTGTTACAATGGAAATCTTATTTTTGGAAGTCCACTTAATTATTTTGAGCAACATTATATACAACCCAACAGATACGATAATTGACAACTTGTTGAAATGTTAGAGCTAAACCACAAAGAGTAACTGAGTAATGTTGACAACCCCAATGTTTATTCTCATACTGTGCTCAACATTAGATGATCTATAAAATTCAACTGGCAAAGGGAGATCAAAGAATTGTGCTTTATCTTGAGCTTGAATTGGATGACAAGGAGATTAGGAAATCCTAAGTGGAAAAATATTCAAATCATTGTGCTTTCTATATATTTTTCTTACTACCTATTTCCAGTTATAAATCTTACATCTGTGCCTCTGCATACCATTTAAGTACAATACTAAACATTCTTTAAAATCATTTTCTACTAACTATAAAAGGTACACTCAGATAACTGTAAAATCATTTCCTTTTAGAAGAAAAGCATCAAATATTCAGGGAACTTTATTTTTAAAGAATAAATCAAATAAGACACAGCTTTCGTTTACCTAAACATGCATAATCCAACCTGAATATAAAATGCACTTAATTGGTAAATTGCACATGAAATACAAAGGGAATGCAATTTTACATATGTAAAATGATTGCTAGCTATAGCAATTTAACAGTCAAATTTATCAGAACATTGTACATTAAAAAACACAAACAACAACTTAAAGCCAAATATCTATAGTAAACCAAGAAAAATTCTGATATGGAATGGTTTGACTCAAAGCAAACAGTAAGGCACCTGCTATGAATTTAGCGCAACCATAAAACAAAATTAGTTAACCAAGACACTTGTTTCAAAAAGGGAAACAAGTACAGAGATTGATTAACTGGGTGAGAAAGGCAAGTAACAATTTAGTTAAAAACCTGCTGGCCCAAGGTCAGTTGATTCATTTCTTATTCCAGAATAGTTAAGTTCCTGAAAATCCTTAACCACTCCGCTCCGTTACTATTCTCCGTTTGAGGGTATCAGAAGCCCCCTATGAGGTTCACACTGTGTATAGACTAGGTAGCAGATTTCCCTTCTGTTCCTCTTAAAACAGCTTATTTTAAAAGAAATATCCTGAGGCAATTAACAAAGCCAACACAAGCAGCTTTCCAACGCATTAATACATAGACACTGCTCAGGTTTTTTTTCACCAAGTTATGGCTAAGTATACAAATAGCCAATACTTGCAGTTTTCAACAGTACTAGAAAACCCAAAACCTGCCCTATGACCCTCACCCTTACCATTAGTAAAATGTAAATTTGATCAATCATAACCTATAAAGTCATATAACAAAGGGAAGACTAAAGACTGATCATTATCAGTAAATCCATTCAATTCCAGATACCACTTTAGGCTGATGTGTCTAGTACCCTAATGATTAGGTACTACCTAATGACTGAAAAATCATTAATCTAGAAAAAGCATTTCCAAACTAAGGATAACTTCGTAGTTGATGTGCCTTTTTTTGCTATTAAAAGTGCTATTTAACATGCTAAAATGTCTTATGGCACATTGGACTCAACAGCATGTTCTGATGAGGCATCCATTTTTAGCAGTATTTTTCCCTAGAATTTTGTTTGGCATAGTAAACCCCTTTCATATATTAAAATAGTTCTGGTGAAATCAATGTAACATAAACAAACCTTCCCTGACTGAATTCACCCCACCACGGTAGTTTTTAGTGAAACCACAGTAACTGATTAAGTCAGAAAATGATCAAGTTTTTTTTATGGCATCTTGGGTTACTATACTCACTCATGAAAAATCCAAGGTAGTGTAATGGAAACAATATTGGTAAAATAGATGTTGTGGCTATAAGCATCTCCCTTTATATTAGACATTTAGAAGCTTTTAAAAATTTTTAGATGCTAAAGGTTGTGGCAAAACTAGGCTGTGTAGTTGTTCCATTTATAAGCACCTTATTACAGGACAGTTACATGAACCTATAAGGGAGTGTGCTTTCAGTTCAAAAGAGTAATAAAGTGCCTAGCTATATAAAAACCACAAGACTTCAAATTGTAATTTAAGCTAACTGCATTTATACATTAGGGTTAACAAAATCTAGACCCCGTCTATGCAGAGTCAGACTAATTGTTCATACTGTTTTAATAACCACATAAAAAAACTTACTCTTAATTGACTGAATAAGTAGGGTCCACTACTGTATCTTAACAATCAAATTTTATTGCTTTATTCATGTGGTGTTTTTTGCAAGGCACTGTGGTATGGACTAGAAAACTTGGAATGACTCATGAAGAAACCTTGGAATGACACATGAAGCATGATAGGAAAGTCATTCTGAGGCAGGATGCTTTACTGAATTGTTTTCAACCAGGGTATCAAACATCAGGAATGAGTTCAAGTTAAAATTCACAGGAGAATGGAAACATCTTAAGGTCAGTCACTTCACATGCCCATCCTGATACTTTGAATAATCTGGAAAATTGCTGTAAAAAGAAAGAGCAAATATTAAAATAAGCTTTGAATAAAACAGGTCTGGTGACTAACAAATATTTATTAAGGTAGCTGAAGAATCCAAAGGTACTCTTACATTTGCAAATGGTACATAACTTCAGTATAATAAGAAGTGAAGACAGGCCTATCTGAATAAATAATGAAATATCCCTGAGTTATTTTTTTATCTTAGCTTCGCTGAATTTTATGTCTAAGTATCCAAGAGAACTTGCAGTTAAGTAATCATTTTACAAAGAACTTAAAGCACCAAAGCCAACAGGTTTTCCCAGCATAGAATTATTTTGGTTTATAAGCATCCTTTTAAGGCCTGGCCTGTAACACATGCATGTTTCCTCATTCTCACAAAGCTGAAATTCAATCATCTTCAGGTTATATAAACTGCTTGGCTCTCATCCATTTATCAGGAAAGCTTCCAATTGGTAAGTGCAGAAGAAAGGCAAAGTGAAACGTTAAACAGAAATCTCAGTAATTTTAGAAATGTGGAAAACAAACATCTACTTCAATATTAACAGCTTGCATATTAAGATGATAAATGAAGAGAAGACAGACCTTTTTTTTGTAATCTATTTGCAAAGGCAAGTGTCTGTTACTCTTAACAGCAGGCTGCCCCGACACTTTTTTTTTAAACCATGTATCAAACGTTTCTTTTATTAACCTAAAAACATTTGACTCACACATTAAAATGCCAATCAGGTCCATCTCCTCTATAGTGAATCAATTCTTTGCACAAGCTTTATTTTATAAAATATAATCAATTTTGAATTAAGACATTAGATTCTGGTATATGTTAAATCAAGTTCTAACATCTATATGTACATATTTATAAGTTTCTTTGCAAAGACTGATAATGGACTTACAAAACATTCTAAATTCTCATTCCGTTAGGTTTTGTCCGGTCTTACATTTATTCCAACTGGATCATTACCAAGACCTGACCTCCTTTCTGATCTCCTGTGAGTACAAATTAAGCTGGGAGAAGTTTCTGGAGCACCACCCTCTGTGCATATGTGGAACAAGTAATTTGGTTCAGATGAAACAGAATTATGTGGAGTCCTCAGCAGGTGGGTTGAGAACTACGCAGGTAGGACTCACTACTGACCGGTCACCACGTCATCCCAAATCCTTTCAACCCAAGACTCTATCTGATGGGAGCCCCCAAGCCACTTACCAGAACCACAGACAACAAAAATGAAGAGAGCCAATAACCAGGGTCCTACAGACGCCTTCTCTTCGGGGGCATTTCTCTGCAAAAGCGAAAATCCACCATTTCAGATGCAGAGAAACCACTCGGACCCCAGGCTCCCACAGCCTGCACGCCGGTCGCCGGGGCCCTCACCTCACAGGTCTCCCCTTCCGTTCCCGAGCCCCCACAGTCTGGCGGCTCGCAGACTCGGGCCCCTACCCCTCCACGGCACCAGCCCACGGTCGGCCGGATCCGGGAGAAAACGCGACGCGGCCTCAGGGACCCGGACTCAGCTCCGGCTGCGGAACGCAGAGGGGCGCCCGCTCTTTCCTTACCGAGGTCTTGGCGACGTTGCCGCGCTGGGTGATGTTCTTGCTGTGCTTCTCGTTGGCCATACGGATCCTCTGTTTGGCGACCATCTTCGCGGCGCCACCACCTGCCCCGGCCACCCCTCGGACTCGCTCACTCTCCTGCCTCCTCTGGAGCCGCTGCGAGGCGAGGATCGTGGTGCCCGCGCCGCCGGAGCGCCGAGGTTCTCAGGCCAGACGCTAGCTACGGCCGCTGGGCCTGCGCGCCGCAAGCGCGGGGTCTGAGCACAAGCCGGGCGCCGGCCGCCGGCCGCTGACTGACTGACCGAGCGGGGCGGGTGCGTAGGAGGAAGAGAACTGGCCACCGGGTCGTTCTCGCGCCGCCGTCGCCGCCGCTTTGGCCGCCGCCGGGAGCGCGGAGTGAAAGAGGAAGGAAACGCAACGCAACAACGGGAATGTGCAGCCCGCCGCCTCGATCTACTTTGGGTTCGGCTGCCAACGTCAGCACTAGACGGGCTCCGCCCCGCGGAAGTGCGCGCCCCTCCCGCTGGAGAAAGAGGGCGAAAGCCCGCGCACCCTCCCAAGCTCTGTCAAGCGTCGCCCTAGATTTGCGCGTGCGCGTTCGGGCGCCTTTCCGCGTCACTCCGTAACCGGAAGTGAATTGGCCCCGAGGCTGATGGCCCCGGAAACACCAATTCGCTGTCTCCACGCATGAGGAGACGTGTAGGGGCCGGGTTCGGCCCCGGTGAACTCTCACCCGACCGGTTTCTTTTTCCGGGACAACATGGCGCCGTCCACGCCGCTCTTGACAGGTGAGTTCTGAAGAAGCGAGGGACTCCCTTTCTTCAGACTAGTTTCTTATTTTTGTCTTTGCCTTTGAGAACTACCTGAGGAGCCGGGGAGTCTGATCTGCCTTTTCTTGTGGCTTGCGGAAAGGCCAGACTGTTGGCTTTCTTGATATAGCGTGGCAGTCGGAAGTGAAGTCTCCGCCTCTGGGCTTTCGTATTCCCCCGCCCTTTCACCCATCCATCATTCTTGCCTGCGGATTCATCTTCTACAGAAATAGAAGAAGGGGGAGAAAAACAGAATGTGCTAGTTGAAATTTGTGACACATGGGTCTGCAATAGTGGTGTTACACGGGCCCTTGTGAAGTCATTTAGGTCTACAATAAGAACAAAGACAAACATATGAGTTAGTCCTCTAGAATGATCACGCACTTTAAATACACCTGGACTTAAGTAATTCCAGATTCTGGCCTTCCTGCCTTAATGAGGTTTGTAGGACTGAATAGGGAGAGTGGAGCTGTAATGCAGGTTTCAAATGATGAAGGTGTGGTTGGGAGAGGGTGTAGCAGTGAGCATGATAGAGATATTCTAGCAACATTTGATTTTGAAATGGTTATGAGCATATTAGAAGTAGAACATTAGAGGACTTGAAATTTTGAAGCTAAAGACAGAGTGTGTAGTGTTGGAGGAGATAATAAACTTAGGTTGGAAAATGCTGGGGAAGTTGCTTTACTAGGATGTGGCTAAGAGTCTTTGCATATGAATATTACGTAAGGAAAACAGAGTCGGGAAGGAGAAGAAGGCTTTGGTTAAGTTCTGATAACTATATAGAAGGAAAAAGTCATTAAGAGAAAGGTTGTCTGCATTTAAGGAGGGAGGCTATTCCCTCCCTTTCCCCCCACCCCTTGAAAGGAACCTTAAAACATTTTTGCACTTTTTGCCAGTCTACATTTATATTTTTACATTTTAAAATCTTTGTTATTAAGCACCATGCCCACTGATACTCTGTCTTCTGCAGTTTAGTCATCATTTATCAAACGCCGACTATAATCTGCTAGATAATATGCCAGGCAAAGACTGTTTAAAAGGCAAAGTTACATAATAAATTTTTTTTAGGTTCATAAAGGTAGCTTGTTATTCACAGTTTTTAATACTAAATGCTTATTTGAACTCTAATGAAAAAATTACATTTTAAAATCTGATAAATAACCCCTCCTTTAAAAATGCCTACAGTAGTTAGTTCCTCTCTGCTTACAGGGTAGATTCCATCCTATGTAGCATAGTTATGTAACCATTTATAATCCTTGAATTGCTCTTGAGACTCATTTATTTCCTTGCCATCCCATCTTATTTTGTGCTCCATCAATACTGAACTGCTTCTGAGTCCCTTTGAACAACCTGTTTCTTCAGTCTAGTACTATCCTATGCTTCTTCTTGATTTGGCAAACTTTTTCATCTGTTGAAATTAAAATTCATTTTAGATATCATTGCTCTGTGAAGCCTTTCGTCACTCTACCCAGATAGAGTCAGTCACTTCCTGGGCTATTTTTGTACCTTAAATATATTTGAAATTTTATTTCACTTACTAAGTAGGATAATTAGACATTCACTTGCCTTTCTCCCGTGCTAGACTGTGAGTCCTTCAGTGTCAGCGACAGGGTCTTATTCATATCTATCTTCTCAGTACTAGTGCAGTGCCTGGTAGACAATAGATACTCTAAATCAGGGGTCCCCAACCCCCCGGGCCGGACTGGTACCGAGCAAGCAATACCACTTGAGCTTCCCCTCCTGTCAGATCGAGGGTGGGGGGGGGCATTAGAGCCTCATAAGAGCGCAAACCCTATTTTGAACTGTGCATACGAGAGATCTAGATTAGATTTGTCTGTTTAGACTATCCTTTTAAATTAATGAAGGATAGCCACTTTATAGTAAATTAACCAAGGATGACAATTGTCTTACAGTGCTTAAAATCAGGGACTTTGTAAGAGCTTAAATGTTGCCTGTTCAGTCTACTCTTCATATTCTCATATTCTTAGAGGCCCAGAGAGATGAAGTGGTCGGATTCACACTGCAAATTGGCAGGATTAGGATTATACTTATTCAGATTGTTCGACTCCGTGGTCCATTTTTCTTTCAGTAGAACAAACTGTTTGATCTTTTAAACATTCTCAATGTACATATTTCATTCAACAATAGATTATTTTACTTCCAAAATCTTTTGTTAAATTTAGACTCATGGGATTTTAGAGCTGTGAATAATTTGCAGATTAGCCAGTAAATTTTGTTAACCCCAACTCTTAATTGGGAATGAGAAGCCAAAGCAGGTGAAAAAGGGATTTTTTTTTTAAACTCGTATAACCTAAAAGCCTCAGTACTGCTAGATCCAGATACTCACATGGCTTCAGAAATCTGTTTTTCTTTCTTTCTTTCTTTCTTTTTTTTTGAGACAGTTTCGCTCTCGTTGCCCAGGCTGGAGTGCAATGGCGCGATCTTAGCTCACTGCAACCTCCACCTCCCAAGTTCAAGCAATTCTTCTGCGTCAGCCTCCTGAGTAGCTGGGATTACAGGTGTACACCACCACGCCCAGCTAATTTTGTATTTTTAGTAGAGATGGGGTTTCACCATGTTGGTCAGGTTGGTCTTGAACTGCTGTCCTCGGGTGATCCACACGCCTCTGCCTCCCAAAGTGCTGGGATTACAGGTGTGAGCCACCACGCCTGGCCAGAAATCTGTTTTTCTTCATCTGTAGGCTCTTGCTTTCTTCCAGATTAAATTCATCTTTAAACTGACATTCAACCAAATGCCCAGCTCCAAAGGAAAGAACGCATTTTTGCCAGTAGTCTCAGCAAAAATCTCAAGGCTAGCTGCCTTTGACTTTGCTTGGCTCACCTTTGTATCAGTCAACTTTTAATCATGTAGTCAGGACTAAATTATATTCCCACTCCTGGATACTCCTCAAAAGAAAATGAGCGCCTCCTAAAGAAGAGGAGCTGGGTGCTAGGCACATAAAACAGCAATGTCCATTATGTGAAATTCAGATTGTCTAATCTGCTTGACCAGTTGAAGTCACAGATAATTTATTCAAAATTGAGTCATTTTCCTAAACTAATACGTAGTTCAGTGAATGTAAGAGTTGGGAAAAGTATTGTATTTTAAAGATGACTACACCCCTGCCATGGGATCCTTGTTTATTGAAGCCCTGTGTTTTTCTCTCTCTAACTCAGGCCTAGAGCAATAAATAGTATATGAGTGTCTAAAAAGGCTAGTAAGCTTGGAAAAGATTATGTAGATGTTTAATGTATTTCACAAAGCTACTGTGTGAAACTGGCGTTTATTTGTTGTTTTAATGAAAAGAACTGCTTGCCTTCTAGATTTTTCTTTCTGCTAGAACATACTGCCGATCCCATTTGATTGAAGAGGGAAATCACTAAAAACAGGGAATCACACAAACTCAGAATACACTATATTAAGCTAACTACACATTGTATTTAGTTTCACAGATACTTGTCACTAAAAAGAATTCCTTGTTAGAAAGTTACATGTAGAAAAAAATTGTTTCAGTATTGAGAAGTTTTTTAGTCCCTATTTATTTTTGCTTTTATTAGTTTAAAACAGTTTATGTTCTGTTATGGACCTGATTTTGTGTTTTTTCTAATAAACTTTGTATCACAGCTTATCAGGAGTAAATTGAACTATATATGCTTTTCTTAAATTTATTTAATAAAAAAACTAATTAAATCTAGCAAGGCATCTTAGAAGTACAAAATGTCAGTTTGGGCCAGGTGGCTTACAGCTGTAATACCAGCACTTTGGGAGGCTGAGGAAAGCAGATTGGATTGCTTGAGCTCAGGAGTTTAAGACCAGCCTAGGCAATATAGTGAAACCTCGTCTCTACAAGAAATATAAAACTTAACATGGCTTGGTGGTGGTTGACATGATCATGGTTCACTGTGGCCTTGACTTCCCAAGTCCAAGTGATCCTCCTGCCTCAGCCTCTCGAGTAGCTGGGACTATAGGCATGTGCCACCATGCCCAGCTAATTTTTGTAGAGACAGCATCTCCCTATGTTGCCCAGGCTGGTCTTGAATTCCTGGGCTCAAGCCATCTGCCTGCCTCGGCCTCCGAAAGTACTGGGATTACAGGTGTGAGCCACCATGCCTGGCCTGAGCCCTATTTTGTTTTCCAGCTTCATCATCCTCTAGCCACACAGGCCTTCTTTCCATCCCCTTGACGCTCTGTCGTTTTTCTTTCCACGGGGTTTTTACACTTGTTACTGTTCTCCTTGCTTGTTAACTGCCATTGATCCTTTACATCTCAGTATACAAAACACTTAAGGATGCTTTCCCTAACCTTCCATTTTTAGGTCAAAACTCTCTTTTATACCCTCAGTGGTACCATATACCTTTCCTTTGAAGCAAGAAACACAGGTATACGATTTCATATATTTGGCTAATTATTTGATTACTATTTGCAAAGTTCAATGAGGTCAGAGACAAGGCTGATTTTCTTTCCTATTATTTCGCCAGTGTTCAACACAGGGCCTAGGAGGTAGTTTGTTTGTTTTTTTCCCACTAAGCATTTGTTGACTAAATGAATCTATTTATTTGGTTCAGCTTTAGAAGCATTTAATTCAACCATTTAAAAAAGTATGGTCTGGGCTAGGCGCAGTGGCTCACACCTGTAATCTCAGCACTTTGGGAGGCTAAGGAGGGAGGATTGCCTTAGTCCAGGAGTTCGAGATCGGCCTGGGCAACAGTGAGACTCTGTCTCTACAAAAAAAAAAAAAAATAGCCAAGCAGGGTGGCACATGCCTGTAGTCCCAGCTACTTGGGAGACTGAGCCAGGAGCATCACTTAAGTCCAGGAGTTTGAAGTTGCAGTGAGCCTTGATCGTGCCACTGTACTCCAGCCTAGGTGACAGCCTGGGTGACAGCAAGACCCTGTTGCAAAAAAATTAAATAAATAAATTTAAACATAGAAATAAGTATAGTCTAGTTCTGTAGATGACTATTTAATCTTGAACTTTGTTTCCACTTAATTTTTTAGGCTATTACTGTCATTGGGGCCTTAATAAATGAATATGTCTCATTCCACTTGTTCTCTTAGTTTGAGAAATTGTGAATATATTAATATTGCCTTATATTTCTAAAAACTTTAAACATGTACTTTTTAAAATTACTTTATATAAAGCATACAGCTATCCTGTGTTCTAATATTTCCATTTTACAGATTAGGTCACAGATTCAGAGGTGGTAACGTATCCAAGGTTCCACAGGCAGTTGTAAACTTAGGTCAGGCTGTGAACTCATGTCCTCTTTACCACAAGACAGCTGCCTTTCTTTCAGTGGTGACAAAGTTTCGAGTTTTTATTTAAAAAGTTATATATTTCTCAGCAATTATATGATTTTATGTAACAGAGTAAGAAAATACGCCCTTTTCTTGCTAATATTCTATAGTTCAATGAAGTATTTAATGATTTCATTAATATTTTGACTAAAGCTGTTTTTTTAAAAAAGACATTTGTGTTAACGGAGTCTTTATTAACAAAGTAATTGTGGTTCTTTTTATTTTACTTCTTTAGTCCGAGGATCAGAAGGACTGTACATGGTGAATGGACCACCACATTTTACAGAAAGCACAGTGTTTCCAAGGTATGATTTATTTTGTTAAGTAATGTTATAGGGAACATACAGTACAATCTAAAATGGTTTTGTTGGTGGTGTATTTTGAACAAGAAAGGAAAAGAACAGATGAACTCATTTTTATTGTATAATATTAACCGAAGATGAAAAGAATACATATTCTCTATCAAGGAAAATGATCTTCAGATCTGAAAATAGTAACTTAAGACTATTTATAAGGTAGGGGGAGCAATGCTAAGAAAAAGTGTAGACACTAGTGTGATTGAATACAAGCCTTTATTTTACAAGAGTTTTATCTTAAGGAATGAGAAAAACTTGCAAATTTGATAGCCAAATCACGGCCAGTAATCTTAGTGAAATCATAATGAAAAAGATATTAAAAAGGGAGGACATATATATGCACATAGTATATAGCTAGCTAGATTAATTTTTTTTTCCCCAAAGAAACAATGGACAAGTAAACCAAAAACTAGTTAAAAATGCTTATCTATAGGGGGAGAGAGTTACAGGATGCAGGGGACACATCTGTGAAAGAGCTTTGGTATAGTTTTGACTTTGGACCATATAATTGTTTTAAATTTAAAATTTGAATTAAAGGCTGGGCCCAGTGGCTCACGCCTGTAATCCCAGCACTTTGGGAGGCTGAGGTAGGCCAGATCACCTGAGGTCAGGAGTTCAAGACCAGCCTGGCCAACATGGCGAAACCCCGTCTTGGCTAAAAATACAAAAATTAGCCGGGTGTGGTGGCAGGCGCCTGTAATCCCAGCTACTCTACTTGGGAGGCTGATGCAGAAGAATCACTTGAAACCCGGAGGTGGAGGTTGCAGTGAGCCAAAATCATGCCACTGCACTCCAGCCTGGGCAAAAAGATGAGACTCCGTCTCAAGAAAAAAAAAAAAAAGGGAAACTAAAATAAGTGATTCTAGCTTTATATCAGGTTGGTGGCATAACCATATGAAGACCTGCAAAATTCTTTTTTTTGAGACTGAGTTTTGCCCTTGTTCCCCAGGCTAGAGTGCAGTGATGCAATCTCGGCTTAATGCAACCTCTGCCTCCCAGGTTCAAGCGATTCTTCTGCCTCAGCTTTCCAAGTAGGTGGGATTACAGGTGCCTGCCACCATGCCTGGCTAATTTTTTTGTATTTGTGGTAGTGACAGAGTTTCACCGTGTTGGCCAGGCTAGTCTTGAACTCCTGACCTCAGGTGATCCACCTGCCTCATCCTCTCAAAGTGCTGGGATTACAGGTGTGAGCCACCACACCCGGCCTAATAGTTTTCTTTTTAACTGAAAGTTGATATTGTCATTTGAGTCTACTATAGGATAGAGTAAATTAATTGTATTAATGTTGTTAGGCACCAAGATTTTTCAGCATTAGGGTGAAAAGATAGACTTGCCTATATCAGTATGAACTCATGATTTCTTTTCATAAAACATTTGCATTTCCTAGTTCTGGCCAATGAAAAGGCCTGGAAGCAGCAATAACACAGTAGCAGTGAATACCCCATCCTCACAGATTGTGATCTTTAAATACAGTTCTTCACTAAAAGGAACCACTTCCTTGGAGAAGTGGTCAACTCTAGGTCTGGGACAGAAAATGTACAAGTTGAGGTAGCGACTTTTGTGCCAGAAAGCAAAGCTGTAAAAGACTAATGAGATTTTGTTAAAGGGTCGTAGGAAGCAACTTGAAGAGATTCACACCAACCTAAGATGGGAACATTAAGAATTATGAATAGAAAGATAAAGCATGTCAAATATATAAATGCTCCCCCGAAAAATCCCCCCTCCATTTAAACCTTACTGGTCAGCATTGGTGGTTGATGGAGTCCTCACTCATTACTTTGAAAATTGATAAATAAAGGGAAGGAGTCAAGCATTTATCTCGCCTTTCTTATACAAACTGTTTCTCAGAGTAACCAAGTGGTTGATGAGAAAAAGAATTTTATAGACGAATTCCAGTTAATAAATGGAGAATGGATGCTGGATCAGACAATTACCATTTTGTAATCCTCAAGAAATGTATCTAGGCCAGTGGTTCTCAAACTTTACCAAGCATCAGAATCGTCTGAAAAGCTCGTTAAAATCCAGATTGCAGCTCTCTTTCCAAATGTTCAGATTCATTAGATTGGTGGTAGGGCCCAATAATTTGCGTTTTTAACAAATTCCCCAGTGATACTGATGCTGCAAATCTGGGGACCCCCCTTTAAGAACCACTGATCTATGCACATGATCCTCAAAAGATGCTGAAACCTTTAGCTGAACTGTTTGATGACTGTTAATGGGGAACTTTATAATCAGGCTGTTGTCATCTGACTCTACTGACCAATTTTTATTAGGCCCAGTTCTCTAGAACCTTGCTACAGGAAGCATGGGCCCAACCAAGACCAACTATATTGGCATCACTCTTGAGCCAGTACAGAAATGCATCTCAGGCCCTACCCAACTTACTGAATCAGAATCTGTATTTTAGCTAGATCTTCAGATGATTTATATGCACTTTTTTTTTTTTTTTCCAGAGTCTTGCTCTGCCGCCCAGGCTAGAATGGAGTGGTGTAATCATGGCCCACTGCAGCCTCAACCTCCCAGGCTCAAACAATACTCCTGCCTCAGTATCCCAAGTAGCTGGGACTATAGGCACATGCCACCATGCCTGGCTAATTTTTGTATGTTTTGTAGAGATGGGGGTCTCACTATGTTGCCCAGGCTGCTCTCCAACTCCTGGGCTCAAGAGATCCAACCGCCTTGGCCTCCCAAAGTGCTGGGATTACAGGCCTCAGCCACCATGCCTGGCCTGTATGCACATTATTTATTTACTTATTTATTTATTTATTTTTTTTTTATGGAGTTTCACTCTTGTTGCCCAAGCTGGAGTGCAATGGTACAATCTTGGCTCACTGCAACCTCTGCTTCCTGGGTTCAAGCGATTCTCCTGCCTCAGCCTCCCAAGTAGCTGGGATTATAGGCGCCTGCTACCACACCTGGCTAATGTTTTTATTTTTAGTAGAGACGTGGTTTCACCGTGTTGGCCAGGCTGGTCTCGAACTTCTGACCTTAGGTGATCCACCCTCCTTGGCCTCCCAAAGTGCTGGGATTACAGGCGTGAGCCACCACACCCGGCCCTGTATGCACATTAATGTTTGAGAAGCACTACTCTAGAAAACCCGGTCTGGCTGGGCGTGGTGGCTCATGCGTGTAATCCCAGCACTTTGGGAGGCCAAGGTGGGTGGATCACTTGAGCCCAGGAGTTCAAGATGAGCCTGGGCAGTATGGCAAAACCCCATATCTATTTAAAAAACAACAAAAACTATGGCAAAGTTATGTGCTACACTTCATTAGGGTATGCATTCCCAGGGCTGCAGGAGTAGGGGAGAAAGGGAAATGAGACAGGGAAGGAGTTAAAGCAAATATGATGGGATATACTGAGCTGACCACAAATCCACAAAATATAGCCAACTTGCTTGGTCATGTGTGCAAAATGTCTCCAGAAAGGCTGTATGGAACATTTGTACTTCAGAACAGTTTGTTGTGTGGAGACGGGGTAAGAAGTTTACTGCAGCCTCTTAGCCTGTTTGGGTTGAATCTGAGTGCCAGAGCTCCTCTGTGTGCTGCTGCAGTGCATGGTGGAAGCCATGTGGAAGTATGGCCCTTAACTCTGCAGACTCCAAGACAACCAGTGGCGTTAGGAGATGAGGTCTCTTCATTGAATAGTTGAGGCGTGGCAGCAGGAAGAGTTAGGTAGATACAAGGAGGCACATGACTGAATCCAGTACAATCTCAGTATCACTAAGAGTAGAACAGAGAGATAGTTATATGTCTCCTGGTGAGTTATTATACAGTAGGAACTGTACTGTACATATCTTCTACGAAAGTTAAAAAAACTTCAGACTCAGAATTTAGTCGGTCTTTTACATGAGTAGTTCTCAAATGTGGCTGCACGATAGAATGACCTAGGGAGCTTTTAAAAAACCCAGTATTAAATCCAAGTATTGGGTATTAAATGATATTAAGAAGTTAATTTTGTGAGATGAAGTGGCATGGTGGTGATTATGTTTTTAAAAAAATATACTCACTGGTTAGAGATGCATAATCAAGTATAGAATAATATGATGATGACATCTAGTTTTTGCGTTGGAATGTTGTGGCATGAAAGATAAAAGTGGGGAATAGATAAACAAAATTGGCTCTGAGTTAATAGTTACTTAAGCTTGATGATGAGTGCATAGGTGGATTATCATACTTTTTCTCTATTTTTTGTGTATGTTTGAAATTTTTCATTCAAAAAATTACACCAGAAGGAAAGAGACAAAATTTCCCAATTGCCAAGACCAAGAAAATAATTGAATTCTGGATTCTGTAGTTTAGTAAGCTTGTCTTCAGTCTGAAACATGGCTCTAGAATGAGCTACTAAAAGGACAGTTTATAATCATTGAGATAAGGGAGTGTTTATTAAGTCAAAATGAGCTTCCTAAGAACAAATTGTTTCAAGCTTATCTCGTTTCCTTTCTGGGTAGAATTTCCAGACAGAATAATAGAATACACATTAGAATAACAGAACTGTAAACATAATTTTGGCAAAATATCTGAGAAATGAGAAAGTCTTTGGGTTGCATGATGATGACAGAATTGTCATTGGTTAAGATCAGTAAAGTCAGCTGATTAATGAGTTAGTTTTAATTTGAGGGAAGGACTGTTGGTGAGCCACAGGATCTTGTTCAGAGCTCACTGAACAGTCTTGTAAATAATTTAGATGATTGTAAGGACTAACTAATGTTTTAAAAGAGAAAATCAAGATTTAAGTAGGCCTCAGTAGGCTAGAATGATAGGCCAAAACCTGGGTGGAATTTAATGAAGATAATTTTAAAATTCTGCCGTAAGGTTCAGAAATGAGTTGTAAGTGTAGGGTAGTATAGGATGGGGAACATCTTGATCATAGCTGTTTATGTGGGAAAGATTTTTTTTATTTTTATTTTTTTGTGTGGTGGAGTCTCACTCTTTCGCTCAGGCTGGACAGTGGCGTAAGGGCTCACTGCAACCTCTGCCTTCTGGATTGAAGCAATTCTCCTGCCTCAGCGTCCTGAGTAGCTGGGACTACAGGCGCCCACCACCACACCTGGCTAATTTTTGTATTTTTATTAGAGACAGGGTTTCGCCATGTTGCCCAGCTGGTCTCGAACTCCTGACCTCAGGTGATCTGCCTGCCTCGGCCTCCCAGACTGCTGGGATTACAGGCGTGAGCCATTGCACCATGAGAAAGAGATTTTAAAAATGTTTTATTATCTATAAACTGAGTGTAAGCCGTCATTATTGTGTGATTGCAGAAGCACAAATGTCATCTTCATTTGTGCAGATGAATTAATGCAAAGATAGTATAAGGGATGTATCAGTCAGTTCTCAATGCTTTTGTTGTTATTTAGCAATTCAAATTATTTTTTAGCCAGGAAGTTCTCATCTCATGTTGTGACTACACTAATGTACATCTACATGTGCACAGATACAAGTTTCTATTTGGGTATTCATTATCACTGGGTGATGTATTCATAGTAAACATCTTCAGTTCGGAGATACAGTACTTAGAGTTTTGATTACTTGATAGAATATTCCCAAGTAGTTAAGTGAGGAGTCTCTTATTTTTGTTATACTTTCTATATCTACACATGAGAAATTGATGGAAGGCCTACCACACAAACTTATTCACCCAAAAGGGCTCTATTTTTCTCTTAAAATCCATCTGTTAGTATGAAATCATTTTCCAGCTTACTTTACAGTGATAGCATTGCATTTTAAAGTATTTTGGCAGATGAAAGCATTTTGGAATTTTCTGAAATTTGTGCAAGTTCTTAGTTATTAAATTGATAGTGAAATGGTTGATTTTATAATCAGATTTTTTTGAAAAGTATTAATGCTTATTCATTTAAACCTTTTTTTTGTCATTTTCAGAGAATCTGGGAAGAATTGCAAAGTCTATACCTTTAGTAAGGATGGGACCTTGTTTGCCTGGGGCAATGGAGAAAAGTTAGTGTTCATTTACATAACATATTTTGTGTATCATGAATATAAACACAACTGGCATTATTTGAATAACAGATATTTGAGTGTCATTAATAAAATCCATCTTTTAATGTCATGATGTAGTGAGATATTACCTCTCGTTACACAGAATACCTTCAAAGTTGTTCATTTCTATGTATATGCCATGACTTGTTTGAGTTATCTAGTTACTTAGAATTAAAAATTAATGTATGAAAAATATAATTTAATGCTAAAGAAGTTGAGTTGTTTTAAATAGTGCTCTAAGTTATTGGTTGGAGTTTCTTAAATCTGCACTAACACTGCGAAAATAATTCTCTTTACTCATTTAATCCTAGATGTAGATACTTTTTTATCTTTGCTGTTAAATTACTAACAACTGCTTGCAGTTATTATTATTAGTCTTATGTATATAAAAGTGTATGTTATTCAAAAGAACGTTTAGTATAATATATGTTACATAAAATACCAGTTTACAAAATTGGTTGTGCACAAAAAATTATGTTGATTAAATGCTTATATTTTATTAAGAAAACCAGTCCTTTTTAATTTTTCAAGAGTTACTACAACATTTTATTTCATAGACCATGCAAATGCCCAAATATTTGTTGCTCGGCTTAAAGTTATTTACATTGTTTTAAACCACATATAATACTGTTAGGTTTTTCAAAAGGGAGAAAATGCATGCATTAGTTTGAAAAGTAAATTTTAAACGTTGTTCTTTACAATGGTAATGTATTCAGAAGTCTTTCAACTCCCCGGTGAGATTGGATTAATACTTGCTTTTTAAAAATTGACTACTAAAGAGAACATGTTGAATTAGTTGATTCACCTTTTATGACTATAAGTAGCTGGCAGAATTAGCTTTTATAATTTAAAAAAATTGGTCTTTTGTTCTTTTTCTTTTTTCTTTTTTTTTTTTTTTTTCAATTTTAATAGAGACAGGGTCTTGTTATGTTGATCAGGTTAGGTTCAAACTCCTGGCCCCAAGCAGTCCTCCTGCCTTGGCCTCCCAAAGTGTTGTGATTATAGGTGTTAGCCACTATGCCCAGCCGTTTTTTTTTTTTTTTTTTTTTGAGACAGGGTCTCACTCTGTCACCCAGGCTGGAGTGGTGCGGTGGCATGATCTCAGCTCACAGCAACCTCCGCCTCCCAGGTTCAAGCGATTCTCCTGCCTCAGCCTCCCCAGTAGCTGAGACTACAGGCGGACAACACCACGTCTGGCTAATTTTTGTATTTTTAATAGAGGTGGTGTTTCACCATGTTGGTCAGGCTGGTCTCTAACTTGTGACCTCAAGTGATCCACCTGCTTCATTCAGCCTCCCAAAGTGCTAGGATTACAGGCATGAGCCACCTCACCCAGCCTGAATCTACTACTCTCAAATCATTAATAATATAATTATAATGAGTCTTATCTACAATGTTAACAGTTTTAATCTCAGCCTCAAAAAATAGGATGTGATCTCAAAATTTCTTACTCTTTTTTGTGTAACCTATTGTGGGTACTTAAATTTTATTTTTTAATCCATATTTTAGTTTGTATTATTTCAGTAATGAGTCAATAGAAATTTACTAACTAATGGGCTATACTATACTTCTTTTCATTGTCTTTTTTTGTTTGTTTTTGAAGTATTCCTTGTTCTTCTAGCTTAGAGTTTGTTGAATAAGTCTGTTTTTACCTTGGCAGTTATTGTTAATGGTTCACTCATATCCACACTTAACCTTCTATGGGATTCAACTCGGAATCTTTTTAGTATGTCCCCATATGTCATGTCCATGATTTTAATAGATATCTTCTATATTAAGTTCTAGCATTTATTTCATTAAAGTGCTGTGACCACAATGGTACTTATTGTTCTGGGGCAAGAGAACTAGATTTCATGTATTGATTGTGGTCTTTGTTCAGTTTCCGGTTAACTAAGTCAGAAACCGTTACTGATTCTTCCTTAAATATGTTTTTTCTTAATTAAAATAAACATCCTTCATTAAACTAAGAATAACTCTTAAAGACCATCAATTCTGAGTAGGCTCTGGTTGCAAAGCAAAGAAAAAAATAAAGGTTAACAATAGCAACAAGAAGAAAACAAGAAAGCATCTTGTAATTCTAAAATAGGTTATTTGCAGCAGGTTGTAAAGATCTCCATGTAGGTGTATGTGTGTTTAAATACTATGTGGTAATTTTTCATTCTTTTCAGTGACTGCTTATCTTAACCTCAGTTATCTTCCTCAAACCTTAGTAGAACAAAGTTACTTATAGCAACTTCTGGAATAAGATGGAGAGTCTTTTTTTTTTTTAAACACCCCAGAGTGTTTAGTACATAAAAGTGAGTCAGGCCAAACTGATTTCAAAGCTTGGTTGTGGCATTTATCAATTGTATGATCTTGAGCAAATTGTCAAATCATTTTATTTTTCTAAGCCTAAATTTAAGCACTTGTAAAACAGAAATGATGACATTTGTAAGATTGTTGTAAGGATTAAATGAGAAAACGTACATAAAGTGGTTAGATACATAGAAAAAATCCCAAAATGGAACTGCTTTTATCATACAATTATTGTCATTTTTGTCATTGTACCATAATAATTCTTAGAATCGTATCTTTTAGAGATTGCTCTTGAGATTGTAGTAGACATCAAATGTCTCCTTACTGATTTCCTTAGCTGCTATAGCTTCTATTTATTTAAAAAAAAATTTTTTTTAATTGAGATGGGATCTTGCTATGTTGCCCGGGCTGGTTTTGAACTCCTGGGCTCAAGCAGTCCTCCCACCTCAGCCTCCCAACGTGCTGGGATTACAGGCATGAGCCACTGCACCTGGCCCATTTATTCAAATTTAAAAGTATACTTTTGCGGGCCAGACACGGTGGCTCATACCTGTAATCCCAGCACTTTGGAAGGCCAAGGTGGGTGGATCATCTGAGGTCAGGAGTTCAAGACCAGCCTGGCCAACATGGTGAAACCCCATCTCTACCAAAAATACAAAAATTAGCCAGGCGTGGTGACATGCGCCTGTAGTCCCAGCTACTCGGGAGGCTTAGGCAGCAGAATCACTTAAACCCAGGAGGTGGAGGTTGCTGTGAGCCAAGACTGTGCCACTGCACTCCAGCCTGGGTGACAGAGTGAGACTCCATCTCAAATAAAAAATAAAACAAAAGTATACTTTTGCCATTTTCTCTAGCACCTCTGCCTTTCCTTTGGTTTGATAGACCTCAGCTTCTCTATAGATTAGTTTTGTGTTCACTTAAAGGTGTTTTTTTCCTTTTCATCTGAAGGTGGAATCATCCATGTGTCTTCTATTTGATATCATTTCCCAGCACTAGCCTTATATAGGAGCCTTTTGGTAAAATATACATTTTTTTTTTTTTTTTTTTTTTGAGACGGAGTCTCACTCTGTCACCCAGGCTGGAGTGCAGTGGCACGATCTCAGCCGACTGCAGCCTCTGCCTCCCGAGTAGCTGGGATTACAGGTGCC
Organism: Pongo pygmaeus; assembly: GCF_028885625.2. NCBI lineage: Eukaryota > Metazoa > Chordata > Mammalia > Primates > Hominidae > Pongo > Pongo pygmaeus. The sequence goes on from NC_085930.1 coordinate 159,391,379, forward strand.
CACTGCCGTGCCCGGCTAATTTTTGTAGTGTTAGTAGAGACAGAGGTTCTCCATGTTGGCCAGGCTGGTCTCGAACTCCTGACCTCAGGTGATCCACCCACCTCGACCTCCCAAAGTGCTGGGATTACAGGTGTGAGCCACTGCACCTGGCCATTTTTTTTTTTTTGAAGTTAAGGTATTTCCTGCATATTTTCTAGAACCAACTTAAAGTTGATTTTTATGAAAAATGAACATTTTGGGCTGGGCATGGTGGCTCACGCCTGTAATCCCAGCACTTTGGGAGGCCGAGGCGGGCGGATCACGAGGTCAGGAGATCAAGACCATCCTCACTAACACGGTGAAACCCCATCTCTACTAAAAATACAAAAAATTAGCCGGGCGTGGTGGCGGTCGCCTGTAGTCCCAGCTACTTGGGAGGCTGAGGCAGGAGAATGGCATGAACCCGGGAGGTGGGGCTTGCAGTGAGCCGAGATCGCGCCACTGCACTCCAGCCTGGGAGACAGCGAGACTCTGTCTCAAAAAAAAAAAAAAGGAAAAGTGAACATTTTGGAGTGATCTGTATTTGAAAAGAGGTATGAATGTTTTGGTTAGTGTTGACTACTATAAAACAGTATTTCATTGCTGAAATAATTTCTTTTGAAACCAGAGTAAATATTATCAGTGTCACTAACAAGGGACTACTGCACTCCTTCGACCTCCCAAAGGCAGTTTGCCTTGAATTCTCACCCAAAAATACTATCCTGGCAACGTGGCAGCCTTATACTAGTAAGTATTTTCTCAGTGTAAAAATACTCTGACAGGATCAATTATGTTTAGTGGGGGGAAAAGTTATAAAGTTCATAACCTCATACAAAAGTAATTAGTCTTTCTGATAGTAAATAGTGTTTGTGAATATTTATGATCAACAGTGAATCTTGTACTCTCCAAATAAACAATGTATTGAAAGTAATTTCAAGGTATATGGTAAGTTTGTAAAGAGCCATTATGAGCTAAAGGAAAAGAAAAAGCTCAAGGGAAAATTCAGGAAGTAAATAACTGCTGGATAGAGATTTCTGAAGATTAAGAATAACAATGACTTTTAAAATCAATACTTTTAAATAATTATTATGTGAAAGGAAGTACAGTAGACAAAACATCTAAGGGATGTGTATGGGATAACAGATTAGAAAATGTTGTGCCATTTTCCAATATATTTAAAGAGATACCTAATGATAATACATTATATGAACATTTTATATAGCTGTGTTTCATGTAATAAAATAGTTATAGGGGCTTATTTTAAGAAACATTTTCTAATAATGTTGATATTGTTGAATAAGTAAATGATAATAGGTCATTATTGGCTTACAGACCTTCAGAGTTTTTGTTCTTTCAAGAGGTATGAACTCTAATGAATCTTATTTTTCCAAGTAAATGAAAGAGATACTGAGAATCAGTTGAGAATCATGAGTGGGTTATGTAACCTTTTATTTATTTATTTATTTATTTTGGTAACACAGAGGCAAGCTTTCATGATTTAACCCATTTGATAGTAATCCATGTCAAACTTAATAAATAAGAAAAATAATCCTTTTACAAATGTTACAAGGCAATTAGTGAAAAAAAGAATTTTTATTGCAGCTTCTAAAGATGGCACAGCTGGGATTCCCAACCTACAACTTTATGATGTGAAAACTGGGACATGTTTGAAATCTTTCATCCAGAAAAAAATGCAAAATTGGTAAATAAATGGTTTAAAATACTAATTTTTTACATGGTATTTTTAATGTCATCACTGTATAATATTTGTTTTCCTGATATTGATTTAAAAAATAACTTATCAGACAAAAATCTACATTTTTAAGGATTTTGTATGTAGGAATGTAATAGAGCAAAAACTTGATCTTTCTTTCCTTTAGTATTAAGTGGAAAGGAACAATGTTTCTTTTTTTTGTTTGTTTGAGACGGAGTCTCACTCTGTCGCCCAGGCTGGAGTGCAGTGGCCTGATTTTGGCTCACAGCAACCTCCGCCTCCTAGGTTCAAGCAATTTCACCTGCCTCAGCCTCCCAAGTAGCTGGGACTACAGGCACGTGCCACCTTGCCTGGCTAATTTTTGTATTTTTAGTAGAGATGGGGTTTCACCATGTTGGCCAGGCTGGTCTTGAACTCCTGACCTCAGGTGATCCATCTGCCTCGGCCTCCCAAAGTGCTGGGATTGCAGGTGTGAGCCACCACACCTGGCCTTTTCTATTAACATATATTGACTAAAACTATTAGTAACTGACTTAATATCATATTTATAAGTGTTTATAAGTGTTTTTCCTTAAATGGTAACCAATATCATAAATTACTTTAACATGTTAATGTGATGTTACAGTCCGTCTGAATATTTTTTATACTTTTTTTTTTTTTATTGACATAGGTGTCCATCCTGGTCAGAAGATGAAACTCTCTGTGCCCGCAATGTTAACAATGAAGTTCACTTCTTTGAAAACAACAATTTTAGTATGGAAAGATTTATGACATAATTTTATTACTTACTGTAATCGTACACAGTTTTCATTAACTTTTATGACATCATAGGGTTTTCCTAAATACTGTTAATTTATTAATCAATAATTACTGTTACATTCATTTGCATAATTCTTTATAAGTCTGAATTCAGTGAAAATCTGTAACACAAAGGTTTTCTTTTACAGTAACTTTTTATTATCTGGTAATTGCTATTAAGACATTTGAATATCTTCCTGAATTTAATTGCTATTGAAATTCTGTGACACAAATTTTTTAGATATTTTATCGTGTAGAATTTTAAACTTCAGACACTAGTTCTAGTAACCATCAGCTTGTGGCCAATCTTATCTCATCCATACATCTCTCCAGCTACCATCTCTCTTACTAAGTGAAAGCAAATCCCAGATATGGTATACTTTTATATACTTGTTAAATATGTAATTGTAAATATTTCAGGGTAGATTTCTGAAGATTGGGGCCTTTCATTTTTTAAACTTAGCCACAACACCATTATCACAAATTATTAAATATGTGTTCAAATTTCTACTAATTGCAAATGTTACAATTTTTTTTAAAACTCAGGATCCAAATAAGGTACTGCACATTGTGGTTGATTGATATATCTTTTATGTTTCTTTTGGTCCTATAAGTTCCCACTCCATCTTTTATTTTATTCTTCATAATTTATTGTTTAAGAAACAAGGTTATTTGTCTTTCATGTTTTCCCATAGTTTGAATTTTGCTTTTGTATCCCATGGTATAATTTAACATGTTCATCTGTCCCCTATAAATTGCAAGTTGGCTCTAGAGTTGGTCAGCTTCAGGTTCTTTTTTAGGTAAGTAAGGGTAAGACTACATTATAAGGTGGTGTTCACTTCTTTTATCAAGAAGCACATAATGTCTGGTTGTCTTTAATTTTGTAGGCTTAGCTGACATTAATGTTTCATGCCTGGATGCATTATTTCATCAGTGGTTGCAAATTGTTGATACTCTGGTTTTTTCTCCCTCACTTATTTTTCAGCTGTACTGCTTCTATAAAGAAAAATTTCCCCTTCTATTATTTGGTTACCTAGTGCTGCATTTATATAGAAAAGGCGGGATAAATATTCTTGCTTTTATCAATTTTAATATAATGTATTCTATCTCTAGCAACCTTCATTGTAACCAATTAGCTTTTTCCCCATTCTTGTTTTTCAAGAGTGGGCCTCATTCTTTTGTCCAAGCTGAGTGCAATCATGGCTCAGTGCAATCATGGCTCGCTGCAACCTCGACTTCCTGGGCTCAAGCAATTCTGACTCAGCCTCCCAAGTAGCTGGGACTACAGGCTTGCACCACCATGCCCGGCTAATTTTTGATTATTTGTAGAGACAGGATCTCATTATGTTGCCCAGGCTGTTTTTTAGTTCCATTCTTTTTTTTTTTTTCCGAGATGGAGTTTCACTGTTGTTGCCTGGGCTAGAGTGCAATGGTGCGATCTCGGCTTACCGCAGCCTCCGCCTCTCAGGTTCAAGTGATTCTCCTGCCTCAGCCTCCTGAGTAGCTGAGATTACAGGCTTGTGCCACCATGCCCGGCCAATTTTGTATTTTTAGTAGAGATGGGGTTTTGCCATGTTGGTCAGTCTGGTCTCGAGCTCCTGACCTCAGGTGATCCACCTGCCTCAGCCTCCCAAAGTGCTGGCATTACAGGCGTGAGCCACCGCGCCTGGCCTTTTTAGTCTCATTCTTAATGAGCTGTGGATTTAAAAGGTATGTGTTTCAGTCCATTGTAGTTATTTTTCTTATTGATGCTCAAATTGTCTCATCTTTGACCAACTAGTCTTTAGTGACTTCTTTGCTATATGGTAAGACAATTGTACATTTCTAACCATTACACCTAGAACTGGCTAATTTTTCAGGAAACCCTGTCTCCTTTTTGGTGTGCTACTTTTGAATAGCTATTGATCTCTGAAATTGAACAAAGAAAAAGTATTAGCTCTTGATCTCATTGAAGGAAACATTAGAAGGAAATAGGGTTTCTTGAAAAATTGGCTGAGTCTAGCAAAAAAAATGGTATTTAGGTTCTAGGGATTCTTATTTGCTGTTGCATTGATCATTGTTTCTAGGCCCTTTTTTTTCTATTTAAAAGATGTAACAATCATAATTTTATTTAAATTAAAGTTTTAAATGTATAGTTTTATTTCAATTAAAGACTACAAGGTTTTTATTTAACTTCTTCTATCTTATTGTCACCACCAAGAATCTTGTTACTCTGGAATACCAGGGATGATAATTTGAGAATATCACATTCACATAAGTATTCATTTGGTTTCTTCCACATTGTCCACAGGGTATTCTTAGAATCTTAATACTAAAAAGTAACACTATTACTGAAAATAATTTTTTAAAAAGGGTTTGCAGTTATTTTTGTCTTTAGAGCATCCCATTACTGATTGTACAGTTTTGAGTATATCATAGTTAGAATAGGAATTGGTAACTTTGTTCACACGTACCAAAGATGGCATGTAGGCTGATTTTGAGCAGCATCCAATCAGTATAGTTATGCATTTTATTTTCCTGTGTTTGAGGCGCACTGTCACCTCACTGTTTCTGGGTTAGCTTGTTTTCTTGTCTTATTCTCCTCTTTGTGAGCATGTCAAATGAAGAGGGATCACCACTTTGACAGTTTGGTGTGCTGCTTTTGAAAAGCCATTGATCTCTGAAATTGAACAAAGAAAGTATATTAGCTCTTGATCTAATTAACTAGGGTAGCAGTTTTATTAATAATAGCATGGTTCAGACTGCCTGGAATAGAGTAAGCTCTTAATATCAGCCGTTGTTACTGTGGTTGTGATCATCATTATCATGCATCTGTTTATCACATTAAGTTACAGAATTTCCGTATCCACATTCTGCAGTAGCAGGCCAAGGTTGATCTTTCCCTTCTAATAGTCTCTAAGACCACTTTATTTCAGCGATTGAAGAGAGGATAACTGACATTTATCAAATACCTACCATGTGCCTGGCACTGTTCTCTTAAAACCAATTACTGAGAGTTGGGTGGTATAATCCCATTACTTGCCTAAGCTCACACTGCAAGTAAATGACTGAGTAGAAATTGAAGCCTACATTTGTCTTGTTCCTACCCCATGCTTTTTCCACTGTGTTATTGTGTCTCACCAGGAGGAGACTATAGTGAGTAGTATTAGTGTGTAGTTATAGTGATCTTTTATAATGTATTCAGAGTTTAACCTGTTCCTTTTAGGTTCTCTCATCAATCTGATTTACTCTTTTTTTTAGACACCATTACAAATAAATTGCATTTGCAAAAAATTAATGATTTTGTATTATCACCTGGACCCCAACCATACAAGGTAATTGCTGTTTTTGTTTATGTGTAATATTATGTGTTTAAACCTTTTCCTAGTTTTTTTGTGATTGTAAAAACATGTCCATCTCAGTTTTTATTCTTCAAAAAATTAAGTAATGATTTATGTCTATGTATCTTAGGTGGCTGTCTATGTTCCAGGAAGTAAAGGTGCACCTTCATTTGTTAGATTATATCAGTACCCCAACTTTGCTGGACCTCATGCAGCTTTAGCTAATAAAAGTTTCTTTAAGGCAGATAAAGTTACAATGCTGTGGAATAAAAAAGGTATGCTAAGTATTTTATCCCTCCTTTTGTTTATCAGTTGTTAATTTAGGCTGTATTCCTATGTGTATAACAGAAGAATCAATGCCCATTTAATTTGTGTTTTAAATCTAATTAAAGTTTTTACTGTTATAGCTACTGCTGTGTTGGTAATAGCTAGCACAGATGTTGACAAGACAGGAGCTTCCTACTATGGAGAACAAACTCTACACTACATTGCAACAAATGGAGAAAGTGCTGTAGTGCAATTACGTGAGTATTCCAGCAGTCTTCCTTTGATTAGAAACAATGATAGTAAAAAATACTATGCCATAAAGATGATATAATCTAAATTCTTGATCAAAAGATAGACTTCATATACCTTAATAACCTTTAAGATAAAATTCTTCTTAATTAAGAAACTTAAAAATCATCCTCAAACATACCTTATGTTGGCAGAATACAATTAGTTATTTGAGTTACGCCAGTGTTTTAGAAGTGAACTTCCTGAGTGAGGTAATTTCATTGTAGTAGCTCTTTTGGAACTTACTTAGCTAATTATGACAGCAAATTGTTTAATACTGTCTTTAGAATTGTTAGTAATATCCAAGAGGCCAGGCATGGTGGCTCGTGCTTGTAATTCCAACACATTTTGGGAGGCTGAGATGGGAGGATCATTTGAGCCCAGGAGTTCAAGACCAGCCTGATCAACATAGAGAGACCCTACCTCTACAAAAAATAGAAAAAGTTAGCCAGGCATGGTGGCGTATGTCTGTAGTCCCAGCTCCTCAGGAGACTGAGGCAGGAGGATCACTTGAGCCCAGAAGTTCAAGGCTGCAGTGAGCTATGATAATGTCACTGTACTTCAGCCTGGGTGAAAGAGCGAGACCCTGTCTCAGAATAATAATATCCAAGAATGTTACCACTTCATTTGTTGTTTTAATGAACTAAAACTTTAAAATAATAGTTTTAAAATACTGATAGCGTCCTAATTTTCTCATTTTGAATTGAACATGTGTAAGTAGGGTAATCTATCTTTTAAAAAAACTATTTCCATTGAAGTCAGAGAAAAAACAAGGATGGCTCCCCTTTTCACTTTATTTTAATAACATTCTGAAATACCTAGTCACTATAATCAGCAGAAGTAAAATATATACAGTTTTGAAAGAAAGCAAAATCATCTCTGCTCATGTAGATGAAGTCACACTATAACAGCTACTTTAAAAAAATGAAAGATTCCATATACAGCAAAAAATAATAAGAACAAATATATAGGGCCAATGAGAAGAAAACTTTAAAACTCTTCAGAGAGACAAACTATGACCTTTACTAAGAAGAATTATTTTTATAAAGATGTCATTTCTCTCCTGTCAGTCTAAAACTAAATTTAAATGCTAACTGATTTTTTTTTTAACTAAATAAACTGGCTGTAAGGTTGGTGTTGAAAAATGAACACACAAGAATATTTTGGAAACTTGTGTAAAAGAAGAGCAGGGCAGGGGAAGTTATCTGGAGTTCTGACACTACCAGATATTAAAATGTACCCAGCACTTTGGGAGGTTGAGGTGGGCGGATCATGAGGTCAGGAGATCAAGACCATCCTGGCTAACATGGTGAAACCCCGTCTTTACTAAAAATACAAAAATTAGTTGGGTGTGGTGGCACATGCCTGTAATCCTAGCTACTCGGGAGGCTGAGGCATGAGAATTGCTTGAACCCAGGAGTGGGAGGTTGCAATGAGCCAAGATCGTGCCACCGCACTCCAGCCTGCTGACAGGGTGAGACTCTGTCACAAAAAAAAAAAAAAAGTAAGCCAATTGTAATTAAGACAGTTTGGTTGTGGTATGTGGATATACTGGTAAAACTGATAAATCAGTGGAAGAGAACAGAGTCCAGAAATAGATCCATACTTTTGTAGACATTAATATATAATAAAGTCAGCATTTGAATCAATGGAGGAGAAAATATTGATCATTTAATATATGGTTTGGGATAACTGGCTAGCCATTTGAAACAAAAGGTTATTATCTTCTTCACAAAATAAATTCTGGTTGGGTCAAAAACTTATACATAAGACTGCAGAGGAATTAGAAGAATATATGGGAGAATTTTTTTTCTAATCTTAAGAGTAGAAAAAGACTTTTTAAACAAAACAGAAGTACTAAGGGGAAAAAATAATGAATTTGACCATAGAGGAATAATGGATTATTACAATGAGAGAAGAAAAGAGTCCATAAATTAAACAAAATGAACAAAAAGTTGGGGAAAATATATTTTTTAAATAGTCAAGTGATGAGTATGAGGAAGGGCAAATTTTCTTAATATATCAAGTAAGCCAAGTAAAAGCCCAATAATTGGAGAAAACTAAAATAGGCATAGGATAGTAAAAATTAGTCCTCAGAGCCGGTGTGGTGGCTCATGCATATAATCCCAACTATCTAGGAGGCTGAGGTGGGAGGATTGTATGAGCCAAGAAATTTGAGGCTGCAGTGAGCTAAGATCCCACGGCTGTACTCCAGCCTTGGTGACAGAATGAGACCATCTCTTTAAAAAAAAAAAAAAAAGAAGAAAAAAATCAGCCCATAGAAAAAGAAATAAAATTACTTATATTAAAAGATGCTTAACTTATAATTTAAAAAATAGAAATGAAAACAAGATAGACATTTTCACTTAGTAGGCTGATGAAGATAAAAATAGGAAACTACACAGTATGGTTGAAGTATAGTGAGGGGGAAGCCTGCATCATCAAAAACTGCTGATAGAGGCTGGGCACGGTGGCTCATGCCTGTAATCAGTCCCAGCACTTTGGGAGGCTGAGGCAGGTGGATCACCTGACATTAGGAGTTCAAAACCAGCCTGACCAACATGGCGAAACCCGATCTCTACTAAAAATACAAAATTAGCCCGGCATGGTGGCTCATGCCTGTAATCCCAGCTACTCAGGAGGCTGAGGCAGGAGAATTGTTTGAACCTGGGAGGCAGAGGTTGCATTGAGCCGAGACCGTGCCACTGCACTCCAGACCGGGCAACGAGAGTGAAACTCCATCTCAAAAACAAAAAAAAACTCTGAAAGGATATCCAAGAAATATAACAGAGGGTTGCCTTTGTGTAAAGTGACGTGTGTTTGTGGCTTTTTTTTTGAGATGGAGTCTTGCTCTGTTGCCGAGGCTGGAGTGCAGTGGCATGATCTTAGCTCACTGCAACCTCTGCCTCCCAGGTTCAAGCACTTCTCCTGCCTCAGCCTCCCGAGCTGGGATTACAGGTGCATGCCACTGTGCCCAACTAATTTTTCTAGTTTTAGTAGAGATGGGGGGTTTCACCATGTTGGCCAGGCTGGTCTCAAACTCTTGACCTCAGGTGATCTGCCCACCTCGGCCTCCCAAAGTCCTGGGATTATAGGCGTGAGCCATCGCACCTGGTCTTTTGTGGCATTTTAAAAAATATAGGGCACAGTGGCTTATGCCTATAATCCTAGCACTTTGGAATGCCAAGGCAGGAGGATCCCTTGAGCCCAGGAAGTCGAGGCAGCAGTAAGCTGTGATCATGCCACTGCACTCCAGCCTGGGCCACAAAGTAAGATCCCATTTCTATAAATAAATAAATAAATAGATAAATAAATAAATAAATAAATAAAATAGTTTGTATTTTGATTATCATCTGCACGTATTACCCCTTCCAAAAAAAAAAATTTGTTTATTAATAGTAACAAACTATTACTATAAGGCCATATTACCAAAATGTTTAAAAGAAATTAAGATTCAGTAGGGGTTCTTAAATAAATTTATGATTATACATTAATCCCCCTAGTATATAATGTAAGAGTATTTATTTTAATGTTAACATTCTTTGAAATTTTTTTATCTGTTTGACATGTTTGTGAGTACTATATGATGGTAACTTTTGCTAACAAATATTTATATAGTTCTTTATTGCTAATTTGGGCTTTATATTCTTTTTCTAGCAAAAAATGGCCCCATTTATGATGTAGTTTGGAATTCTAGTTCTACTGAGTTTTGTGCTGTATATGGTTTTATGCCTGCCAAAGCGACAATTTTCAACTTGAAATGTGATCCTGTATTTGACTTTGGAACTGGTCCTCGTAATGCAGCCTACTATAGCCCTCATGGACATATATTAGTATTAGCTGGATTTGGAAATCTGAGGGGACAAATGGAAGTGTGGGATGTGAAAAACTACAAACTTATTTCTAAACCGGTGGCTTCTGATTCTACATATTTTGCTTGGTGCCCGGATGGTGAGCATATTTTAACAGCTACATGTGCTCCCAGGTTACGGGTTAATAATGGATACAAAATTTGGCATTATACTGGCTCTATCTTGCACAAGTATGATGTGCCATCAAATGCAGAATTATGGCAGGTTTCTTGGCAGCCATTTTTGGATGGAATATTTCCAGCAAAAACAATAACTTACCAAGCAGTTCCAAGTGAAGTACCCAATGAGGAACCTAAAGTTGCAACAGCTTATAGACCCCCAGCTTTAAGAAATAAACCAATCACCAATTCCAAATTGGTAAGTAAAGTTTTACTACTTTTATAGAAAAAAAGTTTATTTTGGGCCAGGAGTGGTGGTTCACACCTGTAATCCCAGCACTTTGGGAGGCTGAGGCGGGAGGATCACTTGAGGTCAGGAGTTTGAGACCAGACTGGCCAACATGTTGAAACCCTGTCTCTACTAAAAATAACAAAAATTAGCTGGGCATGGTGGCGCATGCCCGTAGTCCCAGCTACTCGGGAAGCTGAGGCAGGAGAATCACTTGAACCCGGGAGGTGGAGGTTGCAGTGAGCCGAGATCACACCACTGCACTCCAGCCCGAGCAACAGAGTGAGACTCCGTCTCAAAAAGAAAAAAAAAAAACCAGCCTTTCTCTTGGACTAAACAAAATGTATGACTGGTCTGAAACTTCTTAATTTCCATCGAAATGTTCTATTTAAGCAGTATTGTTTTATTTATGTAAAATTATATAAAGACATATGATATTTATTTGTATTTATCATATTTATTTAGATTTAAAAAGAAAGTATACAGTAGACTTCGGATTTTTCCTATTTCTGTATCGGAATTTTCCTTACCTCAGATAAAAACAAAAGTAACTCCAACCCATCCTGCTTTCTTAATCTGTGCATGATGGCACAATTCTTTGATCCATAAAAGTAGTAGGTTTATTTTGGTGAGGGGGACAAATTGATACAGAAAATAATACTTTGAAAATGGTGATGAAATTAGGTAAGAACTTAAAATCAGGATTTTTTTTTTGAGACAGAGTCTCACTCTGTCATCGAGGCTAGAGTGCAGTGGCGCGATCTCTGCTCACTGCAGCCTCCGCCTCCTGGGTTCAAGCAATTCTCCTGCCTCAGCCTTTTGAGTAGTTGGGATTACAGTGCCTGCCACCACGTCCAGCTAATTTTTTTATTTTTAGTAGAGACGGGGTTTTGCCCTGTTGGCCAGGCTGGTCTGGAACTCCCAACCTTAGGTGATCCACCCTTCTTGCCCTCCCAAAGTGCTAGAATTACAGGCGTGAGCCACTGTACCCAGCCAGGATTTTTTTGTTAACATTTAAGATTTCTACTAAATTTTTGCTTTTTTATGTGGCATGATGATTGTGTGGTCCTGTCAAATCATTTTAGTTGAAGTAGCTATATGCCCAGTAATTAGAAATGTTTACGTGTATCTAATTCCAGAAACGAGCTAAATTACAAAGAAAATACTGTCAAGAAATTACTAGAAACAAAGACAGTGTAGTAGATAACTTCACAAAGGAGGAGGGTTACACAGCAGTAGGGGGAAAAAGTGTTGGGGTTCATCCCCCACAGAAAAAAGTTTTTTATAAGTAAAAATTTATATATAAATTGTACTTAAAGAATATTTATTAGCTTTCCAAAAAGACCTTCACCTTTTAAGATGTGTTCGTTGGTCCGGCGTGGGGGTTTCCATCTGTAATCTCAGCACTTTGGGAGACCGAAAGTTGGGTCTCCCAACTTTCGTTGGGAGACCGAATAGTTGGGCATGGTGGTGTCTGCCTGTGATCCCAGCAACTTGGGGGTGTTGATGTGGGAAATTCATTTGAGCCCAGGAGGAGGAGGTTGCAGTGAGCTGAGAAATTAAAATGTGTTCATCAAAAACAGGCCCATAATAATTGATATAACTGAATAAACAAAGTTTATTAATAAGAATGAAATTATGCATAATGAGCACATAGTACCAAAACCAGAAAAAACTCATGATTTATAGGAGTTGTGTGGATTTTTTTAATCTCAAGTGGAAGGCTCTCAGTGGCTACATGATGCTCATAAGTGTGGAAGAGACTTGTAACTTATCTCTTCTTCCTGCATCATTTTTCATCAAAGTTCGCCTGAGCAGAAACTTTTCAGCCAAAGCAAACTACTACAGAAGAGCCCACTATTGAAAGAATTTTCATATTATGTATAAAACAAATGTTCAGCAAATATTGTATAACTTAAGTAGCATTTTATGCAACATGGATACAAATGAAATGAAAGAGCCTTGCACTCCAAATTTGTCTGCTGTTCTACAAATGTGGGTTCTCATACTATTCAGTTTGTTTCAAGTAGAATATGAACATACCCAGAACTTTGATGACCTGAAATAGTTAATGCATTTGCTAAGATAAGGTCACTTTATGGTTTCTTATTTATTACTCTGCATCTTAAGTGTTTGAGCTCTGCTCATTTCCATATAGGACTTATAAGTAAAATGCAGATCTGAGACCTAGTACTCAGGAAACTTCATGGAGAGCTGGTACTTTTGATGTGCTGAGTTATGATAGAGTCTGAGAGACAGTTAACATTAAAATAATAGCAATATAGATAGAAATCAGTAAGTACATGAATCTGATAGAGAGTTGTAGTGCCATCACTTATACTGTATGTCGTCTAAAACTGTTCTGGAGATACATTGAACCTATAATTCACCATCTTTTCTATTGTGGAATATAGTTGTTACATGGTTACATGAATATCTGATGTTGGAAATGATTGTCTTCATTGTATAATCTGACAAACCATGTAATTTTTTTTTGGTCTCTTCATATGTCAATCCCAGGTTTGTAATTATCTAGTTAATTACTCCTTTCTATTTCATTTATTTTCTTATAATCTATTCTTGTTTTTTCATTTGCTTTTATTTTTAATCTTCTAATTTCTGATTTTACAAGTAAAGATCTAGCAAGTAATTCTTTGTGTGAAGAAAACAAGCGAGGCAACTGGGTTTCTGTTGACAATAGTTAGAACCAAAAAGGCCTCAGAAGAAGCTGTTGTTGGGATCTAGTTTTTATAAGAATCATGTGTCTGTAGCAGTGCTAAGAAAAATTCTGTTTGAACAAAACTAAAGTGAATTTTGCCAGCTCTGATATGATTGAAAGATATAGCAACTAATAGGAAGACCCCAATTAAATCCATCCTGACAGTTGGGAGTGTGCCACTAGCAATGAGTTTCGAAATAATCTTTGCTAATGATCTTAAATTTGATAAAATAAGTTTATCCTATATTAGCAGAAGTGTATAATTTGTTGTTGTAGGTGTTTACAACATGGACTCCATTTCAAAATTATTTTACATTTTCCATAGCATGAAGAGGAGCCACCTCAGAATATGAAACCACAATCGGGAAACGATAAGCCATTATCAAAAACAGCTCTTAAAAATCAAAGGAAGCATGAAGCTAAGAAAGCTGCAAAGCAGGTATTTGGGGCACTAATCTCATAACAAAACAAATAGTCAGTTATGGCTGGGCGCAGTGGCCCACGCCTGTAATCCCAGCACTTTGGGAGGCTGAGGCGAGTGGATCACTTGAGGTTAGGAGTTCAAGACCAGACTGGCCAACATGGTGAAACCCTGTCTCTACTAAAAATTCAAAAATTAGTTGGCCATGGCTTATAATCTCAGCTACTCAGGAGGCTGAGGCAGGAGAATTACTTGAACCTGGGAGGTGGAGGTTGCAGTGAGCCATGGTTGCGTCACTGCACTCTAGCCTTCCAGCCTGTGTGACAGAGAGAGACTCCATCTCCAAAAAAAAAAGGCAGTTAAGTTAGCTTTAAGCCTTAAAGTTTAAAGAATTGTCCTAAATACTTGACTGTGACCAGGTGTGGTGGCTCATGCCTGTAACCCAACACTTTGGGAGGCCAACGTGGGAGAACTGCTTGAGCCCAGGAGTTCGAGACCAGCCTGGGCAACATAGTGAGACCCCCGTCTCTACGAAAAATTTTTTGCTGGGCATGATGGCATGTACCCCGTAGTCCCAGCTACTTGGGAAGCTGAGATGGTAGGATCACTTGAGCTTGGGAGGTTGAGGCTGCAGTGAGCTGTGATTGTACCACTCCAGCCTGAGTAACAGAGCAAGACCATGACTCGGAAAAAAAAAAAGAAAAAGAAAAAAAGCACAAAAAACCTTGGCTCTTACATTATAAAATGTAGTTGGAGTTAGACTTAAATAGGCAGAATATCTTTCTTTTGTGTTTGCCTATGAATTTCTAAGTAATCCTGTCTGTATGATGAGTGACAAAAGAAACTGGACTTGACATCATAACCTGAGATACTAATGGTATTATATAAGCATGTTACTTGCTGTAGACCCTTTTGGTGGCACTTGTGTGAAGTGCTGTAGTTTGCTTTCCTTGAAGTATGTATTTACTAAGAGAAGCTGGAAATTACATGACTTAAGCCATTTGGGCACTCAGTATTATAGTACTATATGAAATTATTTATCTGGGAATCGAAATACCAGAAGTACCCAAATAATGGGATATTTCCAAAATAGTTTCTTATTTGATTATGTAGTTGAAAAGCCACACCAGTGTAAATAATTGACAAATTGTGATATTGTATAGCTCAGTGTAAATAATTGACAAATTGTGATAATGTGATTGGCTGGGCTGGGGATATCTGGTTAGTGAAGTTATGGTGATCACATTTTTGCAATTCAGGTACAGTACATGTCTCAATCCATTCAGGCTGTTACCTTATACTAGGTAATTTATAAACAAATTTATTGCTCACAGTTCTAGAAGCTGGGGCGCTGGCAGATTTGGTATCTGGTGAGAACCCGTTCGTCATAGATGGCACCTTCTTTGTGTGTCCTGCCATGGTGGAAGGGACAGTGGAGCTCTCTTTGGTCTCTTTTATTAAGCTACTAATCTCATTCTTGAGTGTGGAATCCTCATGACTTAATCATTTTCCAAATGCCCCACCTTTTAATACTATTACATTGGGTATTAGGTCCCAAACTATGAATTTGAGGGAAACACCAATATGTCAGACCGTAGCAGTGGGGTAGGGTTTTTGGATTTTTTGTTTTTGTTTTTTTTGAGACACTCTCTGTCTCACTCTGTTATCTAGGCTGGAGTGCAGAGGCATGATCACGGCTCACTGCAACCCCAAACCCTGAGCTCAAGTAATCCTGCCTCAGCTTCCCAAGTAACTAGGACCGTACATGTACACCACCATTCCCAACTAATTTTTTTATTTTTGTAAAGATAGGTTATCGCTATGTTTTTCAGGCTGGAAATGGGGGTAGGTTTTTTTGGTTTTGTTTTGGTTTGGTTTTTGTTTTTTGAGACCGAGTTTTGCCATGTTGCCCAGGCTAGTCTCAAACTCCTGAGCTCAAGCAGTCCGTCCACCTCAGCCTCCCAAAGTGCTTGGATTACAGGCGTGAGCCACTGTGCCCATCCTAGAAAGGGCAGATTTTTAACAGCTGGTTGCTATATCACCAGTACAGTCTTGCTGATAATTCTTGAATTTTGACAGGTCTAGGCTGGTTATGTTTTGGGAGGCAGTTACTATTTTAAGGTGTAGAATTGTATTATGCAACCATATTCTGCTAAAATCTGGACTTTTAGAAAAACCATTCTGCTCATTTGTAGTTAATATGTTTCATCCCCAGAAGTATCTTTTAATTGGTCAGCTTTAGGTTATTCCAAGTAAAAATTATCTATTCCCTGCATTTGATATTAGATTTGTATAAAAGCAAGTCTTGTCCCTTCATCAGTACAAGTAGGGACCTCTACTGGCCCTGGATATTACAACTCATTAGTAGTATCCTTACAACTTGATAACTAAGATGCCCTTTGAGTTTTAGGGCCTCTCTGAAATGCACTCAACTTAGAATTCTATTTTTATAAGCAAAGTTTCTTCCACTTTATCAAAAGATATTTTTAATATGACCATTGGTGATACTGGACTAAGATTCCTTTATACTTATTATATAAATAATTACTTACATAATTACATATGATTATAATTAATAATTATAACCATTAATATACTAAATCATAATTGTATTAATTATATAAATAATATACAAATTCTATTAGTTTATACATTTTATAATATAAATTGATAATTATTTCACATTTAATATAATGAAATTATTATTGTAAATAATGGTTATTTATAACTCAGTTATAAATGTGTAACTCTTTATAGCTCATGGTAATAGTGTGATCAGCTGGGCTGATCAGTTATAAATTTACAACTCTCAGTTATATGTTTATACCTGTCAGTTTTTTTTAAAAGAGCCAATACAGTCATCAAGCACCTACACACGTTTTTTACTAAAGATGATACCAAAGGTGATACCAGTAATCCCTCATTGTGGAGTTGCTTTTTGAATTGTTTTTCCAGTAATAGCAAAGGTTTTCAACTTGCAAGATAAACTATTCAGTATGTATTTTGGGGACGACTGGCTGAAGTTAGTAAAAGTTGTGGCTGTGTGATGGAACAAAGCTAAATGGCCCTTGACAGAATCTCACCTTATCCAGGCCTTCTTAGTCCTGACTCTGAAGTAAATAGTCAAAGATAGAGCAGTCAGATGTATATAATCTAACTAGTATTTTTATAAACTGGTGATAATTTTATAAGTTTGTTGACTTTACCAAAAAAGAGTTGAAACATAAGAATTTAATCTTACTATATATACGGCCTTTCTAGAGAATGGCTAGAACTTAAGTATAATAATGCAGACATTTCAACTTGTTCTTGGTTAGTTTGTGGGGAAAAATAAATTTTATATATCACTTAATTTTAATGGTTTTTCACATGTATAACATTAACCTTTCTTCCTAGAGAGTTATATTCTTAGCTCATTACAAACAACTAAAATTTTATATTTTTAAAATCTGATATCAAAAGTGAATTTTGATAGGCAGAATATCCCCTTTTCTTTTATTGAATCTTCTACTTTAATTTTATATTGTGAAAAATATAAAACTGCCTGTTACCAGAACTTACCGGCTCCTTAAGAGGAGAAACAATATTTTCTTTCGAATTCTCAAAGTGCCCAATAATTTGTTTTCGTGTAGAAGGTAAAGAATTGTTTATTAAAGAGTACCAAAAAGTGAAACCAACATGACTTTAAAAAGAAAAATTGGCTGGGCGCAGTGGCTCACACCTGTAATCCCAGCACTTTGGGAGGCTGAGGTGGGCGGATCACCTGAGGTCTGGAATTCGAGATCAGCCTGGCTAACATGGTGAAACCCCATCTCTACTAAAAATACAAAATTAGCTGGGTGTGGTAGCAGGTGCCTGTAATCCCATCTACTTGGGAGGCTGAGGCAGGAAAATCGTTTGAACCCGGGAGGTGGAGGTTGCAATGAGCTGGAGTCACGCCACTGCACTCCAGCCTGGACTCTGTCTCCAAAAAAAAAAAAAAAGAGAAAAATTGACTTCAATTCTGTATTTTCTAAAAACTCTTAGGCAGACTTTTAGAGTTGAAGATCTAGAAGTGATACCCTATTCTATGTTCCCTGAGGATGCTTTAGAAGTTCAGAGTATCCTACCCAGCACTCTGAGTAAAAGGTTATGGAGACCTGGAGCATTATATATATATTCCACTGGAAATTCTATAAGAAGTAGAAACCCTACCTTGGAGCCAATAAATACTTACATAACTTTTTTCCCCTCTTACCAAAATATATATCTTGTCATAATTATAAAGGAAGAGTCATTCCTTTACTTTTTTATTTATTTAGCCTGTGCAACGAAGCAAGTATTATGCTAGGGGCTCAGTTCTAATGGGGAATGGTAGAATATGGTGTTACCATAGGGAAAAATACTGGGCATTATGAGAGCCTGGGAAAGGTGCGACTATCCAGTCTTAAGGTGGGGAGATTTTCCAGAAGACTTAAAGGATAAGTAGGGTTCAGCCAGGTGACTTGTGGGGGGAAGGTGTTCTAGGCACAAGGAACAATATATAGTAGTCTCCCTTTATCCTGGAGGGGCAGAGCTATGCCTGAAACCACAGATAGTACCGAACCCTATAGAGACTGTGATACACAGTAAGAGATTAACAGTAACTCATAAGAAAATAGAGCAATTATAATAATATACTGTAATAAAAGATATGTGAATATGGTCTCTCAAAATATCTAATTGTGTTGTATTCACCCTTTTTGCGACAATGTGAGATGGTACAATGCCTGTGTGGTAAGATGAATGACCATGGCTATAACATGCAGTTCGAGGTGCAGCTGCAAAACTAGCACTAATCTCTTTTTTCTTCTTCCCAAGTTCATGGATAGGTTTAATCTTACTGTAAATCATAGCAAATCAGCATACAATATTTTTTATTCCTTATTAAGAACTTTCACCTTTTCACTTAAAGGGAGCACTTTACGGCTTCTCTTTGGCATATCCGAGTTGCCAGCATCACTACTCTGCACTTTGGGACCATTATTAAGTAAAATAAGGGTTACTTAGACACAAGTACTGTTGATACCATGACAGTTGATCTGATAACCAAGACAGCTACTAGTGAAAAATAGGTGGGGAGCGAATACACTGTGGATACACTGGATAAAAGAATGATTCTCGTTCTAGGCAGGATGCTGAGAGATTTCATCACACAGCTTAAAACTTATGAATTGTTTATTTCTGGGATTTTCCATGTAATATTTTTGGGCTGCAGTTGACCTTTGGGTACTGAAACCATGGTTAAGGGAGACTGCTGTACACAAAGGCCAGGGGCAAGAGTATACAGCACCTTAGTGGAAATAAAAGTCATTCAGAATCAGTGAGGAGGGACAAGAAAAGTTATCAGAGGTCTGATCATATTGGAAGCATTATGGTATCCCTTTAAGGGGAAAAAAGTTTTGTGGTACTTTGTTGCAGAGCTGAATTGATCTGATTATAAATTAATATCTGTAGGATTCTTATTCTTGTAGCATAATCCATTACAGGTACTTGATCGTACATATTCTTCATAGTTTTGGAGAGAGCCTTGTGAGAGTGAAACTTTAAACACCTTAAATAGAAAAGCCCTCTCATATGTTCAAACCATCTATCTACTGGCACATCTCAGAATATGCAAAAGTTTGGAATGCTTGTTGGCTGGTACAGAAACCTCCTGGTTTACTCTGATAAGGTCATTTTATTTCTAATATGGGAGTATGTAGCATACTTCATGAGACCTTTAATTCAGATTCTTTATATAAAATGTAGATAAAATCACATATTTAGTTTCTGTATTTCATATGCCAAAGCTATGTTGATTTAAATACTGTAATGTTTTTGGTTTTTAAAATTGAATTTAAAAAAATATTTCCTGCAGGAAGCAAGAAGTGACAAGAGTCCAGATTTGGCACCTGCTCCTGCCCCACAGAGCACACCACGAAACACTGTCTCTCAGCCAATTTCTGGGGACCCTGAGATAGACAAAAAAATCAAGAACCTAAAGAAGGTGAGAGACTTAAATGAAAAACAGACATGCAAATTGAAAGGTATACATGAAAATTATATAAGTAAGGGAGTACTTAGATGCCTAAAGACAGGTATCTAAGAAGTTGGTATCAGCAGTTCTCATTGTTGTTTTCTCCCTATGAAGCACTGTTCACTTAGGAATGGTATTGATTTTAGTTCTATTCACAAATGTCTGAAGACTCTTAGTACTTTGATTTTTGGAATAATAAAATTCAGTGTGCATCAGCATAGAAATATACTGAACACTCTTTTTTTTTTTTTTTTTTTTTGACACGGAGTCTCGCCCTGTCGCCCAGGCTGGAGTGCAGTGGCACAACCTCGGCTTACTGCAACCTCCGCCTCCCAGGTTCAAGTGATTCTCTTGCCTCAGCCTCCCGAGTAGCTGGGACTACAGGTGTGCGCCACCACGCCTGGCTAATTTTTATATTTTTAGTAGAGACAGGGTTTCACCATGTTGGCCAGGCTGGTCTCAAACTCCTGACCTCAGGTAATCCACCCGCCTCAACCTCCCAAAGTGCTGAGATTTGTGAGCCTCCTCGCCTGGCCACTGAACACTTTTTTATTTTATTTTATTTTTTTTGAGACAGAGTCTTGCTCTGTCGATCAGGTTGGAATGCAGTGGCGCAATCTCGGCTCACTGCAAGCTCCGCCTCCCAGGTTCACGCCATTCTCCTGCCTCAGCCTCCCAAGTAGAGATGGGGTTTCACTGTGTTAGCCAGGATGGTTTCGATCTCCTGACCTCGTGATCTGCCTGCCTTGGCCTCCCAAAGTGCTGGGATTACAGGCGTGAGCCACTGCACCCAGCCACTCAACACTTTTATACTCAGTATTTCATCAGATACCTTGTGATAATTAGGGGCAGATATTTATCCTAGTTTTGAAGATGAAGAGACAGAGACAAAAAAGAAGTGTATTGAGTTGTGATATTGCAGCCAGTGTGCTGGGGTGGCCCTGGGGATAAAAAAAGGTCTCTAGAGCCCTTCACAGCTGCATTATGAGGTTTCTCTTTCATTCACTTTTTATCGGGCAGGACTTTGGACCAACAATCTTTCAGAATGCTCTCATTGAGATTTCTCTCAAAGCCAGAAACATCACCCAGGTCCAATGGGGGCATTGAAATGTGCCATTACTGATACATTTATATATACACATGCATACATGATAACATTAATTAAAAGCCTGAGAAAAATATTTTGCCAAATCTCATGTTTTTAACATTTACAATTTTGCATTTAACTTTAAAAAAGTTTATCCTAGCATTTTAACAGACCATTGTTGATACAAATCTAAGATAATCTCCTTACTTGAGTTTCACATTCTTAATAAGGAAATTTGCATTTGAAGTGACTTTTCTTCCTTGCTCTTGACTCATATTTGATGTTTGCAGAAACTGAAAGCAATCGAACAACTGAAAGAACAAGCAGCAACTGGAAAACAGCTAGAAAAAAATCAGGTACTTTCTGCATTTTTCATTTAGGCTTGTGGTGACCACCAGCCTTCCCCCTTTTATTATAAACAAGTATTTAGTCAGGTAAAAGAGCACATGGAGTTTAAAAACTTATTTTGAAAACCATATGCCATATTCTTTTTAATGTTTTTACTTTTAAATAGCTTTACTCTTAAATAGAAGAGATATGGTATTGATCATGTGAATGAAAAAGTCAATATTCCTAAGAGGCATACTATGCTATTACTGCTGAAAATAATAGCAATTTGTTATATTTGACAAATATAAGATTCTCTCAAGTTGTACTGCCCTGTTCGCCTTTTCCCTCCTCCTTTCAACATTTTTAAGCCCAAATATAGAACTGAAAATTTTGGGGGCCCAAAGGGATGCAGTAAGACAGTGTCTGTTCTTTTCACCCTCGATTCATACCAGATAATAAATCAGAATTTGTTTCTAACCTGTATTTTAAAATCTGTGTTTACTAGTGAACATGATAAATTGTCAGAAATACCATTTTTTCTGTATTATTTTGGTTACATATCCAGTAATTATTTCATAATAACTTCATTGTTTCAAACTTTTCTAGTTGGAGAAAATTCAGAAAGAAACAGCCCTTCTCCAGGAGCTGGAAGATTTGGAATTGGGTATTTAAAGATTCACGGAAAGCAAGTTGATGACCAGAAATCAGTGCAAACACATCTTCTGTTAAACCCATTGGTATACACAGAATATTCCTGTGCCCACACCTAATGTCAATCTATAATTTTAACCATTTATCCAAGATTCTACATAAGTGTAAAATTATTTAATAGTGTCTATTAAATTGATATTTATACCTTGCATCCTATATCATGTCAATATGTGATATAGAAAAGAGATACGTGAATTTTTTAGCTAAGCTTGACAGATTGAAAGACAAGTGTAATTTTTTTTTTTGTAGAGGATGATATATACCATACAAATGAATAAAGACATTTTAAATTTAATCACTGTTTTTATTGTAAGTTCCTTAGTTCAGATATCCTTTATTAATTTATAAGACATTTGTAAAACTACTTAATTCTCACAAGACTCTATGAAGTAATTCTTATAATCTCTTTTATAAATGAAAAAACTAAGGCCATAAAATTAAGAAATTTGTCAGTGTCTCAAAGCTAGGAAATGGCCATCTAATCCCAGAGCCTATGCTTTAGGTCACTATGATATACTACTCCTGTATCCTCAGGTAATGTATCATTTAATAACACTAAGCACCCTGCTTAGTTTTCATGGATACTGCCAAATTGCCCTATCTCAAGCTTTATACTTGCACCATTTAAAGTTTTCCACACTGTTGTCAATATCAGAAGTGATAAGGCTTTGAAATGTTCGCCACTTTGATAAAGAGGAAATGATAGTTCATTACTGTTATATACATGTATTTTTATTAGAGATGGGTTATGTACTTTTCCACGTTTGATAGTTGGTTGTATTTCTTTAGTGAATTGATTTTTCTTTTCCTTTGCCCATTTCTCTGGATGTTTGACTTTCTTCTTAATTTGTAAGAGTATCCTATGTAGTAACAAAATCCTTTTTTAAAAAATTTTAAAGAAAAAGTATACACACAGGACTTTTTTTTTTTTGATTCAAAAAATACAAAGGCATGCAATGAAAATTAAGTCTGTTCCACTACCACATTTTCCAGTTTTTTGTGTATCTTTCTAATGATAGATACCATATGAGTATTCAAATATACATATACATACACTTAAAAAAAAAAAGATGGCATATACTCACTGTTCTGTTTGGGGCTTTTTGGTGGTGGTGTTTGTTTGTTTTTAGAGACAGGGTCTCACTCTGCCTCCCAGGTTGGAGTGCACCTTGAACTCCTGGACTCAAGTGATCCTTCACCTCAGCCTCTCAAGTGTCTGACACTACAGGCTTACATCACTATGCCCAGCTTATACTCACTGTAGTGGTTCTGTACTCCCTTAAAATATTTTGGAGGCCAGGCATGCTGGCTCACACCTGTAATCCCAGCACCTTGGGAGGCCAAGGTGGGTGGATCACCTGAGGTCAGGAGTTCAAGACCAGCCTGACCAACATGGTGAAACCCCATCTCTACTAAGAATACAAAAGTATCCGGGCGTGGTGGCACATACCTGTAATCCCAGCTACTTGGGAAGCTGAGGTAGGAGAATTGTTTGAACCCAGCAGGCAGAGGTTGCAGTGAGCCGAGATCGCGCCATTGCACTCCAAGCCTGGGCAACAAGAGCGAAACCGTCTCACAAAAAAAAAAAAATATTTTGGAGCTCCTTCTGTATGAGTCTCTCTCTCTCTCTCTCTCTCTATATATATATATATATCTTGGGGCGTGTGTGTGTGTTTGTTTCTCTGGAAAACCCTGACTAATACAGATTAGTTATGTATTAGGTAATACATAATGCCTAATACATAACTAATATATGGACAGGAAGTTAATAGACTGACTGTGCCACCTTAAAACTCATATGTTGAAGCCCTAACCTCCAACGTGATGGTATTGGGAGATAGGCCTTTTGGAAGGTAAGTGTGTTTAAATGAGGTGAAGAGGTTGGGGACTTCGTGATGGGATTAGTGTCCTTACAAGAAAAGACACCAGACAGCTTGTTCTGTCTCTTTGGGCCATGTGAAGACAGGGTGAGAAAGCAGCCGGCTGTAAGCCAGAGAGTCCTCACCAGAACCTAACCATGCTGGTGATATCCTCATCTCAGACTTCTAACCTCCAGAACTGTGAGAAAATAAACTTCCTTTGTTTAAACCACCTAGTCTGGTATTTTGTTATGGCAGCCTGAGCAGACCAATATAGATTGTATAAATTTCAGTTTGTTTAAAAGTAAAGGACAGGCCGGGCACGGTGGCTCACGCCTATAATCCCAGCACTTTGGGAGGCAGAGGTGGGCGGATCACAAGGTCAGGAGATCGAGACCATCCTGGCTAACACAGTGAAACCCCGTCTCTACTAAAAATACAAAAAATTAGCTGGGCGTGGTGGCGGGCACCTGTAGTCCCAGCTACTCGGGAGGCTGAGGCAGGAGAATGGCCTGAACCTGGGAGGCGGAGCTTGCAGTGAGCCGAGATCGTGCCACTGCACTCCAGCCTGGGCAACAGAGCAAGACTCTGTCTCAAGAAAAAAAAAAAAAAAAGTAAAGGACAACTAATGAATCAAGGAAGACTTTATGGGAAAAACTAAGATTTAACATGCTCTAAATAGAAAAATGGCTTGCTTTTTTTTTAAGGTTTAACGTGTTTATCATGGTTGGCAGCTAAGTAGAGGAAGAGCCAAGTCCAGAATCTAACATTTGGACTTCCCCTCATTTAAACAGTGGCGTTTTGCCGTGTTGCCCAGACTGGTCTCAAACTCCTCAGCTCAAACAATCTGCCCACCTCGGCCTCCCAAAATGCTGGGGATTACAGTCATGAGCCACTGCAGCCAGCCTACATTTTTAAATGGTTGGAAAATCAAAAGATTATTTGATTACATGTGAAAATGGTATAAAACTATGTGAAATCTATTGTCCATAAGTGAAGTTTTCTTTGAACACAGCCATGCTCACTCATTAACTTACTTTCCATGGCTGCTTTCATGCTGCAACTGCAGAGTTGAATATTTCCAACAGGTCATGTTTTTGCAATGCCTAAAACATTTACTCTCTGGCATTTTACAGAAAAATATTGCTAATTCCTTTGTATTCTGTAGAAGAATACAAAATAACATGGAAATAACCACATAATTATGTTGCTTCTTGTATTCTGCACTATATAAACTCCTAGAAGTGGAATTCTTGAGTCATGTCACATTAGAAAATTTAGGCCAGGTGCTAATTTAGGCTCATGCCTGTAATCCCAGCACTTTATAAGACTGAGGCTGGAGGATCACTTGAGCCCAGAAGATTGAGGCTGCAGTGAGCCATAATCATGCCACTGCACTCCAGCCTGGGTGACAGAGAAAGACCCTGCCTCCAAAACAACAACAAAATGTAAATACTTTTTGTTACTATTATCATCATCTTTATTTTACTTGCTGATTTTCTCCTTCACTATGTTTGGGGTTTTTTTACTCAATTTATTTTCACATTTGGTACTGTTATTACTCTGAGACTGTTGTTTTTATTTAGTGGAAGCATAATCAAGTTAAGTGAATCAGATGTGACTCCGCAACTGGCATCTTAACATCTAATTTTGAGACAGAGTCTTGCTCTGTTACCCAGGCTGGAGTGCAGTGGCTCGATCTCAGCTCACTGCAACCTCTGCCTCCTGGGCTCAAGCAATTCTCACGCCTCAGCCTCCGAGTAGCTGAGATTATGGGCGCGCACCACCACACCTGGCTAATTTTTGTATTTTTAGTAGTAGAGACGGGATTTTGCCATGTTAGCCAGGCTGGTCTCCAACTTCTGGCCTCAAGTGATCTGCCTACCTTGGCCTCCCAAGCTTTGGTATTACAGGCATGAGTCACTGCTCCTGGCCTTAAACTTTGTTTAAAAAAAGAAATAAAGCAATGGGCCCAATTGGTTTTGACACAGATTGAACAATTTAAACATTTATTGCTCAAAAGATTAATGAAGATCATGGGCCACTAATCTGCTTCAGACAAACAAACCAGTTTTTAAAAAACTAAATTGAACATTTTCTAAATTTATACCCCTTGCCAAGTAAAAAATAATACACATACATTCCAAAATAAATTTAATATCAGAAATTCTGTGATGTTTATGTTGCAATCCAAAAAGGTGAAAAGGTAAGATGTTGAGTTTTCCAAAAGTAAATTATAAGGTGAGCATTTTATCCTTGGCTTTTCAGCTCTCTATGGAAAGACACAATCCATTAATAGTCATAGACCTGCTCACTGTCTGTAACCCCTGCATCAGATCAGTGGTAAGTCGTAGGCCCAGTCATAAGATTACACCTCTTCAGGGACAGCTTAGCCCTGTAGAGTCGATGAGGTTAAGTGGCAGGCATGGACACGGCGGCAGTTGTAAAGAGCTGCTTACACCAAAGGCTTGCCCTGAATGCAGGGCTGATTGCCTGCTCACCGTTGGTCTTGTGACTGGCAAGTGTCCTGTTAGTGTGGTTGTAAGATGACAGGGGCCTCACAATTTCTAAAAAAAATTATTCTGTAGGGGAGGAGCATTCTTCTACTCTTCAGGACTTTGAGGCCTACATCATCTGAGGCTCAGTACTGTCTTTGGAAAGCAGTTTGCAGGACTGCGACCAGAAGAAATGCTTCAACCATTTGTTCTCTGCACCTGGGGGAAGAAAGTCTTTGCCCTGAAGTGTGGTAGCCAGTGATCTTATCAGCTACAGTTATGTGCCACATAAAGACGTTTTTGTCACTGACAAACTGCAAATATGATAGTGGTCCCATAAGCTTATAATGGAGCCGAAAAATTCCTATCTCCCAGTGGCATGATAGCCTTGTAATGCCCTAGCACAACACATTACTCACTTGTTTGTAGTGATGCTGTTTGTAAACAAACCTGTGCTGCCAGTCCTATAAAAGTCTAGCACATACAATTATGTATAGTACATAATACTGGATAATTATAAATGACTGTTACTGGTTTATGTATTTACTATACTATACTTGTTATTTTAGAGTGTACCCCTACTTTAGAAAGTTAACTGTAAAACAGCCTCAGGCATGCCCTTCAGGAGGAGTTCCAGAAGGCACTGTTACTGTAGGATATGACAGCTCCATGTGTGTTATTGCCCCTGAACACCTTCCAGTGAGACAAGATGTGGAAGTGAAGACAATGATATTGATTATCCTGATCAATAGACCCTACATGGCTGGGGCTAATGTATGGGTTTGTGTCTTTAAAAGTTAAAAAAAAATTAAATAGAGGAAAGCTTTTAGAGCAAGGGTATAAAGAAAAAATATTTTTGTACAGCTGTACAATGCGTGTGAATGTGTTTTTTGGTTTTTGTTTTGAAACGGTCTCATTCTGTCACCCAGACTGGAGTGCAGTGGCACAATCTTGGCTCACTGCAACCTCTGCCTCCCAAGCTCAAGTGATCCTCCCAACTCAGGCTCCCAAGTACCTGGGACTACAGGCATGCACCACCGCACTCAGCTAATTTTTTTACTTTTTGTAGAGACGAGGTCTCACTATGTTGCTCAGGCTGGTCTTGAACTCCTGGGCTCAAGGGATCATCCCACCTCACCCTCCCAAAATGTTGGGATTATAGGCTTGTTCTGGCCAATGTGTGTTTTAAGCTAAGTGATATTGTGAGTCAAAAAGTTATATAAAATTAAAAGTTTATAAATTTAAAAAGTTACAGTAAGCTAAGGTTAATTGATTATTAAAACAAGAAAAATATTTTTAGCATAGCCTAAGTGTACAGTGTTTATAAAGTCCATAGTAGTGTACACTAATGCCCCTGGCCTTTATGTTCACTCACCACTCACTCATTGACTTGCCCAGAGCAACTTCCAGTCCCACAAACTCCATTCAAGTACCCTATATGGGTGTACCATTTTTTATCTTTTATGCCATATTTTTACTGTACCTTTTCTACGTTTACATATGTTTAGATAGATAAATACTTACCATTGCTTACAGTACCAATACAGTAACATATTGTACAGGTTTGTGGCTTAGGAGCATTAGGCTATACCATCTAAGTTTATGTAAGTACACTGTATGTTCACACAGTGAGGAAATCGCCTGGTGACACGTTTTCTCAGAACCTATCCCTGTTAAGTGACACATGGCTGTTCTTGAGCTGCTGCTTCATAGGCCACTCCCTCCCTCTATAATGCTCTGTTTTGTTCTTGGAATCTCTTGAGTACTTCACCATCTCCAAACTTCATTTCACCGCTGGTATGTTGTGGAAATTGTAGGTAAACCAATTAGTATGAATCCATCTACTTTCTGTTTTCTAGAGTTTTTAATACAGTTTCTGGAACCACTGGTCCCTCTTTCCTGGAGGTATTGCAGTTTCTGGACCACTGGTCCTTCTTTCTTTTCAGTGGTGCCACAAAATTATTGCTTGTACCACTTTCCTGTCATGTCACTCAGATCCTAAGAAGAGGGAGGCAGATGCATGTGCTTAGTCTGTTGTCTTAAATTGGAAGTCAGACAAGCATACTTCTAAAGGTTTTTTGTATTTGATAATGTATGTATACATTTTGAGACAGGGTCTTGCCTTGTTGCCTAGGCTGGAGTGCAGTGACATGATCACAGCTCACTGCTCAAGTGATCCCCCACCTCAGCCTCCCCAATAGCTGGGACTACAGGCATGCACCACCATGCCCAGCTAATTTTTGTATTTTTTGTAGAGACAGGATTTCGCCATGTTGCCCAAGCTGGTGTCAAACTCCTGGGCTCAAGCAATCTACCGATCTCAGCCTCCTGAAGTGCTAGGAGTACAGGCATGAGTCACTACATCCAGCATATATATATATACATATATATGTGTGTATATATATATATGTATATGTATATACGTATATATATATGTATATGTATATATGTATATATATGTATATATGTATATATGTATATGTATATATGTATATATATGTATACGTATATATGTATATATGTGTATGTATATGTGTGTATATATATATTAAAAACATGAATGTAAAAATTAAAAGCATTTTACTTGGTTCACCTAAACCAATTCCTCATATGGACACTAGAGGGTTCTAAGGATCTGGAGTATGGGGAAATTAATGAGGAATTCAAAATTTTAGAACATAACTGGAAAATATGTTCACTCACTTAAAACTTGCCATTTTAGTAGCCTGGATTATTGCTATTTATTTATTTATTTAGAGACAGAGTCTTACTCTGTTGTCTAGTCTTTCTTTTCTCATTGTCAAACTTAACCCTCTTTAGCCTTTTGCCATCAGACTTATTCCCACTCACCTGCTAAACTTGTTCTGTAATAGTGGTCTCTTACTGGTGCAAATGAATCATGTTCCAACAGTTTGTTTAGAAGTCAACTATTTGCAGAGACGACTATGTTTTCCCATTGAAAGAATATTATAAATTGTCATTGGTGTTGAGGTAAGCCTGTGAAAACCTTAAATGCAAAAACTGGGTATAGGCTCATTAAAAAAAAAAAGTTTAAAATCACTTAAATTTTCAAGAGAATAAGAAGCCACAGAAAATATTTGCAAAAGATGTATCTGATAAAGAGGTATTATCCAAAATATACAAAGAAATCTTAAAACTCCACAGTAAGCAAACAACTTTGTATATTAAAGTTGAAAATTCATTTAAAAATATATAAAAGTTGTTTAATATATAAAGTTTGATTAAAAAATGGGCCAAAGACCTTAACAGACATCTCATCAAAGATGATATACAGATGGAAAATAACCACATGAAAAGATGCTCCGCATCATACATCATCAGGGAAATGCAAATTAAAACGATAGTCAAATACCTCTTTACGCCTATTAGAATGACCAAAAACACTGACAACATCAAATGCTAATGAGGATGGGGAGCAACAGGAACTCTCATTTATTGCTGGTGGGAATGCAAAATGGTACAGCCACTTTGGAAGGCAGTTTGGCAGTTTCTTACTAAACTAAGTATAGTTTATTACTATACTTTTAACATACAATCCAGCATGTCACTCCTTGGTATTTACCTAACGGAGTGGAAAACTTAAGTCTACACAAAAACCTGCATACATCGATAGCAAACTTATTTATAATTGCCAAAACTTGGAAGCAACCAAGATGTCCTTCAATGAGTGAATAAACTGTGATACATCCAGACAATGGAATATATATAGGACTAAAAAGAAATGCACTAACAAGCCATGAAAAGACAGAAGAAACTTAAATACATATTACTAACTGAAAGAAGCCAATCTGAAAAGGCTTCATACTGTATGATTTCAACTACATAATATTCTCAAAAAGACAAAACTATGGAGACAATGAAAAGATCAGTAGCTGCCAGGTATTAGTGGGGAGGGTAAATATTTAAAACAGGGAAAATATTCTGTATGATGCTGTAATGATGGATACATGTCATTAAACATGTTTCCAAATCCACAGGCTATACAACACCAAGAGTGAACCCTAATGTAACTTATGGACTTTGATTATGATGTGTCAAGGCTGGTTCATCCTTTATAACAAATGACACATGCTGGTGAGGGATATTGATAGTAAGGGAGGCTATGCATGCAGGGGGTATGTGTGAAATGTGTAATTTCCGCTCAATTTTGCTGTGAACCTACAACTCCCAAAAAATTGTCTTTAAAAAATTATTTAATATTTAAGAATTAATGCCACGATAAGAAATAAGAAAATAGAATGAAAATTGTTGTTGAAAGTTTGAACACTTTTTTATTTTAGAAAAACCAGATTAAAATGAAGGAAAAAGTATGGGAAAATAATTTGTAGGAGATTCTCAAGGATGCTTTTTGTGCTTTAGATACTGATTCTTTAGGACAAACATATAAGTTTATCTTCTCTTTTCCCTGGTATAAATTTCACCATTCTCAAGCTTAACCATGATTGAGGTAATCCAGCGTTTACAAACAAAATGACGGAAGGGAAAGAAAGAAAACAGATTTTTCTAAGATCATTAAGCAAAAATTGGAAATGAGGAGAGAAAGAAAGGCATTATGGAGAAAGAGATATACATAAGAAGGACAGAGAAAGAGAGAAGAAAAGGGGGCAGTGAGGGAGAGATAATGCAATTAAGTGGGAGCCATCACCCAGGACACCACCTCAGTTTCTTGTTTGAGGATTTAATGGGAGAGCTGGGAATGAGTACTCTTGGAAGTGAGAGGAACCGGTAACCAGGAATGGGTAACCCAGGGATTTACCCTAGAAGTAGTTTCAAATCAGGCACTATACGATTGGGAATACATCCACAAACCTTCTAGGACTTAAATTCCTTTTTAAAGTAAAGTCAGCTGTATTTTTTTAGAGTCTCAGGCCTGGCAAAGCAGAGGTTTTTGCCTTTACACTATTGGGCAAAATTACTTCCAGGCACAGTTTTGTTTGACTATGTTCATTAAAACTAAAGAGCAAATCCTAGAATTGTGACTTAACTGGAGAGAATCTTTGTGCCCACTCTGTTTTGTTTTTGCATCTTCTTCCCTCTTCCCAGCAGGGACATCTAGTCCCCATTTAGGGAAACTGAAGTCCCTAGCTTGTGACGCTTCTCTCACTCCCCTAGTCATATCTGAGACAATACATTCATACTTTTTTTTTGAAACAGGGTCTTAGTTTGTCATCCAGGCTAGAGTACAGTGACATGATCATGGCTCACTACAGCCTCAACCTCCTGAGTTCAAGCGATTCTCCCACCTCAGCGTCCTGAGTAGCTGGAACTACAAGTACATGCCACCATGCCTGGCTAAATTAAAAAAAACACAAAAACATTGTATGCCGGGTGTGGTGGCTCATGCCTGTAATCCCAGCATTTTGTGAGGCCGGGGGAGATGAATCACTTGAGGCCAGCAGTTGGAGACCAGCTTGGCCAACATGGCGAAACTCTCTCTCTCCTACAAAACACAAAACAAATAGCTAGGCATGGTGGTGCGGATCTGTAATCCCAGCTATTTGGGAGGCTGAGGCAGGAAAATCACTTCAACCTAGGAAGCAGAGGTTGCAGTGAGCCAAGATCGTGCCACTGCACTCCGCCCTGGGCAACGAGCAAGACTGTCACAAAAAATAACTTTGTTTTGTTGTTGTTGTTGTTGTTTGTAGACACAGGGTCTCATCATGTTGCCCAGGCTGCTCTTAAACTCCTTGCCTCAAGTGATCCTCCCTTCTCTGGCTCCCAAAGTGCTGGGATTACAGGTGTGAGCCACCATGCCTGGCTTATAGTTTATTGATTGAAATAATACATTTAGATCACAAAGTTCAAGCAGACATTTGGATTTTAAACACTGGCAGTGAAAAACTTTTTCAAGGAATTTCAAATGGACAGTTTGGTAATATTAACGGTGATAGAGAAGCGATCAGCCTTGGGCATAGAAGTAGGACCGGCTTCATAATTTGCAGCGCCCAGTGCAAAATGAAAATGTGAAGTTCTTTATTTAAATTAAGAATTTCAAAGCTGTGACAACAGAGCATTAAACCAACTACAGGGTCCTGTGTGACTGCATAGGTCACATACCCAAAAAGCCAACCCTGCATAGAAGCTACTGAAACTCCACCTCCCTCTGACCTATAAGAAGTTCTTTAGTTTGTTTCTGGACATCCCCCTGTTCCCTAGAAGAGGAAGAGGTAGTGGCCAATCACACCAAGACTGCTGGCTCTGGATTGGGAGCCGCTAAGAACTGAGGAGATTTTTGGTTTCTACTTCTCTATTTTTTCTTTGCAAATTTTTATTTATTTATTATTTTTTAAAATTCGTGGGTTTTGTTGTTGTTGTTGTTGTTTTTGAGACAGGGTCTTGCGCTGTCACCCAGGCTGGAGTGTAGTGGTGTGATCATAGCTCACTGCAGCTTCGAACTCCCTGACTCAAACGATCCTCCTGCCTCAACCTCCTCAGTAGCTAGGATTACAGGTGTGCACCACCATGCCTGAATAATTTTCGTATTTTTTGTAGAGGCAGGGTTTCATCATGTTGCCCGAGCTGGTCTTGAACTCCTGGACTCAAGTGATCCTCCCCTCCTCGGTATCCCAAAGCGCTGGGATTACAGGCATGAGCTATCGCGCCTGGCCTATTTGGTATTTTTTTTAAAGATGAGGTCTTTCTCCGTCACTCAGGCTTAAGTGCAGTGGTAGTCATGACTCACTGTGGCCTCAACCACCTGGGCTCAAGCAATCCTCCCACCTCAGCCTCCCGAGTAGCTGAGACCACAGGTGCGTGCCACCATGCTCAGCTATCTTTTTTTTCTTATTACCAAAATAACATATGTTTAATAGGAAATATATCCAAGCAAAACATTTTGATCCATATCTTCCTTTTTATGTACTTTAAAAAATACATAAATAATAATGTGATAACACTTTACTGTTTCAAAATCCAATTTTTTTAACATTCTATGTTGAGCACTTTATTTTTCATTGAATTCTAAAACATTTATTTACTTTTTGAATAAGTATTACATGACAACAGCACACAATTTTAAAATACAAAAGTTACTTATGCAATAAGAATAACTTCTCTCCCATCTTTGTTCCCTAGCCACTCTGTTCCCTGTTCTCCTCTCAGGAATCAACCACTTTTTGGTTCCTTGTATATTATTCTTTTTTTCTGAAACAGAGTCTCACTCTATCGTCCAGGCTGGAGTGCAGTGGTGCAATCTCAGCTCACTGCAACCTCTGCCTCCCAGGTTCAAGGGATTCTGCATGTAACTTATACACATATAAAAATTTATAAGTCATTTTTAATGGTTGTTAAAATGCCACTAAATTAATATACCATGATTTATTTAATGCAGTGTTGGACACTGAAATTGTTTCTGATTTATAAATTTATAAAATAACATTGTGATGAATATTTTTGTAATTAAAATCTTTAGCTATACATTATTATTTCTCTAGGTTAGATTTAGAAGTGGAATTGCTGGGTCAAGGTTCATGTACATTTTAAGGCTTTGGGTTTATGTTGACAGATTGTAGTTCCAAAAAACTGGACTTACTTATTTTCCCAAGTTAGTACAACAGAGTGCCCATTTTCCCACAAAATCACAAAAACTGAGTATAGTTTTTTTTTTCCTGTCCCACAATTATTACAACTTGATAAATGAATATATTTCGTTTTCCTGATCAGCTTCTTCCAAGGCCCTAGGCTCACCAGGTCCTCCTCTATCCTGTACTCCCTGAACTCCTCCCACGCCCTCTGTTTCAGTGGTCCCACGACCCAAGTCCAGTGATTAGGCAGAAAGACTCACAAGATGGAATAGCAAGTAATATTCATGGTAAGGCTTACTACAGCAAAGGTTACAGAGCAGAAGCAGTGGGAAAAAGATATGCCTCAAGGGAGTTCAGAGAGGCCAGGCACAGGCTTCCTAAGCATTTCCCGTTGGGGACTACATAGGAGTTCCCTCACTCTCTCACTGTCTCTCCGGCAGTGAATTTGGGATATGTCTCTGCCCAGGGAAGCCCCTTTGAGTTTCAGGATCTGAGACTTTTATGGAGGGGCTGGTGACTTAAGCATATCCTACTACCCCTCCAGCACAGTAACCAAAACTTAAAACCCCAAAAATAAAACCAGGTATATACATCATTAGTCTTTTTTATTTTGATTTTTAGTAAGTCGAAAACAATATCATACATCATTAGTTTTTATGCTTGTGCAAAGCAACCTGATGATAGTTATGATTCTGTTTGTTCTTACATTTGAGCCCTGTGTTTTTTAGATAACTAGACTTCAAAAGTCCTTGTTTCAGAATTTTATCATAGCCCTCTTACTCTAGCCCCTTCCTCATACAGAGGTCTGGCCCTTGCTTTTTAAGCTTGCTGGCCTAAACAACTTGCTGGCTATGGTTCTTGCCTCCGTGTAATGGCCTCCCAGACATGGACAGTCTACTATCTGAACTTGCAAGTACTGCCTTGTCTATAATTCTGTTTAGGAGTTGGAGGTGGGAATGGCAACAGTTAGAAAACCTAAGAAAGGCTGGGCACGGTGGCTCACGCCTATAATTTCAGCACTTTGGGAGGCTGAGGTGGGTGGATCACTTGAGATCAGGAGTTCAAGACCACCCTGGGCAACATGGTGAAACCCAGTCTCTACTAAAAATACAAAAATTAGCTGGTCACGGTGGCACGTGCCTGTGGTCCCAGGTACTTGGGAGGCTGAGGCAGGAGGATTGCTTGATCCCAGGAGGCAGAAGTTGCAGTGAGCTGAGATCATGCCACTGTACTCCAGCCTGGGCAACAGAGCGATACTCTGTCTCCAAAAAAAAAAAAAAAACAAAACCCTAAGCAAGACTCAAAGAAGGAAAGATAAAGATAACACAGGGCTCTAAGTTAGGGTTCTTGGTTTGCAAACAAAATGTGTGGTAACTCATAGAGTCAAAGGAAAAGATGAAGAATGAGGCCCTGGAGAAGACAATACCCAGAGTAGTCTGGGGTCTAGAACTTTCCTTAGGGTTCTTCTATTAGAATTAATCAGCTTCAATACCTTTTGGCTTTGGACACAGGCACACCTCTAGTGGGAATGTTTTCAGTACCTCAAGTAGTAGTCCCAAGACTGTGTGCAATAGGGTCTTTCTGGTCTCCTGAAGAGAAACTGAGGTACTATTACCAGAAGAAGGAACAGATGCTGAGAAAAACATGTATCCACTTTTTTATTATTATTATTTTATTTTTATTATGAGGAAGCCACCACAAGATAATTGAGCTTGCTAATCAATTTTTGTATGGGGTATTTTATTTCTCACTTTTGATATTGAAATGGATACACTCGGCCTCCCAAAGTACTGGGTTTACAGGCATGAGCCACCGCTCCCAGCCACTTTCACTACTTTCTGACTTGTTGAATTCCTTCCCGAGATGGTATCAAGAGCCTGGAGACCAGCCAGGGTCAGGGTCCCACCAAGCGTTTGGAGATCTTCCCTAGCTCACCAGTATCAATACTACCATGCCATCTTAGTGCCAGAGTTTTGCTTTTTGTTTATAATCATGTTGGTACCAATTTACCATCTGTTATTTGCAAGGGTTATGTTAAATGGCAATAATCTTTCTGTGTCTGTTCTTTTACTCATGTCTAATTTTTAAAATAAATTATGAAGATAAAACACCTTTTTTATAGTCTTGCTGGAAGAATTAAACTTAAAAGTGTCCAGTCCTCTAGCTGTAACTACTAATTTACAGAGAACACACAGGACAGAGGTATATATTAAAGTACACCCTGGCAGGGCACAGTGGCTCATGCCTGTATTCCTAGAACTTTGGGAGGCCAAGGTGGGAGGCTCACTTGAGACCAAGAATTTGAGAACAGCCTGAGCTACATATTGAGACTCCATCTCTATTTAAAAAAAAAAAAAGGCAGGCCATGGTGGTCCCAGCTACTTGGGTGGCTAAGGTGGGAGAATCGCTTGAGCCCAGGTGGTAGAGGTTGCAGTGAGCCAAGATGGTGCCACTGCACTCTAGCCTGGGCAACAGAGCAAGACCCTGTCCCAGAAAAAAAAAGGACGGTATATGGGTTTGTAATCAGCAGCAAAACCCACAAACACATGGTTTCTTCAGCAGATAAGTCGCAAGGGAAAAAGAGACAAAGAGGCAGGGCAGGTTGGGAGATATATAAATAAAATAAATTGCAAAAGAAAAAAAAGATATTTAATTTTGTTTAAGCACAGACCAAAAAAAGGTCACTGAGCTACTCACAAAACACCCAACATTCCTTTCCTTGGCCACGAAGAGGGACTGCTGCTGCTTTAACAATTAGACCTGAGGAAAGGAAAACAGCTGAGTAGCCTGAGCTATATCAGGTATGCAAATTTTTTTTTTTTTTTTTTTTTTTTTAAGAGACAGAGTCTCACTCTGTCGCCCAGGCTGGAGTGCAGTGGCACAATCTCCGCTCACTGCAAGCTCCGCCTCCCGGGTTCACGTCATTCTCCTGCCTCAGCCTCCTGGGACTATAGGCGCCCGCCATCACACCTGGCTAATTTTCTGTATTTTTAGTAGAGATGGGGTTTCACCGTGTTAGCCCGGATGGTCTCGATTTCCTGACCTCGTGATCCACGCGCCTCGGCCTCCCAAGTACTGGGATTACAGGCCTGAGCCACTGTGCCTGGCAATGTGTGCAAAATTTATCAGGTCTAGGGAAACAGGAGTATGGAACTTTAGTGGCACCACCCCTCATGCCTGGGGGCAATTGTTTAAAGACGTTTTATGGCTAGCTGTATCACCCATTATCTTATTTTTTTTGAGACGAGGTCTCACTGTCACTCAGGCTGGAGTGCAGTGGCACCATCAGGGCTCACTGCAGCCTCGACCTTCCTGGCTCAGGTGATCCTCCCACCTCAGTCTCCTGAGTAACTGGGACTACACGTGTGTGCCACCATGCCTAGCTAATTTTAAAATTTTTTGTAGAGGCAGGGTTTCATCAGTTGCCCAGGCTGGTCTCCTAGGCAGAGTGAGACTATGCCTCAAAAAAAAAAAAAAAAAAAAAAAAATCTAATTTTACTGGAAAGGGGTTCTGATCCAGACCCCAAGAGACAATTTTTGGATCTCACTCAAGAAAGGACTGGGGGCAAGTCCATGGAGTAAAGTGAAAGCAAGTTGATTAAGAAAGTAAAGGAATAAAAGAATGGCTACTGCATATACAGAGCAGCCCTGAGGGCTGCTGGTTGGCTATTTTTATGGTTATTTCTTGATTATATGCCAAACAAGGGGTGAATTATTCATGAGTTTTCTGGGGAAAAGGAGTTCCTCTTTCTTTTCAACCATATAGGGTAGTTTCCAGATGTTGCCATGGCATTTGTAAACTTTCACTGCGCTGGTGGGGGTGTCCTTTAGCATGCTAGTGTATTAAATTAGCATACAATAAGTAAAGGAGATAGCATGCGAATATATTATAATTAGCAAAAGGTCACTTCTGTCGCTATCTTGGTTTTGGCTTCTGTATGGCATCCTGTTTTATCAGCTGGGTCTTTGTGACCTGAATCTTGTGCTGACTTCCTATCTCATCCTGTGACTAAGAATGCCTAACCTCCTGGGAATGCAGCCCAGGTCTCCAACTCATTTTACTCAGTCCCTACTCAAGATGAAGTCACTCTGGTTTGAACATCTCTGATAATAGAACCGCTCAGCACCCCAGCTCCATTTTCCAAATCATCCAATCAAGCCCCAGATCCTAACACCTCCTAATTGAGTCTTCTCATGGTTTCCCATGGTGTGCGTTCCCCCGTCTTAGTCCATCTTGGGCTGCTATAACAGAATAACTGAGATTGGGTAATTAATAAAGACAGAGATTTATTTCTTATAGTTCTGGAGGCTGAACATTCCAAGATCAAGGGCTCCACATCTTATGGGGGCTTTGTGTCCTGTCATCCAGTGGAGGAAGGTAAATGTGCAGGAGAGTGCAAGAGTGAAAGAGCAACAGATAGAAATCGAAGCCTTAAGCCCTTTCATAATTGGCATTAATCCATTCATGAGGGTGGAGCCCTCCCATTAGGCCCCATCTCCCAACACTCTTACATTGGGCATTAAGTTTCCAACACATGCTTTTTGGGGGACATATTCAAACCATAGCATCCCTCTTACTGCAATTAATAATAAACAAAATTGTTCAATTACTGGTGTGTTCCTGGTCTTAAAAGTCTTTGACTTGTCCTAAAAGACACATCAACCAATGACAATGTATAAATTTCATTTTGATTCTGATTTTAACAAACGAACAGTAGGAAAATAAGTAGTTATTGAGACCACAGGATATTTGAACACTGACTAATATTACGCAATTA
The DNA here is from genome assembly GCF_028885625.2 of Pongo pygmaeus. Lineage (NCBI taxonomy): Eukaryota > Metazoa > Chordata > Mammalia > Primates > Hominidae > Pongo > Pongo pygmaeus. The sequence continues at coordinate 159,430,024 of NC_085930.1, forward strand.
CTATTTTCTAAAGGTGAGATAATGATACTGTGTGTCAGCCCTCTGAGCAAGGCCGCTTTACTTCCAAAGGAAGTGGAGTCTCACTGCAACAGCCATCACAAGGCATCAGATCTCATCGCTCAGGGCAACGCTTATGCTGATAAGGTAGCTAAAAACCAACTTCTATCCCTCAGGGCAGTTTTTCTCCTTCTCGTTTGGTCACTCCCACCTACTGCTCCACTGAAACTTCCACCTATCAATCTCTTCCCACACAAGGCAAATGGTTCTTGGACCAAGGAAAATACCTCCTTCCAGCCTCACAGGCCCATTCTATTTTGTCGTCATTTCATAACCACTTCCATGTAGGTTACAAGCCATTAACCCGTCTCTTAGAACCTCTCATTTCCTTTCCATCATGGAAATCTGTCCTCAAGGAAATCACTTCTCAGTGTTCCATCTGCTATTCTACTACCCCTTAGGGATTGTTCGGGCCCCCTCCCTTCCCTACACCTCAAGCTCGGGGATTTGCCCCCTCCGAGGACTGGCAAATTGACTTTACTCACATGCCTCAAGTCAGGAAACTAAAATACCTCTTGGTTTGGGTAGACACTTTCACTGGGTGGGTAGAGGCCTTTCCCACAGGGTCTAAGAAGGCCACAGCGGTCATTTCTTCCCTTCTGTCAGACATAATTCCTCAGTTTGGCCTTCCTACCTCTTCTCTTTCCTCAAAAATCACTGAAGCCTCGACTTACTCACTGCTGAAAAAGGAGGACTTTGTATATTTTTAAATGAAGAGTGTTGTTTTTACCTAAATCAATCTGGCCTGGTATATGACAACATAAAAACACTCAAGGATAGAGATAGAGCCCAAAAACTTTCCAACCAAGCAAACAACAACGTTGAACCCCCTTGGACACTCTAATTGGACGTCCTAGGTACTCCCAATTCTTAGCCCTTTAATACCTATTTTTCTCCTTCTTTTATTCGGACCTTGTGTCTTTCATTTAGTTTCTCAATTCATACAAAACTGCATCCAGCCCATCACCAATAATTCTATACGACAAATGCTCCTTCTAACAACCCCACAATATCACCCCTTACCCCCAAATCTTTCTTCAGTTGAATCTCTCCCACTGTGGGTTCCCATGCCGCCCCTAATCCCGCTCGAAGAAGCCCTGAGAAACATCGCCCATTATCTCTCCATACCACCCCCAAAAATTTTCGCCACCCCAACACTTTACCACTATTTTATTTTTCTTATTAATATAAGAAGACAGGAAAGTCAAGCCTCTGAGCCTAACCTAAGCCATCATATCCCCAGTGACCTGCACATATACATCCAGATGGCCTGAAGGAACTGAAGATGCACAGAAGTGAAAATAGCCTTAACTGATGACATTCCACCATTGTGATTTGTTTCTGCCCCACCCTAACTGATCAATGTACTTTGTAATCTCCCCCACCCTTAAGAAGGTTCTTTGTAATTCTCCCCACCCTTGAGAATGTACTTTGTGAGATCCAACCCCCTCCCCCAAAACACTGCTCTTAACTCCACCGCCTATCCCAAAACCTATAAGAACCAATGATAATCCCACCACCCTTTGCTGCCTCTCTTTTCGGACTCGGCCCGCCTGCACCCAGGTGAAATAAACAGCCGTGTTGCTCACACAAAGCCTGTTTGGTAGTCTCTTCACACGGACATGTGAAACACTGTGGTCACTTTTTTTTTTTTTAATAATAGTTCTTTTTTGGAAACATGTGCTTAAATAATTGTAAGCCAGGCATAGTTGCCTGTGCCTGTATTCCTAACCACTTGGGAAGCTGAGGCAGGACTGCTTGAGCCCAGGGGTGTGAGGCTGCAGTAAGCTATGATCACGCCACTGCACTCTAGCCTGGGTGACTGTGAGACCGTGTTTAAAAATATATATGTATATAGATGAAATGATATGATGTCTGAGATTTGCTTCCAAATATGCCTAGGAAGGGAAGAAGTGTTTAGAGATACAGACAAATCAAGACTGTCAAAATGTTAGTAACTGTTAAAGCTTGCTAAGGTAGTTATTCTATTTTTGGATATGTTTGGAATTGTCCAAAGGTTTCCTAAAACTTATGTTTAATATTCTTTTAGGAGAAAGCAATATTGTAAGATCAAAGAAAAGGCCATAACAGGGCACCCCAAAAATTTCAGCATTACCATTCTGAGGGTCAGGAAGTCTCCTCCCTTCTGTCCGCCAACACTTGAATCAGGGCCATCAAGTAGGTGTTTCCAAGTGTCTCAGGCAGGTAAATGGACAAATTGCAAAACTGGATGCAGAAATCACATCTGCCTCATACATAGGCCCTGTGACACCCCACCAGCTCCTTCGCTCCCTCTCTGCCTTTCTCGTGCCGTCCCAGAGTCTTGCACACTACCAAGATGGTGGTGAGTCGGGACAGTGAAACAGGTCGGCTCTTCGCTCCAGGAGTGTGCGCGGGCGCCGGGCCGCGCAGGCGCATTACTGCTCCCCTCACCCGACCTTGGCTGATCGCGCCTGCGCAGTGGGGAGCAGCCCGCGCCTGGGTTTCGGGCTGGCTGCAGTCTGTCTGAGGGCGGCCGAAGTGGCTGGCTCATTTAAGATGAGGCTTTTGCTGCTTCTCCTAGTGGCGGCGTCAGCGATGGTCCGGAGCGAGGCCTCGGCCAATCTGGGCGGCGTGCCCAGCAAGAGATTAAAGATGCAGTACGCCACGGGGCCGCTCCTCAAGTTCCAGATTTGGTGAGTATGTGCACTGGGCCCCGGCCACCCCGCCGCGCCTCTACTCGTCGCCATTGGCTACGCGAGGCCCCGGCTTCGCGGCCTAGATGGCTGCATCTTCGCTGGCCTCGTAGAAAGGTGCCGGCGCCCTTCCACAGCCAGCCTTCTCGCGGGCCCTTCTTAGCGCGGTCAGGTCGCCCTCCTTTTCCAGGTACAACTGCTCACTTGTTTTTTGCCTCCTAGAACAGTGGGAATGGGGAAGGAGGGCGCGAGAAGGTTAAACGCTGAAAGGCGAAGACGGGGACACCTGTTAGTACGGAGGACCGGTCGGCGGCGTCACGCCATAGCCACCCCGGCTGCCTGCGGAGATGGGGATGAGTAGGCGCCGCGTCGGCGGAGGAGCGCCAAGCGTTTGTCAGTTCACTTTTTCTGCCCTCTTTTCCGGGGTAATGCCGGACGGCTTCGCTGCCTGGCTAGATGAAGGTTAATTCGGGTCGTTGGAGAGGATCCGGGAGTGACAGACGCCGTTTTTCTCCTGGACTTGCTGGGGGGACTGTTGAGTTTGCGAATGGGGCGTCTGACAGCTGGAGCGGGTGGAGGGGAGGTCTGGGGATGCTGGTTCTGTTTGACATTTCCAAAGTGTCAGAAAAGGAGCACGTTGTTCTAAACATTGACAGTTCGCTCGCATTCCCCCCTCACCTGCCTCCCAGGAGTTGCCTGCTCTGGCATCTCGTTCTGCCTTTCAGTTGTCTTGTGTATTCAGCAGATCTCGGCAGTTTTCGACAGTGTTCTTTAAATGATTTTGTTTTTAACCTAATCGTTAGAAGCAGGGCAATGATGCATTTTATACGGTAAGTGGGGTTGCGGGTGGGGATTGAAAGGCTCTGAAGATTGGGGAAAAAACACCAAAATTGTAAAATTATAGAAATGAGAATCTTACACCTCCAAAGATGACATTTTCTCAGGATAAACTGACCATCCCAGGATAGCCAGATTAGTAAATCATCAGAGTCTTGATACATTGGAATGTTGGTGTTGGACATCATTCATTCAAAACCTTCTTTTAAGAACTTCATGTATTAGTATATTAAAGTTTTGATTTTCTACTTCTCCAACTAGCTTTTTACTTAACTCACTGAAGACCAAGCAAATCTTTAAAATAATTTTTAAAAATCGGCTTAAGGTGATGTTTGAGTTAGAAAATAAGATGGTGAGACTTTATTTTTTGAGTGAAAACTAAAAACATTACAATTTTTCCTGATTAAAAACAAACAAGGCCGGGCGCGCTGGCTCACGCCTGTAATCCCAGCACTTTGGGAGGCCGAGGCTGGCGGATCACCTGAGGTCGGGAGTTCGAGACCAGCCTGACCAACATGAAGAAACCCCGGCTCTACTAAAAATACAAAAATTAGCCTGGCGTGGTGGCGCATGCCTGTAATCCCAACTACTTGGGAGGCTGAGTCAGGAGAATCGCTTGAACCCGGGAAGCGGAGGTTGCGGTGAGCCGAGATCGCGCCATTGCACTCCAGCCTGGGCAACAAGAGCAAAACTCTGTCTCAAAAAAAAAAACCTCCCTGTACAGTGTACTATGTGCCTGGAATATATCATCTTTCATGTAATACTGCAAATGGGAGAATGGTTTAACCATTAACTTTTTTCCTTAATTTTTAAATTAGAAGGTGGTAATCATTTTACCAACCTAAAGATTGTTAAGGGTTGTGATACTTACAGATTTAAGTAGTTAAAAAACTGCAATTTTCAAATTATATAATTTTTCTGTATCCTACTTTTATCTCTTGGTTGCATTTTTGCTTTTCCAAAATACCCCTTTTACTTTTGCTTTTTTTGGAACACTTGTCACAATAATTTACCAGGTGTATCTTCCACCAAGGCTATTCATAGCAAGGTTTTCAAAATGTGTAAACAAACGTAGGGAAGGGCATTCAGTCCTTCAAATTAAACTTTAAAAAAAAGTAGTAAGTACTTCAGTTGAACTTTTGATACTTTGTTTTTCTTTGTTTTTAAGTACAGACCTGTCCCAAAAGTCTAATAATTTTCTTTTACAGTCACCCTGAGCATGTTATATAACAAAAATGCTTCCATTTTTAAAATTATTTTTATTTTTATTTTTCTGACACTATCCACCGGAGATCATTTTTTGTTTAATCTGTAGATGGGAAATTATTAATAAGACCCACCAAATACAGATCAACTTAGCTTGTTTGTTGCTTTTTTCCCCCAGAGTTAATCTGTTTATGGTAAAGTGAATATTGGGTTTCTGGTTTTGCTAGAATCTTGTGGACATTAATTTGCAAGTTTGTTTGAGAAAGGACAGGAAGCTAATACATTTGAGGATAAACATAAGAATTTTAAAATTCCATTTGAAGTCATTATTATAAAATGCAGTTTTTCATTAATTACCACTGCTAACCATCAAAAGAGAACTATTTTACCTTCATTTCCACTGACTTTTTCCCCTTATATTGATCATGAGTACTTTATCAAAAATAACTATACCTCAATATATCACCTGGTAATTGTACCACTTTTGCAAATGTTAGTCAACAAAATAGCAACATAGTGCTGAGAGATCAAGCTTGTAGAGTAGCTTAAGACAGAGTTTCCTATTCCTGTTTTTTTTGCTTTCTTCCTGTTTTTTTTTTTTTTTTTTGCTGAGACAGAGTCTCGCTGTGTCACCAGGCTGGAGTGCAATGGCATGATCACGGAGCCTTGACTTCCTGAGCTCTGATGATCCTCCCACCACAGCCTCCCAAGTAGCTGGGACTGCAGACGCACACCACCACGCCTGGCTAATTTTCGTATTTTTTTTAGAGACCGGGTCTTGCCACGTTGCCCAGGCTGTGTGTAATACCTGCTATATGCCAGGAATTAAGCATGCTAAAGATGTGATCATCTCAAGAAGCCTACCAGACTGGCACAGTATTACTTGTGTATCTGAGTCTGTAGTTTATGTTGATTGTGCAATATAATTAGATACTTTTGATTATATTGGCTTCATACTTGGAAAAAAATTTATTCCGCTTATTTGGACGTTTAACATTTAACATAGAAAAAGGAAGTTCTCTAATCAGAGCTTAAAATTCCATTGTTTTTGAGACAGAGTGTTGCTCTGTCGCCCAAGCTGGAGTGCAGTGATGTGATCTCAGCTGACTGCAACCTCTGCCTCCTGGGCTCAAGAGATTCTCATGCCTCAGCCTCCTGAGTAGCTGGGACTGCAGGTGTGCACCACCACGCCTGGCTAATTTTTGTATTTTTAGTGGAGATGGGGTTTCACTATGTTGGCCAGGCTGATCTTGAACTCCTGACCTCAAAGTGACCTACCCACCTTGGCGTCCCAAAGTGCTAGGATTACAGGTTTGAGCCACTGCCCCGGGCTGAAATTCCCTTTTCGTGTTTTCCTTTTATTGATTTTTATAAATTTGTATTGATAGTTACTCTTAGGCATGATGTTTGTCATACATACTTTACTTTCTCCGTTTATGTGATTTAACATGTAATCAGATCTACAGCATTTAATTAGTTGCAGTTTAAAGAGATTATTGGCTACAACCCTTTACAGTTAATATTTACTTGAACATTTGACAACTGAATTTCTGAGAATAGTAGATTAAATGAAATTGAGATTTCAAAACATAAGTAGAATATGGCGGGATTTTCAAAGTTTTGTTAGTTTGAGAATCCACTGCTGTAATTTTAGGACAGCCAACTTCTAAATGTAGTTTTAAGAGGTAAATGAAACAACTGTTACCAAAACAGATTTTTATTTAAATTTACAACTACTCAGCCTTGGCTTTCATAGTATGACAGCAAGAAAATAAAGACCTAAGGTTGATTTGGATGTTGATACTCATCAAGATTAGTAGTAAAATGCTGAATTGGAGAAATTGTGAGTTACAGAGATCATGTTGGTTACTGTAGACTTGATATTTGCATATTCAACAGATATTGGAGCACTTACTCTGTGCGGGCACTTTGCTTCCTGCAGAGAATTCAATTCAGTGCTCTCATGGACTTCACAGGCAAGAGCAGATGCAGCCATTAATCCATGGACTGACCACACACGTAAAATTCAATTTGTGTTAGTGCTGTGAAGAAAGATTATGTGGTGGTATGAGAGATACCTAGTTGGGATCAGAGAAGGTTTCCATGAGGAAATGAACTTTGAACTGAGATTCGAAGGATAAGGTTTATTTGGCGAGAACTTTCCAGGCAATGGGAATAACACGTTCAGTGTACTTATAGTAGGAAAGACCACAGTTTTGCCAGAGAAGCCTAAGCGTACTGACCTCAGAGACCTAAAAGAAGGTGCCGTTAAGAGCTTGAGGGTCTGGCAGGCCGTGCTTAACAAAGACCGTTTGGTTTCCTTGTGGAAAAGACATTCCAGGAGACAAAGAATTGATGGGAAACCATTTAGGGCGGCTTTTGGAGTTGTCCAGGCAAGAGATGATGGAACTTGGAAAAGTAAGGAGGCGGTAGAAATAGAAAGAGATGTATTTGAGAGATCTTTATGTGGTAAATTTAACAGCTCTTGATGATGAATTGTATGTTTGTGGGGAAAGAGAGGTGGCATGAAGTGAGAGATGTCAAAGATGTCAAAGATGATTCCTGAGTTCTGTGGTAATGCTACACCATTCACTGGAATGATAATTAAAATAACAAGTTTTATGAATGTTTTTGGTGGGAGGGAAGGAATCCTGATTTTTGAAGACTAAGGACATAGTAGCCGGGGGAAAACCCCCACAAAGAAATTTTTATCTCCAAAATAGCCATGATAACTGAAACTCAAAAACTTAAATTAACAGTTACTTTATTACATCAAACCTAAAATACGTAATGGATTGTAAGATGTACCATGATTTTATATGCCATTTAGAAGAAAAAAATACTGCCATTTAAATGGACACACTAATGAATAAGATAAATCCTGTGGCTTTTTTGTTTGTTTGTTATTGGTTTTTTAATTTATAGAGATGCTACATATAGCCACGTTTAGTGGCTTACACCTGTAAATTCCAGCTACTCAGGAGGCTGAGGTGGGAGGATCGCTTGCAGCCAGGAGTTCAAGACCAGCCTGGGCAACATAGCGAGACTTTGTCTCTAATTTTAAAAAAAGAAAAATTAGAGATGCTAAATATGGAAAATTATGCTTATTGGTATCAATGAAATAAACGAGTAGTAAGAAGTTGGTGTAGATAGCAGATTAGTAGTAGTAGAGTGTTACCATTTAAAAAAATAGCTGCAGCATCTAATTGAACACCTTGCACATAATAGTTGTTTCCACTTAATAATGAATTAAGTACTTAGTTCAAAGCTTTTAGATATAGGTAAACATGACTGAATGATCTTAAAGGTTTTATATCCTTTTACAGAAAATTGAAACATAATTTCCTAACAGTTTGCCATTAAGGCAAATGCTGGACAATTGAGTTGAGTATATTATTTAGAAATACCAAGATAACCCCTAAATTTTGATTAGTACAGTTAACTGGGAAATTGCTCATATACTGGACTAGCAGTTTAGAGGCCCAGATTCTTATTGTATGTGCCTCTTCTCTGAATGACACTAGATACAGTATTTAATCTCTCTCTTGTTTATTTGTTTTTTGTTTTTTTTTGAGACAGAGCCTTGCTGTGTCCTCCAGGCTGGGGTGCAGTGGCACGATCTCGGCTCACTGCAACCTCCACCTACCAGGTTCAAGCGATTGTCCTGCCTCAGCCACCTGAATAGCTGGAATTACTTGTGTGGATCACCGTGCCCAGCTACTTTTTGTATTTTTTGTAGAGATGGGGTTTCACTGTGTTGGCCAGGCCGGTTTCGAACTCCTGGCCTCAAGAGATCTGCCCACCTAGGCCTCCCAAAGTGTTGGGATTACAGATATGAGCCACTGTGTCTGGTCCGGTATTTAATCTCTTTAGCTCTCAGTTTATTCATTTGTAAAATGAAGATGTTCACCTGTAAAACAAGGATGATTGCATTCCCGTTTACCTCTGATATCCTGTTATTTTATTTTGTGCTGTTAAGAGGTGTAAAGTAAAAAAGTGAAAGCATGTATATACATGTTTATCTTTTCTTTCTTTGTCACTTAAGGGTGTAGTTGGAGCCCTCTGGTTCTACAGTTGCTTTTGAGGATTTAGTCATAAATTCTTTGCCTAGGCCAGTGTCCAGAAGAGTATTTCCTAGGTTTTCTTCTAAGATTTTTATAGTTTGAGGTCTTACATTTAAATCTTTAATCCATCTTGAGTTGATTTTGGCATATGGTGAGAGGTAGGGGTCCAGTTTCATTCTTTGCATATGATTAGCCAGTTTTCCCAGCACCATTTATTGATTAGGAGGTCCTTTCCCCATTGTTGGTTGTAGGTGTGTGGCTTTATTTCTGGGTTCTCTGTTCTGTTCCATTGTTCTACGTGTCTATTTTTGTACCAGTACCATGTTGTTTTGGTTACTATAGCTTTGTAGTATAGGATTGCTTTGGCAGTTTGGGGTCTTTCTTAGTTCTATATGAATTTTAGAATAGTTTTTTCTAATTCCATGAAAAATGATGTTGGTAAGTTGATAAGAATTGTGTTGAGTCTTTAAGATTCCTTTGGGCAGTCTGGACATTTTAGTGATGTTGACACTTAGAATCCATGAACATGGAATGTTTTTCCATTTGTTTGTGTCATCTATGATTTCTTTCAGCAGTGTTTTGTAGTTCTCCTTGTAGAGTCTTCCATCTCCTTGATTAGATGTATTCCTAGGTATTTTATGTCTTTTGTGGTTATCATAAATGGGATTGCATTTTTTATTTGTTTTTTCCACTTGAACGTTACTGTTGTATAGAAATGCTGCTTTTTTTTTTTTTTTTTTTGAGACAGGGTCTTGTTCTGTTGCCCAGGCTGGAGTTGCTAGGTTTTATAATGTCAAACTATAACAAAATTAGTTAAGTGGCGCAATCACAGCTTACTGCAGCCTCAACACCTGGGCTCAGTTGATCCTCCAGCCTCATCCCTGGAGTAGCTAGGACTACAAAGTGCATGCCATCACAACTGGTGCTACTGATTTTCATATGCTGAAACTTGACTGAAGTAATTTATCTGATTTGGGAGCCTTTTGGCAGAATCTGTAGGGTTTTCTAGGTATAAAATTATACATCAACAGTAGACTGGTCGCGGTGGCTCACGCCTGTATCTCCACACTTCGGGAGACCAACGTGGGAGGATCACTTGAGCTCAGAAGTTTGAGACCAGCCTGGACAACATGGTGAAACCTTGTCTGTACTAAAAATAAAAATACAAAAATTAACCGGGCATGGTGATGCATGCCTGTAATCCCAGCTACTCGGGAGGCTGAGGCAAGAGAATTGCTTGAACCTGAGAGACAGAGGCTGCAGTGAGCCAGGATCGTGCCACTGCATTCCAGCCTGGGTAACAGAGTGAGACTCTGTCTCAAAAAAAAAAAAAAAAAGAAAGGAAGGAAGGGAGGGAGGGAGGGAGGGAGGGAAAAGAAAAGAAAAGAAATCATCAACAAAGACAGATAATTTGATTTCCTCTTTTCCCATTTGGATGACTTTTATTTCTTTCTCTCACCTGATTGTTCTGCCTAGGACTTGTAGTATTATGTTGAATAGGAGTGATGAGAGTAGACATCCTTGTTTTGTTCCAATTCTTAGGGGGAATGCTTTCAACTTTTGCCCATTCAGTATGATATTGGTTATGGGTTTGTCAGAGATGGCTCTTACTATTTTGAGGTATGTTCCTTTGTTTAAGTTGTTGAGGGTAAAACTTAAGTTTTGAATACACTGCACCATCAGTAACTTTTCGGCCTGGCCTCCGTGCCTCTACAGGTGGGACTATAAACTTCCAGAATTCTCTGTGCTACTGCTAGTCCTTTTCCTGCTGCCCTGAAACTCTGACACACCCTTGCTACTTATTCTGTTGATGTTTTCTTTTTCTTTTTTTGAGACTGGGTCTCACTCTGTCACGCAGGCTGGAGTGCAGTGGTGCAGTCATTGCTCACTGTAGCCTCGACTGCCCAGGCTCAAGTCATTCTCCCACCTCAGCCTTCCAAGTAGCTGGGATTACAGGCGCGCACTACATGCCTGGCCAATTTTTGTATTTTTTTGTGGAGAGGAGGTTTCACCATGTTGGCAAAGCTGGTCTTGAACTCCTGGGCTCAAGCAGTCCTGCCTCAGCCTTCCAAAGTGTCGCGATTACAGCCAGGAGCCCCCTTGCCCAGCCTTGGCGTTTTCTTTCTTTTTAACACATCCTCTGTCGGGATATAGAAAGTTGGGAATGGGAGCATGGATAGTATCTTACTTCACTGAAGTTGACCAGCTATTTGGTTCTCCCTTTGGGATGAGCCTTAGATCTGTGAGCTTTCAGATAGGAATTTTCCTGAAGCAGAGTTTAGGTAATTTTTCTTAATCTTGACCTTTCTGTCTACCTTATAATTAATATAATTTTCTCCTAGATTTTGTCATTAGGTTGTTGGTTAAAGTGTCAGTGTTTGGTATGATTTATTTTTGTGAATTTTTGTGATTTCAGAATTTGAGTAAGAATTTGATAGGGGCTATGTACCAAAATTACATTACATTAGAGAATTTCATTAGTTTAATGTTTTAAAAGGTAATTTTGGCTGGTAGAAAAAAATGAGGAACAGAGTGAATGATATCAAAGATTCCTAGGAGTTATGTGAATGAAAATGGAGCCCAACGGTTTTACTTATGATTGGTCTCTATTGTCACATTACAGTGCTTACTTTTGAAGGTAGCTTAACTAATTTTGTCATAGTTTGGCATTATGAAACCTAGCAATTGTACCATAAGCAAGACAGTCTTTTCATTAGGTATAAAGGTACCCTTTTCTTTTCATTTTGACAAGGTGTTCATTTGATAAGTAGTTGTGTCATTAAGCAGAACTACTTATGGTTGATTTGATTTGGTTATCTCAGCACTACAAATTCAGGATGTCACTGTGTTTGGTTTTTCTTCAAGTTTGCATCTTAGTAGCCAAAAACAGTCTTAACATTTCAATCAGTCTATTAGACTGGGTTCATGTTTCATTATTTTCAATTTTGCTGGTAGAGAGAAGGAAAGGATAGAATATACATAATTGATGACCTAAGAGAAGTGTGATAGAAAGATACACCAGTGAAATTATTGTTCTTTCTCTCCTTGCTCTTTAATTTGTGTTAGTAGTTTGTGCACTGCTTTCTGGGCTTGCTTCTGCATTACCTTATAATTGTTCCCCAGGGTTTGCTGTGAATTTGTCTCTCTGAAATTAGATTGTGAACTCCTTCAGGAAAGGAGACTAAAAAATGTTTTACTAACATTTAAAGTATCCAAATGCTGTTAACATTTTTCTAATAATGGTGATAACCTACCTACATACATGTGTCACTTTTACATGCCTTATCTCTTGAGTACTCTGAGAACTACCTGTGTATTGCAGGTGTTATCCTACTCATTGTACAGGTGTGGATACTGTGACAAAAGCAGGTTAATGGACTTGACCATTGTCTTGTTGGTTAGTGAGAGAGCTGATTTCCTGACTCTGTATTTAATGGTCTTGCCACAGTACTATTGCATCATGAGTCGTGTGTGTGTGTGTGTGTGTGTTTGTGTGTGTATTTGTTTTTGTTTTCTTTTTTAATAGTAATAACCTTTATTTAAAATAGTTTTTAATTTAGGAAAGCTCATTTTACATGAGTTTCCAACTAATTATTAGAGTCAGAAACAAAATAAAATCAGAAAATCTTTTGCAGAAAAAATACACAAAGAACATTTCTACACGTGAAAAAAGCGGTAAACAGTGTTAACATCCAAGTTTTTAGTCTCAATTCCACATCTAGTGAACACCACTATCAACCTTGAGATCTGATTTGTTCTTGTTATTCTTCACTGATCAGTTGAAATATGTTAAGGTGTCTTTTTCACTCACTGGAATAGACCTAAAGTGGCAACCAACTATCTCAACAAGTTGTGCTTTATTAAGTCCTGGTCTGGTTGGTGGCTTTAAGTGTCTTTTGTATCTCCTAAGTGTATTTACTTGTAATTGGTATAAATCAACCTCTGGGGTATCAAAATCTTGAACAGGTGTATCACCTCCATCATCATCACTCCCTTTTCTCTTCTGTTTCGAATACTCTGAATTAAGTTTTTATGATAATCACATATGTAAAGATGCCTGCGCTCTTATCCAGCTCGATCTTCACCTTCTGGGATATCCTCTTCTGGATCCTCTTGCTGAAGCTGGCGTTGCCTGCCGCCCGACTGCACCGCTCACCGTCGTCCGCAGGCAGCACAGTTGCCAGGAGCCCGGCCTGGCCGCCCCCGGGGGCCCAGCCGCTGAGACCGCCCCTGCGCCCGGCCCCTCAGCCCCGATTTCCCGGACAAGGCACTGGCGACCACAGCGGCCACTGCGGCTGCCGCCTCCCCACTGCGGCTCACCGCATCAGGCGAGAAGCCATTCATGTCTCCGAGCTCCGGGGTACTGGCGCTGACAGAAATCCCCACTCTCCTGGCCGCTCCGTCGGCGGCAATTCACTCTGCACACCAAGTTAGCTGCATGGCAGAACACCAACTGGGCCTGCTGCTGCTGGCGCCAAAACAGTGGACAGTACCGAGGGCCGGGACGCAGAGTCGAGCGTCTCCTGGAGTGGCGACCCATCTCACTGTCACATGGGGTCTTAAGCTTTTTTTTTTTTTTTTTTTTTTTGAGACAGAACCTCGCTCTGTCGCCCAGGCTGGAGTCCGGTGGCGCAATCTTGGCTCACCGTAACCTCCGCCTCCCGGCTCAAGCGATTCTCCTGCCTCAGCCTCCTGAGTAGCTGGGATTACAGGTGCCCGCCACCGCGCCCAGCTAATTTTTGTATTTTTAGTAGAGACAGGGTTTTGGCATGTTTATCAGGCTGGTCTCAAACTCCTGACCCTAAGTGATTGGCCCTCTTCGGCCTCCCAAAGTGCTGGGATTACAGGTGTGAGCCACCACGCCCGGCTATATATATATTTTTTAATGTTGGTCATTCTTTCTAATGTTAAGACATATCCTTTGAGGATAATTAGATTTTGGTGTCATGTAATTTGGGTGGTCTGACATAATTTCGATTCATATTCTGGATCTGCCACCTATTAGTTATATGACTAAAACAAGTTAACCTATCTGAGTCTATTTGCTCATTTATAAAGTGGGCATGATAGAACTTCACAGGATTGTCTTGAGGGTTTAATAAGAATATAGCTAGCTAGCTAGTTTGTTCAAGGACATAGGTATCTGATAAATCTTAATGTTGTTTCCCCTGTTGGTGAGTCAGAACAGAAATAAGAGTTGAAACTGCTGGTAAGCCTATTTTGTCCGTCTTCTTATTTTGCCCATAGTTAAAAAGCCACTTTTGTTATATTCTGCACTAACTTCCAAAGTTCATTTTGTTTTAGCTTTTATTCTTTTAATTAGACATATTATCTAAAACCAAAAAGTCATGTTTCTGAAGCAGAGTTTTTAAAAGATACTTTATATTTCTCATTAAGATTGTTTGTGACTAGACAGAATCCCTACCCACACACAAACTCCAGCTAATCTATTTTTCAAGATCTAAGTTAGAGTTCTTGGCATTATTCACATTTTTACTGTACCTTCTTGAAGATGAAAGAGTCCGAAAGATTTAAAGATTTTTGAGCAGAATTAGACATAAAAAACTGTCACAGTTTGGTGTTGCTATAATAGAATATCACAGACAAGGTAATTTATAAAGAAAAATTTCTTTCTCATAGTTCTGGAGCTGGGAAGTCCACTGTCAAGGTGCTGGCAGTTGGTGAGGGCCTTCTTGCTGAGTCAGCTCATGCTGGAAGGTCAAAGAGAGGGCAAGCAAAAACAGGTGATTGAACTTGCAGCCTCACCTCCCATTAGACCCTGCCTCCCAACAGTGTTGCATTAGGATTATTTTCATCCTATGCTTTTTGTAGGACATATTCAAACCATAGCACAACATACTTGTTAAAATTTTTAATCACTGTTAAAGCATGTTTCTTTGTTATACGTGGAAAGCATTGCCTAGTAATAACTTACTAGTCTTAAGGTAGTTTTCTGAAAAAAAATAAGAGTGGACATAGTACAAACATCTTAATACATTTTTTGATTTGTTTCGTGGAGTGTTATGTGATATAAATTGCAGTTGTACAAAAGCGAATAAAGGAAGATAATTGTAAAATCTGATGCAGCAAAGGTTAAATACTTTAGGGACATTCTCTTCACTAAATTATGCAGAAGATGGGAACATTTTGGTGTTTTTTTTTTTGTTTTGTTTTTTTTTTTAGAGAAAAAGACCCAGAGATGATTGAGAGGTTCAGGTTAATTAACATGACGGTGCATTCATCTCATTAGGTTCCCTAAGATTCTCGACACATGGTGTGTTGGCCACTTGATTGATTCACAGGTTTTTTGAAGAGAGGATCTTTGCAAGATGGCTCTTCTGCTCTTGAAGACTGGCAGTAGTTACAGGTACAGATAGATATGTTACTGGTTTTGTACAAGATGCAAAAGATGAATGGTAGTGAAGCCACCCTGGCCACAGGAGAAAGCACATGCAGGAGAAAGCACATTCATCAAGAGACAGTACACTTTAGGCTTATTTTTTTTTTTTAATCCAAGGCTTTGGGATCAAGAGAAGGTAAGGTGCTATTGAACAGTTTTGAGTATTGGCACCACAGTGCCAGAAAAAGATAAATTGGGCTTATAGATGCTGTTATAATAAACATTATAAAATGAGAATGCTAACAAGTACAAAGAAAATAGATATATAAAACTTTTATTCGAGTTAGCTGGCTATTCTGTTGGAGATTCTTAGGAGCTGCAAATGGAGGCAGGTGGGGGATGACTAGTGAGAGAAGGCTCAAGTGAGGGACATCCTTCCTATTAGTAATTCTTAGAAGCTACAGATTAGCTTGTCAGATTTAAAATGTTAGTCAAAATAAATATACCTGAAGTTTCTTGCTTGGAAAAGCAGGTCAGATGTGATTAGAAATGGAGGTGGGTTTTTTTTTTTTTTTTTGATGGAGGATTTTAGAAGGCAATAGTTAGAATTTAGAGCTAGAAAGGATCTTACACATGAAAATACAAAAAGTAGACTTTGTAGGTTTATCTAAGATTTTTATTTAGTGACAGAGCTAGAACTAGGATCCAGGGTTTCTCTTTCATGGTTAGTTCAGCTAGGAAGAATATTTGAAGAAGCCAGGGTAATTAAGATGAACCTTGATAGGTATAGGAAAGAGGTAAGAGAACAAAAATCCAGTAGGTAAGAAGATGGAAGAACCTTAAAATCATTTTTATAAGAAATAGATATTATTTATTTAGAATTTATGAGATGTTTCACAGAGGGCTTGGAGTGGGAAAATAATTGAAATTATATAGACCATAGAAATACTTCTATAAAACGTTTGTTAAAATTGATTCTATAATTCATTGTCATTTGAATAAAGTGGGCCTGTGTCAATATTAATCAAGTGCTGTTTGAATGTCTACTTTCAAGTAGCTGGGACTACAGGTGCATGCCACCATGCCCAGCTAATTTTTGTATTTCTTGTAGAGACGAGGTTTCACCATGTTACTCAGGCTGGTTTCAAACTCCTGAGCTCAAGCAATACACCTCCTGCCTTGGCCTCCGAAAGTGCTGGGATTACAGGCGTGAGCCACTGCACCCAGCCAAAGTGAGAAATGGTTTTACACAGGTGAATACTATGATGGAATCTACACTCAGGCAGCTGAATTGATTGGAGGAAGGATAGGTGGAAAGCAGCATACCAATTATTATAATAGTTGAAAGGCAGCTATGGGCATGTGGTGGTAAGCCCAGTTGTAATAGAAAAAGCAAATAACAGAGCTGAGTTGGAGGACTGTTTTGAGAGAAGCAGGCTGGATATGTAAGGAATATTATATTCAGAGTGCATTTGTTTCTCTCAGTCTGTGTTCCTTTTTTTCCTCATCTCTTTCCAACCTGTGTTTCTTATAACTAGTCTTAAATCTTTTCTCTTATTTAGTAATGATGGAAATGCTAAAAAAGAAAAAAAAAATTTTTGTTTTAACAAATTGAGGAAAGGCATGGTAACTCATGCCTATAATCCTAGCACTTTGGGAGGCCAAAGAGGGAGGATCACTTGAGGCCAGGAGTTTGAAACCACCATGGGCAACATAGTGAGATCTCATCTCAACAAAAAATTTAAAAATAGCTGGGCATGGTGGCACGTGCCTATAGTACCAGTTGTTGAGGAGACTGAGGCAGAAGGATTGCTTATTTCCTGTTTATCTTGTACTTTTACCTGTTGGTTGTAGAATGATTTCAGGTGACATTTGAATAAACCCAATAAAGAAGCCAGGACCCTCCATGTCTTAGAAGCCACGTTAGGTTCATTTTGTGTGTATTTCTACACTGGTAGACACTGTAATGCTCTAAGAGTGCTGCAGCTGTAAGAGAAATCACCTGGTCTCATATAATATAGTTCCTTAACCTGATAAGCTACTACTTGTGTAGTGTTGTTTTTGCAACTTAAAAAACAACAACAACAGAAAAAAGCACGCTTTTTATCTTCATTCAAAGTGTTTGCAACTGTTTTTGTTTGGTTTGGTTGGGTTTGGTTTGGTTTTTGACAGTCTCACTGTCTCCCAGGCTGGAGTGCTGGAGTGTAGGAGTGCAGTGGTGTGGTATTGGCTCACTGCAACCTCCGCCTCCTGGGTTGAAGTGATTCTCATGCCTCAGCCTCCCAAGTAGCTGGGACTACAGGCACGTGCCACCATGCCCTGCTAATTTTCATATTTTTAGTAGAGACAGGGTTTCACCATGTTGGCCAGGCTGGTCTCAAACTCCTGACCTCAGGTGATCCACCCGCCTCAGCCTCCCAAAGTGCTAGGATTACAGCACTGCACTGGCCGATAGTAACTTTTTAAAATCCCAGTTCTTCATTTCTAGAGAAGGAACTCTGTTTGGATCTTCTTGTTACAGGTTTGTATTTCTGGACCATCAGCTATGACAAGGAATTAGGCCTCGTTGTGTAAATGGGACCCAGTGCTATGTGTGGATGGCTATTGTGAATCAAACGAGAGAGTGAATTGGAGAGATTGTGAAAATAGGAAACCACAAACTAGTATTTATTTTGTAACAGTAAATATCTGAGATCTTGTTCATGTTGTCTTTTAATGAGGATGCGAGAGATTGGGGTTTATGATGGGCCCAGGTTTGATATAAGTAGGCATTTGACTCCAATTAGCAGCAAATGTAATAGAGAAGGTGAAAGTGGGATGGTTGGCACTATGAATTAGGACACTGAACACATACTGCTCTGTCATCCAGGCTGGAATGCAGTAGTGTGATCTCAGCTTTCTGTAGCCTTGACTTCTTAGACTCAAATGATCCTCCCACCTCAGCCTCCCGAGTAGCTGGTACTTCAGATATGTGGTACCATACCTGGCTAATTTTTTCTTTTTGTTTGTAGAGCTGGTGTCTCACTGTATTGCCTAGGCTGGTCTTGAACTCCTGGGATCAAGTGATCCTCCTGCCTCAGCCTCCCAAAGTGCTGGGATTACAGATGTGAGCCATGATGCCCAGCCTATGATAGACTTTAAAAAGCACAAAATCAATTTGAAATAGCATGGACAAGAGATTTTGCTGTATTTTCGAAATTTCCTTTCTGTTCTGCATAGATCATCTAATATGTAAGCAAGATCTTCTTTTAGAAAAGTACTGTTTCCAAAATATTTTAAATCAAGCAATTGCAACAGTTGATTCCATATAATAAGGTATATCTGTATTACTAGAAGGGGATTTGCAAAGTGATAGCACTTAAGATTTCTTAGCCTGGTGTGGTGGCGGGTGCATGTAGTCCCAGCTACTGGGGAGGCTGAGGCAGGAGAATGGCGTGAACCCGGGAGGCGGAGCTTGCAGTGAGCCGAGATCGCGCCACTGCACTCCAGCCTGGGCGACAGAGCGAGACTCCGTCTCAAAAAAAATAAAAAAAGATTTCTTTTCGGCTAGGCATGGTGGCTCACACCTGTAATCCTAGCACTTTGGGAAGCCGAGGCGGGTGGATCATGAGGTCAGGAATTCAAGACCAACCTGGCCAACATGGTGAAACCCCATCTCTACTAAAAATACAAAAAAAATTAGCTGGGCACGGTGGCGGGCGCCTGTAATCCCAACTATTCAGGAGACTGAGGCAGGTGAATTGCTTGAATGCGGGAGGCGGAGTTTGCAGTGAGCCGAGATCGCGCCACTGCATGCTAGCCTGGGCAACAGAGCGAGACTGTCTCAAAAAAAAAGAAAGATATCTTTTCAGGAGTTAGGTTTAATTCCTAAGGACATTTAGTCCGGGGCAGAAGGATAGGCAGCTGATGCAACATTTTTAATATGTTCATATATTTATTTGGAGGTGTACTGGGAGAGGCAGTTTTAACTCATTGACCCAAAAAGAGTGGAATAATTTGAAAGAACTGGGTGAGATGGTAGAGGTGATGGTTACTAGCTCTTTACCATGTATACCTTTAACATTTGTCCACCTTGGTATGTTACATTTTGGAAGACATCTGTTAGCAGTAGTGATTGCTGCTTCACAACAGAAAAATTATTTTAGGGAAAGCAATTATATAGGAAAAAGCTTTCCTTGGTTTTCACAAGTCTGGAAGCAAATATAAGGAGGAATATGCATAAGTAAACTTGTCTAAAAATATGTTGTGGCTGTCTTATAAACTGCTTTATTTTTCAGAAGTAAGAAAAGTTCAGTTTTAAAGTCCTTTTTGGAATCTGAGATTATTAGCTAAATTCTATTTGGAGTTTCACACAAAGGTCTAAGACTTAACTGAAGATTTAGGGCCTGATGAACCAAGTAGATATATGCTTCTAAACACATTAGCCAGAAAAGTGGGTAACTATAGGGGGAATCTGACTGTTAGTTCAGCCTGCGCATATGCACATCTCTAGTTGAGTCTCTTAGGGTTTCCCGTAAGGGACTTCTTGGGGCTCATAAGCTTGGTCCTCTCAGAAGAATCTCTATATCTTCATCATGGAAAAACCCAGGAGGCCAATTACGTAGGTACCCGATGGTGGCATTGTGGACAAAGGGAACTTACTTCCTGGACATATGAAGGATAGCTCTTGAATCATCTAATTGTTAAATTTGGGGTCTAGTGGAAAGGGCCTAGGACCCCAAATCACAAAGACTGTGTTCTGGTCCCATCCCTGGCACTCAGTGAGGACAGGACCGTATCTGTGTTACTCACCACTAAATACTCACTGCCTACTACAGTGCTTACCATGTAATAAATAGGCATTCAGTAAATATTTGAGTGAGTGAAATAATACATTGGATGCATAACTTCGGAAAAGTCGCGTTATCTCTCTGGGTTTCATTTTTCCCCCCTTCATCTATAAAATACAAGTTTTGACTAACCAAGTCTCTAGTTCTCAAATTACTGCATTAAAAGTTAGAAAGATACAATTATTTTAGATAATCAACTCCATTGTAAACACCAGTGCAAACTTGGGCATTGATATCAGGTGGCATTTCTTGGTTTTAAGGTAGTTAGGCTTATAGGTTATCTAGATTATTTTTGTAAAACAAAAGCAATATTAAACTTTTTTTATATTTGCCTTTGCTTTTTTGGTATAAAGAAAGGATTAATAAAATTTTTTGCAGAGAAAGCAATTGTGGCAGAATATTAATATGTGATGAATCTAGATGAAGTGTTTATGTAAGATCTTTATACTATTATTACAACTTTTCTGTAAATTTGAAATTATATTAAATTAGTAATTTGAACTCAGAAAAGCCCAGCATGTGGTGAGAAAGAATAAAAAGTACAACAATGGTAATAATAAAACATTAGGTGGATGTGAAGGATAGTATTTGGAGATTCATAAGTTCACTTAAGTGTAGAGATTTGTATCTCTTTGCAAAATATTTAGACTTGTAAGGGACATTCATTCTAAATGTAGAGGAAATATTCACTGTAAAGAAAGACTGGTGAATTTCTCACTTACCGTTCCCCCACACCCCCCCAAAAAAACACAGGTTTTCTTAAATTGAGATCTACTAATATTTTTTTGCCATTTTACCCTGTCAGATAGAAACTCCATGCTGTTCCTTTGGCTTGGGTAGTAGTGGTTATCATTTTTTTTCCTTGATTGACAAAGCCGGCACCTCAGATTTTACTATAACTTAATTACTGACCCTGCTTCCTCTGTACCAAGTGGTACCTTATGATATTATCTGTTCCTTAACTTAGAATTTAGTGAACTTTAGTGTTTAACAATATTACCTGAATTTGTAAGCTCTTCTGTTGATATAAATGTACCATCTTCTTTTTTCTCTCATATGCACTCTGGTGGCATATTTCCTTTTTTTTTTTTTTTTTTGCTGGGGCAACATCTATCTGAAAGTGAGTTGCTTAGAGACTTTAGAGACTTTAATCTCCCGAGTAATGGATTTTCTGTCCATATTATTGAAAATTATGTTCCCAATCTTCGTTTTCCTTTGCAAGGTAGAATCAAATTTTAGAGTTAGAAGGGTTCTAAGTCTAAGTTCCTTTTGTTGTGCTTCGGCAAACAAGTTTGCCTGGTTAAGGGCAGAATGGGAATAAGAACCAGAGTTTCATTCTCTCATGCCTTGATTTTTTGTTTTTTGTTTTTTGTTTTTAAAGTCTTGTGTCCCAAATTTGAAAGTCTCTAGTTCAGATGAATAAGAAGAATTGTTTTCATTTCACTGTTTATACAAGTAATTGATACTTCCCCAAAAAGGCCAAATCTGTGTGAGAGCTCAAAGTATGCTGAATGTGAATAGGTATTTGCTGTTGTCCAACAGTAACCCAAATCTATAAAGTTTAATGTTCTTTTTTTTTTAAACTTAAAAAAAATCAGGCTGCATTACTGGCATATATAAAGTTTAATGTCTTAATGGAAGGATTTGAGGGGGTGGTAACTGAAATATGTGAAATGTATTTAAAAAAACTCAATGTATTTGTCATCCTGGTTCAATTATTATGAATTTGTGACTGATTTTGAGAAAAATTTGTAATCTTGATAATTTTTAGGCTTTATCTAACTACAAAATAAATCTAGATATATGCTAAACGACTTAATGGAAACACTTATTTTTCTGCAGTGTTTCCTGAGGTTATAGGCGGGTGTTTGAGGAGTACATGCGGGTTATTAGCCAGCGGTACCCAGACATCCGCATTGAAGGAGAGAATTACCTCCCTCAACCAATATATAGGTAAGAAATTTTAATAACTTAAAAAGAAAACAATGTATTTGACTTTATAAATGTTTGTGAATTGGTTTAATTAGCTGTCCTTAGTTATTGTAATTACTTAGTTGGTTATAATAATATACAGAGAATGCTGTTTTATATATAACAAGTTTATTTGACCCAATATAGAAGGCTTTTTCCGTAAGAAGGAATAGGGTCATTTCAGAGATGGCAACCCTTCTAAAGATGTGTTTTCATGTGTATTTTTAATTGTGGAAATAGAATAACAATCCTAAATTTTTATAGAAAGTGGTATTAAATTCTGTATTTCATAAAATAATAGTATTTTTAAAGACCAATTCTGTATAAATTTGTAGGTTAATTTTTCAGGTGATTTTAAATATATTAAACATTTTTGTTTTAAAACTGCACAATAAACTTTAATTGCTTTTTCTATAAGTAGCTTTTAGATTTGGTGTCTAGAAAATCTTTACATACACTTGAATTACTAAATTTTAAAGAAGATTGGAAATTGTGGCTTCTGATTATTTTCTTTCTTTTCTTTTGATAGACACATAGCATCTTTCCTGTCAGTCTTCAAACTAGTATTAATAGGCTTAATAATTGTTGGCAAGGATCCTTTTGCTTTCTTTGGCATGCAAGCTCCTAGCATCTGGCAGTGGGGCCAAGAAAATAAGGTATGTAACTTAATAGCTTTGGTAACTGTAGGTTTTTACGTTGTCAGTGAAATATTCTAATAGATTTTC
Source organism: Pongo pygmaeus (assembly GCF_028885625.2). Classification (NCBI taxonomy): domain Eukaryota; kingdom Metazoa; phylum Chordata; class Mammalia; order Primates; family Hominidae; genus Pongo; species Pongo pygmaeus. The sequence continues at coordinate 159,452,728 of NC_085930.1, forward strand.
TTATTTTGAATACTTGTTATTGATTCACCTGTTAACATGTATTATTTTAATTTATACCAGTTTTATCTCTGGGGAAGTCACTTAACCTCCCTTCATCTTCATTTCCATATTGATATATTAAGAATGATTAGGTCTTAACCTTTTTATTTTGGGGGGATAGGGAGGTGTTAGTTTAGTATAACCTGGGCACAAAATACTTTGTTATCTGATTTTGATTATATTACTTAGGTCAAATCATATCCAGCAAAACATAATATATACATAATGCAAGCCTTTTAAACCAATTAATGTCATATTAGTGGGTTGATTCACATTAAAAAGGGAATTCCCATTAACTTGTTCTTATCAAAACTCCTCTCTCTCTTTTTAAATTATTTGTCCTTTGCCTGTTCTGTTTATGGATCTGTTTGACTAATTGCCTGAAAGAAACAATAAAAATATACTTAAGAACTTTGTGCTGTTTCTCTTTTCATTTGTAGGGTCTTGTTGCCACATACATTCTTTCTAGATTACTCTTATTTTAATTTATTTTACTTAAAATCATTGTTTCTATAGGGCTTACTCTGTCCTGTCTAAAATGGGTCTAATTTTTATTTTTCTCATGGATTAGATTTTTTTAGGCTTCCTTTTATGAAGTCTTCCTTTTTAGAGTCTTCTATCTGATCTTGTCCTTTAATTCTAGGCTGAATACCTTTAGCAGACTCCTGCATAGCTGTACTTCTTTTTCTTTGGGAACCATTTCTTTCCAGTAACAGGCAGGACTTCTTAATATAAATATCTTCAAGTGGTATCTCTAATTGAAATATATCTCTGCCTTGTAGGTTTTATGACATTTCCTTGTGTATTGTTCCCATGAAAATAGACTTAACATTCCCAAATGGGAGAGTAATTCCTATAAAAACAAACCCCACCTAGCTCCTGTGGGGCAGTAGGGAAAGCTCTTTCTCATCTGCTGTGAACATTTGATTTATTTTTCTGAAACAGCTTGCTGTGAATTGGCATTCTCACTGCATCCTACTTTTAGTCCTGTGATTTTGTTAAAGTAAAATTTTCTGTCCAACAAGAAACACCTCGCCGCTTTTGGGAGAGAGTATAGATTTGCCTTTGAAAGGTGAATGAATATACTTTAATATGCCTGTGCTTTCTAACCTACTTCTTTCTTAGTTTGACTTAAAATGATTTGTTTGAAACATATACAGGTTGTATTGAATATTATATGGAGTTACTAATTTTGCATCACAAGTCTCTTATGAATTCATATATTATAAAAATGGTAAAGTGAACTCTTATGCTTATATTCTTTTGTTTAACTTATTAAGGCTATTATGAAATCTCTTAGAAATTCTGTGTACATTATGAATATCATCTATAAGTGCTTCAGCATGTATGGAGCTGCAAATTAATACTGGTTTACTTTTGCTCTATGTATGTTATCTGAACATATGGAATAGCAGTAATAGTTTTTATGGGAACTTTTAAAGTAGATTAAAAAGAGCATTTACCAAAAATGACTTTGCCTGTTGTGCTTAATTATATTTTCTTTTAGGTCTATGCATGTATGATGGTTTTCTTCTTGAGCAACATGATTGAGAACCAGTGTATGTCAACAGGTGCATTTGAGATAACTTTAAATGGTAGGTTCTGAATAGTTTGCATTTTGTGATCGATTTTAAATGATTTATAATGAGTATCAAGCTTTTATCTTTTATAATAAGATAAACTTCTTTAGTGTTTGTATAAAAGTAAGTATTTGAAAGAAATTGAAAATTCAGGAGATAGAAGAATTTAGAAAATTTTAACTTTTTTTTTAAATTCGCTCCCTCAACTTAATCTCCTTACCTCTGCTTGAACTTCACACCTTCAAATTCCTTGAGGAGTTGGCCCTATTCTTCTATCAGATTGTCTCTGTGAATTTTATCTACGCCCATGGCTTTAAAATAACATCTGTATGACTGTATATCCCTGAATGTATATCTCTCGATCTCTCTCCTAAAATGCTATGCTCAAGAATCTTAAACATAACCTACTCTAAAATAAACTCTTGCTTACTTCTCCTTCCTATAATGTCTGTAAACTCTTTGCTCCTCCTTTGACATTTCTCATTTATTTAATGATACCATCATTTGTCTACTCAGTTGCCCATGCCAGAAACCTATGATAACATCACCGTCTTCCCTAGTCCCCCTATTTAATGGATTACCAAGTCTTCTCAGTTCCACCTCCTAAATTTCAAAAATCTACCTTCTGTTCATCTTAACTGCCACCACCCTAGTCCAGGACACAATTAACTTGTTACCCTCTTCTGCGTTCTCTAAACCAGGGGTTGGCAAATACGGCCTATGAGCTAACAATGTTTTTTACACTTTTTGGTTAAAAAAAAAATAAAACTAATGTTTTATGACACATGGAAACTATATGAAATTCCAACTTCTGTGCTTATAACTAAAGTTTTGGTTTGCATCAATGAAAAATTTGTAGAAATTTATCTTTATATTATATAAGTACCTACATAACGTTCTTGATTTTTGTCTCTTGGTCCATAAAGTGTAAAATATTTACCATCTGCCTTCTTACAGAAAAATTGACCAATATCTGTTCTAAACAATAACTTTTTTTTTTTTTGAGACAGAGTCTTGCTGTGTCGCCCAGGCTGGAGTGCCGTGGTGCGATCTCGATTCACTGCAAGCTCTGCCTCCCAGGTTCGCGCCATTCTCCTCCTCAGCCTCCTGAGTAGCTGGGACTACAGGCGCCCACCACCACGCCTGGCTAATTTTTTGTATTTTTAGTAGAGACGGAGTTTCACCCTGTTAGCCAGGATGGTCTTGATCTCCTCCGCCTCCACCTCCCAAAGTGCTGGGATTACAGGTGTGAGCCACCTCGCCCAGCCTAAACAATAACTTTTTTAATGCAAATTTTGTCTTGCTGCTTGAGTGTTCCCAATTCATTAAGTAACTTGACTTTGTTCTCAAGATAAAGACCAGAACATTTAATCTGCAAAAGGCTCTGCATGATCTAGTTCAGTGGTTAGCAAGCTGTGGTCCTACGGACCATATCCTCTGCTGCTTGTTTTGTAAATAAAGCTTTATTAGAACACAGCCGTGTCCATTTGTTTATGTATTGTTACAGCTGCATTTAGGCTACAAGAGTTGAATAGCTGTGGCAGAGACTATGTATCTTCCCTAGCCCAAAATGTTTACTTTCTGTCCCTTTACAGTTTATTGACCCCAGTCTAATCCTTTCCACCTTCCCATCCTCCCTTATATCACTCCTCTTCTATATTTCTCTCAGCTGTGCTGATTTTCTCTTATTTTCACGTGCCAGGCTACTTTCTGGTCTTTACATTTCTGTTCTCTCCCTCAAAGGTTTTCTACTATCATGAATCCCCACTCTGTCTTGGTAATTTTTCTTTATCTTTTAGATCTCAATTTAAATGATACTATTTCTCTGACTAGACAGGGAGAGCCTTGTGTATATGTCCCTCCTAGTACAGTAGTGCCTTTTAGTTTTAGTTCTAAGTACACAATTGTAATTTTGTAGCCATTTGTGTAGTTCTTTTGACATTTCCCCTACTGGAATGTAAAGTCCCTAAGAGCAAGCAGTGTACTTTTTTGCTTACTTTTGTATCCCAGTTGTGTACATAGATGATAAATATTAGTGGGATGAATGCATATTATAAAATCATCTTTAATTTTTTGGGGGGCGGTGCCATTTATTTTTATAGATGTACCTGTGTGGTCTAAGCTGGAATCTGGTCACCTTCCATCCATGCAACAACTCGTTCAAATTCTTGACAATGAAATGAAGCTCAATGTGCATATGGATTCAATCCCACACCATCGATCATAGCACCACCTATCAGCACTGAAAACTCTTTTGTAAGTTGTTTAAAATATAGCTAATGTATAGGTTTCTGTTGATTCTTATGACTCAGCAAGTTAGTAAATATTACATGTATTATCACTTGAGTTTCCAATTTAAGATTAAACGGAGGGATTTGTTCTTCATTAAAATGTTGAAGTGTATGAAGAGAGTTCGGCCCTGCCAAAATAAAGTCAGGTTGTTAGTAATTTTATCTTCAAGGCTTAATGATTGGGTCTGTAACCTTATTTTCTTTACTCTAAATTCCTAATGGCCAGAGTTGATATATTATGCTAGAGGTGTGTATACTTCTTGTCCTTACCTTCAAGTAATTAGTTCCTGAGAGTATGCAAATTCTTTGAACATACTCAAGATAAAAAATTTATAGGCAAATGTGTGAACATAGAGAGGTATTAGTTAACTTTTTCTTTGTGATCAGTGAATTCACTTTCTGAAGAGTTTTTATGAGTGATTTTTGCAATAAAATATTCCTTTTTCTGTGTATCTTTCAGGCATTAAGGGATCATTGCAAGAGCAGCGTGACTGACATTATGAAGGCCTGTACTGAAGACAGCAAGCTGTTAGTACAGACCAGATGCTTTCTTGGCAGGCTCGTTGTACCTCTTGGAAAACCTCAATGCAAGATAGTTTTTCAGTGCTGGCATATTTTGGAATTCTGCACATTCATGGAGTGCAATAATACTGTATAGCTTTCCCCACCTCCCACAAAATCACCCAGTTAATGTGTGTGTGTTTTTTTTTTTTTAAGGTAGACATTACTACTTGTAACTTTTTTTCTTAGTCGTATTTGAAAAAGTAGAAAATTGAGTTACAATTTGATTTTTTTTCCAAAGATGTCTGTTAAATCTGTTGTGCTTTTATATGAATATTTGTTTTTTATAATTTAAAATTGATCCTTTGGGAATCCAGTTGAAGTTCCCAAATACTTTATAAGAGTTTATCAGACATCTCTAATTTGGCCATGTCCAGTTTATATAGTTTACAAAATATAGCAGATGCAAGATTATGGGGGAAATCCTATATTCGGAGTACTCTACAAATTTTTGTGTATGTGTGTATGTGCGTATGATTACCAGAGAACTACTAAAAAAACCAACTGCTTTTTAAATCCTATTGTGTAGTTCAAGTGTCATGCCTTGACCAATCTAATGAATTGATTAATTAACTGGGCCTTTATACTTAACTAAATAAAAAACTAAGCAGATATGAGTTAAATTTAAAAGTTTCAATTTATTGCTCAATGTACCTGTTAACATTATATTTAACAATTGCTTAAATTTTTGTTTTTGATTTATGGATAATTTCTTAAGAGTACACACTTTAGATACACAAATGTTCATTTACCATCTTTAGGATCATTGAAACTCATCTCACTAAAGAAAGTTCACTTGAACCTCTTTATAGCATTGATACTAGGTGAACAGAAATTACCTGACTAATAATTTATCTAACATCATATATCAGAATTTTATTGTATATGATGAACAAAACTTAAAATTTTTTAAATTTAATTTTTAAATACTGTTTCAGAGTTCTAAAAAGGCAGTTTTTAAAAAAACTTAAATTGATAAAAACTGTAAGAATAATTTAGCAGAAATAGAACCAGAATGTAGAAAAGTAGTCATGTAACAGCAGTAATAACATACTTCAGCTTCCATATAGGAATAGAAGTGGTAGAGCCAAAAGTGATTTAGGAAAAAGTTATAAGGTACAGGTTGAGTATCCCTTTTCCAAAAATGCTTAGGACAAGAAGTATTTCAGATTTCATAATTTTTTTCAAAGTTTGGAATATACTTTTTTCAAAGTTTGCATTATACTTACCAGTTGGGCATCCCAAATCTGAAATCTGAAATGTTCCATGAGCATTTCCTTTGAGTGTCATGTTGGCACTCAAAAAGATTCAACATTGAGTCCACTTAACACTTAGGTGTTAGAAGACCTAACTTTCTGTAACAATTAACCTTACACTTTGTTTGTCATCGAATATTTGTTGAATGCATGTCAGGTAATGGTCTTGATTGTGATAGCTTCAAGGTGGAGCATACTGTAATCTCCAGATGCTAGGAAGTTAGTCTAATAATTCACTGCAGAAAATTGGTTAAGTGGCTGTCCTTTTAATTAAGAGTGTGGAGTCATAAACTTAAGTTCTTCATATAGTGACAAGAGTCCTTAGAGATTGTTATTCAAGTTCCTTAGAAATTGTTATTTAGATATAATATCATCTTGTCTTTGACTAGAGCTTGAAACCTTGTTATCTGATTGTGTACCACTCCAAATTCTCTGCCTTCTGCAAGTTGAATGTCTTGCTGAATGTGTCTAGGAGTTCATCTTCAGTAATCGACATTCCACTAGTGCCATAGTTAACTTCATGACATGTAGACATTCAAAACTTGAGCCTTGGATGTTCCTGTGGACCTGACAGTTAAAAATATAAAGAACCTAAGATTCAGTTCCAACTATCTCTTTTGCCTTGGGTTGAATAACTTATCTTTTGGAGAATAGCTTTAAGTGGCTTAGACACTGATAAAATTCAGCTATATTGTTGACACTCATCTCTTTTGTCTTATGCTTAGCCATATTTAAATCTTGAATTTAATAGAGTCTAGTGAAAAAATGAGTGGGAAGAATGAATATAAAAGTAATAATATAAGGAAAAAGGGAAAGTAAACTATTTAGAATGTAGTTTTGTTGTATTCCCAACATTTCAATATTTATTAGTTACTTGTAAATAACTGTGGCTGTGTAGTTTATAAATGTCTGTGCACTATATTAATTAGACCATAGAACATGCCAGCAGGTTGGCTAATGCTATGGGGGTTTTTACCACAGTTGCCATTGTGGAAGAAATTATTTGGTACATTAATAAAAAAAGTTGGTAAAACATGGTTTTATACTTCAGTGTATAAGATGTGCAAGACAAATATGCTTATTTCCTTTTCTAGAATATAAGTGATATTATTTGCTCATGACACTAACACTATTAATGACAGGAGTCAATCAGCCTTTACAGCTATCAAAATATAATGAGATCCCAATGATGATTCTTTTTTACTTTGAATGTTAATTAGTTTGGGACTTTGATTGGCTGGCAAACATTTTATCATTTTCAGAATTTAATTTAGATTTCAAAAATAGCTTACAGGATTTTAAACATGGTGTGGTATTTTAAAGACTTTTTTTTAAAAAAGAGATCTTTTTGAGAGAAACAAATGAGGATTGTAAAGTTTGGGGACTTACCTCTGTAGCATTGTGAAAATAAACTTTTATTAAGCTGATTTGAAAGGAACTCCTACTTTGTGGAATTAAATGTACATTAGAGTACTTTATATGGTAACTATACTTACAAAATTTTGCATTATAAAAGTTATTATCATTACTTTTTAATGGCTTCTTAACCCGACCAGTGTTTACGACTCACTATCAGTCTGGCACTCAAGTCTTACCATACTCTTGGACCTTACGCTACTTCTCAAGCCTTACGGTCTACTTGTGCTTCAGTGCTGCTGAACTGTCAATAGCTCTGTGATGTATTCTGTGCTGGAGTGGAGCAAAGTGGAACAGTTTACATCACTGTCTGTCTTTACCCCCAACGTGCAGAATTCCTGAAACATTGACACTAACATCCTTAAATCTGGAGAGAAACAAAATGAATGTTTTTCCTCTATTGACTGGTATAGACAATTTAACAATCTCAGAAGAAAGAGCAAATATCAGATTTTTAAATTCAGCTCGCTCCTTTTACCCTAGGCTTCAGAAAAGCAAATAGAAACAAATAGGTCCACAGGCCAGGTGCAGTGGCTCATGGCTGGGAGACCAAGATGGGTGGATTGCTTGAGCCGAGGAGTTCAAGACCAGCCTAGGCAACAAGGTGAAATTCCATGTCTACAAAAAAAAAAAAAATTAGCCAGCCATGGTGGCATGCACCTGTAGGCCCAGCTACTTGGGATGCTGAGGCAGGAGGATTGCTTGAGCCCAGGAGGTTGAGGCTGCAGTGAGTCAAGATTGCACCACTGCAGGTGACAGAGCAAGACCTTGCCTCAAAAAAAAAAAAAAAAACAGCTCCAAACTGTATCTTGAAGAAAAATATAAACTGGTTTCAGATACAGTAGAAAGCTGTAAAGTCATCCATCCTATATAAAGACTAACAGAATGTTTTCTTTTGCCATTGTTAAGCATGAGCAAAATAAAAAAGCATGCAGACAAACAGTAGTGGTTTTAAAATTTTAATGTGCTTAAAAATCACTGGGACAAATTTCTGGATCCCACTCCTAATGGTTCTGATTTAGCTGATCTGAAATGGTGCCAGGTAATTTGCATTTCAAACAAGCTTCAAAATAATTCTAATACTGTTAGTCTGTGGTGTATATCAGGAGCCCCCAGTCCTTGGGCCATGGACTGGTAGTGGTCTGTGGCTTATTAGAAAACCAGCCGCACACCAGCAGGTGAGTGGCAGGCAAGCAAGCATTACCTCCTGAGCTTCGCCTCCTGTCAGACCAGCACATTAGATTCTCATAGGAGCCCGAATCCTATTGTGAACTGTGCCTGCGAGGGATCTGGGTTGTGTGCTCCTTATGAGAATCCTAATGCCTGATGATCTGAGGTGGAACAGTTTCATCCCAAAACCATCCCCCCAGCCCCCTGTCCGTTCATGGAAAATTTGTCTTCCACAAAAGCAGTCCCTGGTGCCAGAAAAGGTTGGGGACTGCTGGTCTACACTGAGTAACGCCATACCACAGAGCAGAATGCAGAAGATTCATGACTCATCCTAGATGCATCACGTGTAGAATGACTTAACACAAATTCAGCAAAATGGGAGCTCAGGAGATAAAAAGAATGATATGAGAGGGAGATTATGTTTCTAAGAAAACACTGACTTAATTGTCCCAGTCTTACCAATGCAACACATCCTTTCTTGTTATCACTTTACAACCTTTTGCGTGAATTTCTTTTAGAAGCAAGTATTAAATCTTTGAGTATAATATAAAATAACTGGTTTGAATTGCCAGATTTTCTCAGAGCAAACCAGGCAATAGCATACCTACATTATCCTTAATTTACAGTGACAACTGATTTTGATTTTCACATTAAGCAAAAATCTATTTAAATTCTTATAATTCTGAGTAGAGAAAAATTTACATATTTAGCTTTATTAGAGTAATTAACCATAATAGAACTGTTTAAATTGCCAGGGAAACCCAATCTACTATTTTATCCCCACCAACCCCCTAGAAGGATTAATTAGTTCATGTAACTGAGAAAGTCCAATGTAGAATTGGCTTCAGGGATTCAAATAAGAGAATCAGAACTCTCCTCTAAATCAGCCTCATTTTCTCCATGAGAGAAATTATAATTAGGGAAGAGAGTTGGGGTAGGGGGTGAGAAGGGGGGATGATGAGGCGGGGAAAGGTAGAAGAGCATGGATTAAAGTCCCAGAAAAGTACTCTGGTCTAACCTCTGTGTCACATTTCCTATCTTGGAACTTTCTCACTTGATAGCTACTCCCTGATCATTTTGTCATCTGTTAATCCCTTTTTCCTTTATAGACCCCTTCCACCCAACCTCCTTCTCATTCAGGGTTATAATTGTTTAAGACAAGCCTATTGCTTTGTGGTTATAGGCTGCTCAGATCAAGTACTGCTCAGATCAGGTAGCTATTTAACCTGTTTGAGAGTTGTCTAGAATGGATGGAGCCAGCACTTGATTGCTTGGTTAAGAAACAAAAATATTAAGGCCTCGGGAGGTTGCTACCAACACTCCCTTGGGCCACTGGCCATACTCGTCTGTTTTGTGTACTAGCAACTCTTACAAGAGGAAAAAACAATTACAGCTCCTTTATTACTCTTGAGTTGCTAAGAGCAGATCTGTTTGAAAGAAAGTGTGCCATTGACATTTTTCCCTAAGCGTTTTAAAAAATAGTATTAGAAAATGCTGCTGAATTTTGTCTTTTAACAGCTCATAAAATCTAGGAATAAAATTATTTTTTAATATATTAAAATAGTTAATGTATATAAGCAACAGGTGACTCATAAATGTGATTCTTCCAGTAAAATTGTGTTTTATACAGATGTATAGAAATTTGGTGTTGAGATCTACTTCAGCACTTGAATTTTCAAATTAAAAAAAAGGCCAAGAGAGGTTAAATGTCTTGCCCTGGTTATATAGCGTATGGCAACCAAACCAAACCAAACAAACAAACCCTACACCCTTGGCGGGGCTTGGGGAAAGCAGAATAACAGCAGAGGACTTTGTCAGAAATTAGGTGGGAAGAGAGAAGACAGTAACAAGGCAATTTTACAAATTTAATCTCAATTTCACTTCACATTTATGCTTTAGCTAAGATGGGCTGAAATTTTTCAAATAAACTAAAAAAGGCAGGTGTATGTGTGGGCAAGATACATCAGAGGAAGGCAAGTTTACATAATAATTTCTTATCCTAATATAACGAAATTCAGGTTTCAGATTGACTGGATCTATTTCCCCACTTGGAAAGATCCTTCCCCGAAAGGAGGTTTATAAATTGCGGTTCTTCAGACCACTCATCCTGTTCACTGATTACATGATGAGAATTGAAAACACGCAGAGATTACTAGCTATGTGTCCCAGGCAAGATGGCTACCTCACGTGTAAGGTAAGTTTAAAAACAGCACACCTGGCCGGGCTCAGTGGCTCACGTCTGTAATCCCAGCACTTTGGGAGGCTGAGGTGGGTGGATCACTTGAGGTCAGGAGTTCGAGACCAGCCTGGCCAACATGGTGAAACCCTATCTCTACTAAAAATACAAAAATTAGCCAGGCGTGGGGGCACACGCCTTGTAGTCCCAGGTACTTGGGAGGCTGAGGCAGGAGAATCACTTTAACCAGGAGGCAGAGGTTGCAGTAAGCCAAGATCGTGCCACTGCACTCCAGCCTGGGCGACAGAGCAAGACTCCATCTCAAAAAAAAAAAAACAAGAAACAGAAAACAGCACACCTGCCTCTCAGGTGCAGTTTGGATCACATGTTCTCTCAACGTTCTTGCCATTTTAATTTGGTGAAATGCTGTGTTCAACTAGATCTCAACTTTGCTGAATCACTGGCCTGCCTGGGACCATGGCCTAATGTGGCCCATTGCAAAACACAATTTTGTTGATGTCTTATTTTAAAATTCATGCCAAAAATCATTTTGTTTCAAATTGTTCATTGCTGGGTTTAATATAAAAATGTTGTTTTATTGTTCTTAACTCCCTAAATCTTTAAGCAAAATGGATGCTTGGGAAATTTGTTTCTCCTGAGGCTGCGTGTAACCCTGGCATCTTATTCCCCATGGGTTTGGAGGAATGCATGGAGGAACGTGTGTGTATGTGTGGACAGCATCTTAAGAAATAAGATGATCATTATAGAGTCATCTTCTTCAAATTTGTATAAGTTTTCTAGGTAATCTGTAGTACAACCTTCTGCTTAAGGATTATTGCAGTAACATAAGCTGGGCACGGTGGCTCACGCCTGTAATGCCAGCACTTTGGGAGGCCGAGGCAGGCGGATCACGAGGTCAGGAGATCAAGACCATCCTGGCTAACACGGTGAAACCCCGTCTCTACTAAAAATACAAAAAATTCGCCAGATGTGGTGGCAGGCGCCTGTAGTTCCAGCTACTCAGGAGGCTGAGGCAGGAGAATGGTGTGAACCCGGGAGGCAGAGCTTGCAGTGAGCCGAGATCCCGCCACTGCACTCCAGCCTGGGCGACAGAGCGAGACTATGTCTCAAAAAAAAAAAAAAAAAAAAAAAAAGGATTATTGCAGTAACAGAAGAAGATGTGTTTCCAGAACTTTGTATCCACAAGATGCATGTGGGAAGATTATATGGGAAATGAAGATAATGAGTTTTAAAATAATACACAAAGTTACAGTACCAAAAAAGCAATTAAATACCGTACAAAGTAATGAGAAACATGCTGAAAACAGTCTTGAGGAAGGCTAAAATTGTGGTTCCGTACGTTGACTGAATGAATATGGTTAAGGCAGTGGTTCTCAACGGGGGTTTTACTCTCCAGGCTCATGCATGTTTGGGTGCTGTAATGGTCCTGTTCTTAACCACCACCGCTACCTGGGGCCTGGGGTGGAAGAGTCTTATCCTAATCAGTCCCCAGACGGGGAGAGAGCAGTGCTTGTTTCCTAGCCACTCTGAAAGGCTGAAAGCTGTTAAGGAGGCTTAGTGTCATTTCAAGCAGTCTTCCTTGCCTCTGTGAGTAGTTTTTCCATATTTATGCTTAAAACAAACAGAGGAAGCTTTTCATTCCAATAATGAAATAAAAGGCTAAATTCAAGGTAACAAACGTTTTAGTGGGAAAGATTGTCAAGGATAACAAACCAACAAAGGGAAATATCTCTTATTAGCTCTTCTTTTGATTAGAGAAAAAAGCCGAAGAACTACTTTTGGGGCTTTAAGTGGCTAGTGGACTACCCCAGAGGACACAAAGAAAGAGGGTTCACAGTGTTTCTAGGGCACTTCCTGTTTTCTTTGAACTTGTGTGGGAATGTGAAGCTGTGGTGAGAGGCAGCTTTGAAATGTGACCAAAAAAAAAAAAAAAGGCCTGGTTTTAGTATAGTTTATTTATTTTCTTTCAAAGCATTTGTGTTAATGAGTTGGATGGTAAGAGGTGATTAACATTCCAGACCAGTAGATTTCAGAAATGTCTTCCAACAGTGAAAATAACTTGTGTTAATCCTCCGAGCTTTCATCTTTACTTAGGCTGACTGAGGGGTGGGAAATAGCTTTGGAATCTTTACTGAGGACCAAGCAAATTTACAGTTTGAAAGTCAATCCTATTTAATTTTCCAACTTCTCCAGAATATTGTTTCCATTTAGCTTCTTGAGAGCATTTTTGGAGGGATTGCTATGTGCTAGGTACTGTAGGGGGTAACAGTTGTGAAGATGTGTGGCACAATTCCTGCATTCAAAGTGCATATGGTATAGCAGAGGAGAGAATCACAAAAATGTTACAGCAAAACGATAAGAAGCCTCATGAGGCCTATAGGAGCAGGAGGGAGCATTGGTTCTAGATGCTTGAGTATATAATTTTCCATAAATGGGGGCAGTGCACAGGAGGAGCAACACTTCAGGGACGAGAAAGCAGAAGCACAGGGTTTCTGTGATAATTCCTATAGGGAAGGGGGCTGGACCGTAGTATATATCGGTGGGGGTGGAGGGAGATATGCTGGGAAACAGCCTGTGGGCATTGACAGCTGAGGTGAGGAATTAGACTGCTTTCTATAGATGATAGCCAAGGAGAGTTTCTGAGTTGATGAGCCATCAGATCAGATCTGGCTTTTAGGGGTGAATCTGTCTGCACTGAGGCTATGGTGGGTGGAGAGGGGGATGAAGAGGTAGAGGTTCTAACAAAAGCATTGTGGGCACTTTCAGCATCACACTCCAGACATCTTTGGCCTTGGATTAATAATTTATAAGTAATAAATTTAATTTAAAAATTAATGTCAACTTTTGTGGTTACATTCCCCTTCTATCCTCTGAGTTTTCTTTTGTCATGCTGAAACCTATACTCCATTAGAACTATCCTTCTTAAATCTAGTCTCATCTTCCCAATTTAGCTTTTAAACTTTGGGTAACATTTACATTTTTTTGTCATCTATTTTCCGCTCATTGGCTAAGGAGACTTTTTCCTTCCCTGAGAATATAAGATTCATTGCAATTAAAGAGCCTAGTGGTTTAATGTGATTATTCTTTCTTGTTTTTCTGAGAAATATCCTTGTCTTTTGTGGACCAGTCAATCCTGACTTTGATCTCTAGGGACAATACACTGTGAGTATTTCAGGAAGGACACTGATCCTAGATATTCACTTAGGGGATGAATTTTCCTTATACCAAGGAAAATTGTAAGGTAGAAATTTTTTTTTTTTTTTTTTTTTTGAGAAGGAGTTTTTCACTCTTGTTGCCCAGGCTGAAGTACAATGGCGCGATCTCTGCTCACCGCAACCTCCGGCTCCCAGGTTCAAGTGATTCTCCTGCCTCAGCCTCCCAAGTAGTTGGGATTACAGGCATGCGCCACCATGCCCGTCTAATTTTTTGTATTTTTAGTAGAGACGGGGTTTCTCCATATTGGTCAGGCTGATCTCGAACTCCCAACCTCAGGTGATCTGCAAAGCTCAGTCTCCCAAGTGGTGGGATTACAAGCATGAGCCATAGCGCCCAGCCTGTATGATAGAAATTAAACTGATTACCCTTGTGAACTGAATGAGAACCTCCATATTCTCATTCAATACAAGCATGAGTAGGACCTAGACATCTTATCTTGCTGAAATCTGGCAAGGCATACGGGCTGCCTGGTATACAATATATAGGATGCTCCCTCCCACCCCAGCCAAGATGGCATGATGCACTTACTTGTCCTTCTCTGGGAAGATAATGAGCAGTGACGGCAGATTTCTCAAGGGTCCCTTATGATGGAGTTGCAATTCCCCATTCTTTTTCCCTTCTCAGAAATTTCTGAAACTTATTTAGTTAAAAGATTAAAAAAACACATTGCAAAGGGACTTGAAGTAATTGGGACCTGACTCACCTTCCTGACATAAATAACTAGAAGTAGACAAAATATGTGAAACAACTACTCTCAGAAATTGGACAACAGACAGTGCAGGGCCTTGATCCCCAAGAGAAAGATAAATAGCAAGGAACTACACAAAATGTTTCAAGGAAGCTGTAGTAATTAGGTAGGGCTGTCATAACAAAATACTACCGATTGGGTGGCTTAAACAACAGAAACTTATTTTCTCATAGTTCTGACAGCCAGAAGTCCAAGATCAAGGTGTTGTCAGGGTTCGTTTCTTTTCAATTTTTTAATTTTAAAAAATTTTTGTGACAGAATCTTGCTCTATCGCCCAGGCTGGAGTGCAGTGGTGTGATCATAGCTCATTGTAGCCTTAATCTTCTGAGCTCAAGTGATCCTCCTGCCTCAGCCTCCCAAGTAGCTGGAACTACAGGTGTGTGCCACCACCTGCCTAATTTTTTTGATTTTTAATAGAGGCGAGGTCGTGCTATGTTGCCTAGGCTGGTCTTGAGCTCCTAAGATCAAGCATTCCTCCTGCCTTGGCCTTCCAAAGTGCTGGGATTGTAGGTGTGAGACACTGCACCTGGCCAGGGTTGGTTTCTGGTATGGCCTCTCTAATATTTGTAGAGACAGGGTCTTGCTATGTTGCCCAGACTAGCCTCAAATTCCTGGCCTCAGGTGATCTGCTTTGGCCTCCTGAAGTGCTGGGATTACAGGTGTGAGCGACTGAGCCTGGCCAAGGGGCACTTTTTAGACTAAGGTACAGAGAGGGGGATCCCAAGCACAATACAGTCATCTCACTACTGGAGTTCAAGAAGGTGATTTGGAATTGGCAGGGCAGACAACTGTAGAGAACAGAGCTATGCAGAGAAAGAACTCCAGAAGTCCACACAGGAGTTTGAGTATTGCTGAAATCCCACCCTTTGCCCTATGCATCTCTTCCATCTGGCTGTTCCTGAGTTGTATACTTTATAATAAACCAGAACATTTTAAGTAAAGTGTATCCCTGAGTTTGTGAGCCATTCTAGCAAATTATTGAACTTGAGGGTTGTGGGAACCCCCGATTTTTGTCTGATTGGTCAAAAGTATGGGTGGTCCAGGACCTGCAACTGGTGTCTGAAGTGGGAACAGACTTGTGGAACCAAACACTTAACTTGTGGGATCTGACACTAATTCCAGGTAGATAGTGTTATTAATAGAAATGAATGGAATGTCAGGACACTCAGCTGGTTAGTGTGGGAACCTTTCCCCCCTCAATATACGCATTTGATATCAGAAGTATAGTGTGAGTAGGGAAACAATTTTTAAAAATTTTAAAATGTATTTTTTACTTTTTTATTTTTATTTTTTGATTAGAAATAGAGACGAGCTCTTGCTGTGTTGCTCAGACTAGTCTCCAGCTCCTGAGCTTAAATGATCCTCTTGCCTTGGCCTTCTAAAGTGCTGGGATTACAGGTGTGAGCCATGCCCAGCCAAGAAAGTTCTTTTATGGTTTTAAAACTTTTTCACTTTGAAAGCCTCATAGTGATCCGAGAAGTAATCCAACAGCCTCACAGAACAAAGTCTTAGATCCATTGACAAAAATAACAGAATTCAACACTCCTCAATGTAGAATTTGCAGTGTTAATCCAGTAAAAAATTACTACACATAAAAGCAGGGAATATGAACCTTAGACAGAAGAAAAATCAGTAAATAGAAACCAACCCAGAGGCCAGATGGTGACTCATGCCTGTAATCCCAGTACTTTGGGAGGCCAAGGTAGGCTGAACACTTGAGCCCAGGAGTTCGAGACCAGCTGGGCAACATGGCGAATCCTGCCTCTATTTAAAAAAATTTTTTTAAATTTAATTTAATTTAAAAAAGAAACCAACCAGAAATGACAAAGATGATGGAATTAGCGGACAAGGATTTTAAAATAACTTATGTATATGTGGTCAGATATTTAAAGAAAAACATGAACAGAACAAGAGAAATTGAAGATATTAAAAAAGAACCAAGTGAAAATTCCAGTATTTAAAATACAATATTTTATATGAATAATTCACTGAGACTTAACAGAAGATTAGATACTGATAAAGAAAAAGATTCATGAACTTGAAGAGAACAAAAGAAACTATGCAAATGAAGAAAGAGTACAAAGAATGAAGAATAAACAGAGTTATCAGTGACCTGTAGACAACATTATGAGCTATAACTTACAGGTAATTAGACTCTTAGAGGAGACAGGGATCAGAAAAAAATATTTGAAAAATAATAGTGAAAAATATTCTGAAATTTTTAAAAATAAAGACAGGGTCTCACTATGTTGCCTAAGCTGTTCTTAAACTCCAGTGATCCTCTTGCCTCAGCCTCCTGAAGTGCTGGGATTAGAGGTGTGAGCCACTATGCCTGATCATTTAAAAAAATTTTTTTTTGTTTTGAGATGGAGTCTTGCTGTGTCACCCAGGCTGGAGTGCAATGGCACAATCTCGGCTCACTGCAACCTCTGCCTCCTGGGCTCAAGTGATTCTCCTGCCTCAGCCTTCCAGGTAGCTGGAACTACAGGCGCGTGCCACCACGTCCCGCTAATTTTTTGTAATTTTAGTAGAGACGGGGTTTCACTGTGTTAGCCAGGATGGTCTCCATCTCCTGACCTCGTCATCCGCCCACCTCCGCCTCCCAAAGTGCTGGGATTATAGGCGTAAGGCACCGCGCCTGGCCAAAATTTTTTCATTGAGACGTAATTCACATGCCTCACATGCTAATTCACCCATTTAAGGTACACAATTTGATGTTTTTAAGTATATTCACAGATTTGTGCAACCATCGCTACCACCTAATTTTAGAACATTTTTATCCTGCCTAAAACAAGCTTCTCCAATTACCACAGTCAATTTTAGAATATGTTTATTAACTCAAAAATGAAAGCCTGTGCCCTTTGGCTATCATTTCCCTATCCTGGCATCCCTGTAGCCTTAAGAAACCTCTAATGTATGTTCTGTATCTACACATTTGCCTATTCTGAACCACTCATATAAATTAAATCATATAATATGTAGTATTTTGTGGCTGGCGTCTTCCACTTTAGTGTGGTACTTTCAAGGTTCATCAATGCTGTTTCATTTATTAACACTTCATTTTTTAATCGCAAAATAATATTTGCATATATGAGTATATCACATTTTATTTCATTAATTGGTGGGCACTTGGGTTGTTTATTTTTATTTTTATTTATTTATTTTTTTAGAGACAGGGTCTTCCTATGTTGCCCAGGCTGGTCTCAAGCTCCTGGATTCAAGCAGTCCTTCCACCTTAGCCTCCCAATGTGCTGTGATTATAGGTATGAGACACTGTGACCACTCAGGTTGTTTCTTTTGGGCTGCAGGAATAGTGCTCCCATCAGGCATGGTGGCGCACATCTGTAATCCCAACACTTTGGAAGGCCAAGGTGAGTAGATCACTTGAGCCCAGGAGTTTGAGACCAGCGTGGGCAACATGGTGAAACTCTGTCTCTACTAAAAATATAAAAAGTTAGCCAGGCATAGTGGCACACACCTGTAGTCCCAGCCAGTTGGGGTCGGGGTGGGGGCTAAGGCAGGAGGATTGCTTGAGCCCAGGAGGCTGAGGCTGCAGTGAGCCCTGATTGTGCCACTGCACTCCAGCCTGGGTGACAGAGTGAGACCCTGTCTCAAAAAAAAAAAAAAAAAGAATAGTGCTCCCAAGAACCACAGAATGTACATTCTCATATGCACAAAGAACATACTCTAAGATTAACCACATGTTCAGTCACAAAGCAAATCACAATAAATTCAAAAAAATCAAAATCATACCAAGCATCTTCTTGGACCACAGTGAAATAAAAATAAAAATCAATACCAAGAAAAACTCTCAAAACCACACAAATACATGGAAACTAAACAATTTGCTCCTGAAAGACTTTTGGGTAACAACAAAATTAAGGCAGAAGTCAAAAAATTATTTGAAACAAGTGAAAATAGAGACACAACGTACTAAAACTTCTGGAATGCAGCAAAGGCAGTGTTAAGAGGAAAGTTTATAGCACTAAATTCCTACATCAAGACAATAGAAAGGTTAGAATTAAAAGCCTAATTTCCCACCTGAAGGAACTAGAAAAACAAGAACAAACTAAACCCAAAGCTAGCAGAAGAAAAGTAATAACTAAAATCAGGGCAGAACTAAATGAAATTGAGACCCCCAAAAAAATTAACAAAATGAAAAGTTGGTTTTTTGATTAACAAAATGAAAGTTGGTTTTTTGAAAGGTTAAATGAGATTGATAGACTACTAGCTAGATTATCAAAGGAAAAAAAAAAGAGAGAAGACCCAAATAAGCACAGTCAGAAATGTCAAAGGTGATAGATACAACAACCAATCCCGCAGGAATATGAAAGATTCTCAGAGACTACTATGTACATCTCTATGTGCACAAACCAGAAAATCTAGAGGAAATAGATAATTCTCTGGAAACACACAGCCTCCCAAGATTGAACCAGAAAGAAATTGAAACACTGAACAGACTAATAATGAGTTACAAAATTGAATCAGTAACACAAAATCTACCAACCAAAAACTGCCCTGGACCAGATGGAGTCATGGCCGAATTCTACCAGATATACAGAAAGCTGGTACCAATCCTACTGCAACTATTAAGAAAAAAGGAGGAGGGATTCCTCTCTAACTCATTTTGTGAAACAAGTATATTTTTCTTTTTCTTTTTTCTTTTTTTTTTTTTCCACCGGTGTCATCCTGATACCAAAAATCTGCCAAAGACACAACAAAAAAGAAAACTACAGGCAATATTCCTGATAAAGAGACACAAAAATCCTCAACAAAATACTAGTAAACTGAATCCAGCAGCACATCAAAAAGATAATTCACTACAATCAAGTGGGCTTTATCCTTGGGATGTAAGGATGTTTCAACACGTGCAATTCAGGCCAAGCACAGTGGGTCACGCCTGTAATCCCAGCACCTTGGGAGGCCGGGGTCAGTGGACTGCTTGAGTTCAGGAGTTTAAGACCAGCCTGGGTGATATGGTGAAACCCCATTTCTACTAAAAATACAAAAAATTAGCTGGGCATGGTGGCATATGCCTGTAGTCCAGCTACCCAGGAGGCTGAGGTGGGAAGATTGTCTGAGCCTGGGAGGCAAAGTTCGCAGTGAGCCGAGATCGGCCACTGCATGCCAGCCTGGGTGAGAGTGAGACATCATACCAAATGGGCAAAAGTTGGACGTATTTCCTCTAAGAACTGGAACAAGGTAAGGATGTCTACTCTCACTACTCCTATTTAACATAGTACTAGAAGTCCTAGCCAGAGCAATCAAGCAAGAGAAAGATATAAAAGACATCCGAACAGGAAAAGAGGAAGTCAAATTCTCTCTTTGTTGATGATATGATTCTATACATAGAGAATTCTAACGATTCCATGAAAAGACACCTAGACCTGATAAATGACTTCAGTAAAGTTTCAGGATATAAAAAAAATCAATGTGCAAAAATCAGTGGCATTTCTATACACCAATAACATTCTAGCTGATAATCAGATCAAGAATGCAATTCTATTTGCAATAGCTACACACACACACACACACACAAAACCATACAAAAATACTTAGGAATACATCTAAGTAAGGAGAGGAAAGATCTCTACAAGAACTAAAAAACACAGCTGAAAGAAATTATAGATGACACAAACAAATGGAAAAAATATTTCATGCTTATGAATTTATCATTAAAATGTCCATACTGTCTAAAGCAATCTACAGATTCAATGTAATTCCTTTCAAATTACCAATGGCATTTTTCACAGAATTAGAAAAACTATTCTAAAATTTATATGGAACAAAAAATAGCCCAAATAGCCTAAGCAATCCTAAATAAAAAGAACAAAGCCACACAGGCATCACATTACTTGAGATTTTTTTCTTTTTTAATATAGGTCTTTACATCTACAAATTTTCTATTGAGCACTGCTTTAGCTGCATCCTATGTTTTGGTATATTGCATTTTGTTTTCATTTATCTGAAATGTGTTTTCTACTTTCCCTTATGATTTCTTCTTTGGCCCATGTGTTATTTAGGAAGGTATTTTTTAATTTACCATTTACAATAGCATCAAAAACAATAAAATAGGAATAATTTAACCAAGGGGATGAAAAATCTGAAAACTACGTGATATTGATGAAAGAAATTGAGGCATTAACCGGGTGTGGTGACTGGCACTGTAATCCCAGCTACTCGGGAGGCTGAGGCAGAGAATTGCTTGAACCTGGGAGGCAGAGTTTGCAGTGAGCCGAGATCGCACCACTGCATTCCAGCCTGGGTGACAGAGTGAGACTCCGTCTCAAAAAAAAAAAAAAAAAAAGAAAGAAAGAAACTGAGGAAGACACGCATAAATGGAAAGATGTCCCACGTTTATGGATTGGAAGGATTAATATTCTTAAAATGTTCATGCTACCCAAAGGGATCTATAGATTCAATATTATCAAAATTCTGATTCCACAAAAAGCAGTTCTAAAATTTATAAGGAACCAAAAAAGACTCTGAATATCTAAAGCAAACTTGAGGAAGAAGAACAAAGCTGAGGCATCATACTTCCTGGTATACAAGCAGGAAGCTATAGCAATCAAAATGGTATGGTACTCATATAAAAAGAGACACACATAGGCCAATGGAACAGAATCAAGCACCTGGAAATAAGGTCATTCATATACAGTCAACTGATATTTGAAAAGAGCATTAAGAATATACAATGGGTCGGCCGGGCGCGGTGGCTCATGCCTGTAATCCCAGCACTTTGGGAGGCCCAGACGGGCGGATCACGAGGTCAGGCGATCGAGACCATCCTGGCTAACACGGTGAAACCGAAGTCTCTACTACAAATACAAAAAATTAGCCGGCCTGGTGGCGGGCGCCTGTAGTCCCAGCTACTTGGAAGGCTGAGGCAGGAGAATGGCGTGAACCCGGGAGGCGGAGCTTGTAGTGAGCGGAGATCGCGCCACTGCACTCCAGCCTGGGCGACAGAGCGAGACTCCGTCTCAAAAAAAAAAAAAAAAAAAAAAAAAAGAGTATACAATGGGCCAAGTGTGGTGGCTCACGCCTGTAATCCCAGCACTTTGGCAGGCCAAGGTGGGTGGATTGCTTGACGCCAGCAGTTTGAGACCACCCTGGACAACACAGCAAAACCCCGTCTCTACTAAAAATACAAAAATTAGCTGAGCATGGTGGCACATGCTTGTAATCCCAACTACATAGGAGGCTGATACAGAAGAATTGCTCCAATCGGGGAGGTGGAGGTTGCAGTGAGCCAAGATTGCACCACTGCACTCCAGCCTGGGTGACAAGAGCAAGACTCTGTCTCAAAATAAAAAAATATATATATATACAATGAAGAAAGGATAATCTCTTCAATAAATGGTGTTGGGAAACTGGATATCCACATGCAAAACTATGAAATAGGATCCCTGTCTTACACCACTCACAAAAAATTAACTTGAAATACATTAAAGATTTTAATGTAAGACCTGAAAATGTCAAACTCCTGTAAGAAAACATAGGGAAAAAATCTCCTTGACATTGGTTTTGGCAATGATATTTGGATATGACACCAATAGCACAGACAACAAAAGCAAAAATAAACAAGTGAAACTACGTTAAACTAAAATGTTTCTGCATGGCAAAGGAAACAACCAAAAAGGCAAGCTACAGAATGGGAGAAATATCTGCAAACCATATATTTGATGAGAGGCAAGCATCTAAAACATATAAAAACACATACAACTCAATAACAACAACAACAACAAAACCCAAAACAAATAATCTCATTAAAAATGGGCAAAGAACCTTAACAGACGTTTTTCCAAAGAAGACATACAAATAGCCAAGTACAGAAAAATAGTGCTCCACATCACTAAACATCAAGGAACTGCAAATCAAAACCACGATGAGATGTCACCCCACTCATTATGATGGGTATTAACAAAATAACAAAAGATAGCTATTGATGAGGATGTGGAGAAAAGGGAACCCTTATGCACTGTTGGTAGAAATGTAAATTGGTACAGCCATTATGGCAAAGGGTATTGACGGTCTTCAAAAAATTAAATTAAAACTGTCATATAATCCAGCAATCCCACTTCTAGGTATGTATCAAAAGGAAATAAAATCAGTATCCTGAAGAGATATCTGCACCCCCATGTTCATTGCAGCATTATGCACAATAGCCAAGATATGAAATCAACTTGTGTCCTTTGACAGATGAACAGATAAAGAAAATGTGGCATATACTTATACAGTGGAATATTACTCAGCCATTAAAAAAGGAAAATCTTGCCATTTGTGACAATATGGATGAATTTTGAAGACATTATGCTAAATGAAATAGGTCAGACAGAAAAGACAAATACTGTATGATCTGAAATCTGATCATATATTTGTGTAATCTGAAAAAGTCGAAGTCATAGAAACAGAGAATAGAATGGTAGTTGCCAGGAGTTTAGGGGTGGGTGAAATGAGAAAGATGTTGGTCAAAGAGTACAAACTTTCAGTTATAAGATAAATAAATTATAGGGATCTAATGCACACATGGTAACTCTAGTTAATAATATGGTATTAAATACTTGAAATCTGCTAAGAAAGTAGATCTTCAATGTTCTCACCACATAAAAAATTGTTAACTGTGAAGTGATGTATATATTAACTAACTTGATTGTGGTAATCATTTCACTATATATATATATGAAATTATCAGGTTGTATACCATAAATACATACAATTTTATTCATTATACCTTAATAAACTTGGGGGATGAGGAATGACTGAAATCCATCTCCACCCCAACCAATTTATTTTTGTTTTTTTAGAGGCAGGGTTTGTCTGTGTTGCACAGATTTGTCTTGAACTCCTGACCTTAAGTGATCCTCCTGCCTCGGCCTCTCAAGTGCTGGTATTACAGATGTGATGCACTGCGCTCGCCCCAACCAATTTAAATTTGGAATCTCTGGTAGTGGAACCAGGCCGTGTGTGTGTGTGTGTGTGCGTGTGTGTGTGTGTATAAAATTGTGTGCATATATAAAAATTTGAAATATATGTATGTATTTTTAACTTATATGGAAATTTAAAAATACATATCAAAATGGAGAGAACTGTATAAGGAACCCTCAAGTACCACTCACCTAGCTTGAAAGATGATCAATTCATGATCCTTCTTGTTCCATTGATACTTTCTTCCTCTTTCCTCCCCTGCTGAATTATTCAGAAGCAATTCTCAAATATCATATTCTATTCATATATTGGTATGTGTATCGAAAAGAATGACCCCTTACAAAAATAACCACAAAAGCATGATCACATTTTAAAATTTAATATTAATTTTATCAATGACCTGGGGAGAGTTCCAATTTCCCAGGCACAGGGATTTGAAAGGCTCCCAGGTGATTCTAATGTGCAGCCACAGTTGAGAACTACTAGATGCTGATCCATGCTCCTCAAACTCACAGCGAGCACACACAAATCTGCTGGATAACTTGTTAACATGCAGTTTCTGATTCGGGGGTCTGAGATTCCACATTTCTTTCTCTCTTTTTTGTTTTGTTTTGTTTTGTTTTTTGAGGCGGAGCCTCACTCTGTCGCCCAAGCTGGAGTGCAGTGGCGCGATCTCGGCTCACTGCAAGCTCCAACTCCCGGGTTCACGCCATTCTCCTGCCTCAGCCTCCCAAGTAGCTGGGACTACAGGCGCCCGCCGCCACGCCCGGCTAATTTTTTTGTATTTTTAGTAGAGACGGGGTTTCACCACGTTAGCCAGGATGGTCTCGATCTCTTGACCTCGTGATCCACCTGCCTTGGCCTCCCAAAGTGCTGGGATTACAGGCGTGCGCCACCGCGCCCAGCCGAGATTCCACATTTCTAACGAGCTCTTGGATGATATCCATGCTGCTGGTTCAAGGGCTACCCTCTGAGTGGCGAGGCTATAGACCACAGGGTCTTTGGGGGAGTGGTGTGGGTGTGTGTTGATAGGACTAACATGCTACCAAAATGGTATAAAGATTATTTTAAATTGAAAATTTTTTAGTTACAGCAGATGCGGAAATAAATCTTATCTGCATGTCCCATATCTGACTAAAGCAAAGCTCCCTGAGAATTCAGTTGCCATAACCCACTGCCTACCCTTTCCAAGAGAGTCTTCAAACAGAGAAGCAACTGACCTTTAACACAGTGACATTCCAAGAATATTGTGTAAACGACCCTCGCAGAATCTTCCATATATTCCCACTGAAGCCCATTTTCACCTAAATCCTTACCCTTAGCTGTTTGGGAAGTCTGTCCTTCTTTCCCGCTCTCTCTCCTGCTCTCTCTCAGCTGCTTGCACATGTGTAATACACTTTTCTCCAGGTTCCATGCTCTAGGACATAAGGTGGTAGGGAAGAAAGTTTTCCTCCCTACAGTGTATGCAGTGTGTGTGTGTGTATATAATAGTCTTTGCTTTATGACCAGAAAGAACCTCCATTTTGCACCTCGCAAGGGTAGGAAAATTGGTTATACTATATGTGGGGTGTCAACTTTTCTCTGGATGTTCAGCCAATGCTTTCCCCTTGGGGAATGGTCTAATCCAGTGATCTTCAAACGGGATCTGAGGACCTTCAGGGGTAAAGGCTTCTTAGGGTGTCAGTTCCCATGGGTTCAGTATTATGCCTTCTCTAAATGGGAATGGACAGAGATTGTGTGTGTAATGAAGATGTAGGCTCTTTCTTCATCTCCCATTTACGATGAAAGACAGACCCCTCACCATGGTGTCTCACTGAGGGAGTGTACAAGGTGCACAACCCTCCAAGGCTCCACCCAAGGGATCCATGTTGAGAAAATCAGTGACCCTAGTGATTGGTAAACATAGATGTTAAGCAGTTTGTAATTCTTTGAGTTTAACCAAATTTAAGGAGAGTGAATCATACATTTCCGCTGAAACTTTACTTTCATCAAAATTTGCTATGTTGTTTTGATCAGTTATGTGCTAACAATAATTGTAATGTTAATCAAAGGATTTTTTTGAACGCAGAGCCTTAAGGTCATAGAAAGTAAACTTTTACATTTTTAAACTTTAATATATTATTTTTGTAGTCAGGAAATATGAGAAGATGATCAGTAATAGATTTTCAAGCATAAAAATATATCACAGCCCAAATAAACTTCTTTGGAGGAAGTAGGATGAAACTGTAAGTTCAAAAGAAAATAAAAGGAATGTTGCAGAATTTCTAGCTGTTAAAAAAGAGCTAGTTCATGTATTTTTTAAGTGGATAATGTCAAGTATTATATTACTGTGGTATTTAGATTCCATTGGATTCATTTTGGAAGGTAATGTTTCTTTCAAAATGTCAAGATTTATAATACATTGAAAATGACATTTTTTGCAACCGCCTAAATTTATGATGAATCATTATAGATGTCAATTGAAAAATGTGCAAGGGGGAACATGCATTAAAATGTTTTCTTAAGGGCATAAAATGGGAAAAGTTTGAAGATCACTGATCTGGACTGATTGCTTCCTTCTGGGGGGGCTAAGTGCCATTCACTAGAATGTAATTTATTTTAAACCATGTCTGTTTTACATATACTATTGTAAAGAGAAAATTTAATGAACTAGAAAATGATCCATACTTTACAATTTCATTTGTTTTAAGATTGATAAACAACACTACAAAAACTTAAATGTGTGCTTAAGGAAATTGTGTGGGTACATTTTATGTAGCACTTTCTGTTTATTCTCTGTGGGTAAAAGAGAAACAAATATGTTTGTATGGTACAAAATTACTTCTATTATTGTTAATACTTATTAACATCATTTATTTTAATACTAATAATTAAATAATTCCTTTCTGATGTGAGCTTTCAGTTCCTACTAATTCTCTCATCTAACATAACTCTATAACTATTTCTTTTTTTATATTATAAACTAGAGATGAGGTCTCACTATGTTGCCCAGGCTGGTCTGGAACTCCTGAGCTCCAAGTGACCCTCCCACCTTTGCCTCCCAAAGTGCTAGGATTTTAGGCATGAGTCACCACACTCAGCCTCTACAATTATTTCTAATTCTTTGAAGCCCCAGAAGAAAGGTGAGTTAATTCCTTGGTTTGGTTAGAAGGACTGTGTCAGTGAGAGGCTGGGGTCTCTGTAATTATTACAGTAGTTTCCATCACTAAGCACAACTACAGCAGGCCAGGCACTGCACACATATTCTCTCTAGTGGTCAGACGTACATGTTAAGATCTGAATGTTTGTGTTCCTCCCCAAATTCCTATGTTGAAATCTCAACCTTCGTGATGGTATTTGGAGGTGGGGTCTTTGGGAGGTGATTAGGTCATGAGGATGCAGCCTTCATGAATGGAATTAGTGCCTTTACAAAAAGGAAACCCAGAGAGGTCTATAGCTCTCTTTCTACCATGTAAGGATACAGTGAGAAATTGGGAGTCTGCAACCCAGAAGAAGTCCCTCACCAGAACCTGATCATGCTGGCACCCTGATCTCAAACTTCCAGCCTCCAGACTTGTAAAAAATGTTTATTGACTAAACATTTACGCAGTTACCCAAACCACCCAGTTTATGGTAGTTTATTATAGTAGCCCAAACTGAATGAGAGACAGTACAACCATGAGAAGTTGATTTTATCTTTTTCAGTTTACAGCTGAGAGAACTGAGGTTAAGGAAGTTCAGTAACTTGCCCAAGGGCACACAGTTGATGGAGAGCTGGGACTTGCCCTGGATTAGTCTGAGTGACATACTCTTTGGACCCCTCTGGGATTTGGTCCTTGGCAAAGCGAGCCCTGGTGAGGAACAGAGGGAAGAATATTTGACGGGGTCAGATGACCTGGGCTCACTTTATAACTCCACTTGCTGCTTAGCTGTGAGACCTAAGAAGTCACTTGCCATCTTTCAGTCTTAATATCTTTGCTGAAAATTTGCAGTATTGTGAGACTCAAAGTATAAGCAATATATGAGTATGAAGGAGGATTATTTTATCCTATCCTCTGGCTCAGATTTTGTTATAAAATTGACAAAAAAACAAAGATATCACCTTTTGGTCCCAGAGGAGTTCCCAAAACCTCATTTGAGTTTGTGGAATTGGGAATTGGGTTATGTTTTTCCATCTTTGTTGAATGCAAAATGATTGGATCCATCAGCAAATGGATCGTCAAAACTTAGAAGTGCATGGAAGTGTGTAGTATCCCTGCCTGATCTGGGCACTGGGAAAAGAAATCAGGTAGTGCAAACACAGGAAAATGTAACACATCTTTTTAGAGACACATTACTTGTGTGCATTCTAGGTAATCCATGAATTGAATGAACTCAGGTAGAGAATTTCTAGGTTGTTTGTGTTGAGTTCTAAATCTGATCTCCATCTCTAGAGAATTATGTAAGCGTAGAGTTAAAAAGTAAAGATATACTTTGTATTAAAGAAAGTTCATCTGTTCTCTGGATAAGATGAAATGTCTAAGTTCCAGCCTTGGTGGCCTGATTCCCTAACCTACTTTGAAGAATTCAACTAAAGCCTCTGCTGGCTCACAGAATTGTTTGCTTCTCCCCAATAATTGCTTCCAGTCTCCTTTTTATATTTACTTGCTTGCTTCTGGCTAGTCTTTTAAACATAAAAAGAGAAATTTCAGATATTAGAAAAATATAAAGAATAGTTAATGAAGACCTCCTGAGCTTACCATGTTGCTTAAGAAATAGTTACAGCCCGCTGTATACCTCCTGACATCACATATAAGTGCCAGCCCAAAACTTGACATCAAGCATTCCCGTGCATTTCTTTATACTTTTCCTACACAAGTAAGTCTACCTAAATGATACATGGGATCATTTTGCATATTTTAAAACTTCATATAAATAGAATAATACTGAATGTGTTCCTTTGCCCTCTTGCTTTTTTCATTCAAAGTGAAAATGTTTTTCAGAGTTGTTCATATCGATGCAGGTATTTCTAGTTCATTCGTTTTCAGTACTGTGTGGAATTCCACCGTGTGAATACACTACAATTTACCTATTCTGTTGATGGATGTTTTATTGTTGCTGTTGTTTTTCTATTACAAACAATGCTTCAGTGAACAAGCTTGTTTTTGTTTCACTGAGTAAACGTCAGTGATATGGTTTGGATCCGTGTTCCCACCCAAAGCTCATGTTGAATTGTAATCCTCAGTGCTGGAGGTGGGACCTGGTGGAAGGTGATTGTATCATGGGGATGGTTTCTCATGAATGGTTTAGCACCAACCCCCTTGGTACAGTGTAGTGAGTGAGTTCTCATGTGATCTGGTCGTTTAAAACTGTGTAGCACCGCCCCCCAGCCCTCTCTCTCTTCTTCCTGCTCCTAGCCATGTGAAGTGCCTGCTCCACCATCATGCTTCCTGTCCAGCCTGTGGAACTGTGAGCCAATTAAACCTCTTTTCTTTATAAATTACCCAGTCACAGGTATTTCTTTATAGCAGTGCGAGAATGGACTGATACAATGAGTTTCTTTAGGATATCTCTATTTAGGAACAGAACCTCCATGTGTTGGGTAGGCACAACCAGCTTTATTGGCTAATGCAATTTGCTCTCCAAATGATGATACCAAATTTCATTTTCTCCAAAGGTATTTGAGTGTTCCCATTGTTTTTCCATCCTTGCTCCTGGATCATCATTATTGGGTAGGATAGAGAAAAAGTGCATAGTTTGATCAACTCTGCAGGTTTTAAAAATTGGCACCCCTTCAAGAAAAAGACAAGCGTCTGTGGATTAAAATCCCAACTCCTTACCCTAGTGCACACAGCTGCCTTCACTGGCTCCTCCTACCTCACCAGCCTCACCTTGCACCACACTCCCTGTCATGCACAGTGGCCTCCTTTCTAGCCCTAGAGTGTGCAGGCAAGCTCATTCCCATCTCAGAACTTGATGTTCTTTCTTTCTGGAACACTCTTGTCTCAGCTCACTGTGCAACTAGTTTCTTCTCCATTTTTACATATTGGCTCCTCAGAGAGGCCTTCTCTGACTACGTATATAAAGTAGTCCCCTGCTTACCTGATTACTTACTCCTAACACATTCTGAAATTATTTCCCACTGGAATATTAACACCACAAGGGCCATGTACAGTGCCTGGTGTGTGCTAAATTTGTATTGAATGAATGAATGTACACACTGATGCCTTCTCTACCATGCAAACCTGTTACCCTTTCCTATCACTTCATTCTTCATCCTTCCCGCATTTTGCTGATCACTGGCATACAGATTAGGGAGAATGCAGAGGACCCTGGTAGTGTCCTAAACAGAGGCTCTAGCCAGTGTTGCCTTTCCTTCTGAATGTCCCAACATCTCATGCATTGGTTTCATCCACCACTGAACCTTTCACTTTGGATCAAAGCCAGGCCATCTCCTTCTACCCTCAGTGCCTGAGATGAAGCTTGCGACTCCTGCTTTTGCTCTCTACCTTTCCAGAAGTCATTGTGGCCTCCTTCAGTACTTGGTCAAGGACAGGATTTGCCCGAATCATCTCTGGCCCTTTCTTGCTAATCTGATGGTGTGGGCAAGTCCTCAAGGGGTTGAGCACATACTTATTTACTTATCATCTGGGTATTTGTGACTTTCTCGTCATCATTTGAGTCACCTGTGATTCTGACTTCCAGTCAACATACTCAAGGGTTAATTATTGCCTCTGGAAAAAATTCTATGATCATTCTGAGATGGATCATTTGATTCCTTTGCCTTCTTTGCTCCCTCCTCCCTCCACCCGCACATGACATCTACTTCCTGAGCTGCTGAGACATATGCTCTCCTTTTGGTGCTCTCTGTACTTATTTTTGTCACTGAGCATACCTCATTGTTTTGTCATGGCCTCTTCTTGTGTCTTGTTTTTCCTGAGGACAGGAAACTATGAGTTCTAAGCTTATATCACCAGTACTTGGTATAAAATAAGCAATGAATAAATGTTTATTAAACAGATGAACAAATGAATGGATGGAGTGAACTCTGAACCAGGAATTAAAACTTTTATTAACACATTCGGTTTATACAGAGACAATGCCAGTGCCAGCCATGTTTCTGAGGAATTTGTTACCAGTGGCAGCTCAACTCCAGAGAAAGCCAGGTTTTTCATAAAAGGATTGAAGTGGGAACTAGGCTTTGATATGAATCTATTTTAATCTACTTTCAACCCACTCTGTCAAGCACTGAATAGAGCAGCAAAGAGACAGTAAGAATTTTCCTCCATGGCCATGTATATCTCTTGTAGAGATTTCACTTTACGTGTTCATTCATTCATTTATTCAACATTTGTCAGGTGCTAATATGCATTCATACAAACAAGAGATCAAGGGGTTGATTATGTTTCCAGCGTGTTGACCCTTTGCTTAATAGTTTAACAGAGGGAAGCCTCTGTGTTATTTTGAAAATGACACAATTGGGCATCGTCTCTGAAGAGTCTGGATGGATGTTACACTGTGGTTTTCATTTCCCGGTGTCAGTCCTATAGAGCAAGTATGTGAAAAGTGGATCCCTGGACTTTTCTGTGCATTGTGTAATGCTGGGTCACACCACAAGGTGTACTATAGATGCTCTAGTGATTTTCTTGCGTGGCTGTGAACACACACACTCTTCTCATTACCTGCTTTACACTTGCCAGTTTGGCTCAAATCAAGGTATTTGTAACTCCTGGATTTCACTCTGTGTTACAGGGGAAAAACTGAAACAACACTCTCTCTAAGGAAACGTGTAACTTGAGGAGGCCGTAATCACTTGTTGGTTATCTTCTCATTATCCCAACCTAGCAAGGGTATTAGATCTTGTGACTTTTTTTTTCTTCTTGAGACAGGGTTTTGCTCTGTCCAGCCCCTTACGGCATTTTGAAAACAATCTTACTCCTCATTTCATATCTCATGTCATATTATTTTCTACGTGCCTCACTTATACTCACCTATTTTTAAAGTATTTTATTTTTCTATGTTGGATATATTCCTAAAAGGCATCTTATATCATTTCTGGAATAAGACAGAGACAAGGAAAAAAAAAGCATAATGTTTGTTGTTTTGCAGGGAAATGGAACAATAGAATGATAGAATGATCAGGACAAAATTACTTGGTTTGAAGTAAAATCTATTGTTTACTTGCCCTTGGTGTACCCTCTAAC
Organism: Pongo pygmaeus; assembly: GCF_028885625.2. Lineage (NCBI taxonomy): Eukaryota > Metazoa > Chordata > Mammalia > Primates > Hominidae > Pongo > Pongo pygmaeus. The sequence continues at coordinate 159,484,289 of NC_085930.1, forward strand.
ATAGTTGGAGAAAAACACAGTTCATTTCTGTTTTTTTTTTTTTTTTTTTTTTTGCTTTTTTGAGGTAGAGTCTCACTCTGTTGCCCAGGCTGGAGTGCAGTGGTGTGATTATAGCTCACTGAAGGCTCAACCTCCCAGGCTCAGCCTCTCCAGTAGCTAGGACTACATGCCTGGCTAATTTTTTTGATTTTTAGTAGAGACGAGGTCTGACTATGTTGCCCATGCTGGTTTCAAACTCCTGAGCTCAAGTGATCCTCCTGCCTCAGCCTCCCAAAGTGCTGGGATTACAGGTGTGAGCCACCATGCCCAGCCAGAAATTCTGTGTTTCTAAGAAAGTTTTATTATTACAGTATAACATTGCTTCTGAATGTTATTGGCCATCCAAATCCTATTAATTTTATTTAAATACGTCTATTAAAACAATGTAGACTCCAATAGCCTTTGCTTAATTATTTTTTTAATAAACTAGTAGTAAATTTACTGTGAAAATGAAAATCCTAACAGTTTCACAAGATATTTGTTTCCAGTTTACTAACAAACAATGTGCATTTAATTTAGTTGGCTTATTTTGCAGTTGTATAATAGAGTTTTTCTGTGGCTTTCTTTTGAGAAGAAAAATTCCGTTTACTTTCTATCTTTCAAAATTCTTATTGGCAATGACTAATTCCCCTGCATGAAATTTCACACACACATGCACACACACACACACACACACACACACACAGAGAGAGAGAGAGACAGAGAGAGAGAGAGAGAGAAAGGACTGGAATGAAATTGAGCACAATATTAAAGATGGCTATCTGGCCCAGTGCTGTGGCTCACACCTGTAATCCTACCACTTTGGGAGGCCGAGTTGGGTGTATCACTTAAGGCCAGGAGTTCGAGACCAGTCTGGGAAACATGGTGAAACTCTGTCTCTACTAAAAATACAAAAATTAGCCAGGTGTGGTGATGTGTGCCTGTAATCCCAGCTACTCAGGAGGCTGAGGCACAAGAACCACTTGAACACGGGAGGCAGAGGTTGCAGTGAGCCGAGATTGTGTCACTGTACTCCAGCTTGTGTGACAGTGAGACTCTGTCTCAAAAATAAAAAAATATTTATCACTATTGTTATTTTGAATTATTCAGTTCCCTTAAATAAGTCTAACTGCCTAGAAATATGAGACTGATAGATAGATAGATGTTTTCCACTTGGGAATATTTTCATTTTTAATAAATTTTAAAATAAGTAATGTAAATTTCTTATAAATCAAAGAAAATGTAAATCAAATTAAATGACTGAAATGAGTCTCAATCATTTTAGAGGTTTATTTTGCCAAGATAGAGGATGCACCCGGGAGAAAGGAGCACAAAACTACAGGAACACCTATGACCCATTCTTTTTCCAAATAAGGTTTGAGACTTCAATATTTATTTATTTGAGAAAAGTCTGGCTGTGTCACCCAGGCTGGATCCGCCTGCCTGGATCCGCCTGCCTCAGCCTCCCAAAGTGCTGGGATGACAAGCGTGAGCCACCGCACCTGACCTGAGATTTCAATATTTAAAGGGGAAAGAGCGGGTAGTAAGGGAAAGAGGAAGGAAAAAAGGGGAGGAAAAAAAGAGGAAGGAATAAAAGGGGCAAGCAGTTGCATCTTTTGAGTCTTTGATCAGCATTCACTGAATCCACATTTTACATGGGAAAGGAGGGGATATAGGAATAATTATGCATTCATCTCATGCTGGTGGATCTGCATTTTTACATAAGATAAACATAGAGTAGAGGAAGTAGTCAAATATGCATTTGTCTCAGGTGAGCAGAGGGATGACTTTTCCTTATGCCTGTGATGAGAAGCTGTTAATTTACATTGTCAGGTTAACATTCAATGAAGCTGTTTTAGGGTAAAGATTTTGGGGCCCCCAAAAGAATTTCCTTTTGAGTAAATTGTGAGGGAAGTATGTAGCCTTTTCTCTTTGTAGCTATCTAATTAGGAACAAAATAGAAAGCAGTTTTGCGTGACTTAGTTCTCAAGCTTGACTCTTTCCTTTGGCACAGTGAGTTTGGAGTCCTGATATTTTTGTTTCCTTTCACACCCTTATTACATGTCATTAATTATCATTTAGTAAAGTAGATAACATTCTGGCGTTAGACATGAGGCAACATGGTAAAAGATGCTGTCCCATTATCCTGCTAATCTCAGCCAATCAAAGCCTTTGGGGCTCAGCACCCCCCCAGAAGTGGTTTTTAATGATGTACAAAAACAGATTTCAGTTAGGGCTTTCTTGCGATTTGCCCTTATGTGCAAATTTTTAGTGCTATTCTGATACATTTTAGCTCAATTATTTTAATATTTCACTTGATAGAAGCTAGAAGTTTACTCATCAATGAAAAGGAAGAGGCTAAAGGCAAAATGAAAAAAGAAAAAGAGAAAGACTTTAATGTAGATTAAGATGTGAATCTAGGAACCTCTTTTTCACAAAGATAGCAGTGGGGAGTGGCAAGAGTGAAAATAAAAAATAAAATAAAACGGAATCCTCAGTATTAACAAAATTCCTAGAAAGAAGGCTAACTAAAGGCAGGAAAAGAAAAAAAGGGAAGTTAATGGATTAATAGCAAGAACCAGGCCGCCTATCTCCCAGTCGCTCAGCCTCCCTGGAATACTCTATGCTTCCACTTACTCCATTCCTTTCCATTCCCTCTTGTATTTCCTCAGGTAGCTCTTAGCAGGGAAACAATATAATTTGACACTAAGTCATGAATGGTGGGTAGGCTTAATCCCTCTTGTTCCGCACTAGCACCAAATTTGGAATTCAGTGTAAGGAGTGTCCCCTGAAACTACATTTCACCCTCTCCCAAAGAACAAAGAATTGAGAAGTCCCAGGAGGTGCAGGAGCTACAGAGTTCTGGCACTCTTCTATGTCTTGAGGGTCCTCCAGCTCCAACTCTCTACTTTGCTTTCTATTCTAAAGCAACCCTATCATTGAACTGGCTGAGGTGGTAGGACCACTTGAGCTTAGGAGGTCAAAGCTGCAGTGAACTGAGATTGAGCCACTGCACTCCAATCTAGGTGCCACAGCAAATTCCATTCTTTAATAATAATAATAATAATAATAATAAAAGGCATTCTTGCGTTATTAGGCTGTGGTGGCTCATCTGTAATTTCAGCACTTTGGGAGGCCACATTGGGAGGATTGCTTGAACCCAGGAGTTCAAGACCAGCCTGGGCAACACAGTGATATAGGAGTCAAAAAGGAATTATTTAGGCAAATAATGAGGGTAAGGATGTCCTCAGTAAGGTTTTCCTTTTAATGAAAAGCAGCCCCTAAATCATTCTCTTTTCTAACAAAGAGCAGCCTGTAAAATTGAGCTGCAAACATAGACAAGCAAACTGGAAGCTTGCATGGGTGAATGCTGGCAGCTGTGCCAATAGGAAAAGGCTACCTGGGACTAGGCATGTTCAAAATGGTGGCTCCATCTTCCCTTCTCTTTGCCAGCCACGTGTACAGTAAGAAGCAGGCAACATGGTGCCTACCAGGCAAAGACTCCATTTGCATAATAATATTAAGGTGGGGCAGCCAGTTTCCCTGTGCGTTATGTAAACGTCACACCTGGTCCAACCAATCTATGGGCCCTATGTAAATCAGACACCGGCTCCTCAAGCCTGTCTATAAAATCCCGTGCCAGAAGTCCCATTTGGGCTCCTCTCTCTCTCCCAGGAGAGAGCTATTCTCCTTTCTCTTTCTTTTGCCTATTAAACCTCTGCTCTTTTTTTTTTTTTTCACATGGAGTCTCGCTCTGTGGCTCAGGCTGGAGTGCAGTGTCACGATCTCAGCTCATTGCGAGCTCTGCCTCCTGGGTTCAAGCGATTCCCCTGCCTCAGCCTCCCGATTAGCTGGGGTTACAGGCATGTGCCACCATGCCCAGCTAATTTTTGTATTTTTAGTAGAGATGGGGTTTCACAATATGGTGAACTCTTGACCTTCTGATCTGCCCGCCTTGGCCTCCTAAAGTGCTGGGATTACAGGTGTGAGCCACCGTGCCCAGCCTAAACATCTGCTCTTAAACTCATTCCTTGTGTGTGTCTGTGTGCTTAATTTTCCTGGCATGAGGCAATGAACCTTGGGTATCACCCCAGAAAATGCACCGCTTCAACAGTGAGACCCCATCTCTTAAAAAAAAAAATGTAAACCAGTAAATGATCAGAATTTGTTCTAAATTGATAATATAGCATATTTCTTGGTATTTTAGTCATTTTGTACACTTTTTTTGAATCCTTCCTGTATTAGTCAGTGGTCTCTAGAGGGACAGAACTACTAGGATAGATGTACATATGAAGGGGAGTTTATTAAAGAGTATTGACGTACACCATCACAAGGTGAAGTCCCAAACTAGGCCTTCTGCAAGCTGAGGAGCAAGGAAGACAGTCTGAGTTCAAAATCTCAAAAGTAGGGAAGCCAACAGTGCAGCCTTCAGTCTGTGGCCAAAGGCCCGAGAGTCCCTGGCAAACCACTGGTGTAAGTCTAACAGTCCAAAAGCTGAGGAACTTGGAGTCTGATATTCGAGGTCAGGAAGCAGCCAGAACAGGAGAAAGTTGAAAGCTGGAAGACTCAGCAAGTCTGCTCCTTCCACCTTCCTCTGCCTGCTTTATCCTAGCTGCCCTGGCAGCTGATCAGATGGTGCCCATCCAGGTTGAGGGTGAGTCTGCCTCTCCCAGTCCACTGACTCAAATGTTAATCTCCTTTGGCAACACCCACACAGACACACCCAGGAACAATACTTTGCATCCTTCAATCCAATCAAGCTGACCCTTCATTGATATTAGCCATCACACTCCCGATCCTCCCACCCCAAAAAAACCTCAACCAAAAAAACCCAAAAAAATTCAACAAAACAAATGAAAGCACCATCATTCTTAGTTAAATTTCTTCATTTATTATATTTTTTATTGTCTTCATTATATCTTGCTTTATACCAGAACTGTGACAGAGGGCAATTAGTTTTAGAGAAAGTGAAGAAAGGTAGGAAGGTTGCTTTAATTTTTCCCAAACCTGGCTTGAGGGAAAATTCACACATCCTTCAAGTTTATGAAACAGGCGACGGATCTTTATTAAACTGGCCAGCAGAAGAAGGTCATCTCCACTCACGTATCGGAGGATTGGAATCTCCTCAGGGTTTGGTAGCTTTTCAGCAAAGAGAAAGAGAAGGAAACTCAGAGTCCAGGAGTGAAACTGGGGAGGTGGGAGGAGCTGAGTCATGGCACTTATGTGGGGTTGGATTCCCTGAAGAGGGTCCACTCTAATTCATCCGTAAGCGGAGGCGGTGGTGTTATTCTAATCTGAATGATGAAAGGGCTGAAGCGCTGTGGAGACTTGAGAGACCAAATGGAATCTGGATACCTTCAAAAGCCTATAATTTATTCAAGTAATTTAACCAGCACCTACTGAGGGGATCACAAAGATGCCTCAGACACAGTCCCTTGTCTGGAAAGTGCCCAGTGGGGGAGGTAGGGTGAGTGCTGGTCTGAAGGCTGGGTGCTCACTGGGAAGGCACTGAGAAGGGCAGTTTTCCTCGGAGAAGGTAGGACTGGGAAAAACTAAAACTCCCTTTCCTGCTCCTAAATGTGTCCCAACCTCCAGGAGGCCATTCCAAATTAACCTCTCCATTACCCTTCTTTGGCCTCTGCTCTCCCCACTCTCTCACAGCTTTTGACGATTCAAGGCTGGTGTTGTCTTCTTGCAGCTGCAGAAACGTAAATGGATTTGCCGGGACAGTCTTGCCTGAGGTGTTTTCAGTCTGTAGCTTCAAAGCCAGCCTAGGAGGGGCATTTAGCCTCTCTGGGGGTAGGTTAAATGCAAGCAGAACTACTACCCTCTGCAAGCTAAGTGACCACTTACCTGCAAAAGATGATACTTACAGTATCATTTCTGTATTTCACTCCTCCTTCCATAGAAAGGAAGGAATGGAGGAAGGAAAGAGTATGAGATGGACAAATAACAAAGAGTAGGTCAGAATCTTTTACCCCAAATATCACACCATGACAGAAACTTTTTTACAGATTAAGTCAATGATGGCTCTAATAAGAAAGATTTCTTCCCCCCGCCTCCCTTATTTTCAGCGGGGTTGGAATAAGAAAGATTTCATCGGCAGGATAATTTTAAGGAATTCCTGAAAAATCAAAAAGCAAATGAGACCATATGCATATAGAGAGAAATAACCAAATGAAACCACTAACCAAAAACACATATACTCTGAGCTCAAACTCAACAGAAATGGGAAGCAGGACGGAGTCTGAGGTAAACATTAGGCTGATCAATTGGGAGGCAGGCCCCTCACCTTTTCCTTTGTGTTGAGCACTGGTGCCCACGGGCTGAGGCTGGCAGCAGGCACTAGCACTAGCCTTCTACCCCTTAGCATCTGAAGCAAACTTTAGTAAGCAGAACAGGGAAACAGGAATTCTCAAATCCAAATTGAACACGCAGCTGAGAATCACCTAATATTTGACGCCACTAAAGAGAGGCACCAGATTTACCTATCAGAGAAACTTATACTCAAGGAAAAATAATTAGGAGATAGAGGAAGACTTTAGGAAATATATCCACATTTATATAGTTAATATTTTCTGAGGGACTTGAGAGAATATTGTTAACGAAGAAAAACAACTAGAGGATTTGGAAGTTAATTCTATGCATATTATAAAAGATATGTTAATTTTAAACTAACCATTAAAATATAGTGTATTAAAAGACTGAGTCTGTTAGCTGGGCATGGTGGTGCATGCCTGTAGTCCTAGCTACTTGGGAGGCTGAGGCAGGATGATGGCTTGAACCCAGGAGTTTGCAGTTACAGTGAGCTATGGTCACGCCACTACACTCCAGCCTGGGTGACAGAGCAAAACCCTGTCTCTAAAAACAAACAAAAAAACCACTGAGTGTGTTAGGTTGAGGAAAGCAACACAATCCAACTATATGTGGTTTGCAAGAGAACATATAACTCAAAACTACGTTAAAAAGATTGAAAATCAAAGGATGAAAAAATATCAGACAAATGCTAACAAAGAGAAAGCAAATGTAAGAATTTAACATCAGATGGAACAGCACTTAAGGTAAAGGCCACTAAAAGGGAAATTAGGAATAACACATGTTGATAACATTACTACCATTATTGTCAAAATAAAAACAAAACCCTCACTAATATACTAGGGCACGTAATGGGAACAGCTGAAGAGCGAATGAGTGAGGGGAAAGAATGGGCTGGCCCTGGCGAAAGGTACAACTCACAAAGAAGAGAGTCAGCATCTTTAATTTCCTGATCACAGAGCTTCAAAATACATACAGCAAAAGTTGATTGAAACACTAGGAACAATGAACAAATTCACAACCATTTTGGGAAACTTTCATACATTTTTCAGAAGTAAACCCAATGACACAAAAATAAAAGAATAGAGAGGGAGGTGTGACTAGAACAACTGGACATAGAATTTTCTACCAATAAACTGTACAACTTTTTTGGTTAAATATACATGGAACACTTATAAAAATTATGTAACCAACCACAAAGAAAATATCAATATATTCTAAACAAGAAGGAAAAAACTGCAAGTCATATTTCCTGACCATTTTGAAATTAACAAGAAAGGGGTAAATCTTTCTATCTATTTGAAAATTCAGTGACTACTGCATTGAAGTCAAAATAGGTATTCTAAATTATTTAGAAGTGAAAGAAAATGACAGCACTATATATTAAAACGTGTGGCAAATGACCAAAGAGGCACTCAGAGTGCTAGGGAAAGGTGGGGGTGGGTGTGGCTGGATTGCTCAGGAAAGGACTCTGCGCAGAAACCTGAAGGAAATGAGGGAACAGCCACATGCTAAATGGAGGGGAAAACATTTTAGGTTGAGGGGATAGCAAATGCAAAGACCTTGTGACAGGAACATGCCTGATATTTTCAAGGAATAGCAAAAAGGCCAGTATGGCTGGAACAGAATGAGTGAGATAAGGTAATACAGAGAGACTATTCAGAGAAAGAGGTCCAGATTGTGTACAGCATTGCAAGCCTTTATAGGGCCTTGGCTTTTACTTGAGTAAAATTAGAAGCCCCCAGATAGTTCTGAACAGGTTTATGTTTTCAAAGTATCATTCCAAGTATTGTGTTAGAATAGACTTTGGGAAGACCAGAAGCAGGGAGACTTATTAGGAGGCTATTGCAATAATCAAGCAAGAGATGGATCAGGTAAAGAGGCAGACAAGAATGATAGCACTGGAAAATGTGAGAAGTGTGAGACTCTGGAGGTATTTTGGAGGTAGAGTTTACAGATGAGTTGGTATGGGACTGTGAAACAGAGCATTTAGAGTTGTGAAACTACTCCCAAGTTTTTGTCCTGAACAAGTGAAAGAATGTAGTTGCCATTTTCTGAGATGGAGAGGACTGAGATTGGATCAAGTGCTGAAATCAAGTTCTGCTGTGTTAAGCTTTTTCTTTTTTTCCTAACAGGGTCTTGCTCTGTTGCCCAGGCTGGAGTGCAGTGGCCCAATCATGGTTCATGCAGCCTTGAACCCCCGGCCCCCCACCCCGCCAATGGTGGGCTCAAGCTATCCTTTCACCTCAGCCTCCCAGATAGCTGGGACCACAGGCATGTGCCAACATGTCTGGAGAATTTTAAAAACGACTTTCATAGAGATCAGGTCTCACTATGTTGCCCAAGCTGGTCTCACACTCCTGGGCTCAAGTAAGGCTCCCGTCACAGCCTCCCAAAGTGCTGGGATTACAGGTATGAGCTACCTCGCCTGGCCTGTGTTGTTTTTAATGCCCTCTTAGAAATCCAGATGGGTATGTTGAATTGGAATCAGAGACTTGCAAGTCTCGAGTTCATAGGAGATCTACCTGAAGATACAAATTAAAGAGCTATCAGCATGCAGATGATATTTAAGGAAGTGAGACTCAATGAGATAATATGATAATCTAATCAGATAATGAGATTATCTGAGATAATCGGAGGAGTGAGTATAGAGAAAAGACAGCCCAAGGACAAGCTCTGGGTTCCTCCAATATTTAGAAAAAGGGGAGATGAAGAGTAATCAGGCCAGAAAAATGAGAAGAAACGGCCTGTGAGGTACAAGGAAAATCAGGGGAGAATAGTCTTGGAAGCAAGGGAAGAAATGATTCCAGGAAGAAGAGATCATCTGTGTTTAATGCCACTGAGAAGTCATTAAATTTCATATAAATTTAATATTTATATTGAATTCAATATTCTTCAAAACGTAGACACAAATAAATCTTCAATACTTACTAACTGGGAAACAAAAACAAATAGGAACCCCCCCCAACAACATAATCTGTATATTATCTAATTTTTATGTTTCAAAAAATATGTATAAAATAGGCTGGGCGTGGTGGCTTATGCCTATAATCTCGGCACTTTGGGAGGCCCAGGTGGGCAGATCACCTGAGGTCAGGAGTTCGAGACCAGCCTGGCCAACATGGTGAAACCCCATCTCTACTAAAAATACAAAAATTAGCAGGGCATGGTGGTATGCACCTGCAATCCCAGCTTGGAAGGCTGAGGCATGAGAATCGCTTGAACCCGGGAGGTGGAGGTTGCAGTGAGCCAAGATCATGCCACTGCACTTCAGTCTGGGCAACAGAGCGAGACTCCATCTGAAAAAAAAAAAAAAGATGTATAAAATAATTTATAAATACATAGTAAGGAGGAAGGTACACACTAAATTTTGGGTGGTGATTACTTTGGGGAAAGGAGTTAGAATAGAAGAAGAAATGAAGGGAATTTCATTTTTAAAAAAATTATCTTTATTTCTGTATTGTTTGAATCTTTAAATATAAAAATATATTCACAAGTCACTTGTAATTAAAAAAAAAACCTAAAGGGTGATTATGAGAACAATGAGAAAAGTAAAAAACTTTAATAACGAACTCTTCCTTTTGCATCAAAATGACTCTTTTTTGATTAAAATTAATTTCTAAGTGGGGAGAAGAAGGGAGGTGCGGGGGTCGGGGAAGGAAGTAGAGGGAGAGAGAGAGGGAGAAAGAAGTATTTTTCTATTTTGGGTAAGAATGTATTTACTATGGATGCAATGTAACAAAAGGAGGGGATACTGCAGATTTCTAACCAAGAAAGAAGTTTGTCTGGAGCCTAAAAATTTGACTGCAGTTTCCAGACTTACTGAAAGTAACTGGAATAGTGCCTAGCACATTGTAGACCTTCGCTCTATGTTGCCTGAATCTGAAATCTCCCCTTTGTCTGGTGGTCATGAGATATTCTTTCCTGTGTTGAATATTGAGAATTCTATTTCCACATACTTAAAAGTTGAAAGCACTTTTGAAGTTTGGAGCTATGTCTTCCTTTAAAAATCAATGAAACAGGCCTTGCGTGGTGGCGTGCCTGTAATCACAGCTATTTGGGAGGCTGAGACAGAAGAATGGCTTGAACCCGGGAGGCAGATGTTGCAGTGAGCCAAGCTCGCACCACTGCACTCCAGCCTGGCGATGGAGAGAGACTCCATCTCAAAAAAAAAAAAAAAAAATCGATGAAACAGGCCGGGAGTGGTGGCTCATGCCTGGAATCCCTGCACTTTCAGAGGTTGAGGCAGGCGGATTACCTGAGGTCAGGAGTTCGAGACCAGCCTGGCCAACATGGTAAAACCCCGTACAGAAAATTTTGTAAAAATACAAAAATTAGCCGGGCGTGGTGGCGGGCGCCTGTAGTCCCAGCTACTTGGGACGGTGAGGCAGGAAGAATTGCTTGAACCTGGGAGGCGGAGGTTGCAGTGAGCTGAGATCGTGCCACTGCACTCCAGCCTGGAAGACAGAGCGAGGCTCCATCTCAAAAACAAACAAACAAACAAACAAAATCGATGAATCAAAGTTCCTTAAAGCTTAAGGGACTGTTCGAAGTCACACACTTTATGTGTTATTTATGTATATAGCTATACATCCATCTCTATTTGTATCCATCTCTACATCTATATTATTTTATTTAGTGCCAAGTACCACCCTTAGTACTTTGCATTCTCATCAAATCTTCACAGCAATCTGTAAGGTTGGAATCATTATTCCATTTTATGGATAAGGAAACTGAAGTTCAAGCTCACTCAGTCAAGTGGCAGAGCTGAGGTTTGAAACTACAGAGAATCTGCAACCTGAATTTCACGTTCTTAACCATCGTGCATTATTGCCGCTCACTGAGAATGTACTCAGGGCTGTGCCCTGGGAGACGCACTGGAGTTACAGAAGTCAATAAGATAGAGATTCTTCCTTTCGGGACCTTGCCATCCAGTAGGAAAGGCAGCACTCTTCAGCAAGCGCGGGGATGGAGGCAAGTACACAGAAAACCCATAGAAGGATGTGGTTGAGGCTGATTGGGTGAAGGACTAGGAGGTCTGGGAAGTGTCTCCAAGGAGACAGGGCTTATGACTGGTTTTGAACATGATTCAAACTCAGGTCTCCTGACCCAACCCAAGGCTTTCTACCATGGCGGGGAGAAAAACAAACACAATACGAAATCTTTAAACTAAACCCCCAAAGCAGCACTACTCTGGCACAGAGCAAACACTCAATAAGTGTTACTTGGATCTGAGTCCGAACTAAAAGGAATTTCAGAGTAAGAAACAATAAAGCTGCCTCAATTCCATATGAAGCTTTCACTACATGTTTTTCCATTGAATTCCAAAATCCTAGTGGACAGTAGATTATGCACTAGTGTAATCCATCAGTAGTAATACTAATACAAGTTATTTTACTCTTATTATTATTCTAAATGCTTTAAACTGTTTTTAAAAATGTACCTACCTTCACTTTGGTTCCAACACTGATCCTTGCCTGTTGGCCCATTGCTAGAAAAGTTATAGAAATCTTGTCTTGTTCTAAGATGCGGACTCCAATATAACGGTTCAAAGCCAGAAAGACAGGTTTAAATGAAACAAAGGGTGAGGAAGTGATGGAACTTGACCAATTCCAAGCCCTTATTCTGTTGCCGGCTTGATCTGAATATTGACCTCCCAAGATATTGATGTATACCCTGGGCAGGAAGGAAATGTAAAAATCATAAACAGTAACACTGTAATTAAATACTGGAATTATCCCTGTTACTTGCTAACCAAGGGGAGTAACGGTTTATGCCAGCGATTAGCACGAGTGGTAGAAACTTCAGGTAATCTTAGGAGTGATAATACTATGACTAAATTCTACACTAATCTGAAGTACCGTATCCTATTTGAGTTCATACTGATAAACTAAAATGGGTCCAAAGGATCAGTCTGGGATGAAGGAGTCTGGAAGGATGAAGAGGGAGCAGGGAAGGTTTAGTCTGGAGAAAATGAGATACAGAAGAGTAGATTAATTCTGAAAGAGGAGGGAAAGACCAGTGCTTAGATTTTCACCACACCAAAATAAAGACCTGTGGCTGTAAATTCTGGGGAAGACTGTGTTGACCTCAGTAGAAGAGAGCTGTTTTCTGGCAATACCCAACTAGGAGCTAGGAGTCCTTCCAGGAGTCCTCCCATCATGGCTGAGTGTGGGGGCAGAGGCTCAGGGAACACCTCTATGATCACTGCAGTGGAGAAGAGGTCTGTGACAGGGCAAAGGTGGACCTTAGACCCACGAGGTGACCCCATCTCTTCAGACCATGAATGTCTTACATTTTACCACATCACTTTTAGCCCCTCACCATCTGAGATCTGGCAGCACTAATTGCTGTGCCAGTCTATTCAGTTATCTCCTTCTCATACCCTCTTACCATCCCCACCTTGAGGAGAGACAATAGATAAAGTGTTCTGGGTACTCAGACCATTGGCTTAATTTGATAATAAATTATTTTTTAAAAACTAGATGACTTGGCCATGAGGACCCCTAGCTAACATCTCATGTCCCCATTATTGATCAGTGGTAGTAATCTAATAACAAAAGCACAAATGAGAAACTGAGGTGATTATCTTATTGTGTCTGGGAAGGAAAGATGTAGTTTTATCTTGAAATCTGGGTGAAAATAATATATAGCTAAAATTATCTGGATAAATCAGTCCCTTGTTTATTTAGTAAACATTCTTTGAGTCTACACTATGTACAGATATGCTGCTATATTGTAGCAAAGATTCAGGATGTGCCCTCAAGGAATGTCAGTCTAGTAAGGGAAATGGACTCACTACACAAGAGGCAGAGAGAGGGCTATGAGAGTATCAAGGAGCCATCTCAGTGTGGCTGGGAGTTCAGTTCACGGGGCAGGGGCTTCATAAAACCAATCTGAAAGAAACTATTGGTTTCTAGTCTAGAAACCAATGAATATTGGTGACAATTAATATAGCACTCCGTCGAAGGTAACATAGAATTGCTACAGAATCCTGAAAGATAAGTAGAAATTTTCCAATATACATGGTGGTAATGAATTGACTACTGCTGTGGACAAAAACCACAAATAGCTTGGTATCCTAACTTTCTCAAGGACTAGCAGTATATAAACTTCACCAATTATTGGCAGAGATTCCTGAGATGAAATTGTTATACCTGTATATAACTTAAAGGAAAAGACCTGTTTCTGAAAAGTTCAGAAAGTTTAAATTGTATTTGAAGTTAAAACCCAAATTTCACTTTGTCAGGCTAAATGAAATAATATGAAGTCACAGAATATATACATAGTAGGTTAAATTGGGACTAGGATCTTAATTTCTCTGGAGATTTTGTCTGTATGTTATTGTTCTTGTTTGTGGCTACAGGAAGCTTACTAGCTAGGAATGTATCTCAAACAATAACAACATAGTGTATCAACTGTCTATTGACAAGTTGTTTACATAGATGAAGCAGAATAACATCATCAGGGCACAGGCTCTAGAGACTGCCTCAGTTAACATCCCAAATCCCTAGAGTTACCATATCACTTATCAAGTTTTTTCTATGTTGTAATTATATAGTTCATATATTCTTACTAAGTATAGAAATAATATGATAAGCTTTATTTTTATAATTGCTTGGGATTTTTTCCACTGAAAAGCATATGGAATGGTGTAAACCAGAAATGTCTCTGAGTTGAACATTACCATCTAAAGACCACTAACTTAAATAAATCTTCTTAAACCCATTCTTATCATTTAAAAAGAAAAAACAAAATTTCCCAGAACGAAAGCCACAAAATGGCAGCAGCAGGAACCCAGAAGCTTACCAGACATTTCCATTGGGATGATAGCAGGAACTTCTGCCAGAGGAATCCAGCACTGCTAGGATAGCAGGGTTAGTGGGCATATCTTCTTGGACAATACAAGTGAAACCATTTACCTTGTTGGGCACTCGAATAATGGCTAGCTTTCCAGATGGATAGCTGAGATCAGATAAGGTCATATAAATTGTTCTAATGCTCCTTGACTATTCTGGGAACAAATTCAATTTATGAGAGCACTCTGAAATCATAAAGCATTCTGAAAATGGGAGGTACTATATTAATATAAAAAATTTTATGCTTTTTATGTGGATCAGAATATACTGATGAGATGCAAGAATCCTCAACACAATCTTGCAAATGAACTGTCACAATATAAAAAGGATTATGCACCATGATGAAGTAGGGTTTACCCTGATATGCAAGGTTGGTTTAACATCTGAAAATAACTTAATATACCATATTAATAGAATAAAGAGCAAAAAACACATGGTCATCTCAACAGACACAGAAAAAGCATTTGACAAGTTTTAACCCTCTTAATAATAAGAAAACTCAATGGATTTCAAATAGGAATGAATGTCCTCAACCTGATAAAGAGTATCTACAAAAAGCCCACAGCTGGGCCGGGCATGGTGGCTCATGCCTGTAATCCCAGCACTTAGGGAGGCCAAGGCAGGAGGATTGTTGAAGCCCAGGAGTTCCAGACCAGCCTGGGCAATATAGTAAGACCCTGTCTCTACAAAACAATTTTTTTCATCTTTAGAATTTTGATTTTTTTAATTAAAAAAACCCACAATTAAAACTATACTTAATGGTGAAAGACTTAGTACTTTCTTCCTAAGATCAGAAACTAAACAAAAATGTCTACTCTTACTACTTCTATTCAACATTGCACTATTAATAGATGTTCTGGCCGGGTGTGGTGGCTCACGCCTGTAATCCCAGCACTTTGGGAGGCCAAGGTGAGCAGATCACCTGAAGTCAAGAGTTCAAGATCAGCCTGGGCAACATAGCGAAACCCCGTCTCTACTAAAAATACAAAAATTAGCTGGGTGTGGCGGCATGTGCCTGTAATCCCAGCTACTCGGGAGGCTGAGGCAGGAAAATTGCTTGAACCTGGGAGGCGGAGGTTGCAGTGAGCCAAGATCCCACTACTGCACTACAGCCTGGGTGAGACTATGTCTCAAAAAACAAACAACCAACCAACCATATCTTTTTCTTTTTCTTTTTTTATTTTTCTCTTTTCTTTTTTTAATTGCTCTTTGTGGAGCAAGGCTACTCCATAGGAAGTGTGTTCAGAATAGCCAAAAAAACATATATTTTTAAATGCTGGCCAGACACAGTGGCTCACACCTGTAATCCCAGCCATTTGGGAGACTGAGGTGGGAGGATCACTTGCACTCAGGAGTTCAAGACCAGCCTGGGCAACATACAGAGACCCCATCTCTACCAAAATTTAAAAAATTAGCCAGGTGTAGTGGTGTATGCTATGGTCCCAGCTACTTAGGATGCTGAGGTGGGGGTACTGCTTGAGCCCAGGAGGTTGAGGTTGCAGTGGGTCATAATTGTGCCACTGAACTCTAACCTGGGCCTCACAGTGAGACCCTGTCTTAAAAAATCAATAGTAATAAAATGCTAACAGCTTTTCTCTGGGTGGTAGAATTTGAGGGTAGTATTTCCTTCCTTCCTTCCTTCCTTCCTTCCTTCCTTCCTTCCTTCCTCCCTCCCTCCCTCCCTCCCTCCCTCCCTCCCTTCCTTCCTTCCTTCCTTCCCTCCTTCCTTCCTTCCTTCCTTCCCTCCTCCCTCCCTCCTTCCCTTCCATCTGTCTTTCTATCTCTTTCCTCTCTCTTTCTGTCTTTCTTTCTTGGTCTTGCTCTGTCATTTAGGCTGGAGTGCAGTGGCATGATCATGCCTCGCTGCAGCCTCGACCCCTCGGGCTCAAGCAATCCTTTCACCTCAGCCTCCTGAGTAGCCGGGACTTCAGGTGTGTACCACCACACCTGGCTAATTTTCTTATTTTTTGTAAGAAAAAATGAGATCTCACTATGCTGCTCAGGCTGATCTCAAACCCCTGGGCTCAAGTAATCCTCCTGCCTCATCCTCCCAAAGTGCTGGGATTATAAGCGTAAGCCACCACACTAAGTTCCTTTATAGTTTTCTTTTATCTTTCTATTTATCTGTCTTTTTTATTAAAATTTCTATTTTTCAATTACACTGGATCTTTATCTTTTTCTGTGTTTTGTTTATTTGTTTGTTTTTCTGAGACAGGGTCCCACTTTGTTGCCTGTGCTGGAGTGCAGTGGCACAATCTCAGTTCACTGCAGCCTCCACCTCCTGAGCCCAGGTGATTCTCCTACTTCAGTCTCCTGAGTAGCTGAGACTACAGGCGTATGCCATCACGCCCAGCTAACATTTTGTGGAGACGGAGTTTTGCCATGTTGCCCAGGCTGGTCTCAACCTTCTGAGCTCAAGTGATCTGCCCGCCTCGGCCTCCCAAAGTGTGGACATTACAGGTGTGAGCTGCTGCGCCCGGCCATGTATTTCCTTCCTTTAGCTTTCTTTTTTTTGAAGTAATAAAGCTAACAAAAATAACTTGTTGAAAGAGGATACAATATTTGTGTTGTCCCATCTGGAAATGAAGTCAGAAACTTGCTCCCATGTTTGTAGTGCTTCTCTAAGAGCTCATTCCTGACAACCTGTACATCACAGAAAAGAAACGACACTATTGTTTCGGACATAAAGTAGTAAGTACGACAACAATGGACATCAGCTGGTTACTAGACAGTCATACAAATCAATTATTAATTTAAATGTTGGCCCTGCTTCAACAACAGGAGACAACCCTTAGCAATTATTAACAGATTGTCCCTAATCCTTGCAAGTATAACTTGATAAAAATCCTTCTGGTAGAAATCTGACATTACATATCTATTTTAATTTTTTTTTTTTACTTTATACATGTTACTATAAGAACAAAACAAAAGCAGATAAAAACCAGCCCCAGCACAATGTGCAGTGAGTGCCATTGCTATCATAAATCAGATATTCATGCATGCATAAGTCTGTTTCTGGACTCTATAATGCATATGGATTTCCTTGTTTATCCTGCCCCAATACTATACTGCATTAATTACTATATTTTGTAATAGATCTTAATATCTGGTAGAACACATCCTCCTTTCCTCAGCCTCTTCTTCTTCAAGAGTGTTTTGGTTAGTCTAGGTTCTTTATATTTCCACATACATTTTAGAATCAACTTATCAAGACTTCCCTTCCCCCAATACACACACATACACAATCTTGCTGGAATCTGAGATTATATTGGATCTATAGATCACTCTGGAAAGAATGATCGAAGAGTGTCATCTTTAAAATATTTCCTCTGCCTATCCATGAACATTAGGTCAAATTTGTTAAACGGATTGCTCATACGTTCTACAGCATTACTGCCCCCCAGCCTTTTTTTTTTTTTTGGTCTAGTAGTCAATTATTGAAAGAGGTGGTGCTGGGCGCAGTAGCTCACACCCATAATCCCAGTACTTTGGGAGGCTGAGGCAGGTGGATCACCTGAGGTCAGAAGTTCGAGACCAGCCTGGCCAACATGGTGAAACCCTGTCTCCACTAAACATAGAAAAATTAGCTGGGCGTGGTGGCACACACCTGTAATCCCAGATACTTGGGAGGCTGAGGCAAGTGAATCGCTTGAACCTGGGAAGCAGAGGTTGCAGTGAGCCGAGATCACGCCACTGAACTCCAGCCTGGGCAACAGAGCAAGACTCTGTCTCAAAAAGAAAAAAAAAAAAAAAAAGGAAGAGGTAGGCTAAAATATCTCATTATGAATATGGTTTTCTTTATTTCTCCTTTTATTTCTGTGAAATTTTGCTTCATATATTTTTGAGGCTGTGCTAGTATGGACAATATATTTTGTAATGCTATATCTTACTGTTAGATTGAAATTTTGTCAATTAAAAAGTGATCATCTTTATCTTTATCTTATAAAGTGATCCTCTTATCTTTCTCTTACACTTTCTTTTTTTTTTTTCTGAGACAGAGTCTTGCTCTGTTACCCAGGCTGGTGAGCAGTGGTAAGATCTCGGCTCACTGCAACCTCCACCTCCTGGGTTCAAGTGATTTTCCTGCCTCAGCCTCCCAAGTAGCTGGGATTACAGGCGTGTGCCACCACGCCCGGCTAATCTTTGTATTTTTAGTAGAGATGGGGTTTCACCATGTTAGCCAGGCTGGTCTCAAACTCCCTACCTCAGGTGGTCTGCCTGCTTTGGTCTCCTAGAGGGCTGGGATTACAGGTGTGAGCCACTGCGCCTGACCTAGCTTACCCTTTCTTGAAATATATTTTAACTGGGTATAGAATTCTAGATTGGCCATTGTTTTCTTTTACCACACTGAAGACATTCCATTACCTTTAAGCCTCTATTGTTGCTGTTGGGAGGTCATCTGCTAGTCTAACTGTTTTCTTTTAAATGTAACCTGAACTTTTTTTCCTCTGCTACTTCTAAGAATTCTTTCTTTCCTTTGTTTTTTTTTTGGTCTTTGGTTTTCTGCAGTTTCACTATGATGTGTCTAGAATTTTTTTTTTTCTCATACTGCTTGAGATCACTGGGATTCTTAAACCTGTTGATTGGTCTCTTTTATCAGTTTTGAAAAATTATCATCCATTATCTTTTAAAATATTACCTCTGCCTGATTATCTTTTTTTCTCTCCTTCTGGGATTTTGAATAAATGAACGTTAGACCTTTCTTTTTATTTTTCTTCCACACACTGTCTTGTGTTTCTTGCCTTTTTTTATCCCCATAGTGAGTTTTGATATTTTTTCTTTTCAACCTTTCTTCCTGGGCACTAATTCTTTCTTTAGTGGAGTCTAACCTGCTTTCAGCTCTCATCTTTTAAGTTTTTAATTTCGATTGTTGTATTTTTCATTTCAGTTGTTGCAGTTTTCATTTTCATTTCAGTTCATTTTTTTCCATTTCAAATTTGCTATGTCAGTTTATAGTTTTCTGTTCCCTTCATATATCTTCAAGCTGATCTTTTATTTTCATGATCACAGTTAGACTTCCTCATTTTCCAAAGTCTTTTCAGGTCTCTTCCTATTGGATATTATTCCTCTAGATTTTTAGTTGTATTGTTAAGTTTTCTTGTGTTCTTGGTTATTTTTCACTGTGTGCTGGTAACTGAACTGGAAAAATAATTTGTAGGTGTGATTTGAAGGTTGAATTAGTGACCTTCCTCCAAAGATAGTTTGGATTTACTTCTGCCAGTCACCTGGGTTTACTGACAGCCCTTACATTCTTTTTGTTTGTTTGTTTGTTTTGAGATGGGGGTCTTGATCTGTCACCCAGGCTGGAGTGCATGATCATAGCTCACTGCTATCTCAAACTCCTCAGCTCAGGTGACTCTCCTGCCTCAACCTCCCAAGTAAGTGGGCCTACAGGCATGTGCCGCCATGCCCAGCTAATTAATTTAAAAAAAATTTTTTTTTTTTTTTTGAGATGGAGTCCTGCTCTGTTGCCCAGGCTGGAGTGCAATGGCACAATCTTGGCTCACTACAACCTCTGCCTCCCAGGTTCAAGCAATTCTCTGCCTCAGCCTCCCAAGTAGCTGGGATTACAGGTGCCTGCCACCTTGCCTGGCTAATTTTTGTATTTTAGTAGAGATGGGGTTTCACCATGTTGCCCAGGCTGGTCTTGAACTCCTGAGCTCACGCAGTCCACCCACCTTGGCCTCCCAAAGTGCTAGGATTACAGGCGTGAGCCAACACACCCAGCCAAAAACATTTTTGTAGAGATGGGATTTTGCTATGTTGCTCAGGCTGGTTTCAAACTGCTGGCCTCAAGTGATCCTCCCACCTTAGCCTCCTGAGTAGCTGGGATTACAGGTGCAAGCCAGTTTGCCTGGTTCACCCCTTAAATTCTACATCTCCCAAGATAAACAAATCAGGTCTCAGTAATTTAATTCCGAGAAGTCTATTCTGAGGGACTATACTTACATAGAAATGTACTTACATACAAGGATATTTAAGGAAATGGTATTTAGTATAGCAAAAAAATTAAGAATCAGTATGTCCAAGAACAGAAAAATGGGTTAAACTACATGATAAATTATATAGCTATGAAAATAATATTAATGTAAACTATATAATATCATGAAAAAAAAATTTTGTTTTTGAGACAAAGTTTTGCTCTGTCACCCAGGCTGGAGTGCAGTGGCGCAATCTCAGTTCACTGCAACCTCCACCTCCAGGCTCAAGGGATCCTCCTGCCTCAGCCCCCCAAGTAGCTGGGATTACAGGTGCATGTGAACATGCATGGCTAATTTTTCTTTGTTTTGTAGAGATGGGGTTTTGTCTTGTTGTCCAGGCTGGTCTTGAACTCCTGGATTCCAGCAGTCTGCCTGCTTTGGCTTCCCAAAGTGCTGGGATTAAAGGTGTGAGCCACTGTACCTGGTCTTGGAAAATTTGTTTTTATAATTAAGTTAAAAAAGAGATAAAAATTATATATATGATACAATTATAAGTATATTAACAAAAACCCATGCAAGGAAAACCATCTAGAACAGTGCTAATATAACTTTTGATTACAAGAAAAATGTTCTATGTCATCACTGCAGTACAGTAGCCACTAGTTACATGTAGCTATCTAGGACTTGTGGAATGGCTAGTGTGACTGAGAAATTACATTCTTAATTTAATTTAATTTAAATCTAAATAGCCAAATGTAGTATTGCTACCATATTTGGCAGTGCAAGTCTAGAAAATATTGAAATATTAATGTTTTGGGAGAAGTGACTGGGACTTTTGGTAATTTTCTTCCCTTCCTTTTAATTTTCTAAGGGTTCCAAATGTTCTCTAATATACAACTCTTACATTTTAAAGTAAAAAGGCTTTAATCCAAACATAAGACATTGTTATAAAGTCTAGTAGAAGTTAAAAGGCCAAGTCTGTACCAATTCTTTTTGACAACTAGTTAAATGCGTCATGTAGCCAAGCTTCATGAAAGATTTTATAATTTTAGGTAAAACTGTTTTTTTTTTAAATAGCAAGTGAAAAAATTATGAGTTCATTACCTTTCCACACGCTATCCGAGAATCACAACAAATGATGGACATGTTACTATTTCTTAGTTGAAAATCAAATACGATGTCATCAATTGTCTGTTTTTCTGGAATATCCACAGAAAGTTGATAAGAAATTGTTTTTAAGCGCTTTGACTCTAGTGGGAAAAGAATCACATAAAAATACATATATGTTTTAAATTTTCTACAGCCTCTTTTCTAAAATGAAATTTCAAACCCCAATATAAATGCACGGATTCATAAGACATTTTTATATTTAAATTTTCATCATCTTTAAAAATTTTATTATTCCCCTTTGTCAAAAAATGAGAACATTCCTTTGTTAAAAGAAGAAAAATGAGACTGGGTGCAGTGGCTCACGCCTGTAATCCCAAAACTTTGGGAGGTCGAGGCGGGCAGATTACTTGAGGTCAGAAGTTTGAGAACAGCCTGGCCAACATTGTGAAACCCCATCTCTACCAAAAATACAAACATTAACCGGGCGTGGTGGCGTGTGCCTGTAATCCCAGCTGCTTGTGAGGCTGAGGCAGGAAAATTGCTTGAACTGGGAGGCAGAGGTTGCAGTGAGCCAAGATCGTGCCACTGCACTCCAGTCTGGGTGACAGAGCAAGACTCTGTCTCAAAAAAAAAAAAAAAAAAAAAAGAAGAAAGAAAGAAAAAAATGACAATTTTCATTAAGTGGAACTTTCTGGCTTTAGTTCTAATAGAACTGATACTCTAACAGTTGGATATCAGGAAACTTTATATTAGGGATTTAGTTACAAAAATAAATAAAAATATATCTTCTCTAAGCTCTAAGTATCTTTTTTTTGGCAGTTCAACTTTTTTTAATTTTTATTTTATTATTTCAATAGGTTTTTGGGGAACAGGTGGTGTTTGGTTACATGAATAAGTTCTTTACTGGTGATTTCTGAGATTTAGGTGCACTTACCACCTGAGCAGTGATGTGAAGTCTTTTATCCCTCACCACCCTCCCACCCTTTCCCCCGAATCCCTAAAGTCCACTGTATCATTCTTATGCCTTTGCATCCTCATAGCTTAGCTCCCATCTAAGTATCTTTTCAGTAGCTCTGGGTGGTAGAGGAGGAGCCCGATGCCCAGAAAGATTAAGTCATTTACCCTGAATCAGACAGCCTATAAGGAGAAAAGCAAGGATATAAATCCAGGACTTCTGATTCTAAACTCAGTATTTCTTCAACTGTACCAGTACTACAGTGATACTGGTGAGCCGACTTCTACAACAACTAATATATGAAGAAAATAAGCTGACTTTTTTTTTTTTGAGACAGAGTTTCGCTCTTGTTGCCCAGGCCAGAGTGCAATGGCACGATCCCTGCTCACTGCAACCTCCGTCTCCCAGGTTCAACTGATTCTCCTGCCTCAGCCTCCTGAGTTGCTGGGATTACAGGCACCTGCCACCATGCCCAGCTAATTTTTGTATTTTTAGTAGAGATGGGGTTTCACTATGTTGGCCAGGCCAGTCTCGAACTCCTGACCTCAGGCGATCCACCCGCCTCGGCCTCCCAAAGTGCTGGGATTACAGGTGTGAGCCACCGCGCCTGGCCAAGTTGACTTACTTTTGACAGATTTCCCATATTCAAGCTTGAAAACAAAATGGAAAGTATGCTTAATAAAATATGAGACAATGAACTTGAAAGCTCTTTGCAGTTATCTGTAAAGTGCTCTATAGATGTTGCTAATTTATTTCAATGAATAATAACAATGAGATGAAGACTGAAAACTCCAAAAACCAGATGGTTGGAAACACCAGCTTTTCTGGGCCATTTTGACAGATGCAGGCTATACTGTACTTAGAAATAAAAATTTTTCAATATTACTACTTATTATTATTTTTTATAGAGACAGGATCTCACTGTGTTACCCAGACTCGTCTCAAACTTCTGGGCTCAAGTGATTCTCCCACCTTGGCTTCCCAAAGTGTTGGGATTACAGGCGTGAGCCACTGCACCCGGCCAATACTATTTTTTAAATACACCCATTTCATCTTGTGGTTAAACATCTGAGCTTTCTGACATTGTACAGCTGGTCTACAGGATCAGCACTGATGAACTCACCATCTTCAGAGAAATGAGCCTGTTCCCTTGATATGATCGCAAAATGTCTGGCCATTCGTTGCTCCTGTTTCCTACAAAATCAAAAAACATCAGGCATACATCTGAAATGTGGTTGAAGCTTAAAACAGTCTACTACAAAATTCAGCTGCTTAAATGCCATCCTTGTCTGTTTGATCTGTTATTACTTGTGAATCTAGGAAATACATCTTCAGAATTATACATCTTGAAAAAATGAGGTTCATTTACAAAAGGAGCTCTGATTAAGCTGGCCTGTATGAGTTTCAGTATCAAAGTCTCAATGTTACCTTTGCAGGGCTTTTTCTTTTGCCTTGAGTCTGTCGACCTCACTGCCATGGGCTGCATGAGGGTCAATAGCAATTAATTCAGTTTTAGGGGGTTTGGTTTTTATTTGCTCCTCATAGATATAGTCAATCAGATTTTGGAAAGCAATACAACAGGAGGCCTGGAAAACACAGAAGTTACTATCATCTCATCAGTCCTAGATGAAGATGATTAGAGGGGATAAAAATGACTAACAAGGTTTGGATAACAATCTATCATAGGTTATTATTCTGGTAATAGCTTTATTAAGATATAATTCACATACCATACAATTCACCCATTTAAAAAGTACAATTCATTTGTTTTAGTATTATATTCACAGAGTTCTACAATTATCATCACAATCAGTTTTAGAATCTGAAACCTGTCCTCACTAACAGTCACTTCCTCTCCTTTCTTCTTCACAGCCCCTGGCAACCACTAATTTACATTCTGTCTCTCTAAATTTGCCTGTTCTGTACAGTTTATAAAGTGGAACCATACAACATGTGGCACTCTTTATGTCTGGCTTCTTTCACTTAGCATAATGTTTTCAGGATTTGTCCATATGGTAACATGTTTCAGTACTTCATATTTCTTTTTATGGCTGAATAATAGTTCATGGTATGGATATACCACATTTTATTCATCCATTCATCCACTGATGGACAGTTGGGTTGTTTGTATATTTTGGCTATTATGAATCATGCTGCTGTGAACATTTTTGTACAAGTTTTTGTGTGGACATATGTTGCCATTTTCTTGGGTATAAACCTAGGAATAGAATTGATGGGTCATATGGTTACTGTATGTTGAAACTTTCAAGGAACTACTAGAGTGTTTTCCAAAGTGATGCACCATTTTATATTCCCCCTCAACAGTACATGTGGGTTCTAATTTGTCTACATCTTTATCAACACTTGTTATTATCTGTCTTTTAAATTATACCCATCCTAGTGGGTGTGAAGTAGTATCCCACTGTGCTTGTGATTTGCATTTCCCTGATTCCCTGACAGCTAACACATAACTTTTTTTTTTTTTTTTTTTTTGGAGACGGAGTCTTTCTCTGTTGCCCAGGCTGGAGTGCAGTGGCACGATCTTGGCTCACTGCGACCTCCGTCTCCTGGGTTCAAGCAATTCTCCTGCCGCAGCCTCCCAAGTAGCTGGGACTACAGGTGCACAACGCCATGGCTGGCTAATTTTTTGTATTTTAGTAGAGACAGGGTTTCACCGTGTTGCCCAGGCTGGTCTCGAACTCCTGAGCTCAGGCAATCCACCCACCTCGGCCTCCCAAAGTGCTAGGATTACAGGTGTGAGCCATCAAGCCCGGCCTAACTCTTTTAAAAATGGCAATGCAGGGGAAAGATGCAAGAGAAAATACTACATATGTTTAAAGATAATACTATTTCCACAGTAAGCCTGACTTAGAACTTACATGCCCTTTTGGTTCAGAGGAAACATCCACATTAGAAAAAAATGCTCTTAGATCGCTGCCACAAAATTCACATTTGGGTGATGTCTCCTCCTCTTCATCCTTCAGAGAGAGAGGAAAAAATTGAAGAAGTCCCCACAAAGAGGCCCAGAGGCTCTGAGAGCAGCAGGAGCACGACCCTGGGCATGGTCAGTGAATGGAAGAGCAGTGGTGATGAGATGTGCCAGTAAGTGATATCACTTCCTTTCAAGGGATGGTGAGGCTTGAGGAGCCTGAGGTGGTGTTTTGCAGGTCTCTGTCTGGTGCAATTCCCCAGAGCAGAGCTGAGCCTATCAGGAAATGTGTGGTCTTCGGGATGCCTCCCTCGTGCAAGAAGAAAGTTGCAGAAATGAATTCACTGTGGATACCAGAGTCCCTTGTTGGGGAGGGGAATGTGTAGTGTGTACCTAGATGCAAGAGATAAGGATAACACACACTGGATTTTATACAAATGATCTAAGGTATTTGAACATCGTTAACTCTTTCAAGAAGTGCCAAGTAAGAAAAAGCCTTGACATTACTGTGTAGGCCAACATGTACAATGACCAACTTTCTAAAATAAACAAGAATCCTTTCTCCGGAGAGCCTAGGTTGGAGCTCTGAATTTTGTCTGTATTGCGAAGGTAATTCCGGACAGGGAGGAGGAGGGGATGCAAAACAAGGGAGAGACTGGGAGTTAGGGGCTCAGCTGACTCAATGTGGAGTGGCCATGTCAATGACCTGAGGTCATGTCTGTGACTGCACAGGCTCCTGAGCAGGTGAGCAGCCAAGCCTCAGTACAGGCCTCCAGGAAGAGACCCAGATCATGACTTGCAGATCATTAACAACACCAGGGCATCTGTATATGCCATGGAAACCATTCTCTGAGACTGGCAAAAATGCCCGACATAGGGCTAAAAAGTGACGAAGGTGGCCAGTGCAGCCAGGGATTCACTACCCCAGAGTAATGTCCAACATATTTAAGCCACTGAAACTACCCAATAGTAAGTACTGCACATTGCTAAAAGCAGTCTTGCACCAGAGAGATGATGAAGGAAAATCTAGGATAGCTATCAAATGATGGAGTAGGGCAGAAAGAGAGCTGGGCAATACCAAGCCATTCACAACCTGCTCCATACAAGGGACTTGGTAGTGAACTCCTCAGCCCGTTGTCCTTTCACCCTCAGCTTGGGGTGAAGCAAGATGGAGATACTTCAAAAGACCATGAGGGAGGCCGGGCATGGTGGCTTATACCTGTAATCCCAGCATTTTGGGAGGCCAAGGCAGGCCGATCACCTGAGGTCAGGAATTTGAGACCAGCCTGGTAAACCCTGTCTCTGCTAAAAATTGAAAAATTAGCCAGGCACGGTTGTGTGTGCCTGTAGTCCCAGCTACTATGGAGGCTGATGTAAGAGGATTGCTTGAACCCAGGAGGCAGAGGTTGCAGTGAGCTAAGATCATGCCACTGCACTCCAGCACTCCAGCTTGGGTGACAGAGTGAGAATCTATCTCAAAACAAAACAAAAACAAAAACACAAAGACCATGAGGGGAGTTGGGATCTTCACCTGAAGAGGGTGTGGCTAGAGAGAAGAGCTGCGCAAGCCAGCCGCTGCTACCCCTGAACTAGATTGGCATCAACACTAGACCTGAAAGACCTGCTGAGGAGCAGGAGGAGCCAGCCTCGTCCAAGTGCCAGTTCAGGGACATCTTGGGGGAGAAGCCGCAAGGCCTTCCCCATGGTAAGACCCATCTCTGGGTGTTGCGGGAGGGGAGTATAACCTCAGAGACATCCCTAGATACAAGCCTTTGTGGTGCAGAAAAAGGAAGGTGCTACATTTAAACAAAGAATTTCAGGATTTCAGGGCTGGGAGTGATGGCTCATGCCTGTAATCCCAGAACTTTGGGAGGCCAAGGTAGGGATATTGCTTGAGCCCAGGAGTTCAGCCCACCCTGGGCAATATAGTGAGACCACATCTTTTCAATAAATAAATAAAAAGAAAAAAGAATTTCAGCCTGAAGAGTCTGTTGAGTGACCATAAAGTTTAGAAACCTGGGTAAATATAAAGAGTAAATGTTTATAGATATTATATTACATGATATACTTAATGTTTCCCCTCACTAGATTGCATAGCTCAATGTGCTGTACAAAATAGCAATGAACACCACCTCAGTGCATCCATACAGCATTTCCATTCATCTCTACACGTGCATCCATGATATGTTGCCTTGCATGATTCGTGCCCCTTATTGTTAATGAATAAATCTCTACCTTTACTATGCCCAAGAAGAAGTCATCAAGCGTTCTCAGATCTGGGGAGTAAGCAGTTCTGTCCACATGGCCATGGCATCCAGTCCAGGTTTGGAAACAAGCATTCCACCAGTCAGTCCCTCACCACTCTAGCGGCAGTGTGGTGGCGCACCATCTTATTGGAATTACTTGAGGTAACCTTTCTCTTGCCCTTCAAGTATAGGCATTAATTGGTCACTTCACATGACCAAATATGGCAATATTCACCCATGTTTCCAGGCTTTGTTCTTTTTCTTTCTTTCTTTCTTTTTTTTTTTTTTTTAATAATAAGCCTGGGAAACATAGTGAGACCCATCTCTGCAAAATATTTAAAAAATTATCTAGGCATAGTGGTGCACACCTGTGGTCCCAGCTACTTGGGAGACAGAGGTGAGAGGATTGCTTGAGTCCAGGAGGTTGAGACTGTAGTGAACCATAATTGTGCCACTTACACTGTAGCCTGGGTGACACAGCAAGACCTTGTCTCAAAAAAAAAATAAAATACTAATAATTTTTTTTAAAAAGACAGGGTCTCTCTCTGTCACCCAGGCTGTTCTCAAGTGATCTGTCTCAGCCTCCCAAAGTGCTGGGATTACAGGTGTCAGCCACCGTGTCTGGCCTGTTTCCAGGCTTTGCGGCCACTCTTACGGGTTGAATTGTGTCTCCCAAAAAGATATATTGAAGTCCTAACTCCTGGTACCTGTGAATGTGACCTTATTGAGAAATACAGTCTGTGCAAATGTAATCAAATTAAGATGAGGTCATGAGAGTGGGCCCAAATTCAACTGGACTTGGTGTCCTTAGAAAAGGGGGACATTTGGACCCAGACACACAGAGAGAATGCTGTGACAACTGAGGCAGAGATTGGAGTGATGCAGCTGCAAGCCAAGGAATGCCAAAACTGCCGCCACCACCACAAGCTAGGAAGAGGGAAGGGAGGATTTTCCCCTATATGTTGGCCCTGCCAAAACACTGATTTCGAACTTCTAGCCTCCATAACTACAAGACAGTAAGTTCCTGTTGTTTTAAGCCACCCATTTTGTGGTACTTGTTATAGCAGGCCTAGGCAACTAACACAGACACTGTGAGTGCTATTCTAAGTAACTGAGCTCTTCGGCTTTTTTTTTCCTTTTAGAGTATTTTCACTGTCTAGTGTGCAAATCATTATGTGTTTTTTTATGTCATTTTTTAAGAGTAATAATAAAAAACATGAATTAAAGTCACCTTGAAGTTAATGCCTAAATTGGAGCTCTCTTCTTTGTATGCCAGAATGGATGGTGGTCCGATGCTGGGTAACGTTCTTAGAGAAGGCTCGAACAGTGTTATGAAGTCTTCCTTAAACTAAATGTAAAAAAGGGAAAGGGGTGGCAAGGGGAAATAATTGAAGATTTGATAAGCCATTTTTACTATGAGAACAGTGTACTAGTTAGTATGATAAACATTTCTTACCTCCAGCTCACATAAAATATTTAGTTTCGACTCTTCTGGATTAATTACCCATTTTTCTGGAGAGAAAGAATAAATTTATAAGAAATGTTTAAAGCCTTTGTGCAGTGCATTCCACTCCTGTAATTTGGAGATTCACACCCACCATCATCCTCCTTGCCCAGCACACACACTGTTCAGATGCCCTGAACCCCGACGTTTTTGCCACCTTCTCACACCTGTTCTTAGGTGAGTCCTTTTTCAAAGCAGATGGGCTCTGTGAGAGTTAAGGTGATTCCCTTCTGGTAGTTTACCTTTGCCAGCAAAAGGAGATGATGCCAAACATGTATTTACCTCTTAGCTTAGATGCCAGACATTCAGGTTCAGCTTTCTCTTTAGAGGCTTTCTTCCCTGTGAAAACAGGGTACATGTGTCATCAATCTGACAAAGTAGAAAAGAAGCTGAATATAAAAGAAAATACATCTCTCGGAAAAATAAGTACCCTTACTATGTTTCTTTTATCTTTTAATCTTTTGTCTCTTTTTCCAAATAACACTTTGCCAACAATAAGGAATAAACAAAGGGAAGTTAGCATTCTATATATCACATTTTAAAATGTTTCCCCTTCCTTTCTAGTCCTAGAATACAGTAGTCCCCCTTGATCTGCAGGGGATACATTTCAAAATCCTGAGTGGATGCCTGAAACTGCAGGTATACCAACCTACTATGCACAAATTTCTTTTTCCTTCACAATTTTACAGATAGAAGATTCATTCTTACCATGTATCTTAGCAACCTCAGCATACTATTTTTTTCTTTTTTAAATGAAGTCAATAACTTTTACCTTTTCACGTAAAGGATACACTTTATGGATGCTCTTTGGCATATCCAAATTGCCAACATCACTTCTCTTGAGCTTTGGGGCCATTATTAAGAAACTGAGGGCTAGGTGCAGTGGCTCACACCTGTATTCCCAGCACTTTGGGAGGCTAAGGCGGGTGGATCACTTGAGGTCAGGAGTTCCAGACCAGCCTGCCAACATGGCAAAACCCTGTCTCTACTAAAAATACAAAAATTAGCCAGGTGTGGTGACGGGCACCTGTAGAACCTGGGAGGCAGAGGCTGCAGTGGGCCAAGATTGTGTCATTGTACTCCAACATGGGCTACCAAGCAAATGTCTGTCTCAAAATAAGTAAAAGAAATTAAGGGTTATTTGAACATAAGCACTGCAATACCACTACAGTCGATCTGATAATCAGAAGGCTGCTAAGTGACTCCAACGACAAAGAGATAATTCATGTCCCAGGCAGGACAGAGTGGGATAGTGAGAGATTTCATCACTCTACTCAGAATATTATGCAATTTACAACTTACGTGTTATTTCAGAAATTTCCCACTAACATTTTCAGACTGCAGGCAGCTGAAACCACAGAAGATGAAACTGTAGATAAGAGAGGACTATTGTGCTGCACAGATTAATATTTTCCTTGGTTATAATCATGCTTTGCATACCCTTTTATTTTCTGCTTCTTTTAAGTACCATCAATCTACTTTATGTCTGTTATTCTTCATGAGATTTTTCAGGTAGGAGGGTGCTGAGGGTTCTATTTCAAGACAGTGAAGTAAACCACCAGGATTATTCTATCTAGATTCCAGAGCAGCACTGGAAATGGGGAAGAAGCCATCCACAAATCAGCAACTTTGAGTAAATGTCTAGAAGATTTAAAGCACATAGGATTGGAATGATGAAAAACCAATCAGAGCAACCTATAATGGGACAGAGGCAAAGGAAAGAGGCTATTAAAATGCAAGGGACTCATTTTCTTAGCAAAGCCAGGAGAGCAAGGGCTGCTGTTGGAGACAGATAGGCTTCAGAAGTTGATCTAGGCTGGGCGTGGTAGCTCATGCCTGTAATCCCAGAACTCTGGGAGGCCAAGGTGGGGAGATTACTTGAGTCCAGGAGTTTGAGAACAGCCTGGGCAAAATACTGAGACCTGGTCTCTATGAAAAACTTTTAAAAAATTAGCTGGTTGTGGTGGTGCATGCCTGTGGTCCCAGTTACTGGGGGCTAAGGTGGGAGGATTGCTTGAGCAGGTGGTTGAGGCTGTAGTGAGCTGAGATCACACCACTGCACTGAAGCCTGGGTGACAGAGCAAGACCTTGTCTCAAAAAGTAAATAAACAAATAAATAAATTTTTTTAAAAAAAGAAGTTGACCTATTTTGGGGAGGTGGGGGGCAATGTGGATCATCTGAAAAAATTTTAAAGATGTTTTAGGCATCTTTATCTATAGAAATGCCAGCACAGGTATTTAAAAAAATTAATGCACAAAGATTTTTATTAATACATTATTTGTTATAGGGAAGAGCTCAAAAAAAGCAAAAAAGCAAAACAAGACAAGAACAACCCTGATATGTCTAGCATTATGTAAGTCACAATAACTGTATATGAGGAAATATTATGCAGTAACTTCAAAGAATTAGGTCAATCATTCCTGACATGGAAAGATGTCCATGATACATTGCTGTCTTAGTTCATTTGGGCTGCTATAACAAAATGCCTTAAACTGGGTAGCTTATGGGAAAGGAAAATATATTGGGGCCCCAAAATCACTAAGCTAAAGGGAAAAGTCAAGCTGGGAACTGCTTAGGGCAAACCTGCCTCCCATTCTATTCAATGTCACGCCTCTGCTCACTGAGATTAATGCATATCTGATATGCCTCCTTTGGAGAGGCTAATCAGAAACTCAAAAGAATGCAATCATTTGTCTCTTCTCTACCTATGACCTGGAAGCCCCCTCCCGGCTTTGAGTTGTCTCGCCTTTGAGTTGTCCTGTCTTTCCAGACGAAACCAATATTCATCTTACATATGTTGATTGATGTCTCATGTCTTCCTAAAATGTATAAAACCAAACTGTGCTCTGACCACCTTGGGCACATGTCACCAGGACCTCCTGAGGCTGTGTCACAGGTGTGCATCCTCAACCTTGGTAAAATAAACTTTCTAAATTAACCGAGGCCTGTCTCAGATTTTCGGGGTTCATATTTTGGTAACCACAGAGGAATTCTGAGTGGAGGTACCCCTGATATTGGACAAATCTTCTATCGGTGCTTGGTACTAGCTTGAGCTATCCGTATGGCTCAAACCAATAGGACAATAGGTGCTGAGGCTTGGAAGCACCCCCTCCAGAGAATCCCTGATCTCCTCAAATTTGGTCACGATCTAAAGTTTATTTTGCTGTACAACTTCTCTTTTTTCGAAGTTTTACTTGCTTCCAACACAAGGAAGTCATTTTTTTCCTGCTTCCATGACAATAGAAGGCAGGTAACTATTTTATATAACATATATCTTTTATATAACATATATTTTGTATCTTTACAAGGCCACCTTTTTGCTAGCCAGGCCAAACTGAAACAGCGGTTGTTGCCTCATGCTGCAGTTCCATAGCTAAGGTTCTGCCTTCTATTTTCCCACCACAACAGCCTGGGTTTTATTCCTAAATCAAGCCCTTTCTGGTGTGATACTTGGTACTTCTGAAATAGCAGCAATTTTTTCTAGCTGAAATATGCTAATGAGATTTTAAAAGATTTTTTTTTTAAAAGAAGCTCAATGGTTAAAATTAGCTTAATTAAAAGCTAACATCCAAGATGTGTGTGTGTGTATGTGTGCATGTGTGTGTTTGTATTTAAAAGGCCTTCATATTTTTATTTTTTTCCTCCTAGAATCTTGTCCCTTTTTTTTGAGCAAAAGTTTTTTCTTCTCAGTTGACTGAATTCTGTTTTCTTCATTTACTTCTGCTATCTGTCTTTTCTCTTGTACCCTCTGCTGCATGAGGAGCCTAAAATAGTTTATAATAACCCAGAGTTCCTTAAAGAAAACAGAGAAGGTACCAGAGTCCCTTTGGGGGAGAACGCTGTTTTTCCTTATGGGAACTCCAAGAGTGTAAACAGACAAGTTCAGCTCAGCTTTTAAACTGCTTTCTTTGGTATTGTGTTACCTGATTTATTGACTAATATAGTTACTGCAACAGAGGTTACTCTTGGGTTTTTTAAGACAGGTGTAGTTTAGGCACTTATAAATGTGTTTGTTTAAAAAAAATTTTTTTTTTTACATGCACTGTAAAAACATGATGTGGTCTAGCCTCATAATAATTCTCCCTCTTTGGAAACCCAGGATTTGGCATGGGCTTTGCCCAGAGCTCAGCGATCCAGTTAAAAGATAGGTAGTCCTCGTCTAAATAAAATTGGTCTCCTTATACAAAACTATGAAAGATTTTTATAATTTTATGTTTGATTTGGCATCCATCTTTAATCTCCCTCTAGCATACCAGACTTTTTCTCCCCATACATTATGACATAAATTTTGCTATTTGATTTTCACCTGAGTTGTTTCCTTTAATGTGCAAATTTAAGTCTATTTAGCTGAAAACTGCCTAGGGTTGTGAAATAGGTGATCAAGAATCTGAATGTCTAAGATAGGAAAAAAAAAAAGGTTTTCATTAAACTATAAGATGTACTTCTATTGGCATGCCTAATATATCTATGTATGTGTTTTGTACACACTGTTTCATTACTGAAAAGATATAAAACAACTCTAATTAATTGGCTTAAAGAAAAATAAAAACACTTGAGCCAAATACTTTATCAGGAAAAAAGAAAAGACTAGTCAAATGCTTTTTCAAGTTTATGTAACTTTAGTAAAATCTTTAATAAATAAACTAGCTTTTATTATTGGTAAAGTAATATTAGAAATGTCTTAAGAATTGTCAGCATACATTTTTGTCTGCATTTATTAATCAAGCAATTTCATACTTATCCCTGCCAAATATGATAAGATGTCAAAATTTGACATAGGGATTACAAAACTATCAACCCAGCCCAAGACTAAATGATCTTTACTTGTATAATCTTTGATAAGTAAGACATTGATGTTGATTTAATTAAAAATAGCTACATCTTAAATTTAGTAAGATTACCATAACTTCTAATCTTGTGGGTTTAGGCAGTCTGGTCCACAGGCAGTGAGGTTTGTTTTGGGAAAGGACCATTATCATCTTTGTTTCAAAGCTAAACTATAAACTAATTTCCTCCCAAAGCTAGTTCAGCCTATGCCCAGGAATGAACAAGGACAGCTTGGAGGTTAAAAGCAAGATGGAATCAGTTGGGTCAAATCTTTTTCACTGTCTCAGTTATAATTTTGCAATGGCAGTTCCATAACTTTAAATGATGACTATCACAGTTTTCATAAATAATCCAGGTAAACAATTAAAATAATTAGGTAAATGTAATGGGATACATACTTGTAGATGAACTCATTATAATTTAGAATCTAAAGTTAAATTATAGATATTTCATTATTTGGGTATTTTCCATTAAAAATATATTAATAGGAAAACATTCTTAAAAAAAAAAGGTGTCCTTTTAAAAAAGGTGAATAAGTTTTTTCTAATTCAAAGCTTATTTAAAGATTATGTATTAAACAAGGTAAAAGGAACCAGGAAATAAGAGAGATGTAAAGAAAGTTATAAAAATGAAGAGGTTTGTTTGTTTTTTGTAAGAAAGCTTAAAGAGAAATAATTTCAATGAGAAAGAAAGAATCTTGTATGGTAAATTTAGTCCTAGAGTAGAATGACTGGTTGTTTAAGAGAAAGGGATGTTCAGTACAAACCAGAAAGTCCAATCATGTCATGAATGGTCTGTGTAAGTCACAATAAGAGGATTTCTTTAAAAAAACTTATATAATCAAGTTATCATATTATTATTAAGTTTTGGTTTGCTTAGGAAAAAAAGCTGAGATTAAATTTTTTTTTTTAATTAAGGTTATTACATCTGTGTATCCTTCTGTATGCACTTTTAAAGTACTTGTGAGACTGAGTTACAGGGCTTTGACTCCTGGGTCTAAAAAGGACACCAAGTCCAGCTGAATTTTAAACACTGACAGCAATTAAGGCCCCATCTTCAGGCCTGGTAGAAGATGTCAATCAAAATAAACTGCATTCCTGAGACACAGGGCCAGAAATTAAAGCTATTCCACTCCTCAAGGCCCAGGGACTATCATGGAATAGATAGGCCTGTGAGATTGTAAGGGCCAATTTTGAGGGATTAAAAAAAGTTCAGTTTCTCTTTAATCATCAATGTCAAAAGCACACTGATATAAGTCTAGCATATAGGTGCTTGTGTCAGTTTAACAAGGTTTTCATGAAGCATTAACTAACTCCTTAATAAAGGTTATAAAGTTTATAAAAGGCTTATGGAAGTTATATCTTACGGTCAAGATTAAAATTTTATAGATTGTTTACAAAATTTTGAAAAACAAATTTAATTGGCTTCATGCTGCCTTTTTAGGGCTTATAATTTGGAAAATTAAGTCTCCTCTCTCAAAGAATGAAGGTTTTTGCTCTTTTTTGAAATCCTTGAGTTATCACTTTGGTTAAATGAAATGACTTATTTTACAATAAACTGTGTGATCCTATTTCATGATATCAAGGGTTTTAAACCTTTCATAATTGACAAACTTTCCAAATCAAATTATAAATTATGTCTTTTCCTGACCTAATTAATCCTTTAAGATATTGGGTTCCTTAAAGTCCAAAAATGACATATTTGGCTTATTTGGTATAAAAATTATACAGGAAGCACTGTCAAATATAAAATGATCTTTGGTTTTTTTTGGCCTGTATTTGTATAAATATGTTATTAGTATGTGTTCTAAAATTACGGGAAACTCCTATAATTTTGATATGAGTTAATGTACATTATTGGTAATAACTATAATTATGTTAAATTATTGTGTACCACAGAGGTAACAAATATTCTTGTCAATTGTGTCTTTGACTATGGCTGCCCTAAAACTTTTTGTCATCCCCAGACAATTGTTATCTTGTTTTGGTGCTCTTTAGAAGGTGGATTTATAATCAGCTATAAAACT
This sequence comes from Pongo pygmaeus, assembly GCF_028885625.2. Taxonomy (NCBI): domain Eukaryota; kingdom Metazoa; phylum Chordata; class Mammalia; order Primates; family Hominidae; genus Pongo; species Pongo pygmaeus. The sequence goes on from NC_085930.1 coordinate 159,520,000, forward strand.
CTAACAGGTGTTCTCAAATGCAGGTTTCTTATAACTTCGGAGACTGTGACATCAGAATAGAGGAAAAGCTTTCAGGACTCATGGAGAGCTGAAATATTCATGAATATCAAGCAGAACAGGAATTAACTGCATAGGCTAAACTAATAGAAGTCTGAAGTAATCTTTTTAACTTTTTGCTTAAAACGTTGCTGATCCTTTGTTTTGTTTTTCAGACTCAAGAAACCTTTTAAGCTATTTACAGCTTTTAACAATTGAGTAAAGTGTACTCCTAAGAACAAAATTTGGAGTGTATTTGTTTTCTCTCTACCTGATTTCTACAGAATCTGGAAACTATTTGTGAGTATTCTTAACTTATAGCAATACAGTTATTTGTATAAGTGCAATAAGAATCTGTTTTCATTTATGATAGAACACAATTGGAGAAACTGGTTATTTTACCAAGGCTTTGACTGGAATGGTGTGCTTTCCTTAAGGAATCAAATTTGACTTATGGATCCAATAAAAGCCCTTTGGGAAAACTGGCCTCATACTTGTCCATACAGTTCCTGTACAGAGTTCCTGACTTGTGGTAAGTAAAGAATGTCACTTTCAGAGAGGCCTAGGAGCCCCAAGTTTTGTCTTGGACCTTCAAGAGGAGAGAGGATCACCCAACTCATAGGTATTTGATGGTACAAATCCATGGCTGGGCTCGACTTTAAAAAAGTCTTATCTGAGATTCTTTCTACAGAACAAAGTTCCATCAAAGCCAATTTAAAAGCCTATATAAAAATAATTACTTTTTTTACTGCACTGCATACAAATAATTAGGCCAAGTATAATAAAGCAAACCAATCCTACCACGATTTGTCTTTAGTAAAAATGGGAAACTGGAGAGAGAAAAATTATGTTTCAAAACCTATAGTATAGTTGTTGTTAGATTCTTGTCTTGACTAAAGTTTTTCAATTTTTATTATTGTCTACAGTTTGGACTGAATTCTAATTTTTCTTGGTTACAAATCTTCAAAATAATGTTTTCAATTTTTTTTCCTTCTTTTTTCCCCCATTTTCCCCAATTTGGAGTCACTGAAAACTAAGCTGTGCTTTTGTAAAGCCCTGCAAACTGAAGCTAGAAAACTTAAACTTCAGAAGAAAATAACAACAACCTATTTGCATACATAAGCCACTTTCATACCTGCCTAGTGATGTACGGACTTCAGAGTAATGTGGCCTATAGCAGTTTTCCAGGATTGTTCTTTTGTTTGGTGTTGTTTTTCTCCCTTCCCCCTCTTATTTTTTCTTCATAGGACATGAGACTTCACAAACTGCTAAAACCATTTTAGCCATGAAAGATCAGAAACAACCTAAGACCAGACTCATTTTTTTCTAAAATGCTTTCTCTGAAAAATTTTATTTTTAAAATTTTATTTATTATTTTTTGGTGTGTTTCAGAAAGATGAAACATTTTTAAAAGAAAAGGGAGAAGAAATATGAATGAAAAATAAAAACTCAGGAACCCAATTCACTATGCCACAAGGAAAAAATTAAGCTAAAATTTGAGTCATGCAAGAAACCACTTTTCCTTTTGTTCCTAAGCAGACAGCTACAGATAAAAGGTTAAATATCTCCATGGGTAGCTACTCTATGTTCGTTTTATCTTACGTAAAGTGCTGATTTACTGAGTGCCAGATGAATACAGAATTGACTATTCCCCTACCTGCTCGTTTTCTCCTGCAACACGTGGATTACCACTTCCTTCCTCCTTTCCTTCCGACCTGCTTTTCCCCTTTAAATACTGAAGCCCTCAAAATCATCTTTGGAGGAAGGCAAAGACCATTTCAGTGACTCTGTCTTATTTCTCTTCTAGGCATGTCCTTAACCATGGCAAAATAAAATTCTAAATTGATTGAAACCTGTCTCAGATACTTTTTGGTTTATAAGCAGCATCCCCACATCTTGGTACCAATTTTCTGTCTTAGTTTGCTTGGGTTGCTATAACAAATTATCATAAACTGAGTACCTTATATAAACAACAGAAATTTATGTTCACAGTTCTGGAAGCTGAGAAATCCAAGATCAAGGTGCCAGTAGATTTGGTGTCTGGTGAGGGCCCATTTCCTGGTTCATAGATGGTGCCTTCTAGTTGTGTCCTCACATGGTAGAAGGAATGAACTAGCTTTCTGGGGCCTCTTTTACAAGGGCACTAATCCAATTCATGACGGCTGCATTCTCATGACCTAATTATCTCCAAAAGCCTCCACTTCTTAATACTATCACATTAGTGATCAGATTTCAATATGTGAACTTTGGGGGAACACAAACATTTAGAGCACAACAACTGCCATAAGTCAAAACAATGAAGAATAGATAAAACTGCCACTATTCACACGAAATGTAATTGTCCACTAGACTTTCAACTGACAAACTACTATGATGAATAAGGAAGTATGGCAAGGGGGTCAGATACAAGACTGATACATAGAAATCAATAGTTTTCCTATAGATTGACAATAACCAATTAGAAAATACAATAGAAAAAAAGATTCTGGCCGGCTGTAGTAGCTCACGCCTGTAATCCCAGCACTTTGGGAGGCCGAGGCGGGCGGATCATGAGGTCAGGAGACTGAGACCATCCTGGCCAATGTGGTGAAACTCTGTCTCTACTAAAAAAAAAATACAAAAATTAGCTGGGCATGGTGGCTCATGCCTGTAATCCCAGCTACTCAGGAGGCTGAGGCAAGAGAATTGCTTGAACCTGAGAGGCGGAAGTTACAGTGGGCCGAGATCGTGCCACTGCACTCCAGCCTGGAGACAGAATGAGACTCTGTCTCAAAAAAAGAAAGAAAAAAAGACCCCAGTGGTTGGCTACATCAATGAAAGACTATAAAACACCTAGCATAGACTAATAAGAGCTTTATGAGGCTCATATATATAGTATACATATATATATGAAGGTCAGAAAAAAAAATGGAGAGGTACATTAGGTTCCTGCAAAGCAAGAAAGACTTAATATTAAAAAGGTATCAATTATTCACAAATTAATCTACATAGTCAATGTAATTTTGGTGGGAGTTTTCAATGGAATTTTGATTCTAAAATACTTTTGGAAGAACAAGTGCCCAAGAATAACTGGGAATAATATTTTGAAAAAGAATAAGGAGGGGAGAAATTGGTTTATCATATATTAAATATGTAAAACCATAGAAATTAAGATAGTGTGATATTGGTATAGGAAAATACCAATAGTTCAGTGGAACAGAATATTTGCATGTGTGTATATACACACATGAAATATACACAATATATATTTGATAATTTAGTATAGGATAAAGACACCATTTCAAAGCAGAGTGGAAAAGTTGGACTGGTTAAGGAGTAGTATAGAGACAAAATTTGGGGGAAAAAGGATGGTTATTTTCTTAAGCCAGTCACAAAAATCAAGTCCATATTGATTTAGGTGCTAAAGATAAATAGTAAAATTCTAGAAGTTTCAGAAGAAAATTTAGGAAAATATACATATATTATTGAATTAGGGAAATACTTTTTAAACCACAAAATGTGAGAATCACAAGGAAAATATTTACTTACATCAAATTTAAAATTATATATAACAAAAATGACCACAAGCAAATGTAAAAGACAAAATAGGAGGAGCAATCTGCAACATATACAACATTCAAAAAAGTATTACAGATATGTAAAGAGCTGCCAAAAAATAAACATCAAGAAAGAAAAGACAACTCAATGCTTAATTCAAAGAAGATAATTGAGTGACCAAAAAAATATATATTGGTATCAAGATGCTCAACCTCGGCAATAATCATAATAATTAAGAAATAAAATAATAATAATTTCCACCTACCAGACTGTAAAAAATTTAAAAGAATGACAATATCAAATATGGGAAAGGGTAGGAAAAGGGTGGTCTCAACAACCCTTTTGATGGAAGCATACATTGGATCAGCTCTTTAGGAAGGTGATGATTAAAATGTGTAACTTTTCACTCAACAATACCACTTTCTTGGCATCTGTCTTAGAGCAATACTTGGTGTGTACACAAAGAGGAGGCGGCTTACTGTAACACTGTGGAAATGAATATCTAGGAACAATTTTATGCATCAGTTGGGGAATCTTTAAATAAATAATTGTACATCTATACTATGTACTATTATGCAACAGTTACAAAGAATTTTTACCTGTATTTACTGGTAAAAATTTTCAAGGCCTATTAAGTGAAAAAGCAAGTAGAACAACAGATTCGGTATGATACCATTCACGTAAATAATAACAGCAAACAAAAGGGGCCACACTACTACACTTTTATATGGATATAAAAGCTTAGGAAAAGATTTGGAAAGATACACACCAACATGATAATAGTGGTGACATCTGAAATTGAGGGTAATAGTCAAAAGAAACTATTGTTTGATTTGTATCTTTTGACTTTTAAAAAATAAGACTATGTTGATGTTTTAGTTACACCACTGTACCATTAAAAGCTTAGCAATGAAATGGGACTGTGGAGTATGATTCCATTTCTATTCTACACTTATTTCACTCTCCTTTGAGCCCACTCCAATTTGGCTTTTATCCCCAGAGTTACACTGAAGCTGGTCCTATCCACATCACCAAGTGGATCTAGCACTTCCATATGCTAGATCTAGTAGTCAGTTCTCAGTCGTCATCTTCCTAACCTCTAAGTATCATTTGAGCCTGTTGATCATTCCTGCCTCCTTGAAACTTTATTGGTATCTAGGACACTTCCTGGTTTTTCTTCTACATCACTGGATGCTTTTCCTTAGTTTCTTCCTCATGTCCCCAACTTAACAATGGAGTGCTGCAGGGCTCAATCTCTGGGCTCTTGCCCTCATATTTTCTCAGCAGCCAGCAGTCATTAAAAATACCAGTTGGATTATATCACTTCTCTGCACAAATTCTACAGCAACTTCCCACCTCATTCCCAGTGAGAAAGATCTGGTCCTCAGATCTCTGTGACCTCATCCCCTGAGATTCTCCTCCCTGCTTACTCCACTGCAGCCACACTGGCCTCTTGTTCTAGAAGGAGGCACTTGCTGTTCCCTTGCCTGGAACACCTTTCCTGTGAGATTGTCCTGGCTCATTCTCTCACCTCCTGTAGGTCTTTTCTCAAATACCTCAGATTCTCAGGAAAGATTTCTCCGGGTACCCTGTGTAAACTTGCACCCTACCTCCAACCCCCGACACTTTCCAACCCCTTCCCTGCTTTACTTTTCTGCTTAGCACTTACATCATCTAATGTTTTATATATATATAAATATATATATATATAAATATATGTTTATATATATATATATATAACTGATTTATTCTGTATATTATTGCTCTCACCATCACCTCCACTCCCCACACTTTAATATCACTGAGACAGGGGATTTGCTTGATTTTTTCACTGCTGATACCCTATTATAGGCTAGACCTATGATAGGTGTTTGGCAAATGGTAGGTGTTTGGCAAATGGTAGGTGCTTGGCAAATGGCAGGTGCTCAGTAAGCATTCGATGAATAAATGACATAAAATAAAACGTGAATATAAAAGCTGAAGGGAAATATACTGGAAAAATTAAAGTTTTAATTATTACATTATCCACTTCTTAGTGGTTTGACATTTAAAAAGTGTGCATATTTACTTGTATAATAATAAAGATATGTATCAAAAATATAATGGCAGATGATTTCTTGTTGTGAATGTAATTGCTACCGTTTATTGAATACTGAAAATATTTAATCTTATTTTGATCTTCGTAAGAATCCTGTGACAATATGACTATTAACAAGAGATGAAGAAAGTAAGACTCAAAGAGGGTAAGCAACTTGCCCAACATCACAAGGTTAGTATGTGTTGGGGCTGGGATTCAAATCTAGCTGTTACTGGCCTTCTACACCTGTGATATTTCCAACATGCAATTCCTCCTCCCAGGAAAAGCTAAGAAATCAAACTACTCACTCGATTGCACTTTATCAGACAAATCTTGGAGCCAACTTTCTTCTGTTTGTACTGATATTGGAATTCCTGGAGACAAATTGCGATGAATATTTCTGAAATTTCAACAAAAATGTTTTGAGTATACCTATATAGTTGTTAGCAGGTCTTCTAAACATTGAACATTTAATAATCAATTAATTAATGCACATAGAAAATACTGATTTTGTTTTCTTTGAAATATTTTCTTCCATTTTTATCTCTTCAGTAAAGTTAACTCAGTGTGTTTGCATCAAATCTTTTTTAGGGGGATGAGCTGGGAGGATAGCTTGAGCCCAGGAGTTCAAGACCAGCCTAGGCAGCATGGTGAGACTCTGTCTCTACAAAAATAAAAAAATGAGCCAGATGTTGTGTTCCGTGCCTGTAGCCCCAGCTACTTGGGAGGCTGAAGCAGGAGGATGGCTTGAGCCCAGAAGGTGGAGGCTGCAGTGAGCTGTGATCGCGCCACTGCACTCCAGCTTAGGAGACAGAGCAGGGCTCTATCTCAAAAACAAACAAACAAACAAACCATGACCATACACTAAAGTGTCCTTGTCCTAACTCTAGCAATAGTAGGATTACGGAGCTTCACTCCTCCCTGCCCAAACACTCCACAGGAAATGACTCTAATATGCCCCACCCATCTGCACAGGGATCATAGCAGACTCTCCCATGCAAGCTCTGTCAGAAAACAGAACTACTAAAGCTAGGGAAGGATTCCTTTCTAGCTATTTACCAGCCATTCATTTATAAATAAAAATGGGCAACGAAGGATTACCACTTAAGAAAAATCAACAGCACTGAAGAGAAAAAGCAAGATAAATAAACAGAACAATTGATTTTGAAAGGAAAAATAATACAAAGAACAAAGGAGAATTTTAATATATTATAACAAAACCCTCAAAGAGATAAAAACAAAAAAAAAAACACAAAAACACATCAAATTATTTTGAACAGCAACAATCAGAGAACAAGCACTGGTTCTTCGAAATTTCAAAAATGAATCCTCCAGTAAAAAAATTCTGTACAAGGGCTGTATAGTAGCATGTAAACAAACATCAAAAATCCTGAAGATACTGAAAATACAAAGGAAATGTTATTAAAGATGGAGAATCTACCTAAGAGGTCCAACAGCATCTAGGAGGAGTTCTCAAGAAAAGAAGAAAAGGGGAGGAAGTAATTACATATCAGAATGGTCTGAGGATAAGATTGGTGAGGCAGTATTGGCTACTAGGAGGCAAAGAAGATCTCTTCTTTGCCTCTTCAGACTCTTTGTCTTCAGATCTCTGAGGGAAATTTTTTTTTTTTTGAGATGGAGTCCCGCTCTGTTGCCCAGGCTGGAGTGCAGTGGCGCGATCTCGGCTCACTGCAAGCACTTCCTCCAAGGTTCACACCATTCTCCTGCCTCAGCCTCCAGAGTAGCTGGGACTATAGGCGTCCACCACCATGCCCGGCTAATTTTTTTTTGTTTTGTATTTTTAGTAGAGACGAGGTTTCACCATGTGGAATGGTTTTAAATCTCTTCTTTTTGGCAGGTTTTTATTTATTTTTTTATTAACAAGTCAAGTAAAAGGGCAAAATGAAGAAATTTCAAGACAGGCAAGAACTCAGAAATTTGACTATCCGAGAGACCTATATAAAAAATTCACCTGAGGAGTTTCTCCAGCAAAAGGAAAAGCAACAAAAGAAAGAAGACAATATGGGAACCAATAAAGTGTGGCTGGTGAGCCAACTCAGAAAAACTGTAGACAGAACAACGGAGAGTCAAAAAGTTTATTTTTTTATTATTATTTTTTATTTATTTTTTGAGATGAAGTCTCACTCTATTGCCCAAGCTGGAGTGCAGTGGTACGATCTCGGCTCACTGCAACCTCCACCTCCCGGGTTCAAGCGATTCTCCTGCCTCAGCCTCCCAAGTAGCTGGGACTACAGGCACAGGCCACCATGCCTGGCTAATTTTTGTATTTTTAGTAGAGACAGGGCTTCGCCATGTTGGCCAGGCTGGTCTTGAACTCCTGACCTCGTCATCTGCCCGCCTCGGCCTCCCAAAGTGCTGGGATTACAGGTGTGAGCCATTGCGTCTGGCAAAAATTTACTTTTTAAGAGACAAGTTTTATGGACATAGGATTATATTTTCTTGTCCATAGATTCAATCATATGACTGGTTTCTCAACATAGAAGTGTTAGTATTGTTGGTTGGTTTTCAATTTTTAGAAACAACCCCAGAGCACTTTAATTATAATTAACAAACCACAAAACAAGCATAATAAAGCTTGGAAAAGTAATATAACTTTATGTAAATATATATTGCATTTTAATATAATTTATCATTTCATGTAGTTTGTTGTTAATTGGGAAAAAAGAGGAGAGAAGAGAGATGGAAGGAGGAAGTGCATTAACATGTTAATTTTTCATCATAGTCAATAGATACTAAAATTGATGAATCAAGAAGTAGAGGTTTAAATACCTCGAAGTCCTAAATGTTAGAAAAACTAAAAATAACTACGAAAGTGGAGAGGTGGGAATTCAATACATATGTCAGAAATTGATAAACCAAGAAATGAAAATGTCATTTTAAATAATAATGGAAACAAAACTGAAGGTGAGTGGGAGTGGGGGTGAAGAAGGGCATGAGATTTTCATTTTTATACCTTTGTATAGTTTGATTTTTTTAACCACATGCATACATTATCTTTATTACAAATTGAATTAAAAGGATAACTAAAAACATGTAAGTGAGACTGAACAATTCTCCTTAAACTTAAGAATTTAAAAGTTGCTTACAAAAGCAAAGTTAGGGTAACGAATAATTCAAGATCATTGACTCAGGTTTGGTGTGAGATTTCAGGGAATATTTACAAAGATGTTCCAGAAGGCATTTCACTGGTATCTTCTTATTATAGTTAAAGTGCCTGAAGGCTAATAGCAATAACAAGAGAGAGAGAGGAAAAAGGAAAGGCTATTATTTCCACTCTCTTCCACAAAAGGCGTCCCTGGTCACTCTTGCATTTAGCCAATAAAAGCCTATATTCTAAATTCTCAAGCACTTACAATTGCACACATGGCATATATAGTTATTCTTTCATGTTACATTGATAAGTGGACATGGACATGTAATCTCTAGAGCTAGGTAATAAGCTGGGGATAAGTGGGAACCTTTATCTCTTCCAAAGTGTCTACTAGTGTATATTTTTAAAAAACTTTTTAAAATAAATAAGTCATAAATGCCCTGGATTATTTTACTCTACTTCCTAACATGTTTATCCAAAAGGTAAACATTATTGGGTTTAAAAAATATGAAATTTGAAAACATTTTCTTACCTATCTATACTCATTTCAGACATGTCTTTCCTAAATGTCTGAAATATTTTAGGGAAACCTGTTGAATGAAACATTTAAAAATCAGCTATTCCCTCTAAATCAAAAGGTCAATTCTACCCCCCAGGAACACATGGCAATGTCTGGAGACTTTTTTTTTTTTGAGACGGGGTCTCGCTCTGTCGCCCAGGCTGGAGTGCAATGGCGCGATCTCGGCTCACTGCAAGCTCCACCTCCCGGGTTCACGCTATTCTCCTGCCTCAGCCTCCCAAGTACCTGGGACTACAGGCGCACGCCGCCACGCCCGGCTAATTTTTTGTATTTTTAGTAGAGACGGGGTTTCACCGTGTTAGCCAGAATGGTCTCGATCTCCCGACCTCGTGATCTGCCCGCCTCGGCCTCCCAAAGTGCTGGGATTACAGGCGTGAGCCACCGCGCCGGGCCTGGAGACATGTTTGATCATCGCAAGGGTGTGTGCTTCTAGCACAGCCACGGGTAGAGGACAGGGGTGCTGCTAAACATCCTATAATTCACAGGACAGTCCCCAATCCTCCTCAACAAAGAATTATCCAGACCAAAATGTTAATACTAGAGCTTGAGAAGCCTACTCTAAAAGACTTCTCTGCTTCTTTTTTCAAGGAAGTGACTGGAGTGGCTTCAGTACAGGATGTTAAATTAAACACAAAAGAGAGTTGTGTTTTTTTTGCAGGACTGTTTTAGTAGTACAGCACCCTTAAGGCACTTCTCTGGAAATAATATGAGTGTGTGTGTGTGTGTGTCTGTGTGAGAGAGAGAGGGAGCGAGAAAGAGAGGGGGAGGGGAGCGGGAGGGGAGGAAGAGGGAGGGGAGAGGGGAATTGAGAGAGAGAGAGAGAGAGAGAGAGAGATGTCACGGTGTGAATGCAAGCAAAAATGTTATAAAAATGAGCACTCCCAGCAGCCTGGGCAACATAGTGAGACGCCAGATTAGCTGGGCGTGGTGGCGTGTGCCTGTAGTTCCAGCTACTCGAGAGGCTGCGGTGGGAGGCCTGAGCCCAGGAGGTCGAGGCTGCAGCCACTGCACTCCAGCCTGGGCGACAGAGCGAGACTCTTGTCTTAAAAAAAAAAAAAAAAAAAAAAAAAAAAAAGCACTTCATACAGCAATGCCCAAGTTCAACTTTAATGGTTTCGCCTATATCCTAAATCGTGCCTCATCACAACAGCTCAGCCAAGGGTTCAGTGTCTCTGACAAGGGCGTGAGAGAGATTAGGTGTGTGGAATGGTGCATGCATGTAGAAATCAGGCACTACGCGCAAGTCGACAAAGGCACCACCCAGGAGTGGGTGGACCAGGTGCCCCCTAGGGGCGACAAACCCTCGAGGAAGGGGTGGGTCGGGGGCGGTACTTTTATGCGAGGAGGTGCTGGAGGGTGGGCTTGAGCTCGGCGTTTCGGTGCTGGTCGCGCTCTGGCTGGGCACGAACGTAGAGGTCAGGCTAGGGCTGACGATGCTGGCTAAGCGGGGCTGCCCATCTGGGAAGTCGTCGTCGTAGTCACCGATGTCCGTGACCTTCCAGAGGTACTCATCGCTGAACGTCTCAGGGGCCTCCAACTCCTGCTCTTCCCCCACCAACTCCTCCTCCACCACCTCCTCCTCCTCCTCCACCTCTTCCTCCTCCTCCTCCTCCACGTCTTCCTCCTCCTCCTCCTCTAACTCCTCCTCTGACTCCTTCTGGTCCTTCTTCCCCGGGTCTCCGAAGCTGCTAGGCGAGCGCAAGTGGGCCATGGCTGGCGGGAGGCGGGATTACAGCCAGCTCCTTGGCTGCGGCCCGGGTCGGCTCTCGCTGGCGTGCGCCTCTGTTGTGCGTTGGTCTCCCCTGGCAACTGCCTGCCCTGAGCCACCGAGCCTCCCGGATTTAAAGCGGCAGGACCTGGTTAGCCGGGTAGAATGTGGGTGCCGAGGGCCGGTGGGGGCCACCGCAGACTTCTTTCTGTCCCTGCTCTCCAGCGTCTCTGAAACCCCTGGCAGCCTGCGGAGAAACGATCTTTTCTTCGTCTCTCAGCTTATTTGGAGCTTTTTTTTTTTTTTAACTTGGGTAGAGGAAGTGGCTTCTAGCGACGGACACACACAGTGCCATTTGGTATTCCGGATGCTGGAGTCTGGTTATTGAGTAGACAGATGCTTGCTGGAACTTCCAGTGAAACTTTATTTACAAAATCAGGCGCCAGACCTTGGGCCCTCGTTTGCGGATATTTTTTAAATTGCCTTAAATATTAATAAGCGTATTAAAATTGCCTTAAATGTTAGTTGTCTTAAATATTGTTAGATTAATATTAATTAATCTTGATTGGCGACATTTTTAGCGTCCCATAAATTTTGCTCATTGCTGTGATCTGGGTCCTGCTTCTTACTTGGCCCATCTATCCATCCTGGAGTAGAAAAGTCCTGAAGCATCTGGCCACCTAGGTACCACCTGCGTCCTTCTGGGACTTTGTATTTACTTAAAGTTTTGTAAAATACATACATTTTTTATTTTTGAGAGACAGGATGTCACTCTGTCACCCAGGCTGGAGTGCAGTGGCGGCATCATGGCTCGCTGCAGCCCTGAACTCTTGGGCACCAGTGATCCTCCCACCTCGGTCTCCCAAGTGGCTAGGACAACAAATGTGTGCCACCACGCCTGGCCAATTTTATATAATATAATATAATATAATATAATAATATAATAAATATATTTATTTTGAGACGGAGTCTCGCTCTGTCACCCAGGCTGGAGTGCAGTGGCGCGATATCGGCTCACTGCAACCTCAGCCTCCCGGGTTCAAGCAATTCTCCTGCCTCAGCCTCCCGAGTAGCTGGGACTACAGGCATGTGCCACCACGCCCGGCTAATTTTTTGCATTTTCAGTAGAGATGGGGTTTCACCGTGTTAGCCAGGATGGTCTCGATCTCCTCACCTCGTGATCTGCCTGCCTCAGCCTCCTAAAGTGCTGAGATTACAGGCGTGAGCCACAGTGCCTGGCCTATATTATATTTATTTTGAGACAGGGTCTTACCCTGTCGCCCAGGCTGGAGTGCAGTGGTGCTATCTCAGCTCACCGCCACCTCCTCCTTCCGGCTCAAGCTGATCCTCCCGGCTCAGCCTCCCGAGTATCTGGGACTACTTTTTGTAGAGATGGCGTCTTGCTATGCTGCCCAGGCTGGTCTCAAACTCCCAGTTTCAAGCTCCTGGGCTCAAGAGATCCTCCCAACTCGGCCTCCCAAATTCTTTTTTTTTTTTTCTTTTATTGTAATTATTATTATGATTATTATTATTATACTTTAGGTTTTATGGTACATGTGCCCAATGTGCAGTAAGTTACATATGTATACATGTGCCATGCTGGTGCACTGCACCCACCAACTCGTCATCTAGCATTAGGTATATCTCCCAATGTTATCCCTCCCCCCTCCCCCCAACCCACAACAGTCCCTGAAGTGTGATGTTCCCCTTCCTGTGTCCATGTGTTCTCATTGTTCAATTCCCACCTATGAGTGAGAATATGCGGTGTTTGGTTTTTTGTTCTTGCGATAGTTTACTGAGAATGATGATTTCCAATTTCATCCATGTCCCTACAAAGGACATGAACTCATCATTTCTTATGGCTGCATAGTATTCCATGGTGTAGATGTGCCACATTTTCTTAATCCAGTCTATCATTGTTGGACATTTGGGTTGGTTCCAAGTCTTTGCTATTGTGAATAATGCCGCAATAAACATACGTGTGCATGTGTCTTTATAGCAGCATGATTTATAGTCCTTTGGGTATATACCCAGTAATGGGATGGCTGGGTCGAATGGAATTTCTAGTTCTAGATCCCTGAGGAATCGCCACACTGACTTCCACAAGGGTTGAACTAGTTTACAGTCCCACCAACAGTGTAAAAGTGTTCCTATTTCTCCACATCCTCTCCAGCACCTGTTGTTTCCTGACTTTTTAATGATCGCCATTCTAACTGGTGTGAGATGGTATCTCATTGTGGTTTTGATTTGCATTTCTCTGATGTCGGCCTCCCAAATTCTTAGGATTACAGACGTGAGCTACTGTGCCTGGCTAGGGAATATTTTTGAAAGAAGAGATCTTGCAGGCTAAAGGAGCAGGCAGCACAGATGAGAGGGGATATTTGAGTTGCTTTAAAAGGAAGGGCAAAATGTGGTGACCAGAGAGCAAAGTGAAAAGCTTTCCAGCAGGCTCACGGCAGGAAAAGGAGGGCCAGGACAGGGAACTATGTGTACAGATATTGAGGTACAAATAAGATAAGTGTAATTTAAAAAAAGAAAATAAGAAAAAGCCCATTTCTTTTCTGGACAATACTAGCAGTTTGATGCTGGAAGCTATCTTAGAAGTTAGGAAATTCAACCAGGGTCCTCAGAGAGCAGACTGGAAGTCAGGATGTGGGGATGAGACAAGGGGCTGGCAGACAGCAAGGGTGACAGTGCTTGTGCTTACTCTGCTTGTGCCTGCTGTAGCTCAATTCTGTGACTGCCCCGGCATTTTCTCAATTGTGTGGTGAATTAATTTGTTAAAGTACTCCTTGTTTAGACCCTCTATTTAAGGCCTTTTTTGAACATTTTATGGAATCTCCTTCCCTTGGATCTACTTACTACGGAAAGAACAGTGTCTTATTTTCTCATGAGTTGATGCCACTCTGTTGTTTTGGCCGTTCAAAGATAATATGATGCTGGGTCAGTTTATATTTTCCCCTTCCCCATTCCTGGTGTCTAGCTTGACTCAGGAACTTGAGATTTGAGAACCAGGCACCAGCCCTGACTAACTGTGACTTTGGGGTTATTGAGCCTCAGTTTCTTGGTGTGTTAAATGGAAATATCAGTACCTTTCTACTTAATTTATGGGGCTGTTTTGAGATAAAATTTAATTATTGTATATTTTCTTCTTCTTTTTTTTTTCCTAAGATGGCATCTCAACGTGTTGCCCAGGCTGGTCTTGAACCCCTGGACTCAAGCAATCCTCCTACCTTGGCCTCCCAAAGTGCTGGGATTATAGGTGTGAGTCATCCTGTCTGGCCTATTTTCTTTTTGAGGACTGATTTTGTATTTTATTATTATTATTTTAGGACTACATAACTCTGTTTAGAAAATGTTTCTAATGTATTGAGTGCTTCAGAGGTATATTAGTTCGATTTCACATTGCTATAAGGAATTGCCTGAGGCTGAGTAATTTATAAAAGAAACAGGTTTAATTGACTCAGTTCCACATAACTGGGGAGGCCTCAGGAAACTTACAATCATGGCTGAAGGTGAAGGGGAAGCAAGGCACGTCTTACTTGGTGGCAGGAGAGAGAGAGAGTGTAGGGGAAACTGCCACTTTTTTTTTTTAATTTGAGACGGAATTTCGCTCTGTTGCCCAGGCTGGAGTGCAGTGGCATGATCTCGGCTCACTGCAAGCTTGGCCTCCCGGGTTCACATCATTCTCCTGCCTCAGCCTCCTGAGTAGCTGGGACTACAGGCACCCACCACCACGCCTGGCTAATTTTTTGTATTTTTAATAGAGACGAGGTTTCACGTGTTAGGATGGTCTCGATCTCCTGCCCTCAGGTAATCCACCCACCTTGGCCTCCCAAAGTGCTGGGATTACAGGTGTGAGCCACCACGCCCGGCTGGAAACTGCCACTTTTAAACCATCAGATCTCATTGAGAACTCCCTCACTATCACGAGAACTGCGTGAGGGAAACCACCCCCATGATCTGATCACCTCCCACCCAGTCCTGCCCTCAACATGTGGGGATTACAATTCAAGATGAGATTTGGGTCAGGAAACAGAGCCAAACCATATCAAGAGGTAATGGATTTTTAAAAAATGTCCTATCTCAAGTATATAATATTATGTAATTGTTCTCTGTTGTCATCATTTGATATTGTTTGCCTTTCTTTAATTTTGTTTTTAATTGGCACATCATAATTGTACATATTCATGGGATACAGTGTGATGTTTCAGTATGTGATATGTTGTGTGAAAATCAAATCAGGATATTTAGCATATCCATCACCTCTTACATTTATCATTTGTATTAGTTCCTTCTCACACTGCTAATAAAGACATACTTGAGGCTGGGTAACTTATAAAGGAAAGAGGTTTAATTTACTCACAGTTCAGCATGGCTAAGGAGGCCTCAGGAAACTTACAATCATGGCAGAAGGGAAAGCAAACACATTCTTCACATGATGGCAGGAAGGAGAAGTGCGGAGCAAAAGTGGGGAAAGCCCCTTATAAAACCATCGGATCTTGTGAGAACTCACTCACTAACATAAGAACAGCAGCATGGGGGTAATTGCCCCCATGATTCAATTACCTCCCACGGGTTCCTCCCACGGGTTCCTCCCACGACACGGGATTATGGGAACTACAATTCAAGATGAGATTTGGGTGGGGACACAGCCAAACTATATCATCATTTCTTTGTGATGAGAACATTCAAAATTCTCTCTTCTAGCTATTTTGAAATATGTAATATTGTTAACCATAGTCAGCCTACCATGCAGTAGAACACCAGACATTATTCCTCCTAACTGTAACTTTGTACTCGTTGACCAATTTCCCTTTATTTTCTCTCCATCCTCCCCTCCGCAGCCTCTGGTAACCACTGTTCTACTCAATACTTCTATGAGATAAACTTCTTTGGATTCCACATATGATCAAGATCATGAGGTATTTGTCTTTCTATAGCCTGGTTTATTTCACGTTACATAATATCCTCCAGGTTCATCTATGTTGTTGTATATGACAGGATTTCATTCCTTTTTATGGCTGAATAGTATTCCATTGTATCTATACACCACTTTTTCTTTGTTTGAGACAGATTCTTGCTTTATTGTCTAGGCTAGAGTGCAGCGGTGCAATCATGGCTCACTGCAGCCTCAAACTCCTGGGTTCAAGCGATTCTTCCACCTCAGCCTCCCCAGTAGCTAAGACTACAGGTGTGCATCATCATGCCTGGCTAATTTTTTAATTTTCTGTAGAGACAGAGTCTTGCTATTTTGCACAGGCTGGTCTTGAACTCCTGGCCTCAAGTGAGTCTCCCACCTTGGCCTCCCAAAGTTCTGGCAGTACAGCTGTGAGCCACCATACTCTGGCAGATTATTATCATTATTATTATTATTTAGCTTTTGAGTATTTTGAGTTCCTCATATATTCTGAATATGAACCCCTTGTCAGATGTATGATTTGCAAATATTTTCTCCTGTTCTGCAACTTGTCTCTTCACTGCGTTGATTGTTTTCTTTGCTGTATGGAAGCTTTTTAGTTCGAAATAATTCTATTTGTCTTTTTTTCTTTTTGTTGCTTGTGCTTTTGGGGTCTTATTAAAAAAATCCTTGCTCAGAACAATGTCATGAAGCATTTCCCTTGTGTTTTCTTCCACTAGTTTTATTGTTTCAGGTCTTACACTTAAGTCTTTAATCCATTTTGATTTGATTTTTATATGTGGTAAAAGATAGGGATCTAGCTTTATTCTTCTGCATGTGGATATCCAGTTTCCAGCACCGTGTATTGATGAGACTGTCTTTTCTCCATTGTGTGTTCATGGAACCTTTGTTGAAAATCAGTTGGCTCTAAGTATGTGAATTTATTTTTGTTTCTCCGTTCTGTCCCACTGGTCTGTGTGTCTGTTTTTTTGTCAGTATCATGTTGTTTTAGTTACTACAGCTTTGTAGTATATTTTGAAGTCAGGAAGTGTGATGCCTCCAGCTTTGTTCTTTTTGTTTCCTTTTCTGTTTTCCATTTTCCCTCAAAGACTGCCATGAATACCACCACTTTGAGAAAGGCAGGAAAGTGAATTTTTGTCCAGCTTAAACTTCTTATTTGCATATAGAATATTTTGAATGGGCTATAGATAGCTCCCTAGCACATCCATGAAGAAAGCACAGTATCTCTTCAGAATGCCTTAGTTAAGCATTGTTCTGATTCATGGTGGAAGAACAACTTTAGAGAACTGTAGCTGTGATGATGGCTAATTAAAAATGTTCCTAAAGCTGGGCGTGGTGGCTCATGCCTGTAATCCTAGCACTTTGGGAGGCCAAGGTGGGAGAATCGTTTGAGCCCAGGAGGTTGAGGCTGCAGTGAGCTGTGATTGCACCCCTGCACTCCAGCCTGGGCAACAGAAAAAAAGAAAAGTGCCTGGTTGCATTAGCTATGAGGGGCATCTTTCTAAACATCACATTCTCTTCTCCCGACAAGCTCTTTTCAGAAGGTGATTTCTGAATGCCCATTTCTGTCTCTTAATTAGCAGTGACATCCACTTTATCCTTGCTCTTAATATTTTGTTATTGTTGTTACTATTCATGTAGTCTTATCTCCTTAAATACTTGGTTATTTTTTATCCTATGCCAGATGTTATTTGAAAAAAAAATGGTGGAAAAATTTGAGGTTCAGGATTAAGTTCCTCTGGAAGGGATTATATTTGCTTTAGGAAGGCATCTAGGAGGCCTCATAATCCAGGATCATCTTAATCCAATTTCAGTGATTACCATGATTCGAAACTAGACTGTGTCCCTACAAGGATATTCTATTTCTACTTAGCCCTTATGCTTAAATTATGCTTAAAGTGCAGCCCTTCAGGGTCCCAGTCTCAAGTGGGGAGTTACCAGCATCTCTCTTCCACCCTTGGTTGGCTTTGACTCTCATTTTTCCATTTTCTTAGCCAGTCAAGATCATCAGAAGTCTTATTCAGACTCTCAGTTACCTGTTCTAGAATTGGCAAATGCTTCAGGGAAAAAGCAAGCCCAAAGACACCTCTCCGGATTCTCCTCTTCTTTATTTTCTTAGCCTAGTTATTTTAAAGTGCCTTGCTAGTTATTCTGTGCCTTTATGAGTTTTCAACAAATACATTTGTCTGGCTTGTGTAGATGTCCTCAGTGGGAAAATTAGTCAGACTTACATAACTCATCATTACTGGAAGTAGAAGTGGCAACTGTCTTTGATGGGGAACTATATGAAAGGTGATGCTGTAGTCTGAATGTGCCCCAGAGTTCATGTGTTGAAACTTAATCATCAATGTGAGAGTATTAAGAGATGGAGGTCTTTAGGGAGTGAGTCAGTCTTGCGGGCAGAGCCCTCAGGAATGGGATTAATGACCTTACAAAAGGGCTTGAGAGAACTAGCATCTCTTTTACACATCCGCCATGTGAGGACACAGTGTTTGTCACCTCTGGACACAGCAACAAGGCACCATCTTGGTAGCAGAGAGACTGGGCCCTCATCAGGCACTAAACCTGCTGGCACCTTGGTCTTGGACTTCCCAGTCCTCAGAACTGTGAAACGTTTCTGTTGTTTATAAATTACCCAGTCTGTGGTATTTTGTTTTCGAAGCACAAATGGACTAAGACAGGTAGGTTTATGGGAATGAGTGCATGAAATCTCAACCTTAGGAAAGGATATAGGGTTGAAGTTCTAGGAAGGAACCTTCCTCTTCTAAAGAAGACGTCTTCTAAAGAAGGTATAGGCTAGGTTGTTGTAACAAAGAAAAATACATTAGTTCCGACAAGATTGCAGTGCATTGATTTCTCTCCCATAGTAGTCCAGAAGAAGATAGTTTAGGTTACTGGGGCAGCTCTGATCTACAAGCATCCAAGGACTTAGGTTTCATCTTATCTTGTTGCACCACCATCCCCTAAGATGAGGTTCTCACCCTCACACTGAATACCATATCAATATTCCAGTTGGGAAGGAAAGAGGAAGAGGAGGGCAGCCAGATTTTTGCTGGCTTGCTTGTGTGTTTTAAAGAATATAATCTGGAAGTTGAATGCATCACTTCCATTCACACATTCTTGGTCCAAACCAATTATTTGTATAGCCATAGCTAGAGGCCAGAGAGGATTGGACATGTCACTTCTTGCTGGGAAACTGTATGACTTGCTAAAAGTTGTGATAGCGTGTAGGGGTGGCCAGTTATTGTAATGGTAGGAAGAAGAGTAGAATAGACCCTGGGGAACAATTTGCAGTCTCCATCACGGGCCTCAGTTAAGAGAGGTAGAGAATTACATCTAATTCCCACAATGGGCTAATGGGACAAGCCCAGCCCAGGAGAGACACCAATATGGCTTCATACATGAGGAGGGACACCTGATACTTCTGTGTGTTAAGGGAGGATGAATTCAAGTGGTGGTTGTCAAACTAGAGCATGTGTCAGAATTATGTGGAAGGTTTATTAAAATATAGATTGCTGGCTGGGCGCAGTGGCTCACGCCTGTAATCCCAGCACTTTGGGAGGCCGAGGCGAATGGATTGCCTGAGCTCAGAGTTTGCAACCAGCCTGGGCAATACAGTGAAACCCTGTATCTACTAAAATTTAAAAAAAGTTAGCTGGGCGTGGCAGCGTGCACGTGTAGTCCCAGCTACTTGGGAGGCTGAGGCAGAAGAATTACTTGAACTTGGGAGGTGGAGGTTGCACTGAGCTGAGATTGTGCCACTGCATTCCAGCCTATGTGACAGAGCGAGACTCCATCACGCACAAAAAAATAAAAAAATAAAAAAATAAAATGATTGCTGGCAAGATGGCTGAATAGGAACAGCTCCAGTCTGTAGCTCCAAGGGAGATCAACACAGAAGGTGGGTGATTTCTGCATTTCCAACCGAGGTGCACAGTTCATCTCATTGGGACTGGTTAAACAGTGGGTGCAGCCCACGGAGGGCGAGCTGAAGCAGGGTGGGGTGTTGCCTCACCCGAGAAGTATAAGGGGTCAGGGAACTCCCTCCCCTAGCCAAGGGAAGCTGTGAGGGACTGTGCTGTGAGGAACGGTGCACTCTGGCCCGGATACTATGCTTTTCCCATGATCTTCGCAACCTGCACAGCAGGAGATTCCCTCTGGTGCCTAGGCCACCAGGGCCCTGGGTTTCAAGCATAAAACTAGGTGGTCATTTGGGCAGACACTGAGCTAGCTGCAAGAGTGTTTTTTTCATACCCCAGTGGCTCCTGGAACGCCAGCAAGAGAGAACCGTTCACTCCCCTGGACAGGGGGCTGAAGCCAGGGAGCCAAGTGGACTGGTTCAGCGGATCCCACCCCCACAGAGCCCAGCAAGCTAAGATCCACTGGCTTGAAATTCTTGCTGCCAGCACAACAGTCTGAAGTGAACCTGGGATGCTCGAGCTTGGTGAGGGGAGGAGCGTCCACCATTACTGAGGCTTGAGTAGGCAGTTTTCCCCTCACAGTGTAAACAAAGCCACCAGGAAATTTGGACTGGGTGGAGCCCACCACAGCTCAGCAAAGCCACTGTAGCCAGGCTGCCTCTCTAGATTCCTCTTCTCTGGGCAGGGCATCTCTGCAAAAAAGGCAGCAGCCCCAGTCAGGGACTTATAGATAAAACCCCCATCTCCCTGGGACAGAGCACCTGGGGGAAGGGGCAGCTGTGGGCACAGCTTTAGCAGACTTAAACGTCCCTGCCTGATGGCTCCGAAGAGAGCAGCTGATCTTCCAGCACCGCGTTCAAGCTCTGCTAAGGGTCAGACTGCCTCCTCAAGTGGTTCCCTGACCCCTGTGTCTCCTGACTGGGAGACACCTCCCAGCAGGGGCTGACAGACACCTCATACAGGAGAGCTCTGGCTGGCATCTGCCAGGTGCCCCTCTGGGATGAAGCTTCCAGAGGAAGGAACAGGCAGCAATCATTGCTGTTCTGCAGCCTCCACTGGTGATACACAGGCAAACAGGGTCTGGAGTGGATCTCCAGCAAACTCCAGCAGACCTGCAGCAGAGGGGCCTGACTGTTAGAAGGAAAACTAACAAACAGAAAGGAATAGCATCAACATCAACAAAAAGGATGTCCACTCAGGGACCTCATCCAAAGGTCACCAACATCAAAGACCAAAGGTAGACAAATCCATGAAGATGGGGAGAAACCAGCGCAAAAAGGCTGAAAATTCCAAAACCCAGAACGCCTCTTCTCCTCCAAAGAATCACAACTCCTCGCCAGCATGGGAACAAAACTGGATGGAGAATGAGTTTGATGAATTGACAGAAGTAGGCTTCAGAAGGTGGGTAATAACAAATTCCTCCGAGCTAAAGGAGCATATTCCAACCCAATGCAAGGAAGCTAAGAACCTTGAAAAAAGGTTAGAGGAATTGCTAACTAGAATAACCAGTTTAGAGAAGAACATAAATGACCTGATGGAGCTGAAAAACACAACACGAGAACTTCGTGAAACATACATAAGTATCAATAGCCACATTGGTCAAACGGAAGAAAGGATATCAGAGACTGAAGATCAGCTTAATGAAATCAAGTGAGAAAACAAGAGTAGAAAAAAAAAAAAAGGAAAAGGAATATGGGACTGTGAAATCCAAGAAATATGGGGCTATGTGAAAAGACCAAATCTACATTGATTAGTGTACCTGAAAGTGACGGGGAGAATGGAACCAAGTTGGAAAACACTCTTCAGGATATTATCCAGGAGAACTTTCCCAACCTAGCAAGATGACCAACATTCGAATTCAGGAAATACAGAGAACACCACAAAGGTACTCCTTGAGAAGAGCAACTGCAAGACACATAATCATCAGATTCACCAAGGTTGAAATGAAGGAAAAAATGTTAAGGGTAGCCAGAGGGAAAGGTCAGGTTACCCACAAAGGGAAGCCCATCAGATTAACAGCAGATCTCTCTGCAGAAATCCTACAAGCCAGAAGAGTGGGGGCCAATATCGCTTAAAGAAAAGAATCCTTAAAGAAAAGAATTTTCAACCCAGAATTTCACATCCAGCCAAACTAAGCTTCATAAGTGAAGGAGAAATAAAATCCTTTACAGACAAGCAAGTGCTGAGAGATTTTGTCACCACCACACCTGCCTTACAAGAGCTCCTGAAGGAAGCACTAAACATGGAAAGGAACAAGCAGTAGCAGCCACTGCAAAAACATACCAAGTAAAGACCATCAACACTATGAAGAAACTGCATCAACTAACGTCAAAATAACCAGCTAGCATCATAATGACAGGATCAAATTCACACATAGCAATATTAACCTTAAATGTAAACAGGCTAAGTGCCCCAATTAAAAGACACAGACTGGCAAATTGGATAATGAGTGAAGACCCATTGGTGTGCTGCATTGAGGAGACCCATCTCACGTGCAAAGACACACATAGGCTCAAAATAAAGGGATGGAGGAATATTTGCCAAGCAAATGGAAAGCAGAAAAAAAAAAAAAAAGCAGGGGTTGCAATCCTAGTCTCTGATAAAACAAACTTTAAACCCACAAAGATCAAAAGAGACAAAGAAAGGCATTACATAATGGTAAAGGAATCAATGCAACAAGAAGAGCTAACTATCCCAAATATCTATGCACCCAATACAGGAGCACCCAGATTCATAAAGCAAGTTCTTAGAGACCTACAAAGAGACTTAGACTCCCACACAATAATAGTGGGAGACTTCAACACCCCACTGTCCATATTGGATCAACGACACAGAAAATTAACAAGGAATATTCAAGACTTGAACTCAGCTGTGGACCAAGTGGACCTAAGAGACATCTACAGAACTCTCCACTCCAACTCAACAGAATATACATTCTTCTCAGTACCACATCGCACTTATTCTAAAATTGAGCACGTAATTGGAAGTAAAACACTCCTCAGCAAATGCAAAAGAACGGAAATCATAACAAACAGTCTCTCAGACCACAGTGCAATCAAATTAGAACTCAGGATTAAGAAACTCACTAAAAACTGCACAACTACATGGAAACTGAACAACCTGCTCCTGAATGACTACTGGGTAAATAACGAAATTAAGGCAGAAATAAATAAGTTCTTTGAAACCAATGAGAACAAAGACACAATGTACTAGAATCTCTGGGACACATTTAAAGTAGCGTTTAGAGGGAAATTTATAGTACTAAATGCCCACAAGAGAAAGCAGGAAAGATCTAAAATTGACACTGTGACATCACAATTAAAAGAACTAGAGAAGCAAGAGCAAACAAATTCAAAAGCTAGCAGAAGACAAGAAATAACTAAGATCAGAGAAGAACTGAAGGAGATAGAGACATGAAAAACTCTTCAAAAAATCAATGAATCCAGGAGCTGGTTTTTTAAAAAGATCAACAAAATAGATAGACAGTTAGCCAGACTAATAAAGAAGAAAAGAGAGAAGAATCAAATAGATGCAATAAAAAATGATAAAGAGGTTATCACCACTGATCCCACAGAAATACAAACTACCATCAGAGAATACTGTAAACACCTCTATGCAAATAAACTAGAAAATTTAGAAGAAATGGATAAATTCCTGGACACATACACCCTCCCAAGTCTAAAACAGGAAGAAGTCGAATCCCTGAATAGACCAATAACAAGTTCTGAAATTGAGGTGGTAATTAATAGCCTACCAACCAAAAAAAGTCCAGGACTAGATGGATTCACAGCCAAATTCTACCAGAGGTACAAAGACGAGCTTGTACCATTCCTTCTGAAACTATTTCAAACAATAGAACAAGAGGGTATCCTCCCTAACTCATTTTATGAGGCCAGCATCATCCTGATACCAAAACCTGGAAGACACAACAAAAAAAGAAAACTTCAACAGGCTTCAGGGATCAAACTTTAAGAACACCGAATCTTGTGTTCAATTAGCTTGTATTGGATTTGCTTCTGTGAGTTGATGAAAAGGAATGTGTATAACAATAATATAATTGAACTCTACATTTTCAGCTGCAGGTTTCTAGAACCTTTGTATTATTGAGGGGATCATTGAAGTCTAGGCCAATATCCCTGATTAACATCGATGTGAAAATCCTCAAAAAAATATTGGTAAACAGAATCCAGCAGCACATCAAAAAGTTTATTCACCATGACCAAGTTGGCTTCACCCCTGGGATGCAAGGCTGGTTCAACATACGCAAATCAATAAATGTAATCCATCACATAAACAGAACCAATGACAAAAACCACATGATTATCTCAATAGATGCAGAAAAGGCCTTTGACAAAATTCAACAGCCCTTCATGCTAAAAACTCTCAATAAACTAGGTATTGATGGAACATATCTCAAAATAATAAGAGCTATTTATGACAAACTCACAGCCAATATCATACTGAATGGGCAAAACCTGGAAGCATTCCCTTTGACAACTGGCACAAGACAAGGATGCCCTCTCTCACCACTCCTATTCAACATAGTATTGGAAGTTCTGGCCAGGGCAATCAGGCAAGAGAAAGAAATAAAGTGTATTCAAATAGGAAGAAAGAAAGTCAAATTTTCTCTGTTTGCAGATGACATGATTGTGTATTTAGAAAACCCCATTGTTAGAATGGTGATCATTAAAAAGTCAGGAAACAACAGATGCTGGAGAGGATGTGGAGAAATAGGAACGCTTTTACACTGTTGGTGGGAGTGTAAATTAGTTCAACCATTGTGGAAGACAGTGTGGCAATTCCTCAAGGATCCAGAACCAGAAATACCATTTGACCTAGCAATCCCATTACTGGGTATATATCCAAAGGATTATAAATCATTCTACTATAAAGACACATGCCCACGTATGTTTACTGCAGCACTGTTCACAATAACAAAGACTTGGAACCAACCCAAATGCCCATCAATGATGGACTGGATAAAGAAAATGTGGCACATATACACCATGGAATACTATGCAGCCATAAAAAAGGATGAGTTCATCTCCTTTGCAGGGACATGGATGAAGCTGGAAACCATCATTCTCAGCAAACTAACACAAGAACAGAAAACCAAACACTGCATGTTCTCACTCATAAGTGGGAGTTGAACAATGAGAACACATGGACACAGGGAGGGGAACATCACACACCAGGGCCTGTTGGGGAGTGGGGGGCTAAGGGAGGGATAGCATTAGGAGAAATACCTAATGTAGATGACGGGTTGATGGGTGCAGCAAACCACCATGGCACGCGTATACCTATGTAATAAACCTGCATGTACTGCACATGTATCCCAGAACTTAAAGTGTAAAAAAAAAAAAAAATATATATATACACACACACACACACACATAGATAGATAGATAGATAGATAGATAGATAGATAGATAGATTGCTGAGTGTTATCCCCCTGGACTTTTTTTTTTTTTTTTTTTTTTTTTTTGAGACAGGGTCTTGCTCTGTTGCCCATGCTGGAGTGCAGTGGCACTTTCATAGCTCACTATAACCTTGAACTCCTGGGCTCAAGTGATTCTCCTACCTCAGCCTCCTAAGTAGCTAGGACTACAGGTGCATACCACCATGCCTGGCTAATTTTTTTTTTTTTTTTTTTGAGAGATGGGGTCTTCCTATGTTGTTGCCCAGGTTAGCCTCAAACTCTTGGCCTCAACTGATTCTCCTGTCGTGGCCTTCAATGTGCTGGATTACAGGTGTGAGTCACTGCACCTGGGCTCCCCTGGATTTTTGATTCAGTAGGTCTGGGACAGATCTGAGAATTTTTATTTTTATCTATTTATTTTTTTTAGACCGAGTCTCGCTCTGTTGCCCAGGCTGGAATGCAGTGGTGCGATCTCGGCTCACTGCAAGCTCCGCCTCCCTGGTTCATGCCATTCTCCTGCCTCAGCCTCCCAAGTAGCTGGGACTACAGGCACCCGCCACCACGCCTGGCTAATTTTTTTTTTTTTGTATTTTTAGTAGAGATGGGATTTCACCATGTTAGCCAGGATGGTCTCAATCTCCTGACCTCGTGATCTGCCTGCCTCGGCCTCCCAAGGTGCTGGGATTATAGGCGTGAGCCACCGCGCCTGGCCTGAGAATTTTTATTTCTAACAATTTTCCAAATGATGCTGATACAACTGCTTCAGGGATCAAGCTTTCAGAACACCGTATCTTGTGCTCAATTAGCTTGTATTGGATTTGCTTCTACGAGTTGATGAAAAGGAATGTGTGTAACAATAATATAATCGAACTCTACATTTTCAGCTGTGGGATTCTAGAATCCTTCACCATTGTATTATTGAGGGGATCATTGAAGTCTAGGTAAACTCCTTAACATGGATGAACATAATCACTTCACTTCTTGATTTCTTAATACCTGCTTTCTTTCTCCCTTGTTAATCCCAGTAGAATATCCTGCAAAGCCAGTTAAAGCTCCTCACTTGAAGAATCACTGATAAGCAGATTTCACTGTGTGCTTACTTCAGAAAGATGTGTGCAGCATATTATTTTTATAGCTTTTAATTCATACTTTAATGAGAATTTTATGAATATAGGGAGGTCTTGGTTCTTCAGGACAAGATAGAGCATGATTTGTTTAATTGATTCCCTTTTTTAATATTTTTTTCTTTGAGACGGAGTCTTGCTCTGTCACCCAGGCTGGAGTGCAGTGGCGCGATCTCGGCTTACTGCAAGCTCTGCCTCCCGGCTTCATGCCATTCTCCTGCCTCAGCCTCTCAAGTAGCTGGGACTACAGGTGCCTGCCACCATGCCTGGCTAATTTTTTTGTATATTTAGTACAGATGGGGTTTCACTGTGTTAGCCAGGATGGTCTCGATCTCCTGACCTCATGATCCACCCGCCTCGGCCTTCCAAAGTGCTGGGATTACAGGCGTGAGCCACCGCTCCCGGCCCCCCTTTTAATTTTAAGAGACTGAATTTTTTAAGTAACTGAACTCCTGTATTAGCTATAGAATGGAATTAAAAACAAGGACAGATCAATTTGAAAATGATTATGTCAGGCCAGGCTTGTTGGCTCATGCCTGTAATCCCAGCACTTTGGGAGGCCGAGGTGGGTGGATCAGCTGGTGTTGGGAGTTCAAGACCAGCCTGACCAACATGGAGAAACCCCGTCTCTACTAAAAATACAAAATTAGCCGGGCATGGTGGTGCATTCCTGTAGTCCCAGCTACTCGGGAAGTGGAGGAAGGAGAATCGCTTGAACCCGAAAGCAGAGGTTGCGGTGAGCCGAGATCTCGCCGTTGAACTCCAGCCTGGGCAACAAGAGTGAAACTCTGTCTCAAAAAAAATAAAAATTATAAAAAAAATTATGTCTTCTGAGGAAATTACTAAAATTCAGCCACAGATAAATGGATAATTAAAATGTAGTGTGTCCTTACAATGGAATATTACTTGGTGATAAAAATAAATGAATTACTTATATATGCTACAATGTGGATGAACCTTGAAAACATTATGTTAAAGGAAAGCAGCCAGTCACAAAGAACCATGCATGTATTGTGTGATCCTATTTGTGTGAAATAAAGAATAGGCAAAACAGGCAAATCTGTAAAGAAAGTAGAGTCGTGATTTTCTAGAATCGGTGGAGTTTGGGGAAATGGGGGGTGACTGCTGATGGGCATGTGATTTCTTTTAGGGGTGATGAACATGATCTAGAATTGATTGTGGTGTTCTTACACATCTCTGTGAACATACTAAACACCACTGAATGGTACACTTTAAGTGGGTGAAGCGTATGGTATGTCAACTATATCCTAAAAAAGTTATTTTTTAAAAAGGAAAGGAAATGGTTTACTTTTGAGGGTAAATTGAAATCTCCCCACCCAGATATTATTAACAACAGTTAATGTAACAGCAGTACAGAGCACTGACCCTGCCATCTGCGTGTATCTTCATTCTGATATTCCTCTCTCTATCCATCACACGCCCCTTGATTTTGCTTTTCTTTTTTTTTTAACTGATAGAGTCGATAATTTTATTTTCACGTTTCACAATACAAATGAAAACTGCACTTTTTCTGGTCCCACTTCTCCCCTCTAATACTATTCTCTCTTTGATAGGAAGGAGGAGCAAGTCTTCTTTGTCATGCTGTTAAGAAAACACCCAGAGTCACAGCACCATAATCTCCTTGTGGAGCAGAACAAGTAATATAAAACTGATCTAAAGAGGCCTCCCCTCTACTCTTATCTGTCTGGTCGAGTCATTTGGGGCCAAGTGGGCACCATTGTGGGAGGGTGGGAGGACTCATCACTGGGGGCGCAGGCATCATTGGCATGTGGCCTCCTATATTAGTCTGTTCTCATGCTGCAAATAAAGACAACTTGAGACTGGATAATTTATAAAGGAAAGAGGTTTAATGGACTCACAGTTCCACATGGCTAAGGAGGCCTCACAGTCATGGTGGAAGACAAAGGAAGAGCAAAGGGATGTCTTACATGGCGGCAGGCAAGAGAGCATGTGCAGGGGAATTCCCCTTTATAAAACCATCAGATCTCGTGAGACTTATTCACTATCACGAGAACAGCATGAGAAAAACCCACCTCCATGATTCAATTACCTCCCACCGGGTCCCTCCCACATCATGTGAAGATTATTACAGCTCAAGGTGAGATCTGAGTGGGGACACAGAGCCAAATGATATCACCTCCCATGGGCAGCCTCATTCCAGGAGCACATCCCATTGGCATCATCCAGGAGGAGGGGGGGGCCATCACTGGCATCATGGGAGGGCCCCCCAGCTGGGGTGCTGGCATCATACCTGGTGAGGAACAGGAAGAGACTGGGGGGGAGAATGGATCATCGCTCCTGCAGGAGGAGGAACAGAGAACAGAGTAGGAGGTGTTCTTCCTTTTTGAGATGCAGTCTTTGTTCTGTCAGCCAGGCTCCGAGCCTGGTCTTCTATCCATTTCTGGTAGTAGTCTTTTACATTCTCTTTGTGTTTCCTTCCACTGCAATGGTAGGTTCTCACAGATGGAGAGTCATGGGTGAGGTATGTATTGCAGAAGTCACAACAAAACTTAGGCATGTTGCTCTGTAGCCCGTTAACCACTCTGTTCCCTGATTTTGCTTTGTTTTGATGTGACATTGAAGCACTGCACATGCGCAGAGCAGCTAATAGTTCTCCCCTCTTTGGATTGCTGGATGAAATTTTTTTGAATTTTATTTTTTAATGATACATAATAGATATATGTGTTTTGGGGGTACATATGATAATTTAATACATTTATATAACTTGTTAAGAACAAATCAGTGTAATTGGGACAGCCACCACCTTAAATACTTGTCCTTCCTTTTTGCTGGAAACATTTGAATTATTCTCTTAGCTATTTTGAAATATACAATAGGTTATTCTAAACTATAATCACCCTAGTGATCTATGAAACACTACGTCTTATTTCTTCTATTGGGTTAAATGATTTAATACCTGCAATGCTCTTAGCATTGTGCCTGGCACATGATAAATAAATATTAGCTGTCGTTATTCCGACCCAAAACAAGAACATTTTTTATTGTTACAGAAAAAAATAGGACCATTGGTTATGTTTTACCATTTAAGTGGCTATTGTTTGTGTGCTTTCGACAGTTCTATCCCATGTCCAATACATTTACTTTCCCCCAGACCTCCCTCCCCTCCACCTTCAACCTATTACAACAGAGTGTAATAATATAGACGAACACTAGAGGGCAGCATGCAATTGCAATGAAGAAAATCGGCATCAGCACACTTGAATTCGGACAAGAAGATAGAAGATGTCTAGTATTAAAGGAAAGTGAAATGTCTTCCTTTAGTATGGTGTCTTGTAGTCTTCTTCTATAGGAGGGAAGTATTATTACTCTATCGGATGCGTATTCCTACTGGAAGGATAGCTGCGGCATTTTAAAAAATCCTGCCTGTATGTGCCTGCCGTAAAGATGTCACATAACCATTTCCTCACGTGCTGTTCACTCCACACCCCAGCTCTCCTGAGAGCACTTAGCTTCTCCCGTGAGCCGGTTCCTCCGATGGGAGGCATTTGGAAGCCTACATTAGTATAGTGCTGCCTTACAATGCACTTTAATGTAATATCTAGTCTCTGGGAGGCCCAGGAGTGCTTCAAATTCTAGGCTTCTCTGAGATGTCCAGTGTGTTTCTGTTGAGGTGTAGGTGTGCTCACTCGGCCTGAGTCCCTCAGGGGCAGGAAACGTACCCCATCTTCACCTTTGCGTCCCCAGCAGTTTGCAGTGCTGGGCATGCCCTGGAGAAGCTGGATAATGTCTGTTGGACTAAACTGCTTCATGAGCTGCAGACAGAAAAAGAGGGAAATTTATGCTCACTTTATGCCTGAGCAATGGGACTCTAAACTGCACCCCTAACCAGTGAATTTTTTTCATTATTTTTCTGTATTATGAAAACAGTTCATGCTCATAATGGGAAAATCATGCAAAAAGAACATCTAAAATATTCATAATCCCATCCATCCAGTATTAACCTGGGGAATACTACAGATTCTTTTAACCTTATGTCAGAGTATAATATATAAATATATGTGTGTGTGTACATATATATAGTGTTTACATTTATGGCAGCATGGAACACCTATCTTTTTAAGATTTTTTTTTGAGATGGTGTCTATACTCTGTCACCCAGGTTGGAGTGCAGTGGTGTGATCTGACTCGCTGCAGCCTTGGCCTCATCCTCCCACTTCAGCCTCCTGAGTAGCTGGGACCACAAGCGTGCACCACCATGCCCAGCTAATTTTTTGTATTTTTGGTACAGACAGGGTTTTGCCATGTTGCCCAGGCTGGTCTTGAACTCCTGAGCTCAAGTGATCCACCCGCCTTGGACTCCCAAAGTTCTGGGATTACAGGTGGGAGCCACCGTGCCCAGCCCTACATCTATCTTTTTTTTTTTTTTTTTTTTTTTTAAAAAAAAACTAATCCCTTTCTTTTGGGAATTTAAGCTGTTTCTCAATTTTTGCTTTTTTAAAGAGCAGTCTGGTGAATATTCGTGTAGCTAAGTGTAAGCCCACATTCTTTATTAGTGTCTTAGGATAAATTCCCAGAGGCAGAATTTCTGGGTGATGGGTAATTTACATTGTCACCAACAGTGACAGTGCCCTTGATCAGATGAAGAGTTTTAATTAAACATCACACCAGAACTCCATAATCTTGTCTCAGTCATGTCATCGCTGCTCAAAACATTTGGTGAACTCTGTTTGGTGATCCAGGCTATGACTCATACAAGAAAATAAATCTTAATCTCTCATCTTGCCTTTGATCTTTGACTGTTCAAGAAAATCTAATTTACCACAAAAGGACAAAGACAGCAACCATGGCAGATTTTCATATAGGTGTGCCACCAGAGTCAGGAGGAGATAGGGAAGTGCTTCCCAGACTGTTCTGAATAGCGGCAAATCAGAGAATAATTTCTCTAAGCCTTTTTGGAAATTAGAATGGAACTTCCCCATCATCTGAAGACTCCTTATGGAGTGAACAAGGAGGGCCCTCTTGACTGGTTTGTCTTTCTTTCTTTTCTTTCTTTCTTTCTTTCTTTCTTTCTTTCTTTCTTTCTTTCTTTCTTTCTTTCTATCTCTCTTTCTCTTTCTTTCCTTCTCTCTTTCCTTCCTTCTTTCCTTCTTTCCTTCCTTCCTTCTTTCTCTTTCTCTCTCTCTCTTTCTCTCTCTCTCTCCCCCCACTTCCTTTTCTTTTCTTTTCTCTTCTCTTTTTTCTTTCTCTTTTCTTTTCTTTCCAGGGTCTATGCTATGTTGCCTAGGCTGGTCTCACATTTCTGGACTCAAGCAATCCTCCTGCCTTGGCTTCCCAAAGTGCTAGGATTACAGGCACGAGCCACCTTGACTGGTTTCTTTCTTAAAGGTTCCTAAGCTTTGCCTTTTTTTTTTTTTTTTTATCTTAAAGATGGACACAAAGATCTAAACATTAAAACAATTTATTTATTGGAGTTTCCTCATAGAAGGGTAAGAGAGACAGTTGCACCCGACTGGGTGCTTAGTATTTCTATAGAGTGGTTTAAGCATGGCAACTGATTAACGGGAGGAGCAGGAGATGACTTGCATTGTTTTTACTAAGATAATACTTTTTTTTTTTTTTTTTTTTGGGAGAATGGCAGATTGGGTTTATTGAGGGAGGCGGCTGAAAGGAACTCAAATCACCCCCTTGGTACTGCTATTTATATTACTGCATTGTGTGGAAATCCTTAGTGGCAAATAAAGCTTTGGGCTGATGTTTAAGGCCCTCTACAATATAACCTTAACCCGACTTTTCTAGCTTTAACTTCGCCTACTCTTATACAGACCTGAATGGATGCTGCACATCCTCTTGGCCCAGCTGCAACTTCAGCCATTGCTGCAGCAACCACTTTTGTGCAGGTGTGTCTGACGGCTCTGGCTTTGGCTGCCTGACGTCTCCTGGATCCTGCAGTGTGGCACAGGACACATTTGCCTCCTGGTTGCCTTCTGGACTTGCAGGGTACTTACCATGATAGGGGGTACCCTTTGATGAGCTGGGGATGGGAACTGGAGGGTGAAGACCTCCCTCTTCTCTCTCTCAGTGGACAATTCTGAGGTCCTTCTACACAGCGCCTCAGAAGCCCCCAGCGGGATTGAGCCTCAGTTACCTAAGGCAGTGACCGGCGGATAATGCACCTGTGCTGGCTTTCTTTCCTTGCCTACTCCTCTCTTCCCAGTCCCTCAGTCTGTTGCCTGGAATCACTTTCCTAAATAAATGTCTTTTTTTTTTTTTTTTTTTTTTTTTTAGAGGGAGCCTCGCTCTGTCGCCCAGCCTGGAGTGCAGTGGTGCGATCTCGGCTCACTGCAACCTCTGCCTCCTGGGTTCAAGCGATTCTCCTGCCTCAGCCTCCTGAGTAGCTGGGATTACAGGCACATGCCACCTCGCCTGGCTAATTTTTGTAATTTTAGTAGAGATGGGGGTTTCACCATGTGGTATACACCATAAGAATGTTTATACCTTTGCCATGCTGGTCTCGAGCTCCTGACCTCAGGTGATCCGCCCACCTCGGCCTCTGAAAGTGCTGGGATTACAGGTGTGAGCCACCATGCCCAGCATTTCCTAAATAAACTTCATCTAAGCTTTGTCTCAGGCTCTGCTCGCTTTGGGGAAACAACAGTCACCACCCTATTTGCTGTTTTTTGATGATGTTCCTTGCTCTTCATCTATTCAGTTCTTTGATACTTGCCTGGGGAACATCTAGTGTGTTCCTGGTCTGGGGAAGGGCCCTAAAATATAAAAGGGAATCAGTCACAGGCCTTGCTTTTGAGGAGTTCTTGGTTTAAGAGAGAGAGAGAACAGACAGCTTAAATAAAAAAAAAAAAAAAAAAAAAAGGTCAGTGTATCACAAGGTGAATGCTGTTCCAGAGAACCAAGAAGGAAGAACACGGGAGACAGGACAGCTGATCTGGCTTGGGGTATC
The DNA here is from genome assembly GCF_028885625.2 of Pongo pygmaeus. Lineage (NCBI taxonomy): Eukaryota > Metazoa > Chordata > Mammalia > Primates > Hominidae > Pongo > Pongo pygmaeus. Next base: position 159,553,374 of record NC_085930.1, read on the forward strand.
TGAGGAGGTTTTCTCAGGAGCGTCTTTTTAAAGGATGAATAGGAAGTAGTTTACAGGAACAAGGTGGGAAAAGACCTTCTGGGCTGAGAGACTAGTCTGGGCAGAGACACAGAGTCATGAAAGAACTTGGTATGTTTGTGAACTGTGGGAAGTTGAGGGAGACTGGAGCAGAGGGTGCCTAAGGAATGTGCTATAGAGGAGTCTGTCAAGACCTGGGTGCCTGCTACACTCTGAGAGGTCAGCGAAGGGGCCCTCAGTGGCTTCTTTTGTGTTGATGGCCTGGTCTGTATTTCTGCTGTAGGTGGCCCTCTCATTGTCACCATGACTGGTGGCCAGTGGACACCTGCAGGAATGGACTTGGGGTAGGCCTGAGGCCCCAGTATGCTGGGGTGCTCCTAGGAAACTGAGTCTTGCCTCACCTAGTCTCATGGTAATGTGCAAGAATTGTTTTGCATCAGCTTCTTGCTACTGAGGAGAGCCAGCATGCAGCCAGAGATTCCAGAACAGTTGGGAGGGGCTAGGAGGGCATATCCACTTCCCCACCCACTATAAGAATGTGTATACCTTTGCCTGGGAGCAGGCTGTGCAATCTCCTGCTTGTGTGTGTCTCTGTTTACTTTGCCATGAAACAATCCTGTGTGGGTCTGCTGGTGTCTTCCCTTCCATTGACCCCTATATCTCGTCGGGTAACCATGCATCTCCTGACTCAGGGAAAAGACAGTGACTTTTAAAATATTAATTAATTAATTATTATTATTATTTTTTAGAGACAGATTCTTGCTCTGTCACCCAGGCTGGAAGTTCAGTGGCATGATCATAGCTCACTGCAGCCTTGGACTCCTGGACACAGTGATCCTTCCACCTCCTGAGTAGCTGGGACTACAGGCACACACCACTATGCTCGGTTACTTTTGTTTTGTAGAGACAGGGTCTCGCTATGTTGCCCAGGCTGGTCTTGAACTCCTGGCCTCAAGTGATCCCTGCCTCAGCCTCTCAAAATGTTGGGATGACAGGTGGGAGCCACCGCACCCTGCTGAGACCAGTGACTTTTAAAGTCGACTAGTGGCTGGCCGAATCAAGTGGTCCCCTCTTTGGGAGTTTGAGTCAGCAGTAGTTGGTAAGGAGTAGAAATTAAAGGATACACAGAGAAGATGCTAGGCAGAAGCAGTGAGTATGGGAGGAGAGCAGAGAGAAGCAGGGTCCTGGCAGCAGGAGAAGCAGACTGAATGTGGCTGAGTAACACCGATGTGCCAACACCAGCGGCTAGGAGATAGTGAGGCTTCAGACCCCAGTGGGGCCTGGGTGAGCTTTCCATTTCTGAACTACACTCCAGAGTGCCAGAAACCTGCTGGTGTGGCTGGTCCTGTGCTCCAGGAAGCAAAAATAGACACGCACTTTCCTATTCCTGTACATATCCTGACACGGAGTAGGGTCAGCAGAGACACTGCCTGGCTGTGCTACTTCCCACCATGTAAACTTGAGTAAGTAACTGAGCACTCTGTGTCTCAGTTTCCTCACTTGTAAACTGGGCTGTTACTGGTGTCTGCTTCATAGGGTTGTTTTGATGCTTGAATGAGTTAATGGACATAAGATGTGGAGAAGGGCCTGCTGGTGCATATGAAGCACTCTGTCAGCAGGTAGTGGTCTGGTTCTGGGCAGGACACCCAAATTGGGTAACTGAGGAGAGGGTGGAGACTATTTACAAAGGTATAGGTCAGATGAAGGGACAAAGGATGGTGGAACACCATGGGCTATAACTGGCTGATAAGTCTTTAGTACTCCTAGGCTTGATGAGGCGAAGGGAGGAAGTAGTTATCAGACACCCAGCAGCCTCAAGACAGGGTGACAGGGCAGGAACTGTGGGGGTCTGGACAAGAGTGCAGCTGGGCCAACCTGGCCCTACAGGGCAGGGGTGGAAAGGATACATACTCTTAAGTCTTCTCCCTCACTCTGATCTCCTGCCCATGATACCCAAAGGCCAATCTGATTGGAGGCCAAAGGATCAGGCTGTTAGGTGGTTACAAAATGCAGAGGTCAGCCTGCCAGTCCCAGAGCAGTTGGTGAGGCATGGAGCAGGGATCTAGGAGCCAGTGCAGCCTCTCCAGCACAAATGTCGCCAATGTTGGTTGCAGTATTGTTATTACAATAGAGGCCTGTCACTTGAGGCCTTGACCGAGTTGCCATTCCTTGCAAACAAAAGAGCCTTAGAGAGGCCGGGCACGGTGGCTCACGCCTGAAATCCCAGCTCTTTTGGAGGCCGAGGTGGGAGGATCACATGAGGTCAGGAGTTCGAGACCAGCCTGGCCAACATGATGAGACCCCGTCCGTACTAAAAATACAAACATTAGCCAGGCGTTTCGCAGGCACCTGTAATCCCAACTACTAGGGAAGCTGAGGCAGGAGAATCACTTGAACCCAGGAGGCGGAGGTTGCAGTGAGCCGAGATAACGCCACTGCACTCCAGCGTGGGCAACAAGAGCAAGGCTTCATCCCCCAAAAAAAAAGACTAACAGAGAAGACCGACGGGAGCTCCGCAGGGAGACCTAGGGGACCACGCCATTCCCGTGGTCATCATCAGGTACTCTGTTTACCAGCTCTACTCTGTTTACGAGTCTCCTGCACTAGCTGGGAAAAGCTCTCTGGGGCAGGGCAGAAGCCTTTTCCTCTTTATAACCAGAGTGCCCAGCAGATCCAGGGACTTGTCACTGAGGGCTCTGTTGAGGTTTAAGGAACCCCTAAGAACCTGCTACTCCAGCAGATAGGAGAGGGAAGCACTTAGGGCCTTAGGGGAGAACGCTGAGTCAGGGAACAGTGTGTGCTGCTGTTGCGTGTGTGTGCTTGTGAACATTTACATTTTATACACGGCAGAGAGGAAGTTGAAGGCATTGCCTGTTTTGGGCTGAGGAGGCCAGGCCCCAGACGAGGCTCCTCCCTGGAGCCCCTCTTTTGTCAGCTCCCATTTGTGCCAGGCCCTGGGCTTCCCTGGATCTCACAACTCATTGCAACCCTGTGGAGTTGGCAGCGTGCCTGTTTTATGGACAAGGACGCTGAGGCCAATGAATTTACAAAGGTAGCGGTAATTAGGAGTGTCTGAATTTGAGCCCAGATATGGCTTGAAAGCCTGAGTTCTTTTACTTTTTGAGGGGAAGCCTTGCTCTGTCACGCAGGCTGGAGTATAGTGGCATGTTCTTGGCTCACTGCAACCTCCGCCTCCTGGGTTCAAGCAATTCTCCTGCCTCAGCGTCCTGGGTAGCTGGGATTACAGGTGCCTGCCACCACGCCCAGCTAATTTTTGTATTTTTAGTAGAGATGGGGTTTCGCCATGTTGGTCAGCCTGGTCTCAAACTCCTGACCTCAAGTGATCTGCCCACCTCTGCCTCCCAAAGTGTTGGGATTACAGGAGTGAGCCACCATGCCCAGCCAGCCTGAGTTCTTAATCACTGAGCTAGTGTTTCCCAGTGTAGATATTGCAGGTCATCATTTGAATTTTTGTCACTTCTGTATATTTCCTGTTTATCATTTACTTAACATTTTTCTCGAAATTGTCTTTTTTGGTACTTTAAGCAAGTTTACTTGAAAAGGAGACTGTATCACTACCATAAATGGAGAGCTAGAATCACCTACTGTAAATAGAAGGTATCATAAATATAAACACAAAGGAATTCTTGGGTCTCCAGTGTGGCCGACTCCGAATTCTAGAGCAGAATGATTTAGAAGTAACTCTATTCCTTTTAATTGCTTCATTGCCTTGAGAGGCCTCTCTCTCCTCTATCTGTCTGGGCTCTAAGATATGTAAAATTGGATTTGATCAGATTGTAGCCAGAGATGTGCTGGTAAACGTTTAACAACTGGTGCTCCAGAAATTAAATTTTTTTTTTAACACATGCAAGTGTCAGATAAATCTTACTGATATAAAGGAATTGTGGCACCCAATGTACAAATAATAAGAAATTATACAGTATTCTAAACTGTAAATTCCATATAGCTTATTGATTCCCTCAGAATGTTTTCATTGCTTTTTGCTGAACCCTTGTATCTGAACCTTGTATCTTGCTGAACCCTTGGCATATATTGTATGCCAACCTGTGGTTGATATTGACAAACAAGCAGTTATGACATAAATGCTGGTTGATACCAGTAAGATTAAAATGAAGAAGCCTTAACTTTCAGATGTTTGTCAAAATTTCACTGGTTCATCAGTGTCATCAATGATGTGAGTGACTTCTTTGTTGATTTGGGCAATAGTTTTTGACTGCTAGAAAAATATTTCTTTAACTTTTTTTTCTATTTGCAATGTAATGGTTCCAAGTATGACATAATTCTAAGTTAAAGCTCTATTATTAACATTTTCTTCATCATTTACTTAAGTCTAGACAACAACTAATAAATCAAGCCCCAATTTGTTGCTTTTGCCACTTTCTAAGTACTAAATACTGCTACTGTTAAATATAATACTGTTAAATATAACTTATTTAATTATAAATCTAGAATTTAATTTTTAATAATAGCTGTGTTTATCAACTGGCTCTCAAGATTCCTAAACATCTGACTGTTGCAAGTTGGTACGTGCCGGCTCCTGGGTGCCACTGATTATGGCCCTTATCTTGAAACCAGGCAAGCTGCATATGTTCCCCTTGTGGAGTCACCATCCAGAATAATTTCTACTCTTTTTAAATGTAAACACGCCGCCGTGCTCTGCTCCAATAAAATAGCAAAGTTTTTCTCTCCTCGCACTTTCTCACCTCAGCTCCTACTTTCCTTCCCTGGACCCCGCTCCCTGGATATTCCTCGAATACACGAGACATGCACACCTCAGGGCCTTTGCACTTGTTAGTTCCCCTGCCTAGAATGTTTTTCCTCCAATTAGCTGCATGTTTCATTCCCTCACCTCCATCAAGCATTTGCTCAAATATCACTCTGTTTATAACTGCAATCCCTCCTCTCCCCTATTCCCTTACTGACCACCCCTTCTCCCTGCTTTATTTTTCTCCATAGCATTGACTATCTTCAATGTATTATACTGTATAAAATCTTTGCATGTATTTTGTTTATTGCCTTCTTCTCTCCATGAGAATGTAAGCAACACAAAGGCTAGAGGTTTTTTGCTTGTTTGTTTTATTTTGTTTTGAAGACAGGGTCTCACTCTGTCACCCAGGCTGGAGTTGCAGTGGCGAAATCTCAGCTCATTGCAACCTCCACCTCCCGGGTTCAAGCAATTCTTGTGCCTCAGCCTTCTGAGTAGCTGGGACTACAGGCTTGCACCACCACACTCAGCTAATTTTTTTTTTGTAGTTTTAGTTGAAACTGGGTTTCACCATGTTGCCAGGCTGTTCTCAAACTCCCGGCTTCAAGTGACCTGCCAGCCTCGGCCTCCCAGAATGCTGTGATTACAGGTATGAGCCACCAAGCCCAGCCAAGGGCTAGAGTTTTTGTACATTTTGCTGGATCCTTTGTGTATGGAACAGTACCTGGCATAGTATAGGGAAGCAGTATGTATATATGTGTGTTGGATAAATGAATGAATATATAATATGTAATATATAATAGAAACATTCTTACATGGCCTCTGATGAAATGCTTATGTCTCTTTTAGTCTATAGACTCTCCTTCTATCTCTTTTGCTTTCTTGAAATTATTTATTGAAGAACCCAGGTTCCCCATAGCAGAGTTTCCTATAGTCTCATTGCAGCCCAAGAATATAATCTGCTCAGATTCAGATTTGATTTTCCTTTTTACAAGACTGCTTCAAACCAACCAGGGAACTATTGGGGAAAAAACCCTGACTGCTTCATAGTTGATGGTGGTGATGTGTACATCTATAACACAAAGGACAGTGTCTGTCTATCATGTAAATTTATATATATATGTGTATATATATATATACACACATGCATGCATGAGGCAGGGATCCAACTTCATTCTTTTGCATGTGAATATCCAGTTGTCCTATTTGTTGAAACGATTATTCTTTCTCCATTGAATTATCTTTGCACTCTTGTCTAAAAAAGGGAAGATTTTAAATTAGATTTGTGTGACCAGATTTGCTTCTTTTGTAACTTATTTTGGTGGAAACATTGAGAATTCTAGTCAACATCTATTCAGCTCCAAGGTGGAAAATCCATTCAAACTGGCTCAAGTTTGAATAACGGGGGCTCCTACTGCCTAGACTGTGGTCTTGAATCATTGTTTCACACTAAAGAAATCAAGGTTCCTTGAAGACATCGTTGATTACATGTTGAGGGCAGGGAAAGAACAAGATGAGCCTGAAACATCAAAGGCTATTTGTGGTCATGTCAAAAGCACTCAGGAACCAAGCTGAATATGCATTTGTCAAGCCAAGATGGAATGATATGAATATCAACAAGGATAATAATGGCAATGAATTGAAATACATAAAAAAGTTAAAATACATTAATTCATAATGATATTCTTTTTTGAGTTTTAGTTTTTTTGATTTTTAGTTTTTGAGACAGGGTCTCGCTCTGTCATCCAGGCTGGAGTGCAGTGGTATGATCTCGGCTCGCTGCAACCTCTGTCTCCCAGGTTCAAACAATTCTCTTGCCTCAGCCTCCCAAGTAGCTGGGACTACAGGCATGCACCACCACACCTGGCTAATTTTTGTATTTTTAGTGGAGACGAGGTTTCACCATTTTGGCCAGGCTGGTCTCGAACTCCTGACCTCAGATGATCTGCCTGCCTTGGCCTCCCAAAGTGTTGGGATTACAGGCGTGAGCCACCATGCCCGGCCTGCCTGATGTATTTTTAAAATGTTACTTCATTGGTTTTATTTTTGGAGGATGCTAAAAAACTACCTCATTGTTTTGAAAACTGATAAAGGAAAATAATCAGGCATTTATGTAATCTATCTATTGTAAAATGTACCTTAGGGTAAACAAATGGTTGAAAAGAGGAAGTTTGTCACTATAGAAGTTTTCCAGTTCATAAAGAAGGAATGATAGATTTGAAAGATCATTCTGTAATTCCTAATAAGTGAATATGAGCCATCAATGGCTGATAATATCACTAAAAGAGACAAAGAGACAGAGTTAGAGGAAGAGAGCAACAGGCATTGTCCTTGTCCTTTGTGTTATAGACATACACATCACTACCATCACCTATGAAGCAGTCTTCTTTTTCTTTTTTTCCCTCAACGGTTCCCTGGTTGGTTTGAAGCAGTCTTGTAAAAAGAAAAATCAAATCTGAATCTGATCAAATGATATTCTGGGGTTGCAATGAGACTATAGGAAACTCTGCTATAGGAACCCTGGGTTCTTAAATAACTTCAAGAAAAGAAAAGAGATGGAGGGAGAATCTGTAGATTAAAAGAGACATAAGCATTTTATCAGTAGAAATGTGAGGATCTTATGTATGTATCCCAGTTCAAACAGACTGTATATCAACCAGAGAGATGTGACCTCTGACTGGATATTTCATTATATTAGAATTTATAATTTTTATAGATGTAAAAACAGTATTGTGAGTATGTTTCAAAGTCCTAATCTTTAGATATTCTATACTGAAACATATACAGATGAAATGATATGATGCCTGAGATTTGATTCAAAGAAATCCACATGTGGATGTAGGTGAGGGTATAGATGCAGCTCAGCTGGCCAAGAGTTGATAATGGTTGAAGTTGGTGATAACACATCAAATTCATTACATTATTCTCCTTCCTTTTGAAAATTTACTTAATAAAATGTTTTTTTTTTTTTTTTTTAAAGTTATACATCTTGGCTGGGTGCAGTGGTTCATGCCTGTAATCTCAGCAATTTGGGAGGCTGAGGTGGGTGGATTGCTTGAGGTCAGGAGTTCAAGACCACCCTGGCCAACATGGTGAAACCTGTATTTACTAAAAATACAAAAATTAGCTGGGCATGGTGGCAGGTGCCTGTAATTCCAGCTACTTGGAGGCTGAGGCAGGAGAATCGCTTGAACCCGGGAGGCGGAGGTTGCAGTGAGCTAAGATGGCACCACTGCACCCCAGCCTGGGCAACAGAGAGAGACTCTATCTCAAAAAAAAAAAAAAAGTTATACATCTTGACAGCAATAATCATAAAATTAAGCAAAATTAGAAGGAGGGAGAAACTTTGTGTGTTACTTTCTTTAATTTTGATGGTGGGAGTGAATAAATATGGTCTAAAATTGAAAAAAAAAAGTGATAAGAAGAATTAATTGTGAAGGCACAGCAGGCTGTTTCCAAGATGCCGCAAAGCAGGAAATGGAGTGTTTCTGGGCTCCCTGGGGAGGGATTAGGACCTGGGAGGGTGGGTGGCAGTGGCTGCTCCCTCCACCCCTCAGGGCCTCTTGCTATCAAGGCTTTTCCTTTGCTAGTGTGCTGACTTTCCAGGGCTGTGTGACTCTGGTGCACACCACTGACTGTCTTTGACTCTCTCAAGAGAATCTGACTGGTGGCTGCTCAGCCAGTGAACCGCTGGCCTGGGTAAGGTCTTATCAGCTGTGGCCTGCATTACGAGTTTGTGGGTGTGTGAATTAGTGGGGGGTTTGCATGGGGTGTTCCAGGAACTATGGGCAGGGAAAATTCTCTAGAAGAAGTAGTTTTTATTGTGGGCAGGGTTCGTCCTGAAATTTAGCTAGTATGAGGATGGGTTAAAGGATAGATTAGAATTAGGGACCAGGCACGACACTGCTGAACTCTGATATTCACTCAGCACCTTCTACGTGTCTGACCTTGTGTGGGTGTCAGGAACGCGAGGACAAAGGAAGCGTGAGAGAAGAATAGCCCTGAGAAGTGGATGGGAGGTGGACAAGGCTGGACTTCGGCATTAAGTGGATTGGTCTTGATCCATGAGAGGCTGATCTCTTGGCACATCCTCCTAACTACCTCAGCCTTGCAAAAACCTACCCAACACCCAAGGCCCAGTGCACGCACTGCTTTCTCCCGGAAGCCTTTTCCAATCCTCCTTTGAACTCCATAGCAATTTGTACATCCTTGTCTTAACTTGCTTTGCAAGCATAGTTGATGTAGTTGTGGTTGCATATTTCATGCTACTGTAAGTTGCCTCTTTGATGCTTTCAGACTTCTGCTAGACTGTAAAGTCCATATCTGAGTCACTTTTGCAGGCAGCAGGGCTGTTGGAAGGGCTACATTCCTGAGTGTAAATCCCATTTTCACTGCTTACAAGCTGTGTGACTTTGGGCAAGTTATTTAGCTTCTCTGAGCCCCCACCTTCTTCTTTGTTAATGGGAGTGATAATATCCCCCTCAAGGTGTTTTGTTTTGAAAACTAAACCATGTCAAGGATATAAAGTACAGGACCAAGCACAGGGCAGTTGACTGGTGTGTATTGAATTGAGGAGGAATAACTCAGATCTTGAGGGATGAGCAGCATTAGCATAGCGGGCGAGATAAGGGAAAAGGAAGGGCATGCTCCAAGCTGTTCTCTCCAGTCCCTCCAGGGGAGGGGGCAGCGTGCGGGGCCACACTCTGGACAGGGCAGCTACTCCTCACATTGTCAGCAGAAGCCACTGTAATTCTAGGACGCAGGCAGCCACACTCTTGTCCAGTGTAATGGAAACTGCCTTCTGAGCTGCATGCACCCTTACTTGATATCAGTGTACCAGGGACTCGGATCTGTAACTAGAACAGCACTTACAGCTTGTCTCTCAGGGAAATGGTGTTGGATGGTCCTCAGGAATATTTCATCCAGGTTTTCATGGAACCTAGAAAAACACCACAGCTTGCTGAGGTGTAAACCTCTCAGACGCCTGGGATGTTCTAGACTGAGCTGCAGCCAGTGCCTTTCCCTGTTCAGGGCTGGATATGCACAGACTCGCTCACCAGGGCCTTCTAAACATAATTTGTTTCAACCCTTTCTTGTTGGCACAATTTTTTTCCCACCTCTCTCTATTTCAATAGTGGCTGCTTCCTGACCATCTCAACTGCATAAGTAAGTAATCTGCCCTGGAAACTTATCTTTCTGATTACTTTGCCCCTGCTGTGATTGCCTCCTTCTCCACATCATCCACTTCACTCTCTCTTCTGGATCCTTCCCATTGGCACAGTGCCATGCTCTAGTGGCTCCAATTTTTAAAATGCAAAATAAAAATCTTTCATTGATCCCACTGTTCTCCTGCAGCAACTGCTTCATTTCTCTACGTCTTCTCTGGGGAACTTCTTAAAAGCCTTGTCTATAGCTCCTTGTCTATAGCTCTATAGCTATAGCTCCTGCCTCCTCTCCTCACCGATGCCCTGTTCTCTCCCTCACCTGCTCTCCTCTGGGCTTCTGTCTTCTCCACTCCATGAGACTGCTCTTGACATCTTGCCATGACCTCGATTGTCTTCTCAGCAGCTGACTCCTCTGTTCTACTTCAGCCAGATTTTTTTCCTGGGGTTCTGTTATGCCGTACAGTCTAGGAGTTCCCCTCATCTTGATGGCCACTTCTTCTATCCACTCTCATTTCCAGGCTCTGGTTCCTCATGTGACCTCTAAAAGGTTGGCAGTCCCAGGAGACAGGCCTGAGTCCCACCTTCTTTTCTGTCTGTATTCACCTCCCTCCATCGCCCAAACCCCCCGGGTCTTCTCACTTCCACCCCACAGCTTAAACACCGTACATATAGTGATGATGCACACATTTCGGTATTTCCATCCTGGCCTTTCCTCAGAGCTCCAAGTTCATACAAACAACTGTCTGGTTGATGTCTTCAGCCATGTGTTTCTCTAGATTTCTGCCCTATGCTGGCTCCTTCACTAGTCTCTGCCCCAATACATGGAACTTCTTACCCATTTACTCAGCATGAAAGCCTAGGAGTGATCATCCTTGATTCTCTCTTTTCCTTATTCCTATAATCATCACCCCTCTCCCACCCATCCAACTTTTTAGCAACTCCTGTTAACTCTACCTTGAAAACATAGCCCAAATATGCCCATTTCTGTTAATCTCTACCTTTGCTCACTCTGTCCAAGCCATAATTATCTTTCACTGGGTGAAATGCAATAGCTTCCAAAATGCTTCCATTCCTGCCCTTTATAATCATTGTTTTTGTTGTTTTGTGTTGTTTTAATTGAACACCTACAGCTCGTTTTAAAAACCCAAATCCCATCATCCATGCTCCTTGAAACTCTCCAGTGGCCTCCCATTGTACCTGGAAAGAAAGCCAGACCCCTAGCTGGCCTCACAGGGCAAGGCTCTAGCTCCTTACCTGCCTCACCTCAAAGCATTTTCCCTGCTGGTTCTGCCTCAGGCCTCTGCACTTGCTGTTCCTTTCTTGCTGCAATGCTTCCCTCCAGGTGGTTTTTACATTCACTTGCATTCCTCAGCCTTCCCTGGTTATTCAGTCTACAGTGTTGGCAGGTCACTTCACTTGTCTCAGTGGCTGTATGAGAAATACCAGAGAAAATAAGGCAGTGAGGTTGGACTGGGTCAGAGGTTCTCAACCCTGACTGTGTGCTGGTCCCTTCTGGGAAGCTTTAAAAAGCACACAGAAGCTCAGCCTTACTGCCAAGAATTCTAACTTAGGTCCTGGCATTCTTTAAAGTTCCCCACATGATTCTAAAGGACGTGTGGGGTGATAACCTTTGATCCAACCAGTGCTTCCCAAACTTGAACATGCATCCACATCACCTGCATACTGTGTTAAAATGCGGATTCTGCTCAGGAGGTCTGATGTGGAGCCTGAGATGCTGCATTTCTAACAAGTTCCCAGGTGATGCTGATGCCGCTGGTGCACGGACCACACTTTAACTAGTGAGGGTCTGAACAATTTCTAGGTCTCCATCCCCTTCTAGCATGCCACAACAGTGGGGAAGGCAGTTCCAAAGCACAGGTGGTATGTTCTGTATTCACCAAGCATCCTGCACCCCTCCATCTTGTTCATCTTTATCTGTTACAAATAAGCAATATTTCTGCTGATGGTCAAAATACGTGAAAGCCAAACAAGAATAATGATGGATCACATGATATGGTGAAGGGGCATGGACTCCACAATGGGTTCATATTCCAATTCTGTTTCTTACCAGCTGTGTGAGTGTAGGCAAATTACTTAATCTCTCTGAGCCTTCATTTCCTCAACTCCAAAATGGGGATAATAAACACTTCTTATTTTATTGAGAGGATTAAATGGGTTAATACAGACAAAGCACTTTGCACACGATAGGTACCTAATAGATGGCAACTGCTGTGATCTTGGTGTACTTTGCAAATTGATCTAATCTTGTAATCCAATTGCTGCAGGTCACGGGAACCTTGATCTGTGCTTCCTGCAAGGATCATCAAACATAGAGCAGAGTCGGCCTTTGATCTGAATGTCAGGCGACTCCATGACATAAGAAATTTCAAGGCACAGAAACTTCAAACCAGCCTTAGTGACCTTGCCTGGAGGATGACAGGGGCAGAGAAACCCTTTGTTTCTTCCTTTCTCTGGATTGTTAGATTATCTCCCCATCTCTGTTCCCTGCCTACTTGCGTAATTTCCCCAGGGACTTTTGGTACAAAACCAGAAAACCTTAACTCTTAAAGTGTTGACTTCAATGCTGCTCTCACACTAGCCTGTTAGTAGTTATTTATTCATTCAGATATTAATTGGGTGCCTAGGTGCCAGGGACTTCATTGTCTCTATTACTCTGCAGGTTGTCAAGGGGAGGCAGGCGCTGAACAATTAAAAAAAAATATATGTAATCACAATTGTGGTGCCATGAAGGAAAAGAACAGGGTGCACCGCAAGAGAATATTGAAGAGCTGTGATGCCAATGATTTTCATGTCAGAAGAGCCTCTGGTTGCCTATGTGTAGACTATAGATTGGAACAGGCAGGAAGAAGGAGGACAAACAATTAGGAGCCCCAACAGTGGTCCTGGCCCAGATGGTGGCAATGGAAGTGGGGAATCGAGACTGGGAGCCACTTCCCTTAGTCATGGTAAAATGTTGGCTTGTACTTTAAGCTGTTTTGTAATTTTTTCCCTTTTACTCAATACAGAAGACACCATGTCATCATCACAGAAAATTCTAATCAGCAGTGTGGTTTGGGGCCAGTGCGTTTCCCTCTGTAGGTCTTGTTTATTCTGTAAAATGGTAGTGGTGGTGGGTGTTGGTGTCAATGAGATCAAAGTTCTTTCTGCTTGTCATTTGAAGACTCCAAGACACATTAACGTTATTCACAAATAAGAGATTTTAAGCTTCAAATTAGTAGAATGTTTAACAATATGGGGAATTAGATTTCTCCGTTTAAGCATTCTTGCCTCCCTTTCACAGGTCAGTGAAATTATAATCATACTTTCAGGCACAGCCTGCATGAATCAGGAAGGTTCAAGGCCACAGGCCTCTCAAGCCAGAGCCACAAAGCAAAACTGGTCTCTCTACCCAGGCACCACCCCTAGCTCTAAACCATGGGAATCTGAGAGGTAGCTGGAGCATGACTCACCTGCCAACGCTGATAGACAGACACATGCTGGGCCACAGTGATACCAGAACCACCTCGCACAAAGGCTGGCAGGAATGATTTACATACCTCAGCCTAACATTGAATAGCTTGATTGTCTCACAGAAATTAGTACTAAAGTGAAAACATTTAGAAAATAAACCTTCAAACGTTGCAGATTAGGAAACTTGAGACCAGAGAGGTCAACTGACCAAGTTAAGGTCACATTGCTGGCTATTTGGCAAGCCCCAAGAACCTGAATGAAGTTAGATACAAGGAGAATTTCTTCAGGAAAATTACTTTGGGTGGTATTGTAAAGGAGTTGCTTGATGCTGCTAAAAGAGACACTCAGCCATTAGTTTGGATGTGTCAGTTGAGGCCGAGGTTCTAGTTGGCAGAGTTCCAAGATGGTTGATGCTTGGGTGCCTCTTCTCCGAAGTATTTCCCATAATCCCCTGGACAGTTCCCTCTAAGAACTCCATTGTCTCAATCCTTTAAGTCTTCCGGATTCAGGGAAACCAAGACCAGTTCCTCCTTACAAGAACACTGGGAACCCCTAATCTCAAGGTTGGTTGGTTTTTTTAAAAAAATTAAAAACGTAGAACAATGCAATTAATAATATAACATATACCCAGGTTCTAGGCACCCAGAATTAATGACTGTTAACATTTTCTCCCAAGGTATTTTGAGAACCCTTTTTTCTTTAGAATGACTCATGCGTCATAAGACACAGGCTTAATCTACCATCGTTTAATCGCCAGATTATCAAATTAGAATATTGAACTAGGACAGGAAAGATAAAATATTCTCATTTTATTTTTTAAAATATGGTACTTAAGTGGACCACGTGATGAGTTTTGACAAATGCCTATCATTGCTTTTCTTTTTTTTTTCTCACTTTTTTTTAAAGCAACAAGCCAAGGAATATACTCATCATGTTTTAAATTGCATTTGCAATTGGAACTGCATAAAAAGGCATTTTAATTTACATAATCTTTTTCTGCTGTTTTCACTTCCTGTTAAAACAGGGAATAACTTGGGGATTTTTATTTTCTGGTAGAAAATGCACAGTTTCAAGAAAGTCAAGAGTAAAGGTTAAGTTTACAGATTTCCAGTGACAGAGATGAAAGGGAACTACGTAACTCTGGAAAATAAAAGTTCAGAGTTGCGTTGCCTACAACTTTTTCATTTGTTAAGTTCTAGGAGCAAGTTTGAATGGGGAATCAAGAAGCCTGAATTATAGAACCAGTGCTGCCAGTAATGCACTGTGTGGCTGCTGGCCCATCACTTTACCTTTTTGGGCTAAAACTCTTCTTGTGCTTTTGGAATAACTTGTGTCCACTTTCTCCTTCTTTATGTCTTTTGTTTATAGTTTTGCCTTTTATGCACTGTTAACCAATCAGTCCTGATTCCTCTATCACACGTAACAAGAGGGTAAGCCGTGGACATGAAGTGATGCTGCCAAGCTTGGCTAGTGTATGCACACTGCACCTTGCATGGGTGCTGTGAGGGCCCTGGAGGCCATATCTGGACTGGCTCTGGTCCTGAGGGTCAGAGTTCACCTGCTCCTGGATCCTAGCTTCACCTTCACAGGTCCCTCTGTATAGTGACTTGAAATGTGACTTTCTTAGTGATAAGAGTTGTGGTTTTCATTCATTCACCACAAATGTTGTAAACCCCTACTTTTGTGTAGGGCACTGTTTTTCACTTTTATTTAAGAACAGCCTAGAAGAGGTTACTTTAGCAATTCTTTAAATGTCAGAGCCCTGTGCTGGCTAAAAACTGAACACTGTATCTCACTTAAAAAACAAAATCAACTCCAAAGCCATCACCTCCATTTGGTAGTATGCTAATGAAACTGGGACACTGAGGGCTGGGGGTGGTGGCTCACGCCTTAATCCCAGCACTTTGGGAGGCCGAGGCAAGTGAATCACTTGAGGTCAGGAGTTCGAGACCAGTCTGGCCTCATCTCTACTAAAAATACAAAGATTAGCTGGGTGTGGTGGCATAGGCCTCTAGTCCCAGTTACTTGGGAGGCTGAGGCAGGAGAATTGCTTGAACCCAGAGGCAGAGATTGCAGTGAGTGCCATTGCACTCCAGCCTCTGTCTCAAAAAAAAAAAAAAAAAAGAAATTGGGACACTGAGGTAAGCAGCCTTCAATCCTTGCTGAGCATTTGGCCCTAATCCTCTGAATTCTTCTGGGAGTTTAGGGTTGGGACTGAGGGAGTGGGTCACCTTGGATCAACCCCAGCACTCTGGATGTCAGCAGTGGCCAAGCGTCTTCCTTCTGACTCTGTAAAGAAGGGGCAATCCTCTTCTTGCACAGGTACTGGCACTGTCAGACAGAAACGACAGCCCTGGCAGGAGACCTGTAGCACTGACAGTCAGTGGTTCAGACACATGAGCCAGGACCCCAGTGCTGTCATGGACCCGTGCCATGGCCTTGGCCCAATGACTGTTTCCACAGTGGAAACAGTGAAAGTTCCAACCCCAGATGTAGTGATGAAGGTTCATTGCACTTGCACACAGTAGATGCTCAATAAATACCCATTATTCAATTAGGGAAATGAAGCACAATATCCATTTTTGGAAAATATTTATTAAAAAACTAGTGAATGTGGCAGAAAAACAAAACCAACACACAGCTTTAAATAGCAAGCATATGACACACCGGTTATAAAGCTTTTCCAATTCTACTGATCTAGTCTTTCATACCAGCTACTGTTGAGGAGGGCTTCCGAGGGAAGCCACGTGTAAACGGGTCATCTGTACTAGTGGTGAGCAAAACTAATTACATGAGAACTATCAATGGCCATATGACTTGCTTTCCTAGGCAATCCACCCAAAACATAGGTGAGTGACCAAATCTCAGGTGTGCGTTCATGTGGATCTATAGTTCTAGCTTTAATTTGAGGGTTGGGGGAAGTTAGGGGATGAAACAGTAGAAAGACAAACAGTATCGGCAGAGGGCAACCTTAAAGCACCTTTAAAATCTGGACCCTTTCCCACAATTTAACCCAGTAATTCTCAAACATTACTGTTGAAAAGAATCACCTGATGAGACTGTTAAATTGGCAGGCTCCCTAAATCTGCAATTTTAAGATAAGCACTCCGGGTGATTCAGTGTCTATTAGCCAGCCATCCAATTTGAGAAACACTGTTTAAAATGCATTAAAACAATTCCTACCTCCCACAAACAAAAGTAAAGGAATCTGCTGACAGTCACTGTGCTTTTGTCAATGTCAAGGGACCAATATGGGAAGGCAGGCAGGAAGGGGCCTCCCATTCCTAACAGACTGATCTATAGAAGCCCTGTGCAACAGCCTGTCAAGTGTTGTTTAGGGAGTAAATACAATTTAATAAGAGTTGTTTTAGATCACAGAACAGCGTCCAAATTACCAACAGGCCAACCCCATTCATCCCAGGTTAATGAACTTTGTTGGGTTGAAGCCAGATAGGAAACTGCTGTTCAAACAAAACACAGGTAATTGTGGGTCCTGACTTGTGAAGACATATGGAATAAAACATCTATAAAAACCTTTATTAAACATAGAGCACTATGCCCAAATAATTTTGATGGTTTACGAAAGTCACATCATGGACAACATGTAGAAATAGTCACATTGATTCCAAGGTTCCCATTATCTGCAAAAAGATGTGCTATGGCTGTGTCGAAAACAAGGCAGTCGCTGTTCATGATGGCCGCAGCCACACCGTCATGAATCGAACGGGGCGTGGCCTCCCAGGTCAATCTCCGCCGGTTCCCGTTCAACTCCAGTCTGTACGCAAAGTTCTCGGCTTGCTTGCGGGTGCCAATGAGCAGGACGATGGCAAAAAACTGCTGGTGGCCTTCGTACTTCTCTTGTTTCTCCAGCACCAGCATGAAGTGATGACCAAAACATGACTGCATCATCACCCAGTCGACAGCCCCTGGCAAGTTAATGTCTGTAGCTAGAAAGACGATGTCTTCTCCCTGAAGGGTGGTAATGCTCTTGTGGGCGTGCATGAGATGGGACATCACAGCTTCCAGGGACCCCTGCCACTTGCAGGAAGCACCAGGACAAGGGCAGGAGTAGGGACGGTATTCACAGATGTCTTCATGTTCTGGTTTCTCCGTATGGTGCAGGGTCAGGGAACAGCCCGTGGTGGCATACTGCAGAGAAAGAAATGCATTGAGCCATTGGGCCTTCTCAAAACTTCTATTGCTTCAACCCTCTATGAGTACTTAATCCGTTTTCCTGGGCTTAAACTGTGTTCTTAACTACTTTTGCTCAAAGCAAGTGAAATATTCAAGACTAAAAGTCGCAGTCTCTATTCATCATCAATGCTGTCATGCATAAAATCAAGGGTATTTCCTGAACCAGAAATATGCTGTTTTCCATGCCCCCTGTTCTGCTGTCAAAGGGATGAGAACTAAAGTTCTCTTCCTATGCACATCTCAAAATTGTTGAGCAAGCCCTGTAAAAGCTGGTCTTCCCATATTTTCTGTGAAGCTGTTTTTTAAAGAATTCAATTGCCTGGGGGTGGGGATGGGGTTGGGCAAGGAATATTATATTATCCCCAGATTAGTTTTCACATATAGACAATATTAACAACAGTATAATTCTGTTCTCCCCCTCCACTGCTTCCTGGCTCAAACTGGTGACTGGCAGGCAGGTCGTGGGGAAGGCTGCCCTTTGGTTCCTTGCTCTTTGCTGCTGGCATCACCAGGCTAGGGCAGCGGAGGCCTGGAGACCCCTTCATACTGCTAGAAATATTAGCCCACTGCATCCTTTTGACCTTCCCTCTGGGGGGCTTTGCCCATATTTTTTGGGTGGAAGGAAATCACATCCAAGAGCTACTTAACTAACTTGGAAGACTGCTGGTCAGTCTGGTTCTGGCCAGTGGAGCTTAAAATAAGGGCCTAACCGTCCTCTCAAAGCTCGCTGACTCCCAACACTTCCTCAGATTTAAGAGCACATCACTTCATGGCCAGGTATGTCAGGTCCTCACAACAGGACCGGGAGGAAGCAGAACTAGACAAGTTTGCTGACATGATCAGTCTGCGCCTCAGACACTGCCTTAATAGGATAGGAGAACAAAACCTTTTTCTCCCTTGCACTTGGGATGACATTCCTAATGGATAAATCATACCTGCCATGGCAAAAGACCACACCAAGAGGAACTGAACTTCTACTCCAGACTCTCACAAGGATGACAGTGTTAATTCCTAGATACCAGATGGAGAATCAGCCCACAAGTAGACACCTGCCCTGAGTACTAAGCTGTTCTGTAAAGAATTAAGAAACCTGAATCACCTTCTTGGGTGAAACTAGGTGTCAGCTTTAGACCCCTAGAGCACAGAATGGCAGGGGAACTGTCTGGCTTACCACACTTGGATTCCCCTGCTCCACTGAGACATGAAGGCACCAAATAAGGGCAAGGCCAGGTCATTTTTCTAAGATGCTATGTCCAGTTGCTAAAAAAAAAACCCACCACCGCTGTTTTTGCTTCTCTCTACCCTGCTTTATGGAATAATCCCCCTTTTAAACTTGAAGTCGGTCAAATTCTAACCTTTATAGATGAATTTATCCCTAGCAACAAGCAGATAGTATGCACTATGTGACTTCTCCATACAAGACGCTAAGTTACAGTCACTCAGAGGATTCCGAAGCAAAGATGACAGCCTCCACTCTCAGGGGGATTAGTCTCCCCTAATCGGAAAGGAGAGTGGCTTAAAGAAAGAAATGTAGCTCATCCTCCAACCCCCACTTCCCCATACCTAAGCGGATTATAATATTTAACAGAAATTGGCAGAAATAGTTCAGTTACTTATTCGCCCATAGGAATTGTTTGTTCATCTTTTAAAACTCTGAACTAATTTCTAAAGCCTGGGTGTAAAAAAACTCACTCAGGAGAAACAAATTTATTTATCCATGTGTATTTATACTTTGTGTTCCTTACTTTATAAGGCCTGAAAAACAAATCCCTATTAACTGTGTTTTAAATCTAGGGTGTGGCTAGGAATACAGAGCCTCCTAATGTTCTTCTGTGAGTGATGGGTGAGACATTTCTGTCCAGTTTAAAAAAACACACACACACAATAAAAATAGCAAGAAATAGCCCAGAGCCTGGCAGAGTCTCGAAACAAGCTCTCAATATCTGAAGATGTTTCAAGACGAACTGTTCCCCATAGCCGCCCAGGAATAATCCCAGGAATAAGATGAACTTTGGCCAATGGCACCCAGAAAGGTACCAGCTGCACCTCTGCCCAAAGCCCCAAACCACTCCTCATTCATGACGAACTCAACATTTACAGCAAATATTTATCATTTGGCAATCATTTTATAACTTTCCCCACTCAAGTAGTATTTATACTCTGAATTATTTGGTTTGCCTTACAAATCACATATTCAACACTTCTTTCCACCCAAATATACAGAACAGGGAACCTCCCCAAACTGCACAAATAGAAAAGGCATTACTTTGCATTTGTGTGGACAACGATCTCATGTTTTTTCATAAGGATCTTGCTACATCCTCTATTAACTTAAATAAATAGTTTTAAAGCCTTAGGTGCTTACTCTACTTTTACTGAACAAGCAGAACTTTCATGGCAATCTATTCCTTCTCTTTCCATCATGGGTAAGGTTCATGTCTTCATAACAACTGGTGCCACTTTTATGATGACTAAAGTCTAAACTTTAACCCCCTACACACACACACACACACACGCCACATTTCATACTTCAAGCGGTCTTGGCATTGTTCTGGAATGGCATGTCAGAGCACCATGGGTGTTTTGTCACTTTCATCAGGGGCTCTTATCCAGGGATCCGAGGGAGGGCTTTAGGAGTTTGTGAATTCCCCAAGACTGTATGTAAAACTGTCTAGGTGTTTCTGAGCAGCAAAGCCAAGTCTCACTGGCCCCTGGCCTTGGGCTTGTGTTTTCTTTTCTTTGTTTTTTTTTTTGAGATGAAGTCTTGCTCTGTCACCCAGGCTGGAGTGCCGTGGTGCAATCTCGGCTCACTGCAAGCTCCGCCTCCTGGGTTCATGCCATTCTCCTGCCTCAGCCTCCCGAGTAGCTGGGACTACAGGTGCCTGCCACCACGCCCGGCTAATTTTTTGTATTTTTAGTAGAGACGGGGTCTCACCGTGTTAGCCAGGATGGTTTCGATCTCCTGACCTTGTGCTCTACCCACCTTGGCCTACTAAAGTGCTGGGATTGCAGGCTTGAGCCACTGTGCCCAGCCTGGGCTTGTGTTTTCTTGAAGAGCTCCAAGGGTTTCTAAGGGTTTCCAGGGCTGAGAACCTCTATCCTAGAGTACACAGAAGGAATCAGCTGTGGATCCTGCCCTTGTGGTGTTTCCAGTTGAGAAAGACCATATAATAGATTTAACAACTGTGTAAAGGAAGACCAGGAGGGCAACAGGTGATTTCAAGGTGGGACACGGTGAGGAGGACATGGTAAAGGAAAGCTTTATTGTAGACAAGTGGATTGTGGATGGAATTGTTCCATCTGGTTCTAGCACAGGGTGAGCGGAGGAAACAGTGGGGATAAAACCTCAAGGAGGCCAGGCACGCTGCTCACACCTGTAATCCCAGCACTTGGGTAGGCTGAGGCAGGTGGATCACTTGAGGTCAGGAGTTCAAGACCAGCCTGGCCAATATGGTGAAACCCTGTCACTACCAAAAAATATAAAAAATTAGCCGGGTATGGTGGAATGCACCTGTAATCCCAGCTACTAGGAAGGCTGAGGCAGGAGAATAACTTGAACCCAGGAGGCGGAGGTTGCAGTGAGCTGAGATCGTGCCACTGCATTGCAGCCTGGGCGACAGACTGAGACTCTGTCTCAAAAAACAAACAAACAAACAAACAAACAACCTAAAGGAGAAGGCAGGTCAGGGACTTTCCTGACAATGGAGTTTATTTTGAGTTTCTCGACAGTGGTGCTATTGACATTTTGGACCCGATAATTCGTTGTTGTGGGGGCTGTGCTGTGCACGGTAGGATGTTTAGCAGCATCCCTGGCCTCTATTCATTAGATGCCAATAGCAACCACACCCTGCCCCTCAGTTGTGACAACCAGAAATGTCTCCAGGTCTCCAGGCATGGCCAAATGTCACCTAGGGGGCAAAATGGCCCCAGTTGAGAACCACTGACTCTGATAAGAACCACTCATTCCAATTCTCAAGAATGACAAAACCTGGCTTCCAGGCAGCCACAATCACAGTTGCAAGGAGCGGCCCATGCCAGCAAGCAGGTCCAGTAGGTCACTGGCCCACCCAATGAGCACTACCAGGGCAACTCAGGAATGCCAGCCCTGCCACACAATCAGAACATGATCGCTAGCAAAGCATGGAGTTAGACCAGGGAGTCCATTCTACCTGTTTTATTCACTAGAAGCTGGATGCTCCCAGAGTGTGGCTGACTGGTCAGGCCCCTGTGGTCATTTGTGGCTTCACAAGGAGCAGAGCCCTGCATTCCCAGGCTGCCCCTCCAGGGTTCTTTCACTGCACACAACAGCTCAGGAGTCAAAGAATCAATATTTTGGGAAAAATAAACAAATAATTTACATCTGCTTTCACCCCTGGCCACCAACCCAACACACATAAAACCCAGAGTCCACAGATACACTGCTTTTGGAAGCAGGTTCTAATATTAACTTCTTTGGTTTGCAAGGAGAGAAAAACAGCCCTGAAAGTGCCACTCCCTGAGGAATAAGGCAGCAGCATCTCAAATCAGTAACCAGCCATTAGGCCCTCCCAGCCTTCTCTGGGATCTGGCAAGAAAGTCCTGAGGTTTCACTTCATACTCCAGCTAGGGCTTGCCCCACAAAATGTGAAAAGGTCGACTTGTGCGTTTAAGCTGGGGAGGGCTTTCCTTTAGATGTCTGGTTCTTAGCTGTACCCTTTTGTTACTGAGAGAAGGCACCTGGGCTGGTTCGCAGAGGGCTGCCTGTGTCTCCTGGGACAAGCCCACAGCTATAAATGAGATTTCTCCTTAGGGAAATATCTGCTCATTTTCCCCAGGGGGAATTAGTTTTAAGTAAACATCTCTAAAGAAACACACACACACACACACACACACTGAAAACTAAAGAAGAAAATAGGGAGGTAGGACCGGGCGCGATGGCTCACTTCTGTAATCCCAGCACTTTGGGAGGTTGAGTTGGGTGGATTACCTGAGGTCAGGAGTTTGAGACCAGCCTGGCCAACATGGTGAAACCCCATCTCTACTCAAAATACAAAAAAACAAAAACAAAAACAAAAAAAATTAGCCAGTTGTGGTGGTGGGCACCTGTAGTCCCAGCTACTCGGGAGGCTAAGGCAGGAGAATCACTTGAACCTGGGAGGCAGAGGTTGCAGTGAGCCATGGTTGTGCCATTGCACTCCAGCCTGGGCAACAAGAGCGAAACGCCATCTCAAAAAAAAAAAAAAAAAAAAAAATAGGGAGGTAGATGATGGCCCAGCAGAATGAGAAACAAAGAGATGTTGAAATCCCATTTCTAACTTCTCTTTACAAACTTTTCATGTTGCAGTGACCCAAAAGTCTTGTGCAAATGTGTTCTGCCATTGAGATGCGATGTGTAATCTGGACCCTCATTCTTAGGTCTTTGCAGAAAGCAGCGAATAGTTCTCATTCTTTTCCTGGGTGTGGGGTTTGAAGGTTGTATTTAAGTTGGAATTTACGCAGGGTTTTTTCCTTTTCAGCATAGAAACCCCTTCATACACAAATACACACAACAAGATACATCAACACACAGTCAAACACAAGACACCTGTTATTTACCTAATAAACACAGTCACATTATGTTTACTTATGAAATGCATACGCAAGCAAAATAAGCCTTCTTAGCCGCGGTGCTGGTGAAGGTCATAGATGCTGTCACTGGTTTAGAACAAGTCACTTAACCTATTTAATTAAATCTGATTCCATGCAATTCAAGAATGATTTACTGAACCCAACAATCAACAATCTACTCAATGGGAGGAGCATGCGCTCCACAGCAGAAGCATGGCTCTTTCGGGAGCTGTGAGTAACCACACTGCCTAGACTGGCTTACATCCTAGGAAACAGCTGAAATTTATAGCAAAATACCTGCTAGCGCCTCAAATGAGAATGGCTCAAGAAAAACAAACCACAATCGATATTTTGTTGTTGATGCTCATGAACTTTTGAATTAAATCTAAGAAATGACCTTGTCTTGGAGTAAAAAAAAAGCAAATGGCACTTTCTTTCAACCTAAATAAGTTGTAATGATCACAGAATGCATACTGACGGCTAAGTGCGATGCGTAACTCTAGAATGAGAAACCAAAATTCCTATAAAGGTCATTACTGGGGCAAAAGCTGTAATTTGAATATGGACTGTGGATTAGATAATAGGATCTGCTGTGTAAGTTTGAAATCATATCAAAATAAAAACATGGTCAGGCAAGGTGGCTCAAGCCTGTAATCCAAGCACTCTGGGAGGCCGAGATGAAGGGACTGCTTGAGCCCAGGAGTTCAAGACTAGCCTGGGCAACATAGGGATACCCCTGTCTCTATAAAAAGTTAAAAAAAAAATAGCCAGGACTTGTGGTGCACACGTGTAGTCCCAGCTACTAGGAGGGCAAAGGTGAGAGGATTGCTTGAGCCTGGGAGGTCAAGGCTCAGTGAGCTGTGATTGTACCACTGCCCTCCAGCCTGGGCAACAGAATGACAGACACCCTGTCTCAAAAATACATACATAAAAACGTACTAAAGAATCCAGGGACCGAGTTAGCGTATTTATCCTTCATGGGACAGAAATGGTTTATGCAGAATTGGTTGAATGAATGAAGTTTTATCATAACAGTGCTTGTTTTAAAAGAATATATACCTTTAACTACATAACTACATGTAAATGCAACTGAAGTTGGTAGTTTTTCTTTTACTAGAGGCATTTGAGACTGTAGTGAACCAATACAATTTTGCAATGAGAAATGAATTGTCATAATAACCAACACTTCTTTGGCCCCTATAGAAGACAATGCATTCTCCATTGTCCTCTGATCCTTCTAAAGGTTTGCGGGTGCCTGACAAGTCTGTGGCCTTGGCATGTAGTTTCATTATTCACCACTCTCAGTGGTCCAAGGTAAACTCCACTTTGTTCTAGACCCATTTGAAAGATGAGCTCCAGGAATAAAATTTACTCAAGCCCCCTTTTTCTTTTGGGAGGTGAACCTGGAAGTGGGAAGAAGAGATATATGAGCTCAACTGGAAGGATGAATTTCTGACAGTATAATTTATTATGTATGATTAGCAGATAATTAGGACTTGTGCAAATGGGAGTTGGCAGCTAAACCTAGTATAGATCCACATCATGGTAAAAGTTACATTTTAACCATCAGTCAAACTTCTAAAAGGACTTCTAGCAATTCAAGCTAGCTGTTTTGTGATTTAAAATGTTTACCTGCCCCACAAAGACACTGAATGATCTAGTTAATTTATGGGTTTGTTAATTTTGCTTATTGGTTCACTAATTCATTGCCTGCTTCTTGCCCATCTAATATTTGTTGATAAATGAATAAATGTTAGATGTATCTGCCAAAGATGGAATGTTTTCCACCATGTTAATTTTACTTTAATTAGAAGTTTTACTGTGGGACTTAGAATTTAAAAAAAAATCAATAGATTTTTGAGATCATGTAAGAAGAAATGTTTGTTTTAGATTTCAGGCACTATGGTTTTGTCATTTTTGATGAAAGTGTTTCACATATTTTATTTACATAAATATTTGGAGTGAGAAGGTTTTTAACAATTTTTTTTAATAGAAACGACGGGGTCTCACTTTGTTAGCCAGGGTAGTCATGAATTCCTGGCGTCAAGCAATCCTCCCACCTCAGTCTCCCAAAATGCTGGGATTAAAGATGTGAGCCACCGTGCCTGTCAGTGAGGAGGTTTATAGCCTTTCTGAGATCTTACCTACACTGGAAAACATCAGCACAGTTGTCCTTTTGATGGCTGTATGTTCCTCTTGCTTAAAATATGTTTACAACAATGGTAGAGTAGCTGTGATTGGAACTCAAGTACCCAGTGTCCTGTGTGACCTGGAGCCTACCAAGTCACCTATGAGTGGGTCTATAAAACTGTCTATGATTTACTCCTTGACTATTATTAACAGTGGAAGAGTTGTAGACTCTTCAAGTTAATCATGTTAAGGCTTGGGAAACAGGAGAAAGTGAAATCTGTTCTTGTGACTTATTTATAATATTCAACCTGCATCTGTCTAGCATCCTTCCTCTAAGAACAGCGTATTTTCACTTAACTCGAATGGTAAATTCCTGAACTCTGCTGTGAGGCAGTGTGAAGAGATAATCAGGCCTGGCATGGTGGCTCATGCCTGTAATCCTAGCACTTTGGGAGGCTGAGGCAGGTGGATTGTCTGAGCTCAGGAGTTCGAGACCAGCCTGGGCCACATGGTGAAACCCCATCTCTACTACAATACAAAAGAAATTAGCCGGGCGTGGCAGCATGTGCCTGTAGTCAGGAGGTTGAGGCAGGAGAACTGCTTGAACCCGGGAGGCGGAGGTTGCAGTGAGCCGAGATCACGCCACTGAACTCCAGCCTGGGCGACAGAGAGAGACTCTGTCTCTTAAAAAAAAAAAAAAGAAAGAGAGAGATATCATCAACCAATAGTGCAGTAATGGTTTTACAGACAGTGATATGAGAAGACACTATTACTCAGCACTAGAACTGTCAAGTCAAACAGTGTCACCAAACAGTGGTGAGAGTAAGGAAACACTTACTGTTGACTTTACTAAATTTCTTCTGGGGAAGACAATTCTAATTAAAATCTTGGGCCCCCAAATCTGTCCTTTTTGCCCAAGAGAAAGTCAACAAACCACCTTTTAGCTTTCTTACTAAGAGGTGTCTTGGGAAGACTTTGGCATAAATTTCTTTTCTTTCTTTTTAAAAAGAGACAGGGTCTTGCTATGTTGCCCAGGCTGATCTCAAACTCCTAGCCTCAAGTGATCCTCCCACGTCAGCCTCTCAAAGTGTTGGGATTACAGGCATGAGCCACCACAACTGGCCTGGCATAATTATTACTGCAGAAATCTGAGAACACGCTGCTATCGAGGGAGGGTGTGTTTAGTCTTACAAAGACTTCCAGGGCTGGCAGGGGTTTATTTTTAATCTTAGAAACTTTAAACAAAGGTTGACTTTTGACCATGTATGTTTCTCATCTGTCCATAGCCAGAATTAGCAGGTAACCACACATTGTCATGGAGAACCAGTTTTGTGAGGTCCTTTCAAAGTGCATGTTCAAGCAAACAAAACACTTAAAAGCTGAGTTAAAGGCTCTATGCCATGTGACCAGTACCACACCCACCCTTTCAGTATGCCCGCACTCTTCCATGCCAGGTTCCCACCTGCACAACCATGTAACTGCCCTGACAGTTCTTCAAACAGCTCCATTCCCCTCAGCAGTCTTTATTTCTCAACGAAAGCAACTGAATTCACCAAAAGACTTAAGTGGTAGGGTTGTAAGATTATTAAATAGGCCAGGAGCAGTGGCTCATGCCTGTAATCCCAGCGTTTTGGGAGGCTGAGGCAGGCAGATCACCTGAGGTCAGGAGTTCGAGAACAGCCTGGCCAACATGGCGAAATCCTGTCTTTACTGAAAATACAAAAATTATCCGGGCGTGGTGGCATGAGCCTGAAGTGCCAGCTAACTGGGAGGCTGAGGCATGAGAATCACTTGAACCCGGGCGTGTTGGCATGAGCCTGAAGTGCCAGCTAACTGGGAGGCTGAGGCACGAGAATCACTTGAACCCGGGCGTGGTGGCATGAGCCTGAAGTGCCAGCTAACTGGGAGGCTGAGGCACGAGAATCACTTGAACCCGGGCGGCAGAGGTTGCAGTGAGCCAAGATCGCACCACTGCACTCCAGCCTGGGCGACAGAGCGAGACTCCATCTCAATATTAAAAAAAAAAAAATTATCAAATAAAAATACAAGATGTCTCTCAGGCAATATTTGGAATATACTTATTATTCCTCTCCGGCCCCACAAGTTATTTGTTGTTTATCTGAAATTCAAATTTAACTGGGCATTCTGTATTTACCTGGCAACCCTAATAAGAGGGCCCTCTGGTACCACTGCCATCCCTGCAAAAGCCACTACTTGGGTCTAGAATGGGAAGAGGGATCATTGTTCCTCAGAAGGGTAGAGTGGGCACAGAAAAAGCAAGAGGTTGTAGTGAAAAAGACATTATATAGGTAATTAGTCCAGACTGGAGTTTCTGTCCTCAAACTTAAAAACTGCATGAGCATGGGTGCCTAGCTTGGGCCATCTATAAGCAAGGCAAGCAACGTCCTTCACAAGCAACTCTGCTGGCCTCCCACACAGCCTCCTTATGAGCTTCCATCCCTTCTTTCTTCACAGGCAAACCGCTGCACACCTTCAACATGCAGCTGGTGCCACCATGGCGGCAAGGTCTTCAGACTCCTTTCAGCTCCTAGTACTTCAGACGGGCTCTGCCCTATTGGCACATCTGTCTCCACCATTAGACTTAGAAGAGTTTCAGAAAGACGAGAGGGGTGAGCAGAGGCAAGAACTGGCTAGGCAGATGGGTTGTGGGAAGGAGAGGGCCTGGAACTGCAGGAGATTCCAAGGCAAGAGTGAGTATGATGTAAAGTTGGTGGGGTCAGCAGCGGCCAACTCTGGCCTGACACTGCACCAGGAAGGAAAAGCAGGCTGCGGCATTAAGAAAACCAAAAGGTAACACCCAATGTTGGTGCTGCTGGGAAGAAATGGACATTCAACTGTAAACCATTCTAAGGGAGAAAACAATTTTGTTCTACTATCAAAAAGCTTCAGTTTCTCAGGCTGGGTGTGGTGGCTCATGCCTGTAATCCCGCCACTTCAGGAGGCTGAGGCCGAATCACTTGAGCTCAGGTGTTCAAGACCAGCCTGGACAACATGGTGAAACCCTGTTCCTACAAAAAATACAAAAATTAGCCAAGCATGATGGTGTGTGCCTGTAATCCCAGCTACTCAAGAGGCTAAGGTGGGAGGATCCCCTGAGCCCAGGAGGTTGACGCTGCAGTGAGCTGTGATTATGCCACTGCACTCCAGCTTGGATGACAGAACTAGACCCTGTCTCAAAAAAAAAACAAAAAAAACAACAACAACAAAAAAAAAACAACACTTAGATTTCTGCATATACCCTTGGGCTCTACCATCCAACTTCAAGGAATTTATCTTTAGGAAATAACTATTTTTTTGTGTACAAAGATTTGGTTATAGCAGTGCTTTAAAAAAAAAAAATCTCAGTAAGAAAACAGAATTTAAATGACCACAAATAGGAGCCTGATTAAATAACTCTGGTACTGTTATAGAACTGCATATGTGGCCACTAAATATGATCCTAAAGAATATTTATCACTGTAGAAAAGCAGTCATGATGTGTTAGATAAAGAAGCAGATTATGAAACAGTGTGGACAACAGGATTCCCCACCTGTATTGTTCCATTCTCAAATTGCTGCAAAGAAATACTTGAGACTGAGTAATTTATAAAGCAAATAGGTTTAATTGGCTCACGGTTCTGCAAGCTGTACAGGAAGCATAGCGGCTTCTGCTTCTGAGGAGGCCTCAGAAAGCTTCCAATCATGGTGGAAGGCAAAGGGGGAGTGAGGCATCTCACATGGCAAGAGCAGGAGCAAGGGTGGGAGGGGTGCTTCACACTTTTTAAATAACCAGATCTCATAAGACTCACTATCACGAGAACAGCACCAAGAGGATAGTGCTAAGCCATTCATGAGAAATCTACCCCCAAGATCCAACCACCTCCCACCAGGCCCCACCTCCAACATTGGGGATTACAGTTGAACATGAGACTTGATGGGGACACAGATCCAAACCATATCACCATCTCATTTGTTTTGTTTTTGTTTTTTAAAGAAAAACTCCACTGATATAGAAATAAGTTTGCAAGGATGTATGCAAAATGGTATAGTGGTTATCTTTAGGTGAGGGAGATTATAGGAGATTTTAATTTTATACTATTTTCTATATGTTCTACATTTAAAAATAATCATAACTTTAGAAAACATAATATGTAAAAATACACAAAATATAATACATATAACTTTAAATGCTGCTTAACCAGTTTTCCCTCTCAAAAGATTTAAAGAAATGAAAAAAAAGCCTCATCACTGAAAAACCAATACAAGGGCCAACTTACACAGCTCTATGAAAATACTATATGATTAAGAGTAGGGAAGGGAAGCTCATTGGGAAAATCTATGGGAAAAAATAGGAATGATTCCTTTTTTTTCTTTTTCAAGTTTATGCATGAACCTGACCTCAGATATCCGCCATTTAGTTTCTGTCAGCTTCTAACTGAGCACATTTATTTAGTGCCTGGGCTGTGTTAGGCACTTTGCATGAATTATTAGTGTGTTTGGTCCTCATGGCAACCTTGAGGCTTGGAGAGGTCACCAGCCAGTCACAGTGGGGCTGGAGTTGGGATTTGGACCAGGCCAGACGAGGCACTGCCCTCAAAACTGCCAGAGTAAGAGGGATCCTGGGGGTAAAAGGGACCCAAAGATACTGTCTTTGCTGACTCAAAATTTTAAAGCAGTGCATAGGCCGGCACATTAGCAAAAGAATATTTTTCTTTTTCTTTTCTTTCTTTTTTTTTTTTTTTTTTTGAGACAGGGTCTCACTCTGTCACCCAGGCTGGAGGGTATTGGCAAGATCTCAGCTCACTGCAGCCTGGACCTCCTGGGCTCAAGCGACCCTCCCACCTCAGCCCTCTGAGTAGCTGGGAGTATAGACACGAGCCACCATGCCCGGCTAATTTATTTATTTATTTATTTATTTATTTATTTATTTATTTATTTATTGAGATGGAGTTTCGCTCTTGTTGCCCAGGCTGGAGTGCAATGGTGTGATCTCAGCTCACCACAACCTCCGCCTCCCGGGTTCAAGTGATTCTCCTGCCTCAGCCTCCCAAGTAGCTGGGATTACAGGCATGCGCCACCACACCTGGCTAATTTTTTAGTTTTAGTAGAGACGGGGTTTCTCCATGTTGGTCAGGCTGGTCTCGAACTCCCAATCTCAGGTGATCTGCCCGCCTCGGCCTCCCAAAGTGTTGGGATTACAGGTGTGAGCCACTGTGCCTGGCACAATTTTTGTATTTTTAGTAGAGACGGGGTTTCGCCATGGTAGTCAGGCTGGTCTTGAACTCCTGACCTCATGATCTGCCCTCCTTGGCCTCCCAAAATGCTGGGATTACAGGCATGAGCCACCACACCTGACCAGGAATATTTTTCATCCATCTGTATATCACCTGTGGGCAAAAACTGAGAACATCCCATAGATGCTACACAGTCTAAAAATCATTACATAAAATCTTTACCAAACTGGAAATGAGGAAAACAACAGTTTTGCAATCTAGAGCAAAGTTGATGAAATTCTGTAGAGCATTTCAGTATCCTTCATAAGCCTTAAAAGGATACCCCAAAGCTTAAAATAAAGATACATTTGATCAGGAAGACTTTCTTATTTTCCTTTTCAGGATGTCCAGAGTGCAACCACATTCAAATACCCTGCGTATGATCA
This sequence comes from Pongo pygmaeus, assembly GCF_028885625.2. Classification (NCBI taxonomy): domain Eukaryota; kingdom Metazoa; phylum Chordata; class Mammalia; order Primates; family Hominidae; genus Pongo; species Pongo pygmaeus. Next base: position 159,584,323 of record NC_085930.1, read on the forward strand.
TGTCCTGAAAAACTCGCCAGCAATACACAGTGGCTCCAAATGCTGGCACTGGTACACAGTTTAGCAAATGTGTATCTGCTACGTGCCCCTTTCAAGGAGTGAGGACCTTATGGGTTTGAATAAGAACGGGCCATGTCTCACAAATTTTGTCAGAAGCAAAATCTGATGCTTAAGACATTTTACAGTGAAGCCTCACTATATTCATGTATACAGTACTTTTTAATGGGGCTTCAAAAAACAGCTCTACCACAGAAGGGGAGAGTCTAACCCAATCTTGGGCTGGTATTTTATAGGCCAGACCTGCTGTAACTTTTGGTAAGCCTCTGTTCTGGTTATACTAAGGCTCAACTTTCACTGATAACTATTTACTCCAGTTCCAGGTCGTGGTGACCTGTGAAAAATCTTTGGCCAATTATGTGTGGAATCACCATTAAGCTTTAGTACTGCCATATAGTATTCTAATGCTTCTGCTTTATACAAAAAGTAAACTACAACGAAAGGTGTATTATCAATTTTGTTCTTTAAAATCTTGAGCCCCGGAGTTAATGTATGTAGACTCTGGTCCTTGCCAGTTCACTCTGTGCTGTTATGGGCCAACCTTGCCCATGTCAGGCAATAGTGAGGACTTCAGGGACAACTTCCAAAGTAAATAGTTTTGTCTTAGGAGAATTCTGGGGGTTAGGAAGAAATTTTTGAAAGTATTTTTGGCTAATCGGCTTGTGCTTCCTGCTTCCAGGTGATCCCCCATCACAACCTTCCAACCACCCCAATACCCCCCATATTCCATTCCATATGGTGAAGCAAAACCCCTCAACAGCACTTCTAATCTGATTTCCGAGCACCCACTAACTAGGAGTTATCTCCGTTCTTTCTAATGGATGAACAAACAGGGTCAGGGAAGTATGTGACTGGACCAAAGTCACACAAAGCCAGGACGAGAACCCAGGTCTTCTGTTTCCTGGCTCACGTTCTTTTCACTGGGACCGCTTAGTATATTTTAAAATTTTAGGGTAAGAAAGAACCTTGGGATAATCATTTAGTCCAATCCCTTCTCTTAAAGACCCTCAGGTGCAAAAAAGAAACTGACCTGTATAGAGTCAAACATCTAGTCAAAAGGTCATCATCTGAGGGTTCCTGATGGCCAGAAAATAATATTCTCTTGGCAAAATAAAGATGAAAAGAAAACAAGCTACAAAATCACCAACAGTTAGGGCCTAACAGAGTTCCAAAGTTCATGTATGGCAAGAGTTAAACGAGAACTTCCAGGCTCAAGGAATGCTTCTACAAGAGAATCAGATCAGAGGCTGCATGCTGGCAGCTGGAATTTGGCCTGGAGACATGGTTCGCTTTGTCTGCAAGTGGTGGCTATACATGTGAAGTCAGCCAATGCTAGAAAAAAAAATCGAGATATTTAACATAAAAAAAAAAAAATCCAGGCTGGGCACGGTGGCTCACGCTTGTAATCCCAGCACTTTGGGGGGCTGAGATAGGAGGATTGCTTGAGCTCAGGAGTTCAAGACCACCCTGGGCAACATAGTGAGAGGCCATCTCTTAAAGGAAAAAAAAAATCCAGATTTCTGACTTTTCTTGAAAAAATCTAAAGGTCTGATATGCCTGCACCCACATCCCCAACCCCACTAATCAGCCAGAGCTGAGTAAAGGCTGCCTCTTGGGAGGTGGCACCTGTTCTCTGGCTCTCCACCATCTCCACTGCTCCTCCAGGTCTCCCTGACCCCGAGGCCATGAGTGTGTCAAATACTTCTCTCCTCTGCATTACATGACCCATCTCCCATTTAGAAAGTTTGTCTCCACTGAACTAGATGAGGCCAAGGGCTTTTAAACTTTCAACTGTTTTGTCTAACCTTACTTGGTTTTATGTTATTTTTTATTTTTTTAAGGAACACAGACATTGTCACAATTCAACCACAGAGAAGACTTGTCTGGCTGAGGCTTTCAAATTCAATAATTATTTGGAGATATGCTACTAGAAACTTTCAGAGAGGACAAAGAAAAGGTATTATCACAGTGTAAGAAGGCTGAAGTGGATTAGCATTGCTCACAGTTGTAGAGAGAAATACTTGGCTGATATCAAAATACACCATTGGATGGTAAAGTAGACTATGTTGTTGATATGAATGTGTCAACCTTCACTTCTCCCCCTAAACCCACACACTGAAAGGGTGAGTTTAAGTCTGGGCACAGGATGTCAAAAGTTCTCAGGCATGGAACAAGCCACAGAACGGGTTAAAAAATACCCCAAGTGGAAGAAAGCCATACACTATTAGACATTCCTTTTTTTTTTTTTTTTTTTGAGACGGAGTCTTGCTCTGTCACCCAGGCTGGAGTGCAGTGGCATAATCTCAGCTCACTGCAACATCCACCTCCTGGGTTCAAGCGATTCTCCTGCCTCAGCCTCCTGAGTAGCTGGGATTACAGGTGCCTGCCACCACACCCAGCTAATTTTTTTTTTTTTTTTAATGAGACCGAGTTTCACTCTTGTTGCCCAGGCTGGAGTGCAATGACGCGATCTTGGCTCACTGCAACCTCTGCCTCCTGGGTTCAAGCGATTCTCCTGCCTCAGTCTCCTGAGTAGCTGATATTACAGGCATGTGCCACCATGCCCAGCGAACTTTTTTGTATTTTTAGTAGAAACAGGGTTTCTCCATGTTGGTCAGGCTGGTCTCAAACTCCTGACCTCAGGTGATCCGCCCACCTCAGCCTCCCAAAGTGCTGGGATTACAGGCGTGAGCCACTGCACCTGGCCCTAATTTTTGTATTTTTGGTAGAGACAGGGTTTCACTATGTTGTCCAGGCTGGTCTCGAACTCCTGACCTCAGGTGATCTGCTCACCTCTGCCTCCCAAAGTGCTGGGATTACAGGCATGAGCCACCACACCCAAAGATCTGAGCTAATAATGCACCTGGTTCCCCATATCAAAGGTGCTGGCAACACTCTAGCCTTTAATTAATTACCCTACACCTAAGTAGCATAGTTATTTGGCAATACATCCATTTTTTGGCCAACTGAAGCAGTCCAGAGCTGTGATGATATCCCACAAAATACTAGGTTTGTAGGTTTTCCCCCACCCCCCCATCTTCCTACCCTACATGCCCTACAAAATTCCTGCCAATGAATTTCATAGTGACTATGTATGTTGTCATTTTGGGATGGTCCCATAAGAGGCCCATCTGGTGAACTCATCCAACCAGATGGTTTTGTTATTTGAGTTACGATTCAGAATCTTGAGTATACACTCAGATTCGAAATCCCTGTGTAGTAAGGTGTAGGACAAAACATCTGTGCCTTTGAGATGCAGGTGCTTGGACTGGTCCTCTTACTAGCTGTGTGATTTGACAAGTCACTTCACATTTAACCACTCTGTAGGCATGAGTTTCCTCATCTGAAAAAAAAAAAGGCAAACTAGTAAAAGCTGACCCCTGCAAAGTAGCTGGCAGATAGAGGGCATCCAATAACATTCCAGATAGCCTCCCTTCTTTTCATGGAATGCTAGAAGCTACAGGTCCTCAGAAGTCAAGCAGACTCATCTCTCATTTATATAGATGAGGAAATCAAGGCCCTGGGAGGTGGTCTTTCAGGCAAACAGTGGCAGTGCCAGGCAGCTCTTGAGATGTGGGCTCTGGTACTTTATTCAACGTTGGTTTTTTTCACATGAGCCAGCCCATGAGAGATTCTGAGAGCAGGTGGGGACAGTAAAAAGGCAGTCCCATAATTTCTAGGAGCCTCAAACTGTAGGCCAAAGGACTAGGTAAACAGACCTACCTTGTTTTAAGTTTGATACAGGCCTTACGACTCCCTGTTGTTTCTCATCCTCTACAACTAACACATCTTGGTTGGTCGCTGGGCCTATGTATACATTCAAGTTTGGTTTATCCAGACTAACTGGCTGAGCTGCCCTGCCAATAGTTTGGATTATTGATCAACCAAAGGTGAGGCACGCACACCCCAGCTTTATACAACTCACACACATGCACACACAAAAGCATCCCCAAGATCACATTCTAAGCTTGGTTCTTGGTCTGTAGGTGAATAACTGGCCCTTTTAAATTTCAGCTTGCAAAGTAATAGCTTTACCCCACTGCATTCTTATAGAATAGAGACTCAGAAAACCACTGACATGTACAGAAAGGCTGAGGACCCCTGATTCCCAGAACTACTCTTCAAGGTTGATTTCACTAGCCTGTTTCATGTTAGGAAAGAACATATGCTTTCAAAGGAACCAGAGTTCTAGATCCTGAAAGTGAAACTTCATGCTCCATATAGTATGTTTCCTTCCCTTTCTCTTGGGAACAACACAATTCTATTATGAGGTTACATTTTAAAAACAAATTATGGATTACTGACTAATATCAAATGCTCATTTGTGAACTAAAACTCACCTAAAAGCCATTTCTTTTGTTAGCCACTGCGGGTTTAAGGGAAAGTAAAGGGGTGAGAAAATGGCTCCCCAGAAATCCTGTGGGGCATCCCCCACCCCTGCAATATATCTCAAGCATCAAATAGCCACTCTATGTTAACTACCACCAAACCTTTTCCAACCACTAGGTTGTCACCTTTTTCACAACCCTAAGACAACTATGCAAATACTTTACCTAAATTTTGAGAAACTGGGCTGAGTGAATTAGTAAGCATTATATGAGGAGGGGTTAAAAGCAATTTATTAGGGTTGCCTGAAACACCCTAGTCCAAACACCGATTCAAACTCTTATTTAAATATGCTATTTTAAACCTGATTTGCAGCAGGGCAGCAGACCAAATTAAAGCACTCATTTTACTGACCTGAGTCCCAAGCCTGAATTCTCTGGTGGATTATTTTTAATTTAAAAATGAGCTCTTGTCCTATAAAATAAGCAGCACCAAGGAGAAATGCAAGACAGCCTAAATGGCCCAAGAGGCAGCGCAAGTTACTTTTACAAAAAAACTGGAAAGTATTAATGACATTATCTCCACTTCTAATTTCAGAAAATGACTTTACAGTATAGTTCTAGGTTATAATGTAGACAAGTATGTCTGTGAAACTGCTCCTGAAGGTTTCCACGTAATAGCTGCAGGTAAACAAATGTTATAATATGACCACACAATGCAATACTATGCAGCCATTTAAAATACAATGAAGTCGACTAGGTTTCAGGCATAGAGAAATATGTGTGATAATATGAATTTAAGAACAGCAAGTTGCAGATGCCATTTTTGGAGAAAAACTTACATCTATGTGTGGGTATTAAAAAACCTCCCTGACATACACTGACATCTATGATTCTATATTTAGCTGCGAGGGTGTATGTATATATAGTTTAAAAAGATACACACTAAACCTAACAATGGTGGGAAAGGAGGGGAGAGATCTTGGTCTTTCATTTTACTTCTTGTCTTGGTGGCTTGCATTTTTCGCAAGGGCATTGAAAACTTTTTACATTAAATAAAAAATGAAGTGATGAGCTTTAAACAACTGTAACAACAGCTCTTGAGTGCCCTTGTTAATTTCTTGATTGACTGTTTTCACCCCACTTAGTACAAAAACGCAGCCACAACTCCTCAGTCCTTCCCAGTCTTTGGAAGGCTAGGAGAGAAAAAGGCGTGGCTTGCAGGGTTTTCTTCTAGCTAGAGGAAAACAGGCTGTAGGCGCCCTTTTTTTAGCTACACTCCCGAGAGCTCCCACGTGTCAGGGGTGCGCAGACGGTAGGCGCGGGGTGCAGACTCCAGTTATCAATTCAGCCAAGCCTAGCGCTGGTAAAGGGTGCGTTTAGCTCGCCCATCCCTCCTCAATCCCCACATAGTCAGTTTCTCGGTCCAAGTTTTACTGGTGCGGCCCAGCCCTACCGAGAGTACCCGAATACACGTTTGCAGAGGACGCGGGCATTGGGCCGGGTGAGCTACGATGTTTTAACGACCAGCAAATGCCAATTAATCTGTTAATTGTCTATTAACCATTACTCGGTAAATGTCAACCCAGAACTACTCCCAAAGTGGGCTTGAGGGAGGGTGGACGAAGTGTAAACATTTTTTCTTTTTTTTTTTTTAAATGAGAGATGCCGCCCGCCTCTCCAGGCCTGCCAGTAGGCTGGAGGATACCGGAGTCCCTGAGGTCACCGGCGGAGGTACGTGGGCTGTCCCTGGGCTTACCTTACAGGGAAACAGGACTGCCGAGGCCACCTTCTCCATAGCCAGGTTCCTGATGCTGGGCGTCAGGGCGCCCCTGCACGTCGGGCAGCAGCTCAACTTCTGGCGGCATTGGTTACACACCAGGTGCCCGGCCTGGCACTGCAGAATAGGAGGCAGGACATAGTCAAAGCAGACTGGACACTCGAAGAGCGAGGTCAGCTCGTGGTGCTGCGGGGACACCGGGCCGGCCCCGCCGCCGCCGCCGGGGCCCGAGATCACCGCCGCCGCGGCGGGCACCGCGGACGAGCCGGGGCCCGCAGCCGAGATGGTGGCGGCGGCCGGGGGCGCAGCCGGGGACGGAGTGTGCTGGGGCTGCGGCGGCGGCTGCTTGCTGCAGGGTTTATTAGCGCTGGGGCCGGTGGAGGACGGGCGGCTCATCGCGCTCCGAACCAACCATGGAACTGCGGGCGCCTGCCTGCCGCGGGGCCGCCCGGGTCAAGGCGGTGCGCGCCCCGCGGGCAGCGAGCTCCGAGGCAACGCCACGGCGCCCAGCCCAGGTCCGGGCGGCGGAGACGCTCGGCGCCCGGTAGGCGGAGGGCTGGACCGCGCTGATGCACTCCTCAGCCCCCGGCGTTCGAGCACGCCTCCGCGTCGGACCCCGCGCGGTGCCCTCCTCCCGGCGGCGTCCAGGGCCCCGAACCCCAGCGGTGCGCGAAGAACCCTGGCCCACCCGCTTCTGGAACGGCCGCTGACGCAAGCCCCGGGGGCGCGCGCGGACGTGACGCCTGGACACGTGTGCGGCCGCCCAGGCGCGCGGGGACTGGCAGAGCCACCCTGCGCCGGGGCGCTGGCTCCGCCCGGCTCCAGCTGGCAGCGCAGGGGGCCGCCTAGCGCCGGCGCTTCCTGCTCGGGCTGCGGGCCGGGCCTGCGCCAGTGAGCATGCCTGGCTCGCCGCAGCCCCGCGGGGTTGTCTTTTCTGGGTTGAGGAGGGGGGCCACTCTGGGGGAAGGCGTCGCCGAAGTCCTCTGGCCACACCCCGGGGTGCCTGGCCGACGCGTCCCTCAGCTCAAACGAGAAGGGCAACTTCAGGCGGGGCGGGAGCGTGGACGGTGGGTGGGACCGGACGCGGGCGGGCAGGGGCGGGGCGCGGGCGCCCCTGCACTGGTCGGAAAAAACCGAGAGGTTTCTCTCCTCAGGGCTGAGTCACCAGCGCGCAGGAGAGGAGGGCGACGCGGCCACCCGGGTTCTGTGTTCGGAGTCAGGACGAGAAGCATTGGGTGGGAGCAGGGCGAGGGGCTCGAGTTGGGTCTGCAGCGGGCACAGGACCTAGTTTTTGTACAGTTAACGGTGGGGTTGAGTAAAGAGGGGGGCGGTGGGGAGGATGTAAGCTCCCTTTATTCCTTTCCCAGCGGACCAGGAGGAAGCTTCGTTGAACTGAGCGCCCCTGGCTTGTATAGCAGGCCGAGGAGGGAGCTCATGGGCAGCGTTGGCTAAGAGTTCGAGATCATCTAGGAATGCCAGAAACGTGGGTTGGGTCGTGAGGTCTCTGAAGACAGTGGGTGAGCCTCCAGTGTAAGGCGCTGCGTCCGCTTGGTAGAGAGCCGGCCGAAGTCCGAGTCTTTGTTGCGAGGCGTAGGGCCACCCTGCGGGCCCAGCAGAAGCGCTAGAGGGCACGGTTGCCCGGAGTGAACCGCATGTCCAAATGTAACTGTGTGCTCCGAGTTAAATTGTTTTTCTGCAAACTTTGCTTGAGCCAACGATTCCGGAATTGGGGAAAGGGTTACCTTAGGTAGAAATCGGATATTTATAGGCGACACAGAGGTAAGGACCAACTGTTAGGACTGACTGAAAAATGATTCCCTCCAACTGTAAAAGTGGAATAAAAACAATACCTATCTTATAGGTGGGGCAGTGAGGAGTAAATGAGTTTAATATATTTCAAGCTTTTAAAACAACCTCGCCGATCATAAGCACTGTTTAAACATTAGCTGTTATCTTTTAAAAATATTAGTGGATGTTTAAAATGAATGAATACAATTTGTCCAAGAAATATGGCGTTAGAGCCCAGAAGAAATAAAGTTTAATCTTACAAAGGGCTTCTGTAGAAAGAATACATGCATGGAATTGATGGAATTTGGTATAAATCTTGAAAAAACTTAATAGGTGTATTCAATCGTTCAGTAAATGTTTCCTGAGCATTTATCATGTGTCAGCTACTGTTGGAGCTCTGAGAATGGTTCTCATGGAGTTTACATTCTAGTAAGAGAGCAAGGCCCAATAGCCAAGCACTCGTAGGAGAAGGATTTCAGATACCACGGGGTGGGAAGGCATTATAGCAGGAGCTAAAAGCACAGAGTGAAAGAATGTATTCTGGGATTGCATTGGGACTTGGAGGGGATATAACGGGAGTGTAGGGGTGTGGCGTTAGCACAAGGGGAGCCTTAACTGGCTTAATAAGACATTTACCTCAATGATAGGGGTAAACCACTGTAGGGTTTTGTTTGTTTTTTTAAGAATGCACAAGTAACAACACTAGGTTTTGTGGGTTTTTGGAAGGTCTTTAGTAACATGGCTGAACCTGAGTTTTTGGATAGGTAGGGAGCATAAAATAATAACTAATGTTAATTGAGTGCCCACTGCATGTTGGGCATGGATAGTTTTAAGCATTTAACATAATTCTGTATGATGAATACTACTGTTATCTCCATTTTACAGTTGAGGAAACCGAGACATAGGTTACTTTGCTCAAGATCACACAGCTGAGAATGTGGGAACACGCTCAGAGCCCTTCTTAACTACTAGTCTGTATGCCTCTAAATTATGCCTGATTCCTACTTATAGTCTTGTTAAAGAGTTAAGATTAGCACACTCAACAGAGTCAGAAAACAGTTGTTCAGCCTATAATAAGGCACTGAACTTTGTGGGCAAACTTTACATAAACTCTTTCCTTAGTTAGGTCTAGAGAGAAAAATTGAATCATGTTCTATTTATTTCATTTTCACCTTTTTATGACACAAAACATAAGTGATGACACAAAAATCACCTACTGTTTTACTGTTATTGGAGAAAATGTAATATTTTTTATTCTTAATTTAAAATCAAAGCATTTGGAATTTATTACTGGAACGCATTTTCTTTCCTTCCGCTTCCAGCCTCTTCGTGTGATGACCTCCATTCCCACGGCTTCTTACTAGCTCTCATTAGGAGACTGGAGTCCTCACCCTTGCCCCGTTGACATGAGCTTTAAGTGTTCCAGCTAGATAGGCCCTGGTCATTCAGAAAACAATTTGGTTTGGGAGGTGTTGAAACAAAGAACAGGAAAAGCAATTCTCTGCAGAGAGAATTTGGTTTATTTTTCTAAAAATACAGCGAACCCATCCACTCTTACCCTGGCAGATGCCTCCCCTGGTATAGAGAAATTTCTTCTTTCTTCCTCCTTCACATCATTGCACACCTGATTAAGTCAACCAGGGTAATTAAAATACAAAAGCAAAACAAAAAAACTCTGGGCAGTTGCTGAAGGTAGGCAGGGGGAGAGTGGGTAGGTCTGCTATGTGAGCCACATCAATGACCAAGCTGGTGTTCCCAGTTGCCTTTCTTCTTCCTCCTTCGTTGGTGACTTTTGAAACAAAGAAAGGTGACCTTTGCACACCGGGCACTATGAGCTAGAGCCTCCTCTTCCAGAGGGCAGTCAGCTCAGAGGTCGCATTTAGCATGTACTCAAAATACGTGCTGAGTTGAGTTGTTGCGAGGTTTAGTTACCCTTGGGAGTGTCGCTGCTGCTTCTTGGCCTGTTTAGTGAGTGACTTTGTGGTCTGGGGGAGCAGGGTCCAGCCTTTTGTTATCTCCTGATTCATGACTCATTTACCACATCTGCTGTATGAGAGGTTGGCCTCATTCACCCACCTACTGAGTCCCAGATTGCATATGTCAAGCAGGACATCTCTCCTTAACCCATCTGCTCTATGCTAAGCTTGAAAGACTGGGGGTGTACTGAGTAGCCTTTTCTTTCCTTAAAATAGCAGGGTGAGTCTTAAAAAAACACCTCACAGGTGAGTTCCTAATTTCACTAAACTGCTGAGCACAGTGAGAAATGCTCCAGCTAGGCAGACAAGCTCTTGCCCTTTTTTCTGTAACTTACAAATTCTGTGGTTTTGCAAATCAGGCAACTTCTGCCATCAGGCAAATGGTGTGCATTTGCAGAGCAAATTGTGGTTGGCTTTTTAGAGATGACTCAGGTATGCATTGGAGCTTGCGGCATGGAAATTCCTCATCGGGGAAGCTTGTGGGAAATCTGGAGGTGATATAAGGCCCCCTGGTAATTATAGTAGGAACTTTTAACTTCGTCTGTTTCTGGGGTAATTTCCAAATGCTCAAACTTCTTGTGAATAATTGTAGGTCTCTTAATTCAAGTCTTTTTTTTTTTTTTGAGACAGGGTCTCACTCTGTTGTCTAGGCTTAATGCAGTGGCTGGATCATGGCTAACTGCAGCCTCGACCTCCCAGGCTCAAAGGATCCTCCTGAGTAGCTGGGACTACAGGCACGTGACATCACGCCCTGCTAGTTTTTTAGTTTTTGTAGAGAAGAGGTCTCACTGTGTTGCCGAGGCTGGCCTCAAACTCCTATACTCAAGTACTCCTAATTCAAGCATTTTTTGAACAACCATCATGGACTTAGCACTGTGTACTAAGAGCAGTTCTATGTATTTGCATTATTTTTGTATCCACACTTAGCTAATTAGTGCTAACCCTGTACCAGGGAGTGTTCCAAGTACTTTACATATTTTAATTCTTTTAATTCTCACAATGTCTTTTATAGGGTAGATCTTTATAGATGACAAAACTGAGGTACAGAGAGGCCAAGAGAGTTGTGGGAAGTCATCATTAAGAAGGCTCCCAGGGATCCCTCCTCCTGGTGTCACCCAATATGTAACACCTTTCCTGTGAATGAGGGCTGATCCTGCTTTAAGTGAAAAGAATGTGGTCAAAGTGATAGAATGTCACTTCCGAGATTAGGTTAAAAAAGACTATGAATTCTGTCTTACTGTCCCTCCATTCCTCTCGCTTGCTGTCTTAGCTCAAGCTGCTATAATAAAATATCATAAACTGGGTGGTTTAAATAACAAACATTTATTTCTCACAGTTGTGGAGGATGGGGAGACCAAGGTCAAGGCGCCACAGGTGTCTAGCGATGGCTTGCTTCCTAGTTCGTAGACGGCAGCCTTCTCACTGTGTCCTTACATAGCAGAGATAGGAAGGAAGCTCCCTCAGGACTCTTCTAAGGATACCAACCCTCTCCATGAGGGCTCCACCTTTAGCACCTCCTCTAATCCTGATTACCTCCCAAAGACCCTGCCTGCTAATATCATCACATTAGGGAGTACAGTTTCAATATGTGAATTTTGAGGGGACACAAGTATTCAGTCTATAACACTCTCTGAGCCCTCTCTGTGGATGAAGCCAGCTACTATGTTGGGAGTAGCTCTGCAAAAAGGTCCACATGGCAAGGAACTGATGTCTCTGGCCAACAGCTAGTGAGAACCCTGGGCTTGCCAACAGTGAGTGAGTTTGGAAGTGGATTCTCTCAGCTGAGCCTTGTGATGATTGCAACCCTGGCTCACAAGTGATTGTGCCTGTGACACCTTGAACTAGAGGACTCAGCTGAGTTGACACACAGAAACTGTGAGATAATGAATATATGCTGTTTTTATTTTTATCTTTATTTTTAGAGACAAGGTCTTACTATGTTGCCCAGGCTGGAGCACAGTGGCCATTCTCAGACACAATCATAGTGCATTACAGCCTGCAACTCCCAGGCTGAAGCAATCCTCCTGCCTCAGCCTCCCAAGTTGCTGGGACTACAGGTGTGTGCCACTGCACCTGGCTTCAGTGTTTGTTGTTTTAAGCCATGAAGTTTTGGGATCATTTGTTACTCAGCAATATATAACTAATACACCTGTCCCAGGTCACAAGGCTTATATGTAAAATGATTTTTAATTATAATGCTATTTAAATATAAGGAAACAAATATAGGAATATTATTTTTATTATCTACAGCTATAGAAACAAAAAAATTGAACACCAACAAAACCAGAATTAATGTTCTTATTTCTTATTTTTATGTAAATCCATATTTTTCAGATGATAATTTGATGTGATAGAAGATGTGCTAAAATGAAATCATCATTTAGTTTGGAAACAACCTCAGTGTCCATCAATAAGAAAAAGAACTATGGAAAGCCATCCTATAAAACCCTCTGCAATTTAGAAAAGTTCTCCAAGACAATTGGTTACAGGAAAAAAGCACACTGTGGCCGGGCACGGTGGCTCACGCCTGAAATCCCAGCACTTAGCGAGGCTGAAGCGGGCAGATCGCTTGAGGTCAGGAGTTTGAGACCAACCTGGCCAACATGGTGAAACCCTGTCTCTACTAAAATTACAAAAATTAGCTGGGCCTGGTGGCGGGCACTTGTAGTCCCAGCTACTTGGGAGGCTGAGGCAAGGAGAATCACTTGAAGCCAGGAGGCAGAAGTTGCAGTGAGCCTAGATTGTGCCACAGCACCACAGCCTGGGCGACAGAGCGAGAGTCCATCTCAAAAAACAAACAAACAAACAAAAAACACTAAAGCCAAAAAACCCAAAATGATTCCATTTCTGTAAAAAATACCGTGCAAGGCAAAATGACTATATGCTTACAAGGGCATAGAAAGGTCTGGAAGAAGACAGTGAACTGACGGCAGTAGCTGCCTCCAGGGAGGGGGAGTGTGAATGGATATGGAGTATGGAAAACATACATACTTCCTATATTTCTGGAGTTTATTTCTTTTTTCTTCTCTTGTTCTTTTTTGTTTGTACAATGAGAATTTATTCATGTGTTTCATGTGTTATTTTTTAAAAAGTGTGTTGTCCTTGCCTTTCTGGGGGTTATTTTAGTGAAGCATTTATTTAGCTGCAGGGTTGGTGCCAAAATGGGTGATAAAGACTAGCCAGCCAGAAAAGGTGGGCATTGTACTGCTGGGAAAGGAACTAGGAGCTTCAGTCAGGTCTTTGGGTCTGAGAGGTGACTTGCTGAAATTAATATTTTAAGAAGAGTAACCCAAAGGCAGTATGTGAGTATAACTTGGAGATCCCAAAAAGAAGGAAATAGGTTGGAGGATCTAGTGCTCCAAGAGGGGCTTCCTAGGCCAAGTAGAGATGAAGGCTATGAGCCAGGTTGTGGCCACTGGTCAGCTGGCTAAGTGCAAAGATTTATTCAGTCAATAGTGTCACATTTGGAGGCCATGGATAATATCAAGCCCAGGCTTGATTTTTGGAGAGATAGTAGCCCGGTAGGGGAATAACATTAATTATAAAACCCTTATACAATGCTCACTGGATATCAGACACTCTTTTTTTTTTTTGAGATGGACTTTCACTCTTGTTGCCCAGGCTGGAGTGCAATGGTGTGATCTAGGCTCACCACAACCTCCACCTCTCGAGTTCAAGAGATTCTCCTGCCTCAGCCTCCTGAGTAGCTGGGATTACAGGCATGAGCCACCATGCCCAGCTAATTTTTTATCTTTAGTAGAGACGGGGTTTCTCCATGTTGATCAGGCTGGTCTCAAACTACTAACATCAGGTGATCCACCCGCCTCGGCTTCCCAAAGTGCTGGGATTACAGGCGTGAGCCACCATGCCCATCCCCCAGACACTCTTTTAAGCACATTGCATTTAATCCTTATTAGAACGCTCTAAGGCATGTAGTCTATTAATCCCCTTTTAGAGATGAACAAACCTCCAAGAGGAGGTTTAATCCTTTATCCTAGGTCATATGCTGGTGAGTGACAGAAACATGATTTGGATCCAGGCTGTTTTAACTCCAGTGACTGTGCTCTTAACCATTTGACTGTCCTGCCAGACATCATTTGGAAAATCTAATACAGTGTGATACGTGTATTATGGAGATGGGAAAGGAGAGGAGGGCGAAGTTCAGCACTTCCTGGGCAAGTGTGAGGAAGACATCAAGAAAAAGCAAGAGTAGGAATGTGACAACCAAAGAAGAGGGTAAAGACTGCAGTCCAGAGAGAGGGCAGCGTATACCCGAAGGTACAGAGCTCCTGAAATTTTCCTACCTTGGGGAGTCTTCTGTCCTCTCTCCTCTAGGAACCATCCTTGGATCCCTGCTGGCCTCCTTTCTGAACCCACTATTGAGGCAGAGTTGCATATACAGCATTTCTCCCAGGACTGTTTGTTCTTAGATCTCTATCCCTTAGTGAGAAGTGAAGAAAGGCAGAGGGGAGAGAGTCCGGAATAATCTCCTTATTCTCCATCCCCACATCCCTAAGTCTGATTTGAAATTCCCCCAAAGAGCCTCATCCACGCCAGCCTAACCCAACAGAGAGTGTGGATCACTGAGAACCAGCAAAATTGACATAACCTTGAGGCCTCAAATAATACATTCCTTTCCTTTGACATCAATTTTGTCAGATTAAAAATCCAATAACAGACTGTCATTGAGTCCAAGAAAAGAGATGGTAATAAAAGGGAGAATCTGACTCCATAATGGAAAGCAGGTGATTTTTAAAATTGGTTCCTCCAGCTGTCTATGCTACAGAAATTCCAAGAAAAAGTAGAAAAGCTGCTCCTTCCGCTTCTGTCTTCTCTGACTTGGTGAGTGGCCCCGTTACTGCCGTTTGTCTGGCTTCGACTCCAGGAGGTGTCCTTATGTCTCCCTCCCTCCAGCTTAGCCAAATTCTGCGCGTCCTGCACACCTGGCTCACCACGCCATCCCTGCTGCCCCTGCCTTCACCAAGGGCCTACACAAGTTACCTAGGGACTCTGGCTTCCACCACGTCACCAGCCTCTCCCTCCTCTAGCCCCTGTTTCACTGTCTCCACAGCATAAACATAAATAATTCTGGCAAATGAATAGCTGATCTACCATGTAATGAGTGCTATAGCATTGAGTAATAAGATGCAAACCATTTACCTTATTGGTGCATTCATCAGGTGTGAAAATATTTACTGTATGCCCAGCCTTGGGCTAGGTCCGTTGTAAATTCCTTCGAATAAGATGAAACTTGTTTCAGACTACTTCAGGGGGTCTCATGGAAAACAAGGGTGGGCAGTGTCCACAGGCCTGAGACCCCTAGAATCAGGAGCTGCAAACCTCCAGTAAACAGTCAACTTGTGCTCTCCAATTATTTGTCATAGAGTCTATTTAACCCTTCCCCTTTCTGCAAACTGGCTCTTACTGCTTTCCAGAGCCCAAGGTCAAAGGTAGCCAGCCTGCAGATTTTGAGTTTATCATCCTGTGTTCCAGCTGCCTCTCCTGAGGGATGAGGCACTGCCAGATCTCAGATTTAAGCCAAATCTCAGGAGAGAGAATCTGATTGGACAGCTTAGGTCACGTGACCATTCCCAGTCCATTAAGCTAAGGCCACACAGGCAGGCTCACTGGGTGGAAACATGGCTGCCACTCGTCTGCCCTTGTGGGTGCGTGGGAGGAATTCTGACAAGAGCAGTTTGGGGCTGGCCAGATACTCCAAAAGTTGTCTATTATGTGTGGTTGGTTGGTTTGTTTTTTAAGACCGGGTTTCACTCAGTTGCCCAGTCTGGAGTGCAGTGGCATGATACATAGCTCACTGTGACTCAAACTCCTGGTCTTAAGTGATTCTCCGGCCTCTGTCTCTTGAGGAGCTGGTACCATGGGCACCCACCACCACACTAGGCTAATTTTTTATTTTTTGTAGAGACAAGGTCTGGCTATGTTGCCCACGTTAGTGTCGAACTCCTGGGTTCAAGTGATCCTCCTGCTTCAGCCTCCCAAAATGCTGGGATTACAGGCATAAGCCATGGCACCCAGGCTATTATGTGTTTTAAGGAAAGACATGACCTCTGGCTTCTCAGCACTTAAGCCCCGTTGGGGAAATTAAATGGTAAGTTGAGGTTACTTCAAATGAATGCAAAATCTTTGATTTTGTGGAAAGAATTTAGAGTTTATGATGGACGTATTGATCTTGACTTTAAGGGATCGTACGTCTTTGAGTTTTAGAGAGAATGCTTATTTCAAATAAAAATAGAAGGATCATAGGTTCCTAAAAGGAATGCATGAGGGCAGGAGACGGTCCTCAAGGTGGATTCCATTTTGAGTGCTGAGAGGTGAGATTAGGTGGAAAAGTGGGAACATTCATCAAAAGGATTTGAACAACAAAGACCTAAGTTTAGACTTGGCCTTAACAACAGGGAATTCAGATGGCTAAAATGGAAAATGGGTGTGTTCAGGAGTCACCCAGACTTGGTGATTATTATTTTTGAGACAGGATCTTATTCTGTTTTTCAGGCTGGAGTGCAGTGGCCCAATCAGGGCTCACTGTTGCCTTGATATCCTGAGCTCAAGCGATCCTCCTGCTTCAGCCTCCCAAGTAGCTGGGACTATAGCCACACACCACCCCACCTGGCTAATTTACAGACTTGGGTTTGAGTCTGTCCCTTTCTGTAGTTTATGGGACTGGGCAATTTTCTTAACTGCAGAATCTCAGTATCTTCATCTGGAAAATGGCAATAATCATACTGGTGGGTAATGGGCATCTGTGGTTTTCTCTTTCCAGCATCCACATCCATCCCACTCTTTTTTTTTAAAAAAACAAAAAACAAAAAACAGAGTCTTGCTCTTTCGCCTAGGCTGGAGTACCGTGGCATGATCTTGGCTCACCATAACCTCTGCCTTCCAGGTTCAAGTGATTCTCATGCCTCAGCCACCCAAGTAGCTGGGACTACAGGCGCATGCCACCACACCCGACTAATTTTTGTAGTTTTGGTAGAGATGGGGCTTCACCATGTTGGCCAGGCTGGTCTTAACTCCTGGCCTCAAGTGATCTGCCCACCTTGGCCTCCCAAAGTGCTGGGATTACAGGCATGAGCCACTGTGTCTGGCCCATTCCCACTCTTGATAAACATTCCTTGGTGTTACTTTGGGGAACTACATTGTGTGTTTTGGGTAGGATTGACTTCACCTCACAGCTAGAAAATGGACACATGACACTGGCCAGGGCCACCCATGCAGCACCTTCCTCAGGACCCTTTACCTTCATCCATTGGAAATTGTTTTATTTCATATACAGATTTATGACATATATGGTGTGAATGGTGCCTCTTTACATGTGGTGCTGTGCATATTACACAACCTGTCCAACTGTACAAAGCTGCTCTGACCCTGGCTAAGTACAGCAGTATACCCTTGGCCACAGATTAGGGAAAGGGAAGTGACCCAGGCCAATGGGAGATAATTGCTTGCTAGAAAAGTGATGGATTTCCTAAGCTCAGTGTTCTTTGGTTGCAATGTAAATATAACCATGTGCAAAGTATCCATCTGAGCCATACTGTGTCACCCTGGAAGGACATGGTGTCTCGGGATCCTTGGACTGTTACCTTGCCAGCTGGAAACCTCTGTGTGCGGCAGTGCCTCCTGCCTGAGTATTGCTCATGCCCTCTGGGCTCATTCTGCCCACTCGGCCTGGCAGGCTGTGCTCAGCTTGCACCACCAGCCCAGATCCCATACCTGCCAAGGGCAAGCCAGACACGGAGCAGTGATGGGTGTGTGGGTGAGCGAGTGTGGGTTCAAGCTACTACGCACAGCTAGGCATGCCGGCTGCTGCGGTGGGGCGGGCACTTCCAGGCACCAGCACAGGTGCCAGCTCCGTGCAAGGCTGCCGCTGGACCAGATGTACCACATACGGCTTCGGCTGTGGGCACCTGTGTGTGGATGAGGGAAACTTGGTGCCCAATAGCTTGCAGATGCCAGGAACCACGGAGCCCCCAAACAAGGTGTCAAAGCCCTGGCTCGGGGACGCCCTAAATCTGGATTCCCTGAAGGGCTGCTGGTCTTTTCTCCTTCTTGTCGCCCACAATGTGGCGAGCAGGGGGTCGTGTTTCAGCCTTGTTTTTGTTACGGCACTTTGAGTCCTGCCATTTGGCAGGTCCTGAGTTCTTGTCCCATGTCCAGACAACTGGAGGGTGAGCAAGATGGAGAGGAGCTTCACTGAGCAACAGAACAGCTCTCAGGAGACCTGCAGTGGGTAGCTCCTTTCCGCAGCTGGTAGTCCTGATGTCTGTGTGAATCTGGCTTTTTATGGGCTCAAATGGGAGGAAGTGCATGCTGATTGGTCCATGGGCTGCCATGGGCAGCCCGGAAAAACCACAAGTTCTCACTCTGGGCCTCGGACTCCACCTGGAAGTGGCAGCCCAGCCCCCAGGCTTCAGGCTGTCCCTGGCTTGAAGATGGGGTTTCACCAGGGATCCGTCCCTTTCCTGCCCAGTAACCTGTCTGCCTCCTGCCATCAACATGCCATCCATGTTGCCTAGGATGCTTGTGCCAAGGAGTATCTGCAGGCCCACGCGGAGCCGCCCTCAGCACCCCCCAGTCTCCCTCTCTGAGCTCGTGCGTGTCCAGAGTTTCAGAGGGAGCCAAGGTGATGGGAGGGGGAGGGGGATGCTGTCATGTCAGCGCTGCCTCCAGCGCATGCACACCCAGGTGGGTCAGAACAGCGCCTGGGCTCAGCTTCAACTTTGCTCCAAAATTGGAGCAGGCATCAGGAGTGGGGAGAGGTCAGGGAGAAGAAGCAGGCCCTTCCAAGCCAGCAGAGGCAGAGGGGCTTCCTGGGCCCCCGAGAGCGCAGGGATGCATGGGTCCACAGCGGTGGCTGGGCGGCTGCAGCTGTGCCCAGGAATGTGGGGTTCCTGCCCTACCAACTCAGTAGGGAATGGGGCTCCCACCTGTTCCCAGCTCCTGCTGGCCTCACAGAGCACACAACCTTGGTTGTGCCTCCCCTGCCACAGGCAGCATCTTCAGTGTCCGGGGCCATTCCGGACAGTCCAATGCTGCCATCAGTGGGTTCAAGGGAATCAATGTAAATATGTTAATGATCCTCATGTTATACCGTCATTGTTGTACCATGAGTAACACAGTTCTTTGTATCTGATTCAGAAGTTTTGTGTCCTCTGGCAGCATCTATGAAATAGTTACAGGCTAACTTATTAGCTCATAAGACCAGACCTGATAATAATCCTCCATTTTGGTTTCTCAGGCCAGAAAGAATTGGGGGTCTGTCACTTACATATGTTGTAACAAATTATCTTCCTCATTAATTGAAATAATCCATGTGAAAACTTCTTATCCATACTAGGTTCCCAAGTATGTGTGGTCCTATAATAGATTGTTTTATTAAACAGCTTTATTCAGGTTCAATTGACATACAACAAGTGACACATAAAGTGTACAGTTTGATAGGTTTTGAGACATGTATACACCAGTGAAACTTTAGCACAATTAAGAGAATAAATAAAAAGATGGATTGTTTTTCCTCTTATCACACTTATTTTTAAGCTTTTTATTACGGAAATATTCAAACAAACACAATAGTAAGGAAAAAAGTATCATATACTCCTGGGTACTCATCACCTATCAATTATCAACATTCTCCCATTTTTGTTTTACCTTTCTCCTTCCTATTTTTTTTTTTTTTTTGCTGAAATATTTTAAAGCAAATTTCAGATATGGTTTTCTTACATATAAATGTTTCAGCATATATCTTTAACAGATAAGGACTTTTTGCTTTAATATAACTACAACAACATTATCACATCCAACAATAAAACAATAACTTTTTAAAATCATCTAAAAGACAGTCTCTGGTATCCAGTTTCTCCAACTGACTATAAAAATATCTTTTTTTATATAAAAACTGTAGTTTGTGTTTTCAAATCAAGATTCAAACAGGGTCCACAGATTGTGTTTGGTTAATATGACCCTTAAGAACCTTTTAATCTATAAAAGTTTCTTCTTCCTTTTATTCTCCCTTATTCATTTGTTGAAGAAACTGAGTCCTTCATGCAGAACTTCACAAATTTTAGATTAAGCTAATTGTATCCTTCGATGGACATAGGTGTTCCTCTATCTCTCATATTTCCACTAAACTGGGAGTTAGGTGTAGATCTGTACTGTTTATATGGTAGCCACTAGTCACATGTGGCTACTGAGCATTTTAAATATGAGTTAGTATGAATGGAAATGTGCTGTAAGTGTAAAATGCACAACCAGAATTCAGACTTATTACGAAAAGAATAGAATGTTGTAATAATATTTTTATATTGATTATATATTAAAATATTTTGGATGCATTACCTAAAATATATTTAAAAATTAATTTTACCCCTTCATTTTTACTTTTTTTTTTTTTGAGACAGAGTCTCACCCTGTTACCCAGGCTGGAGGGCAGTGTTGCGATCTCAGCTCACTGCAACCTCTGCCTCCTGGGTTCAAGTGATTCTCCTGCTTCAGTCTCTCGAGTAGCTGAGATTACAGGTGCGCACCACCACGCCTGGCTAATTTTTTGTATCTTTAGTAGAGACGGGGTTTCACCATGTTGGCCAGGCTGGTCTTGAACTCCTGACCTTGTAATCCTCCCTCCTCGGCCTCCCAAAGTGCTGGGATTACAGGCATGAGCCACTGCACCCGGCCCATTTTTACTTTTTAAATGTGCTTACTGGAAAATTTTAAATTACATATGTAGCTTATATTTCTGTTGGACAGTGCTGAAGTTTTCATTAGATTCAGATGGAAATTTTTTCTTTTTTAACAAGGGTACTTCCATGGTGATGTGGCATACTTCTCCTTGCAACCCACCTGGGGGTGCGTAATATCCAGTTGCCTTACTGGTAGGGATGTTAAGATTGCTCCATGGTGAGAAAGAGAAAAGCTGGCCTGGAACTCACAGCTAAAACCTTGGTGTTCTCCTGTTGAACATCACCAACTTCACAGAATACCAGCACAATGCAGGACCAATCTGTGACTCTAATGGAGCAAGATAAAACAAGACAATACCATAATCATATCTGAGCGCATATAAAAAGAAGTACATTGTCCAAACCACAAAACGCCTCTCTTTCTTGGCTAATATAAATGGCTGTTGCTTCTTTACCATTTACAGCTTTAGCTTTACTTTGTTCCTTCTGCCTTTTAGATGAGAATTACTAAAATATCCAATAATAGACTCACCCCTGCTTCCTGGCAGCATCCAATTAAGAGCAAAGCTCTATTTCCTTAAATTTCCCCCAAATCATCCCCACAAGCCCAGACCTTATAAATCCTTTCTAACACCTTGTTGAGGCCTCATGGCTCCCTTTGGCATATATTTTCTTTTGTTGCAGTGAGGCAATGAACACAAAATTTGACTAAAGATGTGTTTGGGGCATTGACAGTGGGGTCAGGTAGTGTTGGCCTCATCCTTCCATTCTAAAGTATGTTGGATAGATTTTTAAGCACAGGTACAACTTTATGCAATTAAATGTTTTGGGAATTACACAGTTGGTACCTATTTGTGACTGTTGTGATACTGGACATATCAATTCAAACAATTATTGAAGCTATTTTACAAACAGACCTCAGCCCATTTGGTTATTATATTAGTTTGCTAGGGATACTGTAAAAAAGTACCACAAAATGGGTGACTTAAAACAGCAGTGCCAGGCCTGGTGCGGTGGCTCACACCTGTAATCCCAGCACTTTGGGAGGCCGAGGTGGGTGGATCACGAGGTCAGGAGAATTGTCAGCCAAATTCTACATACATATAGACATTTATTAAATAAGCATGTATTCATAAGTAGGCTCAGGAACAGTTCGTAAAACCTGTTATATAATCTTGGGAAGTCCCAGACCTCTTTTCTTTAGGGGCTGTAACCATACCACATACAAAGGATTCAGCTGAAACAGATACCCCAACTAGAGGCAAGATTCTGCTAACCCTATGGTTGTACTGGCCAACAAAAATCCTCTGAAATAAGGGATGTAGAATCACTTATTATTCTAGCCCTGGGTGTCATCCTTACAGGCAAAGATGAAGGATTCACCCTAGTTGTGATAAGATGGGGAGTAGCTCTAAAAACATTTCATCTTGAACTGTACCAGTTTCACCAATGGCAATCCATTTGTAGTATCCATTATGCTGATTAATAAATCACTAATTTCACCAATAAAAGCCTATTAATAGCATTTATTATAATAAGCGGAGCCTCTGGTGTTGATTGAAGGTAGCCGAGCCTTGCGATAGTCCTCTCTGGTGTGTGGCATTTTGATTAAATGCTAGCTGTGAATTCTTGATTAAGGCAACCAACTGTCCCTAGAGTATAGATTAAGACTAACAAACACACACATTTATGTCACACTGTCTGAGCTAAAGTATTTAAAAGTAAATTACAGACATCATAACCAGGCCACTCCATTTTCAGAGTGTGTTTGGGAGGATCCATAATAAACAGATGCACATTGGAGTGTAAAGTCCATGGAATAGGGTCAAGTGTGCCCTTTCTCAGCTGTCTTTGTGACCTTGGGCAATCACTTAAGTTTTCTGGGTTTCAGTTTCTTCATCCATAAAATGAAAGGCTTGGATTCAATGATTCTTTAAGTTCCCTTTAGCACTATGTTCCACAATTCAATTCCAAGAGCTAATACATCCACATGTATAAAATAACACAATGCAGACTGAATACATGACTGCTGAGAAGAAGTGGCATAAGGGTGAGATTGGATTAGTCAAGAAGGACTTTGGAAAATGAGAGAAAACCAGTCTTTAGTGAACTATTTCATTTGACAACATTTGTGTGTGTGTGTGTGTGTGTGTGTGTATACATATGTGTGTCTCTGTGTGTGTATATATATATTTTTTTCTCTTACTTTTTTGCCTGTGAGCCAAAAACACACATTTTATGTAGATCAAAATGATCCTTGGCACTTTAAGACTCAGCCTTGGGATATTAGACATTATTTGAAGTGACTTTGTTAGCTTTTAGAATCTGTGATTGGTGAAGGGACAGGATATTGGTTTTGCTGGCTCGAGGTCGACAAATGCTACTGTGGTAGATTTCTGACTTGGCTTCAAGTTCAAAAAAGTAATGTGTGCTACCAGTTCAGTTCTGTGCCTCCTTCAGTCAGGCTTGTAGTAAAATGGCCATTTGTAAGACTAAAGGCTGAATAAAGATGCACATTCCTTTATGTTCAGAAAGCAAAGGGAAAAACATACTGATTTCAAATACCTTGATTAATGTAGCATTCAAATCCTAAACATTGTTGCAGGCACACAATTCAAACAAAACCCATGGGCAAATTTTCTGCACTTCATCTGACAGTATATGCTTCATAGCAGTTCCCAGACATTCTGCCCAGGGATGCTAAAAGATAATGCAATAGCTTCCCCTTGTCTAGGATGAAAACACATGCTGGACAGAGGTAGGGATGGGACAAACTGAAATGTCCACAGGGCTAAGGAAGTAAAGTCAGGAATGAAGCCGGCTGATGTGTCAGTAGGATGTGATAGGGCAAGCCTGGCCCCACTGAAGGGAGAAAGCCACCACCCAGCTTCTGTGGATTTGCCAGTGGGAACTCCACATCCAAGACTGCCAGATATTCCAGCATTTACAGAGTTGCCAGAGAACTCAATATTTTATTTTCCCCCAAAGCTGGAAATCCAGATTTTTATGTGACAATTCTTGACAATTGAATATTTGTAATGAATTTAAACTTTCTAAACAGTTTTCTAGGGTGAAAAAATCAACTTGTACAATGTAGACATTTAGGTCATTTGTTTATGTTGGAAAAAACAAGGGCTTTAGACACACCTGGGAATGAAGTCCTATAAAATCACTTGTTGGCTATGTAACATGGGGTAGTGTATTAGTCTGTTCTCACACTGCTGATAAAGACATATTTGAGACTGGGTAATTTATAAAGGAAAGAGGTTTAGTTGACTCACAGTTCCACAGGACTGGGGGGGGAGCCTCAGAAAACTTACAATCATGGCGGAAGGGGAAGCAAACATGTCCTTCTTCACACAGCAGCAGCAAGGAGAAGTGCAGAGTGAAGTGGGGGGAAAGACCCTTATAAAACCGTAAGATCTCATGAGAACTCACTCACTGTCATGAGAACAGCATGGAGGTAACTGCCCCCCATGAGTCAATTACCTCCCACTGGATCCCTCCCATGACATGTGGGAATTACGGGAACTACAATCAAGATGAGATTTGGGTGGAGACACAGCCAAACCATATCAGGTAGGTATTTAAGATATCTGAGCCTTGTTTTTCTTATAAGTGAAAAATTAGGATATTTAAACCCATTTGGTGGGGCTACTATGAACATTGAATGAAGGAAAGTGTTTGACATGGCATGCAAATACACCTGGAGTTTAGTTGAGTAAATGCAGTATTTGTGTTTGTTCTTTCCAGATACCTTTTTGGACCACTGGTTATAAACCGGGTGCCCACAGGTCAAATCCAGCCCACAATTCCTTTTTATTGGCAGCTTCCAATTGTTTGAGGAGTGGAGTATTGGCCTCCTCCCTTAAAATAAGGCATGAGCTCTTCAGTTGGTTACTGATCCCACCAATCTGCTATTTTCAGTTTTGCTACATGCCTGATCCTTTACCAATCTGAGTTTACAACCCCAGCACATAGGCCCCTGGCCTTGAACTCCATATAGTATATTTCCAATCTCTGTTCGGTGATAAGAAGGTTGATAATCCTGACTGTGGAGGGTCATCAGAGACATTACATACACAAAGACTGGCTGGCACAATCAGGATAATAGTAAGTTCAATGGGAGTGTCATGTCTCAGGCTTCTGTGGCTGGTGCTTTCCGTGATGCTTAAATAACCTAGTGGATTTATATGGCCTCAGTCTTCCATAGTATCAACACATAAATTCTCATTTTCCCAGCATACCCTGTGCTAAAAGCATGATATGAAAATCCAGCAAACCATGTTTCCTCTATCAAATAATAATAATAATTCTTTTCTTCTCTCTCTCTCTTTTTTTTTTTTTTTTTGACATGGAGTCTCACTCTGTTGCCCAGGCTGGAGTGCAGTGGTGCAATCTCGGCTCACTGCAACCTCCGCTTCCTGGGTTCAAGCAATTCTTCTGCCTCAGCCTCCCAAGTAGCTGGGACTACAGGTGCGCACCACCACACCTGGCTAATTTTTGTGTTTTTAGTAGAAATGGGGTTTTGCCATGTTTTCCAGTCTGGTCTCGAACTCCTGACCTCAGGTGATCCACCTGCCTCGGCCTCCCAAAGTGCTGGGATTACAGGCATGAGCTACCATGCCCGGCCTCTTTTCTTTTCTTTTCTTTTTTTTGAGACAGGGTCTCATTATGTTCCTTAGGCTGGTTACAAACTCCTGGGCTCGAGCAATCCTCCTGCTTCAGCCTCCCAAACTGTTGGAATTGCAGACATGAGCCACCACACCCGGCCTATCAAATAATAATTAAAAAGTTGTATCTCGGGGCTCAGAAATAACATGACTTCCCCAGGAAATGGCTGTGGAAAGACTTCCCACTGTGGCCTGATGGTAGGTGCTATGGAAATGAATGCAGCAGCAGTGAAAACATGTGCAAATCCTAGATCCTGAGACTCAAAGAAATATAATGGGTGCCTGGTGGATCTTAACATTTTCAAGCCTGGAAAATTGTCATTTGGGGAATTGTAAGCAGTTTATGCTTTCTAGGATAGAACATTCAACTTGTCTTTGGGGCTATATCAATTAGAGTCATTTGGTGCAAGCAACAGAAACAGATTTTGGCTGATGTTAGCAAAAGGGATTTTATTGGGTGGATATCAGATATCTCAAAGAACAGTAATAAAAGTGAATGAACTGCAGACTATGACAGAACTAGGAATCAGGGGGCAAGAGCTACCAGACAGCCTCTCTGAGGCTGCTTTTAGAGTGAATGATCATTCATTTTCAGCCTCAAAGTCACTTAGCTCAAGATTCAGATGGGAGGAAAGATTGTCTGATTTTTCAGCTTAGGTCTCTTGTTCATACATGGGAGGAAGTGCACTTTGCTGAATAGTTTCACCGTGACTACCTACCATGTGGTTGGTTAGTCAAAATTGAATTCTGATGCTAGTTCCAGAAGATGGAGACACAGCGCCAAGAAAGCATCTGCCCCAGGGCAGACCTTCTGTGCTCCAGGAGGGACTACTTCCCTAGACCTATTGGTTAAGCAACTCTAAGGCAAGTATCTACTGTTTGAGGGGACAGGATTGACTTATACCTGTGTCAGATTCCCAGAGAAGAGCATCCAATTGCTAAGATTGGGTCAGGCATCCCTTCCTGGCCCAGGATGACTGCTTTAAGCAGCTTGTTACCTAAAGAGGTAAACTTTGTGATTTAACAAAACTATTAGCAAGGCATTGTAAATGGTAATAAACTGAGAGGATTTTCAATACTGATAGGGACCCTAATTCACTTTTCTAGAGGGGAAGGAAAAGGAATTCTGATTGTTGAGATTGAGAAAGAGAGCAGGGCATGTATGGTTTAGCTTCCTCTCCTCTTTGGAAGCCAGCTGATAGGCAGGAAGTTGAAGTGAATCTTACAAAGGTTTTTTTTTTTTGTTTTTGAGACAGAGTCTCACTCTGTCACCCAGGCTGGAGTGCAATAGCGTGGTCTTGGCTCACTGCAACCTCTGCCTCCCAGGTTCAAGCGATTCTCCCGCCTCAGCCTCCCAAGTAGCTGGGACTACAGGCACATGCCACCACACCCGGCTAATTACTGTGTTTTTAGGAGATGGGGTTCCACTATGTTGGGCAGGCTGGTCTCAAACTCCTGACCTCATGATCTGTCTGCCTCAGCCTCCCAGAGTGCTGGGATTACAGGCCTGAGCCACTGTGCCCAGCCCAAAAGTTCTTAAAGTGTTCTTAAAAGTACTGAGACTACTGGGGGGGTCCCCAAGACCCTTTTACCTCTTTTCAACAAGGTCAAAAGAATTTTTATAATAATGCTAACATGTTAAATTTGCCTTTTTCATTGTGTTTACATTTGCATTGATGGTACAAAAACAAAGATAGGTAAAACTGCTTGTGCCTTGGTTCACACCAAGGCAGAGACAACAGAAGGGGCTAGTCATTGTTTTCTTTACTGCCATACACTCAGGAAAAAAGCAAAAAACCAGAGTTTTATTGAGGAATATCCTTGATGAACACTGTTAATTTTATTTTACTGCCGAATGCCTTTCTTCTGCATTATGAAAGATAGTGATTGTTCAGAGGAAAAAAGCACTAGTGCTGTTGTTGAACTTGTGAACTGAATTAGATTTTCTCTCCAGAATACCGTTTTACTTGAAAGAATGATTGACCAACAAACCATGATTATTCAAACTTGGGCATTTGGCTGACATTTTCTTTAACAAAGTGAGTCACTTCAAGGTAAACAACTGACAGTATCTGTTACTAATGATAAAATTTGTGCTTACAAGCAAAAATTAGAATTTTACAAAACTTGTATCCACCACCATAGGCTTGACAGCTTTCCAATCCTTAAAGATGTTCCTGATGATATTCATGGTGATATTAATGAATGCAGTTTTTGAATACTGTATAATGAAATATGGTAACATTGGAAGATCTGCTTGAGTCAGTGAACCAAAACTTTCCAGATATTCAATGCATGATGTTACAAAGAGCTGTTCAGTTTGCAAGATAGATTAGAGGATTTAAATGTAACCATCGACATGGTTTCATATCAATATTGCAATTAACCTTTAAGAAACTATCACTTGTTGAGTTTTGGTGTGGTATTAAACCATAATATCCATAATTACCTGAAAGTTTTAAAACATTCCTCCCTTTTCCAACAATATATTTGTGTGAGGCTGGATTTGCTTCATGTACTTCAATCAAAACAGTATTTCGCAAAACAAAGTGAATATGGAAGCAGCTATGAAAATCTGTTTTGATTAAGCCAGACATTAAAGTTGTAAAAATGTAAGACAACTGTGCTCTTAATTTTTTTAATTTTGGGAAATATATTTATTTTTATAAAAATATGTTAATATTTAATGGGTTTCTTATTTTAAAATGAATTAACAAATACTTAAAATTTTTCCATTTTAACTTCTAATGTGGTAAATAGCCATAGATAAAACCCAGATAAGCAGAAGTTTTTTTGGGATCATCAATAATGTTTACGAGTTTAGGTCCTGAGATCAAAAAGTTTGATAACTACTATTCTAGTGGAACTGCATTTACGGGAAAGAAAACATTCAAGGTAGGGGAAAGATTTTCCTCCTTAACAAATAAGAAGCCTATCTTGGGAGTGGTTTTGGAAGACACTGTTCATTGGACATCCAGTCAACATTGGGAATCATTCACATCCCACTGCAGAGGTTGAAAAGCCAAATATTTACTTTCCCAAAATTATTGTACCCAGAGGCAGCCACCTGACCTAGTTTTGGACCATGAGATTATAAAAGATGCTGTTCGTGTCCTGTTTAGCTCTTCTTTACTGGGATGGTATGCTTATCCCTCAGCTGCTATGAATTTCCCTCAGCGGAGGAAGTCTCCTTGCTTGGAAATGACTAGGAGGCTATGCAACACACCTACACAGCCTGCAGCCAAGGACTGATTGGCATGGGGATTTGCCAGAACCCATTGCCTCAATATAGGATAGCTCTGCCGTGGGATCAGGCTGAGCTAAGAGTTTGGCTGAACCCACATCTTTGCCTGGCTTCTGTCCTCTGCCCTGCACTTCTCTCTTTACTCCCTTAAAAGTTTTACAGAAAGCATCCCTCAATAAGTCACTTGCACAAGAATTCCCATTTTAGCCTCTAGAGAACTCCATTTAAGAGAAACATAAGCAGAAATCAGTGGAAGTGCCTTTCTGGGAGAGCATTTGCTTTCTTCATTAAAAAAAGAGAAGAGAGAACATGTGCAGTGGTACAGCCCCTTCCCCTTTTCCTTGCCTTACACGTCTGTGATGTCTGGAGCTGGCACTCCTATCTTGTGACTAAGAGGCAATAGACTTAAGGAAAAGGCCAAAAGAGTTCCAGAGCCAATGCTAGCAGCTCCTACCTCCAGACTTTTAAATTTTATTTATTTATTTGAGACAGGGTCTCACTCTGTTGCCCAGGTTGGAGTGCAGTGGCATAATCACGGCTTGCTGCCACCTTTATCTTCTGGATTCAAGCGATCCTCCTGCCTCAGCTTTTCGAGTAGCTGGGACTATAGGCTCATGCCACCATGCCCAGCTAATTTTTGTATTTTTTGTTAGAGACGGGGTTTCGCCATGTTGGCCTGACTGGACTCGAACTCCTGACCTCAGGTGATCCACCCACCTTGGCCTTTCAAAGTGCTAGGATTACAGATGTGAGCCACCATGTCCGGCCAGACTCTTTTTTTTATATGTGAGAAAAATAAGTTCTTTTTTTTCAAGTCACTTCAAGTCAGTGTTTCCGTTATTTGTAGCTGAGCACATTACTGTCTGATACAGGTGTTGTGAGAAAGTAATGAGATAATAAAGGGCCTACCATATAACAGTCACTCAAGAAATAGTAATTTCTTTCCCTCATCTCTTCCCAAATTACTTTTCCTGGCTGGAGTTTATGGAGGCCCACATGAAATTACACAATACCTGTGTTTCTTATACATCTGGGTTAGCTCCTTCTGAGCTGCTTACATTCTTGAACCAATGCCTTAAGAGAGGGATAACTAAATGCTAGGAAGAAGTGGTGGCTTTTGTCTCTCCCTCCTTGTATTTCAACAGTGGATGGACTTGTGTGTTGGGAGCATTGGCCTGGCTCATTTGCTTTAATATCACCTAAAGACTCAAGAATCTTTACATTATATAAAAATGTGCCATTGTTTTAGTCTCATGTTGGCCAACCCCTCAGGTTCATAATAACAGCGCCAATATCTGCACCAAAGTAGAAGGGTATGGTTGAGTGGCTTGGGTGTCAGGAACAGTAGGGCCTTTGTTTGGACTGTGACCCCATGTATGTATTACAACATCTCTTTGTTTTTTGGGCCACCATTCTTGCTCTGTGCATATGCATCTTATTATTTATAGAAATAAAGCTTGTCTTTGGGGTAGTGAGACTGCTGGTAACAGGGGCATATTGTTTGAAACATACTGAGTGCATCAGGTTTCCATGCTGTTTAATAATGCAGTTCAAACAGATTTAGCAAATGTTTATTGAATGCCCACTGTGTGCTAGGCACTGGGGCCTGGGGTGATGAATTAGTCATGTCTTTGCTTTCTGGAACCAAGATCTGTGTGGTGGCTGACAGATATACAGATAACTTTGATTCAGGGTTGGTGCTACCAATGATGACAATGCTAACAAAGTTCTATGGGACTTTTGAGGAAAGGAGAAAAGGATTAATTTCACCTTGGGGAGTCAAATAAAGGCATCAAAATGGCAGTGAGAAAAGCATTCTCTTGTACTTGTTATTTACTTTCACCTAATTATGGCTTATAATTGCTAAAGTATAAAATCCTTTCATATAGAACTCCAATGAATCCTAGCAACACCACCATGGGGTGGGCATACTATGTCAATTTATACATATAGGCTAAACTGAGACTCAGCAAAGTTTTAAGTACTCACATGGCTTTAAGTGATGAAGAACTCAGGTATTCTAACTCCAGATTTAGTTCTTTCTCTGTAGATAGATACATGATTTTTACAGTCTACAGCAGTGGTTCTAAAACTAGGCTGCACATTAGAATCTCTTGGAAGGTTTTAAAAATCCCCATATGCACACTGCACTGAGGCCAATTAAATCAGACTCTCTTGGGAGTGGGACCGGAGTATCAAAGTGTGTTTGGACTGCGTGTGTGTGTGTGTGTGTGTTTAATTATTTATTTAAAAAGTTAAGATTTTATATTTAAAAAATACATAGAACATAAAATTTACCATCTTAGCAATTTTTAAGTAGCATTAATCACATTGACATTGTGGTGCTACCGTCATCATCCTTCTCCAGAATGCTTTTCATCTTACAGAACTGAAACTCTGTACCCATTAAACAATAACTCCCCATTTACCCCTATCCCAAACCTTGGTAACCACTCTTCTACTTTATGTCTCCATAACTATTCTGACTACTCTAAGTACCTCATATAAGTGGAATCACACAGTATTTGTGTTGTTTTGACTATTTCAATTAGCATAATGACCTCAAAGTTCATTTTCATTGTAGCATGTGCTAGAATTTGTTTTCTTTTTAAGGTTGATCAATATTCCATTGTATGTATATACCACATTGTTTATCCCTTCATCCATTGATGGCTACTTGGGATGCTCTCACCTTTTGGTTATTGTGAATAATGCTGTAGGAGCACGGGTGTACAAATATCTCTTTGAGACCGTGCTTTCAATTCTTTTGGGTATGTATCCAGAATTGGAATTGTTAGATCATGTGATAATTCTATCTTTATTTATTTTTTTTTTGAGGAACCACCATATTGTTTTCCATAGTAGTTACATCATTTTATATTCTCACCAACAGCACATCAGTGTTTTGCTTTTTGTTTTTTGAGATGGAGTTTCGCTCTTGTTGCCCATGCTGGAGTGCAATGGTGCAATCTCAGCTCACTGCAACCTCCACCTCCCAGGTTTAAGCAATTCTCCTGCCTCAGCCTCCTGAGTAGCTGGGATTACAGGTGCATGCCACCACGCCCAGCTAAGTTTTGTATTTTTAGTAGAGATGGGGTTATGCCATGTTGGCCAGTCTGGTGTCGAACTCCTGACTGCAGGTGATTCACTTGCCTCGGCCTCCGAAAGTGCTAGGATTACAGGAGTGAGCCACCGCTCCCAGCCCAGTGTTTTTTTTTTTTTTTTTTTTTTTTAATCTCCCCAGTGACTCTAGTGGGCAGCCAAGGTTGAACACAGACCTCCTGAAGAGACTGCAGTAGACTGAGCTCCTGAAGAAGAGACTGTTTATTCACCTTTTTATCCACAGCACTGCACCATACCTGGCAAACTGCACAATGGCACTTGTGTTGAGTGGAACTCCTCCATGTTGTCTTCATTTTATTTCTACATAACTTTTGCAAATCTGTAGCTAAGCCAGCTTTCCCTATAAGGCAAATGCATTGGCAGACCACTGAAGTTTTCCTCACTTATAAACATATAGTTCTGCCCTAGTCATATTTATTCTTTGGTGTTACAGGCATCAAGCATGCAAATGAAACATATGAAAGAGTTGCTTCTTCTAAACTAAATGGAGAGGAGAAATAAAGCGAGAGAAAGGTGGACTGCCCAGTTTTCTTCAGGTGTGTACAGTACAGCCTTCAGTCCGTGGTCGAAGGTCCAAGAGTCCAAAAGCTGAAGAACTTGGAGTCTGATATTCGAGGGCAGGAAGCATCCAGCACTGGAGAAATATGTAGGCCCGTTTAGTGGAACTTCCACGTTCCTCTGCCTGCTTTATCCTAGCAGCGCTGACAGCCAATTAGATGGTGCCCACCCAGATTGAGGCTGGGTTTGCCTCTCCTAGTCCACTGACTCAAATGTTAATCTTTGACAACACCCTCACAGACACATCCAGGAACAATACTTTGCATCCTTCAATCTAATCAAGTTGACACTCAATATTAACCATCACAGCGGCTAAAGAAACCAGACCCATCAGAAGGACTGGCTGTCCCCAAACCAGCAAACAGCATGCTTTCAAAGGGGAAAGTATTGCCAAAAAAAAAAAAAAAAAAAAAAAGCCTTAAAGCCTTACGAGAAACACCGTTACAAAGAGAGGAGTAAAATCAAAGTGTCACATATGCTTAAAGCAGTAAGTAAAAATACAGCATTTAAAAAAAAAACTTTAAATTTAGAGTAAAAACTTGAAGATGCTTTCATGTTATTGGCCATGGGGTCTGCCCAATCGGTCTTCGGGGACCCATGTGGCGGAGGGGTGAGCATCCACTGTGCCTGCCCACCATGCTGCCCGGGCTCAAATGTAACAGTACATGGTGCCCGAGGGCTCACTCCCCGCAGGGACTCATGGCAAGTGGCCACTCAATGGCCTGCTCCCTTCATGAGCTTTGGCCAGTAACACCCGTGGGTGGTTGGAGGCAAAGACACCCCTCTCTTCTGGGGCCCTTGAACACGGCGTCACGGTGTGGCTTGCCCGCAGGAAGCTGGAGGGATACACCTGGAATGCACTGGCCAAGGCTGTTGGTCTCTCCCATCATGTTCCGGGCTCCCTGACGCCCCCAGTTCAAACCGGAAGCAGCTCTCCTAGAATCCAGCCTGCCTGTCCCACACCCGGAACGCGGGACCAGGCCGCATCTGTCCTCCAAGAACCAGGCCCAGGGCTAGGTGTGACGCGTGGGCGGCTCCTCCGCGCAGGCCTGGTCAGAGTAGGGGGCAGCGGCGACTGCCCCTCTCGCAGCCTGTAGGCCAGGTGGCCGCGGCTGCGCTTGGCCTCCGTCACGCAGAGCTCCAGGAGGACCTTAGCAGGCTGTTTTTCCACCTTCTGCTTGGGCACACCGCGGCTCAGCAGCCGGCCCTTGAGGTCCCTGCGCGTGGGGTTGGGCCCCAGCGTGAGCTTGGCGCGGCCCCGCTGGCCCTGGCGCCGTAGCAGGCCGCCGTCGGGGAGGCCTGGATCTCCACAACGGCCTCCATCACCGTCACGCCCTTCACCAGCAGGCTAGCCAGCAGGAGACGCAGCTCCAAGGGCGCCGCCGTCGGCGTCGGCAGGCGCCTGTGCAGGATCTGGGTGAAGAGCATGTCCTCGGGCGGCACTGGCTCAGGAGCAGAGGACGAGGAGAAAGAGGGCGCTGGAGGGGCCGAGTGTGGCTGTCAGGAGCTCCAATCGAGCATGCCCAGCTCGCACGCCAGCTGGATGCCCACCTCCATGGTGGTCCAGGGCTGGAAGGGCAGCTCGGTGGCCTCGAAATGAAAGGAAGACACTCAGTGCTGGCGCAGGCCGTCAGTAGCCCGGCCAGCATCGTCAGGCAGCCCTTGCCCAGGAAGGCCTTGCAGTGGTTGTCGAAGACGGCGTCGTGGGTCAGGTTGCCCAGCAGCACCAGCTCTCCAGAGTTCAGGGACAGGGCAGGGTCCCCCTGGTGGAACACCCGCAGAATTCAGGAGAATATGAGCTCTATGGGGTTCTGTTTGAAGCACCGAGAGGTGGTCAGGAGCTGGGTGTACGTGTAGTACGAGCAGAACCGATCCCCCGACCCTTGTGGGTGGTCACTGGTGCTTTCTTAGCCATGAGCGTGGCCCCTCCTAGGCAGGGAACAGCAGAGAGCCCGGAGGGACGCGAGAGCAATGGCCGGGCCCTTCAGCACCTGGAGGAACCACCTTTGGAAGGCAGGAATCGTCCTTGCCCCATACAACTGTAGAGGATTTGGGCCATCTGCTTTGTGTCTGCTTTATAGACAAAGCAACGGAGGTGCAGGAGAACAATCGCTTGATAAACATCTCTAAGCCCGCGAACAGCAGAACTGGGATTTGGACACAGGCCTGTCTGACTAGTTTTCCACAGCTATGAGATGGGTTTTGTATGTAAATCCTGAGTGCCATTGTTGGCACATAAATTAATTCCCAGAGGTATCTAATACGAAGTCAACCTAGATAGTGAGATATTTTAGACTTGGATGGGTCAGGGAGTGGAAGCAAGGTTCTTACCACGATGGGGGTGGTGGGTGGCCCTCAGCTTGAAGCTGCACCCAGCTCTTACTCTCTCGAAGGCCTAGATGTGGCTTCTCAATTAAATTTCTTCACCAGCCTCTCCCCATCCTGGTTCTTGCAAACCAGGGAGGAGTTTTCATTACTTGAACAATTTTTGTTTTCCTTTTTGGAATAGACTATGATCCCCCTGAAGCTAAGAGGAAGTTTGGGGACTTGATCCATAACCATCTTAATCTAACAGACCCTCCCCATCCCACCACTACTCTACACACACCTTATTAAGAATGGGAGTCTCCGAGTTTGGGTAGGGAGGGTGACAGAGCAGGAGAGAGAAACACAGGATGGGAAGCGGAGGCCAAAAGTCATTGCATTTGGTTGTCTTTGTTTTCTCTTTGGGTTGTTGTCACGAACGATTTATGTAATCATCTTGATTTATAAGACTTTTAGTATCACCGAGCAGTCTTTTTTATTACTTCTGTCTTCTACTGGCCTTTTCTGGGCCTCTTATATTTTCGTCAAGCTATTGGCATTTTGTCCAAATCAATAACAAAGGTCTCTTCCTTCCATATGCAGGCACAGTGTGTTTTACCTGGGATTGGAGATGAAGAATTATAGTCATTTAGAATCAAGAGAGAATTTGAGAGATAGCCTCTAGCCCAATCTTATTTTCATCTTGGCCTACAGACATTGTAATGTAGCTGGTTAATGGCAGAGTTGAGACAAAGACCTAGGTTATCTCTCACTGAGTCCATTATTTTTTGCCATATTCTATACTGCATCACTCATTCTGTCATTCAATAGTTATTGAGGATTATATTTTACACACATTGCTATGCATTGGGGTAAGAGCAACACAGACATGTTTCCTATTCTTTTGATCCATATTGAAGGAAACACATAATTAAACATTCAGTGCAGTACAAAGTAAGGTACCTGATCCCATTGGTGGGGAGATCAGGGAGGACGTCTTGGGGGAAATGATGGTTAAACTAAGAACTGAATAGACAGTAAGAGTTGGGGGAAGGGCAAAGACTGTCTCAGTAAGTGCAAAGAGCACATAGAAAGGCCTCAGACAGAAGAAAGTGGCGCATTTAAAGTATTGAAAAGAAATTCAGAGTTGTGGGGGTAAGCAGGGCTAGTTCAAGGAGGTCCTTGTAAGCCTTACTGAAGAGTGTCTGCTTTATTCTAAGGGCAGTGGGGAGCTGCTGAAAAGTTTAAGCAAGATTTTAACATGGACCAGAACTGCGTTTGAGAGGGTTCACTCTGACTGCCACATGGAGAATGGGTTGGAGGTGGGCAAGACCCAGGAAGAGAGACAAATTAGGAGGCCCTTGTGCTAATCCAGAGGAGATTGGATGGTGGCTTTGACCAAGTTTGTTGCGGAGGGGATGGAGATAAATGATCATATTTCAGAGGCGTGGTATGCCTGTGATGGATTGACAATGGGAGGTGGTAAGCCACATGGGTGCCATACCCTGGGAAGGGCCCAGAGGCAGAGGATAAGGTCTGAGAGTGAGGAAGGAGATGATCATAGACATGTTGATGCTGAAGTGCCTTTAGGAGTCACACACACATCTGAAGTTGACATGCCAAGTAGATGCTTGTTGTGGGCTGAATTATGTCCTCTCAAATTCATATGCTGAAGCCTAACTCTCATCCCTCAGAATGTGACTATATTTAGAGGTAGGGCCTTTAAAGAGGTGTTTAGGATAAAATGAGGCTGTTAGAGTGAGCCCTAATCTAATCTGACTGGTATCCTTATGAGTAGAGGAAATTTGGACACACAGAGAGACATCAGAGATGTGTGCACACAAAAGAAAGACCATTGAGACCATATCCAGAAGGCAGCCATCTGCAAGCCAAGGAGAGAGGCCTCAGAAGAAACCAAACCTGTCAATACCTTGATCTTGGATTTCTAGCCTCTGAAATGTGAGAAAATAAATTTCTGTTATGTAAACCACCCAGACTCTGGTATTGTGTTCTGATAGCCCTAGCAAACTAATATAATGCCTCAGACAAATTAATAGCTTGCCTATTAATTTAACTAATTCTAACTAATTCTCCTTAAGTGGAGATACTCATAGACAGTGGGATATAGGGGTCTGCAGGAGGGCCTGAACTTAGAACTTTGACATCCTTAGTGTATAGACATAATTGAGAGACGATGGGATCATCCACAGTGCCTGGGTAGAAAAGAAAGGAGAGTCTAGGACTGAATGCTGAGAAGGGCCATCATTTTGGGGCCAGTTAGAGAGGTAGGGGGAAATCCAGATCCCCCAGGCCATGGGAACCCAGGGAAGGGAGTAATCAAGGGTGGCAGAGGCTGAGAGGCCAGGGAGAGCAAGGCCAGTGCTATGAGCTGATTTTTTATTTTTTATTTATTTATTATTATTATACTTTAGGTTTTATGGCACATGTGCGCAATGTGCAGGTTAGTTACATATGTATACATGTGCCATGCTGGTGCACTGCACCCACTAACTCGTCATCTAGCATTAAGTATGTCTCCCAATGCTATCCCTCCCCCCTCCCCCCACCTCACAACAGTCCCCAGAGTGTGATGTTCCCCTTCCTGTGTCCATGTGTTATCATTGTTCAATTCCCACCTATGAGTGAGAATATGCGGTGTTTGGTTTTTTGTTCTTGCGATAGTTTACTGAGAATGATGGTTTCCAATTTCATCCATGTCCCTACAAAGGACATGAACTCATCATTTGTTATGGTTGCATAGTATTCCATGGTGTATATGTGCCACATTTTCTTAATCCAGTCTATCATTGTTGGACATTTGAGTTGGTTCCAAGTCTTTGCTATTGTGAATAATGCCGCAATAAACATATGTGTGCATGTGTCTTTATAGCAGCATGATTTCTAGTCCTTTGGGTATATACCCAGTAATGGCATGGCTGGGTCAAATGGAATTTCTAGTTCTAGATCCCTGAGGAATCGCCACACTGACTTCCACAAGGGTTGAACTAGTTTACAGTCCCACCAACAGTGTAAAAGTGTTCCTATTTCTCCACATCCTCTCCAGCACCTGTTGTTTCCTGACTTTTTAATGATTGCCATTCTAACTGGTGTGAGATGGTATCTCATTGTGGTTTTGATTTGCATTTCTCTGATGGCCAGTGATGGTGAGCATTTTTTCATGTGTTTTTTGGCTGCATAAATGTCTTCTTTTGAGAAGTGTCTGTTCATATCCTTCGCCCACTTTTTGATGAGTTTGTTTGTTTTTTTCTTGTAAATTTGTTGGAGTTCATTGTAGATTCTGGATATTAGCCCTTTGTCAGATGAGTAGGTTGCAAAAATTTTCTCCCATTTTGTAGGTTGCCTGTTCACTCTGATGGTAGTTCCTTTTGCTGTGCAGAAGCTCTTGAGTTTAATTAGATCCCATTTGTCAATTTTGGCTTTTGTTGCCATTGCTTTTGGTGTTTTAGACATGAAGTCCTTGCCCATGCCTATGTCCTGAATGGTAATGCCTAGGTTTTCTTCTAGGGTTTTTATGGTTTTAGGTCTAACATTTAAGTCTTTAATCCATCTTGAACTGATTTTTGTATGAGGTGTAAGGAAGGGATCCAGTTTCAGCTTTCTACATATGGCTAGCCAGTTTTCCCAGCACCATTTATTAAATAGGGAATCCTTTCCTCATTGCTTGTTTTTCTCAGGTTTGTCAAAGATCAGATAGTTGTAGATATGTGGCGTTATTTCTGAGGGTTCTGTTCTGTTCCATTGATCTATATCTCTGTTTTGGTACCAGTACCATGCTGTTTTGGTTACTGTAGCCTTGTAGTATAGTTTGAAGTCAGGTAGTGTGATGCCTCCAGCTTTGTTCTTTTGGCTTAGGATTGACTTGGCAATGCGGGCTCTTTTTTGGTTCCATATGAACTTTAAAGTAGTTTTTTCCAGTTCTGCGAAGAAAGTCATTGGTAGCTTGATGGGGATGGCACTGAATCTGTAAATTACCTTGGGCAGTATGGCCATTTTCACAATATTGATTCTTCCTACCCATGAGCATGGAATGTTCTTCCATTTCTTTGTATCCTGTTTTATTTCCTTGAGCAGTGGTTTGTAGTTCTCCTTGAAGAGGTCCTTCACATCCCTTGTAAGTTGGATTCCTAGGTATTTTATTCTCTTTGAAGCAATTGTGAATGGGAGTTCAGTCACGATTTGGCTCTCTGTTTGTCTGTTATTGGTGTATAAGAATGCTTGTGATTTTTGTACATTGATTTTGTATCCTGAGACTTTGCTGAAGTTGCTTATCAGCTTAAGGAGATTTTGGGCTGAGACAATGGGGTTTTCTAGATATACAATCATGTCATCTGCAAACAGGGACAATTTGACTTCCTCTTTTCCTAATTGAATACCCTTTATTTCCTTCTCCTGCCTAATTGCCCTGGCCAGAACTTCCAACACTTTGTTGAATAGAAGTGGTAAGAGAGGGCATCCCTGTCTTGTGCCAGTTTTCAAAGGGAATGCTTCCAGTTTTTGCCCATTCAGTATGATATTGGCTGTGGGTTTGTCATAGATAGCTCTTATTATTTTGAGATACCCATCAATACCTAATTTATTGAGAGTTTTTAGCATGAAGGGTTGTTGAATTTTGTCAAAGGCCTTTTCTGCATCTATTGAGATAATCATGTGGTTTTTGTCTTTGGTTCTGTTTATATGCTGGATTACATTTATTGATTTGCGTATATTGAACCAGCCTTGCATCCCAGGGATGAAGCCCACTTGATCATGGTGGATAAGCTTTTTGATGTGCTGCTGGATTCGGTTTGCCAGTATTTTATTGAGGATTTTTGCATCAATGTTCATCAAGGATATTGGTCTAAAATTCTCTTTTTTGGTTGTGTCTCTGCCCGGCTTTGGTATCAGGATCATGTTGGCCTCATAAAATGAGTTAGGGAGGATTCCCTCTTTTTCTATTGATTGGAATAGTTTCAGAAGGAATGGTACCAGTTCCTCCTT
The DNA here is from genome assembly GCF_028885625.2 of Pongo pygmaeus. NCBI lineage: Eukaryota > Metazoa > Chordata > Mammalia > Primates > Hominidae > Pongo > Pongo pygmaeus. The sequence continues at coordinate 159,623,843 of NC_085930.1, forward strand.
GTACCTCTGGTAGAATTCGGCTGTGAATCCATCTGGTCCTGGACTTTTTTTGGTTGGTAAGCTATTGATTATTGCCACAATATCAGCTCCTGTTATTGGTCTATTCAGAGATTCAACTTCTTCCTGGTTTAGTCTTGGGAGGGTGTATGTGTTGAGGAATTTATCCATTTCTTCTAGATTTTCTAGTTTATTTGCGTAGAGGTGTTTGTAGTATTCTCTGATGGTAGTTTGTATTTCTGTGGGATCGGTGGTGATATCCCCTTTATCATTTTTTATTGCATCTATTTGATTCTTCTCTCTTTTTTTCTTTATTAATCTTGCTAGCAGTCTATCAATTTTGTTGATCCTTTCAGAAAACCAGCTCCTGGATTCATTAATTTTTTGAAGGGTTTTTTGTGTCTCTATTTCCTTCAGTTCTGCTCTGATTTTACTTATTTCTTGCCTTCTGCTAGCTTTTGAATGTGTTTGCTCTTGCTTTTCTAGTTCTTTTAATTGTGATGTTAGGGTGTCAATTTTGGATCTTTCCTGCTTTCTCTTGTGGGCATTTAGTGCTATAAATTTCCCTCTACACACTGCTTTGAATGCATCCCAGAGATTCTGGTATGTTGTGTCTTGGTTCTCGTTGGTTTCAAAGAACATCTTTATTTCTGCCTTCATTTCGTTATGTACCCAGTAGTCATTCAGGAACAGGTTGTTCAGTTTCCATGTAGTTGAGTGGTTTTGAGTGAGATTCTTAATCCTGAGTTCTAGCTTGATTGCACTGTGATCTGAGAGATAGTTTGTTATAATTTCTGTTCTTTTACATTTACTGAGGAGAGTTTTGCTTCCAAGTATGTGGTCAATTTTGGAATAGGTGTGGTGCTGAAAAAAATGTATATTCTGTTGATTTGGGGTGGAGAGTTCTGTAGATGTCTATTAGGTCCGCTTGGTGCAGAGCTGAGTTCAATTCCTGGGTATCCTTGTTGACTTTCTGTCTCATTGATCTGTCTAATGTTGACAGTGGGGTGTTAAAGTCTCCCATTACTAATGTGTGGGAGTCTAAGTCTCTTTGTAGGTCACTCAGGACTTGCTTTATGAATCTGGGTGCTCCTGTATTGGGTGCATATATATTTAGGATAGTTAGCTCTCCTTGCTGAATTGATCCCTTTACCGTTATGTAATGGCCTTCTTTGTCTCTTTTGACCTTTGTTGGTTTAAAGTCTGTTTTATCAGAGACTAGGATTGCAACCCCTGCCTTTTTTTGTTTTCCATTTGCTTGGTAGATCTTCCTCCATCCTTTTATTTTGAGCCTATGTGTGTCTCTGCACGTGAGATGGGTTTTCTGAATACAGCACACTGATGGGTCTTGAGTCTTTATGCAATTTGCCAGTCTGTGTCTTTTAATTGGAGCATTTAGTCCATTTACATTTAAAGTTAATATTGTTATGTGTGAATTTGATCCTGTCATTATGATGTTAGCTGGTTATTTTGCTCGTTAGTTGATGCAGTCTCTTCCTAGTCTCGATGGTCTTTACATTTTGGCATGATTTTGCAGCGGCTGGTACCGGTTGTGCCTTTCCATGTTTAGCGCTTCCTTCAGGAACTCTTTTAGGGCAGGCCTGGTGGTGACAAAATCTCTCAGCATTCTCTTGTCTGTAAAGTATTTTATTTCTCCTTCACTTATGAAGCTTAGTTTGGCTGGATATGAAATTCTGGGTTGAAAATTCTTTTCTTTAAGAATGTTGAATATTGGCCCCCACTCTCTTCTGGCTTGTAGGGTTTCTGCCGAGAGATCCGCTGTTAGTCTGATGGGCTTCCCTTTGAGGGTAACCTGACCTTTCTCTCTGGCTGCCCTTAACATTTTATCCTTCATTTCAACTTTGGTAAATCTGACAATTATGTGTCTTGGAGTTGCTCTTGTCGAGGAGTATCTTTGTGGCGTTCTCTGTATTTCCTGAATCTGAATGTTGGCCTGCCTTGCTAGATTGGGGAAGTTCTGGATAATATGCTGCAGAGTGTTTTCCGTCTTGGTTCCATTCTCCCCGTCACTTTCAGGTACACCAATCAGACGTAGATTTCGTCTTTTCACATAGTCCCATATTTCTTGGAGGCTTTGCTCGTTTCTTTTTATTCTTTTTTCTCTAAACTTCCCTTCTCACTTCATTTCATTCATTTCATCTTCCATCGCTGATACCCTTTCTTCCATTTGATCGCATTGGCTCCTGAGGCTTCTGCATTCTTCACGAAGTTCTCGAGCCTTGGTTTTCAGCTCCATCAGCTCCTTTAAGCACTTCTCGGTATTGGTTATTCTAGTTATACATTCTTCTAAATTTTTTTCAAAGTTTTCAACTTCTTTGCCTTTGGTTTGAATATCCTCCCGTAGCTCGGAGTAATTTGGTCATCTGAAGCCTTCTTCTGTCAGTTCGTCAAAGTCATTCTCTGTCCAGCTTTGTTCCGTTGCTGGTGAGGAACTGCGTTCCTCTGGAGGAGGAGAGGCGCTCTGCTTTTTAGAGTTTCCAGTTTTTCTGCTCTGTTTTTTCCCCATCTTTGTGGTTTTATCTACTTTTGGTCTTTGATGATGGTGATGTACAGATGGGTTTTTGGTGTGGATGTCCTTTCTGTTTGTTAGTTTTCCTTCTAACAGACAGGACCCTCACCTGCAGGTCTGTTGGAGTACCCAGCCGGCCGTGTGAGGTGTCAGTCTGCCCCTGCTGGGGGGTGCCTCCCAGTTAGGCTGCTCGGGGGTCAGGGGTCAGGGACCCACTTGAGGAGGCAGTCTGCCCGTTCTCAGATCTCCAGCTGCGTGCTGGGAGAACCACTGCTCTCCTCAAAGCTGTCAGACAGGGACATTTAAGTCTGCAGAGGTTACTGCTGTCTTTTTGTTTGTCTGTGCCCTGCCCTGAGAGGTGGAGCCTACAGAGGCAGGCAGGCCTCCTTGAGCTGTGGTGGGCTCCACCCAGTTCAAGCTTCCCAGCTGCTTTGTTTACCTAAGCGAGCCTGGGCAATGGCGGGCGCCCCTCCCCCAGCCTCGCTGCCGCCTTTCTGTTTGATCTCAGACTGCTGTGCTAGCAATCAGCGAGACTCCATGGGCGTAGGACCCTCTGAGCCAGGTGCGGGCTATAATCTCCTGGTGCGCCGTTTCCTAAGCCCGTGGGAAAAGCACAGTATTCGGGTGGGAGTGGCCCGATTTTCCAGGTGCTGTCTGTCACCCCTGGAAAGGGAACTCCCTGACCCCTTGCGCTTCCCGAGTGAGGCAATGCCTCGCCCCTGCTTTGGCTGGCGCACTGTGCGCTCACCCACTGACCTGCGCCCACTGTCTGGCACTCCCTAGTGAGATGAAGCCGGTACCTCAGATGGAAATGCAGAAATCACCCGTCTTCTGCGTCGCTCAATGCTGGGAGCTGTAGACCGGAGCTGTTCCTATTTGGCCATCTTGGCTCCTCCCACCATGAACTGATTTTTTATGCCACCCCCCAACCCCCGCTAAATTTATATGTCGAAGCCCTAATCCCCAGTGTGATAGTATTTGGAGGTGGGGCTTTTGGGAGCTAATTCGGTTTAGATGAGGTCATGAGAACAGAGTCCCCATGATGGGATTAGTGTCCTTATAAGAAGAGAAAGAGAGGCCAGAGTTCTGTCTCTGCCATGTTGAGGACACAGGGAGAAGGCAGCTGTCTGCAAGCCAGGAAGAGAGACCTCACCAGACACTGAATAGGCCAACACCTCGAGCTTGGACTTTTCAGCCTCCAGAATTGTGAAAAATTAATGTCTGTTATTTAAGTCTATGGTATTTTGTTACAGTAGCGCAAGCAGACTAAGACAGCAGTCACCTTGGAGAGCACTTTCAGGGGAGTAGTAGTTTGGAAGTCAGACTGCTGGGGTTGAAGGACAGGAGGTGAAGAATTGGCAATGGTGGGATAGACATGGCTTACATGAAGTTTAGCTAGGTAGAAAGATTGATATACAGAGCAGAACCCAGAGAGGGGCTGAGGAAGAATTTTATTTTATTTTTTTTAACATGAGACCCTTGGGCAAGCCTATAGTCCGATGGGCAAGGGGCAGATTCACTGTTTCACTGGGAGGGGATAATCAGTGGATCCCCATTCCTGAGAAGGTCAGAGTTGAGGGCCCCACAGCACTGGTCAAGAGAGATGGACCTCGTCCAGAAGGAGGGCATGTGGAAAACCAGGTACAGATGCAGGGAGGCTGGTTAATGTGACAACAGGGGCTGGTGGAGATGCCTTCTGGCTGCTTCCTTTCTCTCTCAGAATAAGGAGAGGTCTGCAGAGAGTAGGAGGGTGCTGGTCAGCAGGGACATCTTGCTACAGATTTGAGGAATATGCTGTGAGTCTCCTTGAGTAATGCAAGCTATGGAGGGAATGCACATCCAACTATCAGCCAGACCATTGCAATTGCTTAACAAACACAATAGAAAAGAATCTGATGAATAAAATTATTCTTATTTTTACAGATGGGAAATTTGGGAACCCAGAGGTCAAGATTCTACTGAAAGTTAAATAATTTGTAAGTACCCCAGGCTGGATTTAAGCTCAGGATCCTTAAAGCCTTAGCCCTTTGCCCTCAACACAGTGCCCTCCCTGGCCTGGAATGGATCTAACTAGTGGATGCCGCTGGCAGGTGAATAATTTGTCTATCCTTCAAATCTATGTGTGTTTGAAATTTATTCTGGGTTTATTTGGAGGAAGCGTTGAGTTCTGTGTGCAGGAGGGGCAGAGTAGAAGGACCCTGTAGTCCCAGACCTTCATAGCCATCTCAGTATAGTTAAAGACCTTGGGTTAATTGGACTCACACTTCTTGAGAAGGCACATCACAGGATCACCTCTGGAGTTTGCTGCCTGGCTGGGGGATGGGGAGTAGGTGTTTCCACACCCTCAACCTGGTGGCTTATCAATTACAGATGCTTCCTTATTTACAGATAGTCTAAGTTTGAAAGGTAGTTCCTAAGAACATTTGTGTATAAGTCCAACTAGGCATTTGTTAGACAAGCCACTGCCGCACCATCTGTGGGATGATTGTCCGCTCATGTGTAGCTTTGTTTCTGTCTAGGAAGATTTAAAGGTAAGTAACATTTGTATTCCTTTCAGCCATGTTCATTGACCTCCCTAGGAGGAGTATGAAAAATTATTTTTTTCCTTACATTTCCACCAACATTTTAGTGCTTTTGTGGCAGTTTAGCACTATGGATCAGTGTCCTGGGCAGTTGTCCAGTTGAACCATCCCCATGTCAGCTTTGGCCTTACTGTGCCTCAGTTTCCCATAGGATGTCAGAGAGTAGAGCTGACTTGTATGCAGCTGATTCATTGCTGAAATCCTGTAATGCCTCATGCTGTAAGGATGCATCAAAGCTGTCATAACCATGTTTCTATGAATTACTCATGCTTTGTTGAGCTATAGGACTATTGGTATGGCAAATGTTGAGGTGCTATCTTGATTATGTCTGAGAAAGCTTTCTTTTCTACTCATGGATATTTCCACTACAATGAAATACCCACTTTTTGTGCCTAGCTGTTTTTAGGTCAGTTATGGGAAATGGCAATAGCAAATGCTCTAGGCCTGAAATAAATTAGGCAACAAATAATCAAAAACCACAGAAAGGGAAAGCTAGGAATGTTTATTAATACGTTCTTAGTGTCTCCCAGGGATCTCTGTTGGTAGAGGGGGACTGAATATCATAGGATGACCAACCATCCTGTTTTGCTTTGACTGAGAGGTTTCCTGGGATGCTAGACTGTCAGTGCCAAAACCCAGAACATCCTGGGCAAATCAGGAAGTTACTCATCCTACCTTTTAAATAAACTTTTAACTGTAGAATAGTTTTCGATTTACAGAAAAAGTGCAAAGATAGAATAGAGAGTTCCCATGTACTCCACACCTAGCTTCTCCTATTATTAGTATCTTACATTAGTATGGTACATTTGTCACAATTAATAAACCAATATTAACACATTATTATTAACTTATGTCCATACTTTATTCAGGTTTTCTTAGTTTTTGTGCAATGCCCTTTTTCTGTTCCAGGATTCCATCAAGGATACCACATCATAATTAGTTGTAATGTTTCCTTAGGCTCCTCTTGGCCATGACAGTGTCTTAGACCTTCCTTGTTTTTGATGACCCTGACAGTTTTGAGTAGAACTGGTCAGGTATTTTGCAGAATGTCCCTCAACTGGAATTTGTGTGATGTTTTTCTCATGATTAAACTAGGGTTATTGGTTTTGGAGAGGAAGACCACAGAGTAAGGTATCACCATGCTTATCATTGCTAACGTTAGCCTTGATCACATGGCTGATTAATATTTGTTAGGTTTCTCCATTGTAACGTTACTTTTTTTTTTTTTTTTTTTTTTTGAGACAGGATATCAGTCTGTCACCCAGGCTGGAGTGCAGTGGCACGATCTTGACTCACTGCAGCCTTGACTTCCTGGGTTCCAGCAATCCTCCTATCTCAGCCTCCCGAGTAGCAAGGACCACAGGCATACGCCACCATGCCTGGCTAATTTTTGTATTTTTGGGAGAGACAAGGTTTCTCTGTGTTGCCCGGGCTGGTCTTAAACTCCTGAGCTCAAGCTATCCACCCACCTCGGCCTCCCAAAGTGTTGGGATTACAGGCGTGAGCCACCGTGCCCCACCTAATGTTACTCTCCCCTTCACTGCCCTTGCCTTTTTTACACTATATGCTTTGAAAGGAAGTCACTATGTTACAGCCCACACTTAAGGAGTGGGAAGCTGTGCTCTACTTCTCTAACGAAAAGTATCTACATAATAAATTATTTGGAATTTATTCTGCATGAGAGATTTGTCTATTCTTCCAAATTTATTTATTTATTCAATCATTTATTTATATCAGTATAGGCTCATGAATATTGATTGTTCAATAAAGTTGACCAATACATCTTTTATTTATTATGTTGCAATTCCCTAATGACAAATGATGTGGAACATCTTTTCATAAGCAGTAGTCTCACCCTTATCCACAGTTTCACTTTCTGCAGCCTCAGTTACCCATAGTTGACCAAAGTCTGAAAATATTAAGTGAAAAATTCCAGAAATAAATAATTCATAAGTTTTAAATCGTGTGTTGTCCTGAGTAGCGTGACAAAAATCTCATTCTGTCCTGCTCTGTCCCACCCAAGATGTGAATCATCCCTTCGTCCAGTGTCTTCATATCGTATATACCACGCACTCATTAGTCATTTTGGAGCTATGTTGATTATTAGATAGAAAAAACATAGTATGTATAGGGTTCCATACTATCCGTGGCTTCAGATATCCACTGGGGGTCTTGGAACATATGTTCCGTAGTTGAGGTGGGACCACTGTATTTATTTGTCATCTGTATACTTTCTTTGGTGAGGAGTCTGTTCAGATCTTTTACCGTTTTTAAAAGTAGGGGTCAGCCGGGCGCGGTGGCTCATACCTGTAATCCCAGCACTTTGGGAGGCCGAGGCAGGCAGATCACAAGGTCAAGAGATTGAGACCATCCTGGCCAACATGGTGAAACCCCATCTCTACTAAAAATACAAAAATTAGCTGGGCGTGGTGGCGCGCCTGTAGTCCTAGCTACTCAGGAGGCTGAGGCAGGAGAATTGCTTAAACCCGGGAGGGGGAGGTTGCAGTGAGCCAAGATTGTGCCATTGCATTCCAGCCTGGCAACAGAGAGAGACTCCATCTCAAAAAAAAAAAAAAAAAAAGTGGGAGTCACCCTACTTTTGAGAGCAATCTGGACCTGAGACCAGTTTGGGGGGATGTGGGAGGGGGACCTGGGAAACCTTGCCAACCGTAGATTCCTTCAACTGTGGCTTCTGAGACTTTCCCCTTGGAAGCTCAGTCCACCCAAGTCTGAGTCATTCTGACAAGGGCAGGGTGGGGTTTGCAGGCAAATTCTGGATAGACCAAGGTTGTGGCTCATTTGAGATCATTTGTCTCAGTTTCAACTTCTTTTCATACATTGCTTAATGCTTCATGAAATAGACTAAAATATTTCACAAATGCACTTTTTCCCCATTGCCTTTGGCCATCATTTAGAACTAATTTTTGTGGCATCAGTTTAAGGCACATGAACTTTATAAGACTATGAATGTCTGGTTTCTAGGCTTTTCTACTTCATGAAGTCTTGAGCAAGGTGGGTTTGGATGAATGTGTAGACATGTGGAGACTTCCTTATCTTGGATGCAATTCTTTACTCCTTTTTAAAAAAAAAAAAAAATAATAAAGAAAGAAAAATTTGAGCAGGACCAGAGGATCTTTACTCATTTTTAAAGATAGGCCTGGCTGGGTGCAGTGGTTCATATCTGTAATCCTAGCACTTTGGGAGGCTGAGGCAGGAGGATTGCTTGAGCCCAGGAGTTCAAGACCAGCCTGGGCAACATAGGGAGACCTCTGTCTGTACAAAAAAGATAAAAAATGAAAAAAATTAGCTCTTTGTGGTGGAGGTGTACACCTGTAGTCCCAAGTACTCAGGAGGCAGAGGCAGGAGGATCATTTGAGACTGGGAGGTCGAGGCTGTTACTGATCCAGGAAAAATGTCATGTATTGCTGTCATGTGACAAAGATTGCTGTGTTCTTTGGTGTTTAGGCATCTCTGTTAATTTCTCTGCAGTTAACCTTTTTGAAGATCTTCTTAAAGTCAGAGACCCATTTTCTATTGTGGTAATGTACCAACATTAGTTTTTCTAAGGAAATGCTGCTACCTGTCAGCAAATTAGAATTTTGACAAGCTCATCTGGTGCAGCTGCAGGCGGTGCCACCACTAGGGGTCAGGCGACGTCCTGATAAAGGAAGCGCAGTCACGGGGAGGCGCGAGGGGGTGGAGAAGTGCCTGGCCAACTCACATTTTGGGAGAAAAAATGTGCACCATTCCTGGATGGAGCTGAAATTCAGGCATTCTAAGCTTTAGCACGGAGAGTTTTTTGTTTGTTTTGTTTTGTCTTTTGTGATTTGAATGCTAATTCTCTGAAGAGAGCCAGAGATTTTATGTCTGTCATTTTGCCTACAATTTCTCTTGTCTGTAGATTTTCAAATGTCATTTAGTTTCTCCCTTACCAGCCCTGTCTGGCCATTCTTAGTGGATTTAGGGTGTGGAAAATTTCTGTATTCTGTCCGTTTTCAATAACGTTTTTATTCAGATGAATTCTGGATAAAATGAAACAGAGTCAAAGAATGGGAGGGCTGGGGAAGAGAGAGGAGGAGGACGCCCCGGTCCTGTGTGGTCTCAGGAGGAGATAATGGTAGGAATGGGGAATGAGTCTTTCCTCCTACCCAGATCAAAGAGCTCCGGGCACCTTTGAGCCCAGGTATCAATTCCAACTGGGGACAATATCAGGGCTCTCACCTGAGATATTGCTCCTTTATATTCGTATGCCCCCAACGCACATTGCTACTCCATCTCTTTTTCTGCTGAGCCCTGATCAGCCTCAGAATGCTTCTCAACCAAGTGCTTCAGGAAGTCACTATTAGCTTTGCCATCATTCCTGATCTGGCAATGTCTTGGTGTCAAAGACAAGTTTATGTTGAACTTAGCATCCATTACTCCTGCCTCTGTGGTGGTGGTCATCGTTTGCAATTTAGACTTCTCCAGAAGTTTTCTGAAGATCTTCCTTAAAATGGGGTTGAGGTGTTATTACACAACAGCCAAGCTACAGACTGCTTTCAGGCACTGATTGGTTTCTGGCTAAACTGGTATTCCAGATAACAGTTACAGTGATTTTGCTAGAGATTTAGTCCAAAATATGCCTCCATTTTTCTCATAAGAATAGTGTCTGTCCAGAGTAAAAACCTAAATTACCAACTAAAGTTTACTAAGAAATGAGATGAACAACCTTACTAGCATTCAAAATTGCAAATTAAACAACACAAGATACCATTTTTTCCTTATCAAGTGGCAAAAACTAAAAAGATTAATGACATACAGTGCTAATGGAGAGAGGGAAAATAGGCCTCCTCATATATTGAAGGTAGGACTGAAAATTATTACTGCTGTTGGAGAGATAGTATAGTAATATTTATTAAATTTTTTAAAAATATTTTTGCCCCAAATCTCATTTTGAGGAGTATATTTTTCAGATATGAAAGCTGTAGAACACAGAAATACATAACCAAGATGCCTGTTGCACATTTTTTAGTAGCAAAACAAAACAAAATTGAGGTACAACTGAACTGTACTTCAATAGGATATATTTTGGTATAAATGTAATTTGGTATATTCATAATTCCAATTTAAGTTAGTGTGTAGGAATGAATTAGATCTATATGAATTGTTCTAGAGGATCACCATAGTAAGTTGAATGAAAAAAAAAAGAAATTGTGGAGTCTTGAACATAGTATGATTCAGTTTTTGTAAGAACAAAAAATTCAAACTCTTTATGTAGGAATATCTGCTTGCATGCGAACATGGAGAAAGGTATTGAGGGGATACTCACTAGACGTTCCACCCTTGGAGGGTGGAATAAGAGGAGATGGGGTGTGTGTGTGTGTGTATGTGTGTGTGTGTGCATATGCGTGTGTTATGTGGTGGAAGTATTATGAATATTTTCTTTAATGCATCTTAAAAAATGCATGTCAATATTTTTAAAATTTAAAAAAAAAGGACAAGGAAGCATGGTCCCCAGAAGGTTAAGGCCTTTGACCAAAGTCTGAACAACTAGTTAATGTCCCAGCGGGGCTACAATCCAGGTCTGCTGAGCCCTGATTCCTTATGTTCATTCCTGGCACTGCTCACTATTGAAAAAAAAGGTAGCTGGCAAAATTCATTACTCTGTCTTCCATTTGATGTTTTCACACTTCCCTTTCCTTTTCTATTGAGTAGCCAAGCTAAGAGAGCAAGAGTTTTTAGTTGTAGCCAGATCCTCTGTGTTCATCCTTAGGCAGACAATTTCCTTTTGACTGGATAAGTTAATTTCCATGACTGAGTTAGCTATTCAATGGCAATCCCCAGAGTTAAAAGGATCGAGGAGGTGACTGAAGAGTTATATATTTTCTCATTGTCCAGTCAAGATGTTCTCCTCGATCTGACAAATTTTCAGAAGCCAGCATTTTATTTCATTTCCAGTTTGACATAAAAGTTATTGTGTCCTTGGGGTTATAAGAAATACAATATCACCTGTGACCTTCCTTTTATATACAAACTCTCCAGAGACCTCAGGGAATTTACGCAGTTTAATTTGGGCTTTGTTCAGCCCTCTTTTAGCTAACATTAGCCTGTAGGACCTTTTCAATAGTTATTATTTAATCCAGGGAGAGACTGTTACCCATCAAATGGAACACATTGCTGAATCCACTTAGTTTTTTCTTTTCATTCTTGTGGAAATGCTTTTTTCCTGATTTTCTTGACCTCTATCTAGAGTTTGGAAATATACAACCACAAAGTGTGGATCTGGGCCTGAAGGAACTATGAGTTGGTATGGTAGGCAGAATAATACCCGTCCAAAGCTGTCCAAGTCCTAAGTCTCTGAAATTTGTGAATATATTATCTTACTGGCAAAGGAACATTGCAGTTGTGATTTGTTTAAGGGCTTTGAGATAGGGACAGTATTCATTATTGGTGTGAGTCCAGTCTAATCACATGGATCTTTAAAAGAAGAAATCCTTTCCCAGTTGTAGTCAGAAGGAGATGTGATTATGAAAGAATGTTCAGAGTTGCAACATTGCCAGCTCTGAAGATGGAGGAAGAGGCCACAAGCTAAGGAATGCAGAGGGCCTCTAGAAGCTGGGAAAGGAAATAAAACAAATCTTTTCCTAGAGCCTCTAGATGGAACACATCTTGATCATAGCACATGTTGCACTTGGAGAGACAGGGGGAGCCAGATGTGCTTCAGTGAGGGGTCTAGCTCTATTTCCCACTCTTCTTTCAGCTTTCCTCTCCTCCATGTGGAGCATCCTCAAGCTGACTTACCCCTATGGTTGCAAGATGATGGTCAGCAGTGACTGGGGCAATAAGCTTTCTTGTTTACATCCACAGGGAGGAAAAGAAAACCTCTCCTCCACCCATGAAATAAGGCATTCCCTGAAGTCTGATTAGGCCAAATTGGATCATACGCCTGTCCCTAGACCAGCCCTGGGAATACCAGCTACTGATGGTTTAAGCCTATGTTCCTAAATCAGTTACTATCAGATGGTAGTGATGGGCTGTTCACATGGAGGAGGGGAAAATTGAAAGAAGAGTGGGAAATAGAGCTGGAACCTTCACCACAGCACATCTGGCTCATCCTGCCTCTCAAAGACTTATTAGGTAAAATAATGTAGTTCTATATTATTCAAACCAGTTGCCTTGGGTTTTTCTATTACTTTCTGCCAAAAATATTCTACTAGCCATCTGCCCTCCACACACAGAGGCAACCCCTTCCCCTGGGGCTGCTTTGTTCTTTCATGGTACCTGCTTGGCTCCTGCAAGCCTTTCCGCTTATGACTTTCTGAACCTGACTGTATCCGATAAGACACTGCCTTCCTCCTGAGAGCCAGCTTCCAGGCCCAGGGCCAGGAGGCACTGCATGCCCTGTGCCTCTCCTCACTGCTACACCCACAGCTGGCATTGCTAATTGATCCTGGCGCTCCTTTTGCTGAGTTCACATGCGACCTCATGATGCTCCACATTGCACTCCAGGTAGCCACGACTGGTCAATTGGTGCTGGTACAGGTGATGACCACTATTTGCCATATGAGTGTAACTACACATCATCTTTTTAAATTTTTCCCTTTTTAGTAGTTGCTTTGCCTGGTCAGTTTGTATTGAGATAATGACCAATTACAACTGTCAGGCCTCTCCTGCTGTCTGTCTCCATATTTCCCTAAGTCTGAGCTTGGCACAGCCTGTAGATAGCCAGCCAGAGGTGCCAGGACCTAGATGGCTAGTGTTAAAGCTTTAACCTCCACTACTCTGCCATTTCACTTTAAAATATTCTTTAGGGGTAATTTCCTTACTCTTTGCCTCTTAAATACTATATTTTTTATGATGTCATTTCCATTTTATAAAGGGAATTTAATTCACTAGAATTCCAGATTGAGGGAGTATTGCATCCTTGGAGAAAAGCCACCAGAATAGGAGACATGGGACAGGTCCCAGGCTGTATGGCTTTTGGAAGGAGTCAGCGCATGAGCAGTACACCTTGGAGAGGGAGGAGTGGGAGAGCAGTGTGGTGGGCAGGCAACCACGTGGAGAAGAAGGTGATGAAATCTCTGACAGCTGCTCAGAAGCAGGACTCCGGTGAGGACATACATCCAAGGAGGGCTTTTAGGGAATAGTCCTGCTGTGCATGCACTGTAATTCCCCTGATCTTGCCTTCTCACGAGACCCATTGCAAAGACCTCTGTTTTTTTTCTTATTTTATCTAGAAGCAAACTTGGGTTTCTTCTGGATACAATTCCACGCTGTGACTCTAAGGTGGGAGCATGGAGGCCCAATTTTATTTAAGCTATTTATGTAGCTTCTTTTATGGTATTATCTTTTAAATATATGAGCCCTCTTATTCTGTTTGTGTCTTCATAATCATGACTTGTTTTTAAAATTTTGTGCTACTCACTTTTAGCTCATGTCCACATTTTTCTTAGTTGTCTTAGTCCCTTTGGGCTTCTGTCACAAAGTACCATAGACTAGCTGGCTTATAAATAACAGAAATGTATTTCTCGCCATTCTGGAGGCTGGAAGTCCAAGATCAAGGTGCCAGCAGATTCAGTGTCGATGAGAGCCTGCTTCCTGCTTCATAGATGATAGAAGTGCAAAGCCAGCTCTCTGGGCCTTTTTTATGATACTGATCCCACTCATGAATGCTCTGCCCTCATCATCAATTCAACTCCCAGAGGCCCCACTTCCTAATATTATCACAGTGGTAATTGGGTTTTTAACACATGAATTTGAGAGAAACACATTCAGTTCCTAGCATTAGCTTGCTTATATTTATTTCATCTCATTCTCTCTCATAGCTTTTATTTTTGTTTCCCCTGTCCAATTTATTATAGGTTTTTGTCTTTTTATAACTTTTAACCATCTTTTAAATCTCTCATTTATTTCTCTTTTTATTGTTGAGTTACAACTGTTGGCTTATTCAGTGGCAAAGCAGGAAGAGATGGCACTGAGGCATCTTGATCCTGAAGGATCTTTTAATTCCTCTTAGCAGTCTTAACATTTTTTCCATCAGCCCTTGCTATAGTTTGAATGTGTGTGTTCTCTTTAAAATTCATGTTGAAACTTGATCTCCAGTGTGACAGTGGTAAGAGGTAGGGCCTTATATTTGAGAGCACAACAGGGTGAGTACACTCAATAATAATGTATTGTATATTTAAAATAACTAAAAGAGTGTAATTGAAATGTTCCTAACGCAAAGAAATGATAATGCTTGGGGTAATGGACACCCCAATTACCCTTATGTGATTATTACATATTATATGTCTATATCAAAACATCACACATACCCCACATAAATGCATGTACTTACTATACACCCATAAAAAAATAAAAGACGTGGGGGCTTTAGTAGATGATTAAGTCATCAGGGCTCTGCCCTCATGGGATTCATGCCTTGTAAACAAGCTGGAGAGAATGCTAGGCCCCTTTTTTGCCCTCTGCCCTTCTACCATGTGAGGACACAGCATTTGTCAACTCTGAAGGATGCAGCAACAAGGCACCATCTTGTACATTAGAGCAGTACAAATGAACTGCTATAACATTAAATCTTCGATCTGAGAATTCAGGAAACTCACTAACTCTTCCCTAAAGCTGATCATGAAGACTGGTGTAAATAAATGCATGTCAAATTCTGGAATGGGGTTTCCTTCTTAGTTCAAACACTCTACTACCACTTTTTGTGGAATTAACTTAGGTATTTGGAAGAAGGTTGCAGTCACAGGTAGGAAATCAAGTCATAAGTAAGGAAACAAAAGGCAGAAGCTGAGCTGTAGAATTGGCCAGCTCACTGGAAGAAGAAAACAGCTAAGAGGTTACCCCTGGGCACAGGGCAAATCCTGGTGATACTGGACATTAGCTTTATGCCCCTGTGACCAACTCCAGGCCCCATATGACAGTGTTCCTGGAGCTGCTGGCTATTCCTGCTCAGACAAGGATTAGCTCAGGGGCTGGGCTGAGTTTAGCCAACACAGGGAAGGACACTTGCCCCCTGATCCCCACTAAGAGAGGGGAACACTTCCAGCAGGATTCTGCTTTGCCCTTTTCTGCCTTGTCATGGGCAGTGAGTACCTGATGTGTGACAAGAAGGGAATACAATATGGCTGCTTACAAGTAAGATTTTTGTAAATAGGAGGAATGCCTACATTTATAAAGCTGACCTCTTATAGAGATTTAATAAAACTCAAAATAGGAAAAAATATCATTCCTTGAGAATGTGCTATTTTTGTTAAAAAAACTTTAAAAAGGTTTTTCTTCTCTCTGAAGTCTTGACTAATATTAATTGGCACCTTCTAACTTGGTCAGCCAACAGCTACTCTCCTTCTTCCCACTCTGGATAATAGGCATTTCACTGCCTTTTACATTTTAATCTTGGCAAGAATGATATTGGCCAAATGATTCTTCTTCAGCCTTTGATGCCAAATATTTATTTAAAATATGAGGTCATCAAGATTAAATGCAAAACCTTACTGTACTTCTTTACCTCCATAAGGATGGCTAAATTTAAGTGGCTTTGTGCTTGGAGCCACTAACAATGAAACTCACAGGGACTTATTCCCTCTGTCCTTGTCTTTAAGAGATTGGCAATATATTGTAAATACCTGTGTCACTATGAACTAACGAGAATGAATTTCTGGAACCACTGCAGGGTGGCTGGCTGTTTCCCCCACCACCATCAGATTCCTGTCCCAGGGATTCACCCAGTCCTCCCTTAAAGTCAGTTGGCCTTTTTCTGTTATCACTATTGTGAGGTTCATGGAACTAGGAAGATGTATTTAATGCAGTGGCTCTTGATCATTTAGGAGGTAATGCACATTCTGAGGATTTGATGAAAACTAGATTTTCCTCCAGGAAAATTGACAAAATGTACAAACATTTCAAATGCTGTATACAGTTTCAGGCTTTTTCCAATCCTTGAAGCCCATCCCATGACCTCAGATTAAAAATAATCAATAAAGGAAGATACTATTGGCATAATGTTAATTTTCATAGGTATTGTATCAATCAGGTTTTAATCAGAGAAACAGAACAAGTAGGAGAATAAGGAAATATATTACAAGGAATTGGTATATGTGATTATGGGGGCTGGCTAGGCAAGTGTGAAATCCATAGGGCCAGCTGTCATGAAGGGCGGGCTGGAACTCTTGGGCACAGGGTGAAGCTGCTGTCTACAGGTGGAATTTCTTGTTCTTTCAGGAAGTCTTAGCTCTGTTCTTATGGCTTTCAACTGGGTGAATCAGGCCCACTGAGATTATCTAGGATAATCTCCCTTAAAATCAAGTGACTATGCACTTAAATTACCCCTACAGATTAGACGTGATGAAAGTCCACCTAAATTAGTGTTTGAATGACAGGACTGTAAAGTAGCCAAGCTGACACACAAAACTGACATTCACAAGTATAGTGGTATTATGCCTATGTAAAAATTATTTTTGTTCTTAGAAGATAAATATTGAAGGTAAAATGTTATAACGTCTGCAATTTATGCTCACTGAGTTTACCAACATACATATGGTGAGAGCAAACATGCAAAAGGTTAGTAACTGCAACATAGATGGAGGTATCTGAGGTTTCCCTGTATCATTCTTTCAATTTTTCTGTATGCTTGAAGGTTTTCATAGTAAAATTTGCGGACTAAAGTAGCCCCAGTCTCCTGCCTGACACAGCGTCTGTTAGCTCATAGCATACATTCAGTAAGCGTTTCATGAATTAAACTGAATAAGGGGCAGCATTTCACTCACAACCAAAGAGCTCAGCAGGATAATATTGTCACGGTTGTAACAATAAGAAATCTCCTGCTGCCTGTCCTCTATACTTGTTCAAATAATTCCATTGATAAATAAGAATAGTAAGGCATTTTTTTAATTTTTTTATTTTGAGATGAAGTCTCACTCTGTCACCCAGGCTGGAGTGCAGTGGCCCCATCTTGGGACACTCCAATCTCCACCTCCTAGGTTCAAGTGATTCTTGTGCCTCAGCCTCCCAAGTAGCTGGGATTAGAGGGATGTGCAACCACGCCCAGCTAATTTCTGTATTTCTAGTAGAGACGGGGTTTTGTCATGTTGCCCAGGCTGATCTCAAACTCCTCACCTCAAGTGATCCACCTGCCTCGGCCTCCCAAAGTGCTGGGATTACAGGCATGCACCCCTGTGCCTGGCCAGCAAGGCATTTTAAAATATTTTCTTCTTCTTCTTCTTCTTCTCCTCCTCCTCCTCCTCCTCCTCCTCCTCCTCCTCCTTCTCCTTCTTCTTCTTCTTCTCCTCCTTCTCCTTCTCCTTCTCCTTCTTCTTCTTCTTCTCTTCTTCTTCTTTTCTTCTTCTTTCTTCTTCCTCTTCCTCTTTCTCTTCCTCTTCCTCTTCTTCTTCTTTCTTCTCCTCCTCCTCCTCCTTCTCCTCCTCCTCCTCCTCCTTCTCCTCCTCCTCCTCCTCCTTCTCCTCCTCCTCCTCCTTCTTCTCCTCCTCCTCCTTCTCCTCCTCCTCCTCCTCCTTCTCTTCCTCCTCCTCCCCCTCCCCCTCCCCCTCCCCCTCCTCCTCCCCCTCCCCCTCCTCCTCCTTCCCCTTGCCCTTCTCCTTCTCCCCCTTCTCTTTTCTCTTCTCTTTTTTTTTTCTTCTCCTTCTCCTCCTCCTCCTCCTCCTCCTCTTCCTTCTTCTTCTCACTCTGTCACAAAGGCTGGAGTGGAGTGGTGCAATCTTGGCTCACTGCAACCTCCGGCTCCCAGGTTCAAGCGATTCTTCTGCTTCAGCCTTCGGAGTAGCTGGGACTACAGGCATGGGCCACCACGCCCCGCTGATTTTTGTATTTGTAGTAGAAACAGGGTTTCACTGTGTTGATCAGGCTGGTCTCGAACTTCTGACCTCAAGTGATCCACTGGCCTCAGCCTCCCAAACTGCTGGGATTACAGGCATGAGCCATAGTGCCCAGACATTTCTTTATTTAATAAGAGATGAGGGCTCCCTATGTTGACCAGGCTGGTCTTGAACTCCTGGCCTCAAGCATCCCTCTCTCCTCGCCCTGGCCTCCCAAAGTGTTAAGATTACAAGTGTGAGCCACCATGCCCCAGCCACCTAAGACATTTCTTAATGTTAGGGGAGGCTGCATAATATAGAAATTGCTGTCTTAGGTGTCAGAATTTTCATGTTTGAGTCATGAGTGCATGTAAGCTCTGTGACTTTGGCCAAATTGCTTACCTACTCTGAACCTATTTCCTCACCTAAAAATGGGATAATTTTGCCTGCTTTATAACTTACAAGGCTTTTCTGAGGAAGAAATTTGACAATTACTGTGGAAATGTACTGTAAACAGCAGAGTAGTTCTACCACTCACAACTGCATGTCAGAACCTAAGACCCATACTTTTTCACATTTAATGTCTCTGACTTGGGAGTTGTCTTGCACTTGATAGTACATCACAGTTTAATCAGCAGCATGTTTTTCTTTTTTAATGGTGTATGAAATAATGGTGGCATCTTAGATTTGATGAAATACTGTGGCTGAGTGGTCTTAGGCAAATGACCTAAACCCTTTAAATCTCAGCTTTTTCCTCATTGAGTTAGGGATAAAAATACTTTATACAATTGTGATGAGGATTTAAAAATATCAAGTATGCAAAGCACTTAATAAATGCTCAATAAATACTAGTATGCCATTGCATTATTGCACAAATGAAAGTTATTATTAGTGTAGAATTTGTGCAGTCTCTACAGGTCCTGCTCACACAGTCCACATTTGCCACCCTATTCTTGAAGAAGAAAATAGAGCCTTAGCAAATTTGCTTTGGAAAAACTGACCCCAAATTAAAACTCTGTGATTGCTTGGAGTGTTAAGGCTAAAGAAATAGACCAGAATACAAGGTGTCAGAGTGGTAAACTTTTTAAAACTGTTGTTCCTACCACCTGGATGCTGACATTATTTTCACAGCAACCCTCCTGGGGACTTCCTTAGACTCTTTTAGATTAGGACCTCAGGTTGCACAATCTCTGTGAACATAGAGAACTTTTTGAGAATGTTGAGGTGGCAGCCTGAAAGCAAGCAGGAGATTGCTTGCTTTGGGCGAGATGCACCTCAGGCTTCCCTCAATAAACCTCCCGGCAATTTCTCCCGCACTGTGGTAACTAGACTCTGAGGCTCTGGTTTCCAGGAATTGGGGTTGGTAAACACATTACCCACAGTAAAGGCTTTTATTTTTGTTGACCTGCAGTGTGAGGATTTAATTTGCATGCTTTCTCCTGTGAAGGGAAGTGTGTGAGTACTGCCAGTCGCTGCAGCTTGTGGTTAGTGCTTTCAACTGAAAGGGCACAAATCAAATCTGCGCAAACGCTCTGGATTTACCTTCTGAGACTGTGCCCCCTGCACGGTGTGGGGAGCATGGGGGAGGGAGGAAAAGCATCCAGCAGGAAGCAGTGCTTGGAAGGCATCCTGTCCCAGGATGGTGTCAAGAACCACTGATTTGTCTGTGGTAGTGGAGTCTTCTTTATATTAATAACAATCTGGGGAGAAGTCCACGGGACCCTTGAAAATGGGTCCAGGATGCCAGCTTTTCTTTTCTTTATTATTATTTTTTAATTAGTCCTTTTCTGATTCTCTTAGCCACTTCCCTTTCTACTGTCCTGTCCCCACATCCCCTTTACTATTTCCTCTCTCATTAAGTAAATATTTGATATTTAGATAATTTTTATGTCTTTTATTTGTTCCCCTTCTAACACTATCTCTAAGTTTTATTTTAAAAAATCTTTTCAAACTTTTTATTTGGAAATAATTTTACTTATAAAAACGTTGCAAAAAACAGTACGGAGAATTTTCATAGACCCTTTATACAAATATTCCAAATAGTAACATCTTACATAACCAAATTTTTTAAAAGATGAAAAAACATTGATAGGTAATGCATTCGCCTGGCTACAAATGAAAACAATGTAGGGTATTCGTTGAGAGCTTTTATTCCTGTACCTGTCCTCATTCATCCTGTCTTCACTGTCTTCCTCCTTTTTTACTGGCAACTATAAGAGTTGCTTTTGTCATCTTTCAGTGTTTTATGGGTAAATATTAGCAAATAAGCACCTTTTCCCTTTCTTACAGAAATGGCAACATTATGTATACTGTTGTACAACTTATTTTTCTCACCTAACATTATGTCCTAGAGATGTTTCCACATCAGTATGTAACATCCCCATGCCTTTTATCAGCTAAGTAATTTTCCATTATGTGGATGTACTTCTATTTTATTTTATTTATTTATTTTTGAGATGGAGTCCTGCTCTGTTGCCCAGGCTGGAGTGCAGTGGCACGATCTCAACTCACTGCAACCTCCACCTCCTGGGTTCAAGTGATTCTCCTGCCTCAGCCTCCCAAGTAGCTGGGATTACAGGCATGCACCACCATGCCTCACTAATTTTTGTATTTTTAGTAGAGATGGGGTTTCCCCATGTTGGCCAGGCTGGTCTTGAATGCCTGACCTCAGGTGGCCCACCTGCGTCAGCCTCCCACAGTGCTGGGATTATAGGTGTGAGCCACTGTGCCCAGCCACCTCTATTTATTTAACCACTTCCCTATTGATGGATGCTACTGTTTGGCAGGGTTTTTTTCTTTATTACTTGTAGTTGAATGCATCCTAAGTGATAACACCACTTGGCAAAGGGCAGAGGGTGAGTGGGAAGCCCTGGGAGGCCCCTTTAGTAATACAGTGAATTTCACCAAGCATATGCATGGAATAGCTTTTAGTGATCTTGGTTCTAATTGTCGCATTTAATTGTTGTGGATTGAAAGTAAGATGAAGGCAAGGTACTGGATGCATGAAAAAAAGGGGGTAGACTTTATTGTTGATTCATTAGAATTGGATTACAAAGAAATGAGTTAATATTTTCTCATAATGAAGAGTCTTAAATTCCTATAAAAGGTACCCAGATATGGAGTGAGAGGAGTCGGATCTAACCCTGTAGAATAACAGATTTCTCAGGAAAAACGTGTTGCTCCCTAGTGCTTCCAGATCGGAGTAACAGAATACTGAGTGGGGCTTTTCCTTGGCCTAGGAATTGGTGTCCAGGGCCCAAAGCTGAAGACAAAGGAGTCTTATATTCCTCTTGTTCTACAGAGAAAGATGCCAAGGAGCCTCTAAAAATTGAGACCAGTCACCTTCCTCTGGGCCTAGTAAAACGTGGATTGGCTTAGCCAATCCCAGACATCACCCCCATACTCTTCCCCATCTGTGTAGGCCAAAGGCAGCTTGCAGAAGGGATGGGGATGGGGGCAGCCATGGGGGGTCAGCAGAGAAAGCAGTGTTGGAGTTGTGAGCCATCAGTTGATGGGGGTGAGAGTGCTGTAGCTCTTCCTACCCAACTCCAAAGTTAAGGGAAGGGATTCCGGTGGGGTCACATGGCCTTCTCCTAACCTTGACCCTCTTTCTTCCCTCTCTTAATGACCCGTGTGGTTTCACTGGGCCTACCCAGATAATCTCCCAATCTCAAAATCCTTAATTTAACACATCTGTAAAATCTTTTTTTACCATGTAAGGTAACATATTCACAGGTTTCAGAGATTAGGACCTGAGCATCTTGAGGGGCCATTGTTCAGCCCATTGCAGTCATATTTCCCTGATTGGACATGGACTTGGGCAATTGACTTGTTGAACTGCCCTCCACCTACATGAGCAGGGCAGGGAGAACTGGAGAGAGATGATGGAACTAAGAGGGGATGGCGGTGGAGCAGACACCACTGATTGGTGAGATACGGATGTGAGAGTTCCTAGAAGATTCAGAGAGCTGCCCACTAGGTGAGGGGGACCCCAGAAGCAAGAGGCTCTGGGCAGGACTGCTAAGGATAGGAGCTGGGGGCTGGACTAGGTCGCCAGGTGCCAGATCTCCCAAGTCAGGAAACCCTACTCCCAAGTCAGGAATAGGAGAGAGAGCAGAACACCACTTCTCCCTGTGTCAAGCCCCACAGTCCTAGCCTGGCTGGATCTACCTCACACAGTTGTCACCAAAGTATTAAATTATGAGAAAAGCTTAATACAGTGGTGAGCAGTAAGAGCTCAGAAACTGTCAACTGACGTTGTTACTTTTTGCTTGGCTACACCTAAGCAAACATTTTTTGAAAACTGTGTACCTACTGAACACCTTTCAGTTGACATCTAAAATTTTTGTTGCAGATTTATATAGTATAATAGTAAAGGATGTAATTTCTGGCATGTAATAGTTATTAACATTTTAAATTAAAACTGCTATACTGGGACCAGTGCAGTGGCTCATGCCTGTAATCCCAGCACTTTGGGATGCTGAGGTGGGTGGACTGTGTGAGTCCAGGAGTTCAAGACCATGTGGGCAACATGGTGAAACCCCATCTCTATAAAAAATAAAAACAAACAAACAAAAAACACCTGATATATTGATCTTTTAAATATATCCAATAGAATGTAAATACCACAATGATTTTATGCTGGCTATCACATGAAGAAGTTTTTCTTTAATATAAATGCTCTTCTATAATATTCAAACTAGGACATTTATTTACTTTTTCTCCTTGATCTCATATTTTCATTCCACTACCCCACAGAATTTTATTCTAACTTAATACATATTTAGGCTTGGAAGTCTTTTGATTGTCCTATTTTATTTTCTGCAACAAATGTATGTGTGTAAATAAAAGTTTTAGTTTTATTTCCTGTGACAAGGCTCTGTTAAAATCATAATTTAGATAGGTTTTGTGTACAATTGATCAAAATAACAAATATACTACAAATCTTGATAAACACATACTAAAACATTAACCTTGTACTGGAAATAAATTTTTAGTAATATAATTTTTTCAACTCATTTAGTTATCTGGGTGAATATTATTTATAGAATGAGACAGGCTGAACAACTACTTTCCCATTTTTATTTTTGCTGATATAAGAAACAAGCATATTTACTCACATATAGAAGTAGATTGAAGTGGAAGGAGTTTTGCCACAGTGATGGTACTCAACTCTTTGAACTCTACACATTTCAAGGGATATTATTAAAAAACACTGGGAAATAAACTGCAAGCCAGATTACAAAAGCAGCAATGTTATTATTTAAATTACCTGGACCTGATAGAATTGGTTTATCTACTCCACCTGGTAAGGAACCAGGATTAGCTGAGGCATGTGCTGAGGGCAACTCAGCTATGAAAGGTGAAAACTATAAGCACATGCCCAGTTGCAAAATATTAACAGAATATGTTTGAGTTTTTTCTCCCTTATTATCCTTTTGTCATCTAACATAAAATGTGTTCAAAGTATTTAACTTTCTTAGTACTTCAGTTACAGGATAGCAAAGGGGGAGTGTGAATCTGCCATGAGAAAAAGGAACATTACCCAAGAAAAACAAAAGGACTTTGCATCCACTCCTGGATTTGTGTGTTTTGGTTGTGTGTCAGGTATGTAGGCAAAGTATGGCTTTGCTTTTGTCTTTCTTTGGAGATGTATGGCTTAAGGACATGTGTATGGTGCCATGCTGGACCCCTATTAGCTTCAATAGAGATGACACCAGGTTCAAGAGGCTCATGAAGAGACCCAGAGCCAGCAAACGAGAATAGGGCTTTATTAGTGGAGAAACGTACATATAGAGCAGACCAGTGGCAACACGATGGGCAAGAAAACTGCAGCTGCTTGTAGAAAGCATGTAGCTTATATAGCATTTTCACTTAGCACTCCCCCTAACAATCTCCACCTGGCAACCTTACTGTTAACCCAAAAGAAAAGGCCTTGATTCGCCCATACAGCAGGTGTTCCACAGGACCATCCAGGGGCTCAGGTGTTCCTTATAGATAAGAATGAATCTCCTGGTTGGCCATTCCTGAATTCCTTAGCTCAGAATTCCGAACAAATATTCAGATGCACCTATCATACAGGGTCATTCTCAGGATCTATGCTGTCAAGTGCACTGATAAGGTTTGGCTCTGTGACCCCACCCAAATCTCATGTCGAATTGTAATCCCCACATGTTGAAGGAGGGTACTTATGGGAAGTGATTGGATTATGGGAGTGGCCTTCTCCCTTGCTGTTCTCACGATAGAGTTCGCATGAGATCTGACAGTTTAAAAGTGTGACGATTCCTACCCACCCCCTCCGGCCTTGTGAAAAAAGGGCTTGCTTCTCCTTTGCCTTCCACCGTGATTGTAAGTTTCCTGAGGCCTCCCCAGCCATGTGGAACTGTGAGTCAATTAAATCTCTTTTCTTTGTAAATTACCCAGTTTCAAGTAGTTCTTTTTAGCAGTGTGAAAATGAACTAATATATGCATCTACCATACATATGGGTGCCAAGTTGACAAGAGGTAGACTTCTGTGGCTTCGATATATGTCAAATCGGCTAGGCTGAAATACAGTGCCTAGACTTCCCTTTCCTATGTTTCTGTTCATGAGCACCACAAGAGAGAGTCTTGGGGGATTTGGAGGCTGAAAGTGAAGCAGCAGCCATTTTGTAGTTCACGTGGGTTGTCATTTATCTGCCAGCTCACCTCCTGGTGAGCGGAAGCAGCTGGATCTGCAATTGCAGCACCTTTCCCTGGATCCTTCTTTAGTTTTTCTGACTCCTGGGCGTGTATGTGTGTTTAGCTACATGACAAAAGAACCTGGCTTCTCCAGGACACCCATACCATTAAGGTCAGAGGCAGCAGGAACTGACACAGGTTTTAGCTGGCTTTGTGAGCTCCGGATGTGCTTGTGGGTTCCAGCTTGTTCTTGCTGTCCCTCACTTTCCACCTGCCTTTCCCTCTTGATTGCCTCTCCAGCATCAGACTGAAAGAGCCTCACAGAAACTGTTAACCAGCTCCCATAATTGCAGGAGGTCCAATTCCTGTAACAAATCACATCTTAGTGGTTCTGTTTCTTTGATAGAACCCTAACTAATACAGTAAATTATAAAAACAAATTTAATATGCTATTTTAAAAATTTATAATAATACAATGCAATTTGTAGCTAACATTGTAAGCTATTTTACTATGGAAACTACTTGTTTGATAAAGGCCTGGTACTCCTATAATTAAATGTGGGAGCACATAGAAACCCTGGTATTCTGTCTTGAAGAGTAATTATATTTGAATTTAGCATAATAATTTGAAATAATTTTATTTCTTTGGAAGTTATAATCAAAACTTTTCAATTTATTTAATAGAAGAGAAAGGTAAATATGGCTAAAAACTAATTGCTACAATAGCTAGCATATAATTTTATTTTTTATTAATAGAAAATATCAAACATTTTAAGATGAAGTAAATGATTTTACTTTAATTAAAATCTTTCATAAGATCTGTTTTAACAAAACTATTAACTATTAAATCTGAGAAGACATTATGCATAAGTTAATTTCAGCATGTCTTAAAAATCTGATTGATCCGGAAATTATTCTTATGTTTAAAAGAATTAGCATCACTAACTTCTACTTTGGTTGCTCAAGTTTGCTTTTCTTTCCAGCTAATGACAAATTCTAGGGATGAGTATTGAGAATGGCAGAAAATATTTGCTGGTGTTTAAATATAGGGAAAAAATTATTTTTAGCTTTCAGAATTTCTAATTGATGTTCTCTGCTTTGCTATTGCAAAATTCTCCCCTGGCTAATTCACCCTTTGAAAATAAACAGGTTGATTTTAAAAATGGACGAGAGATACGAACGAAGAATTCACAGAAAAAGAATTGCAAATAGCTTACATTAATAAATAAAATGCTTAGTTTAATTCAAAATGTGAGAAATGCAAGGCAAAATTACACTGAGAGAAGCTGAACTCACAGAGGTGAGAGGGAAAGACCTGGGGTTTGCTATGGGTTAGTAGATAATGGAGACTGATTATACATGAGATTTGGAGCTGGGGATTCAGGAGAGAGGGGCACAATGGCCTCAAAGTGGCAAAGATGAATGAAAAGAACACCTCCTCCAAGCGTTAGTGATGAGGGAGACAAAACAGCCACCCCCTAAGATGGCTAAAAACAAAACTCAAGACAAGAAAAAAATAATAAAAACTACTCTGCTGAGGTGTAAAACTAGCAAAAATTCAAAAGTTAGATCACTGTTGACAAGACTGGGGAAATTGAAACTCTTACATTTTGCTGGTGGGAAGGCAAAATGGTAGAATGCCTATGAAGGAGATTTGACAAAGATCTAGTGATATTACTTATATATTTACCTATTATCTGCTCTGAAGCAGAGGATGGCAGTTTGTGCCATGTACAGAGATGCCAGAGTGCAGGACGGAGGAGAAAGTCACATTCTGGCAAGGAAGGGGCCTTGTGAAACTCATCTGTAATTTGCATAATTTTCTGTAATTTGCATAGAGGCTCCATATGTGCTAGTCCCAGGTTGTACATGCCTACCATTCTTCTCCCAGTTCATCACCTTCCCAGTAGCAGGGCTTTGGGGATCTGCTGACAGGAACCCAGAATCATCTGTAGCTGTGGGCCCCAGGGGCTTTGTGATGATTGTGGAAGTGGGAAGTCTTTCCCATACAGTCTATTCAGTCACGTTCAGAGGGCAGCAAATCTTGGAGACTCAGGAAACACAGAATGTAATAATCTCCATCTTATTCTCCCTTTTCTCCTTTATAAACTCTTAAGCACTCACTGCAAACTTAGATGCTCTCAGCAACTTGGAAATTATGCCTGAGTCCGTTTAACAATTTAGATATACAACCTTATTACAGAAATATTTTTAGAAATATTTTCCTGACTGTAAAAATGATACATTTTCATTTTTTAAAGACTTCAAATTTTTGTGAATTAAAAAAACTGATTCTACCACTCAGAATGAGTATCATTAACATTCTGGTGTTATCTACCTATCTCCTTTGTATGCATCAGTAGCTATATAGCTATATTTGAAAATATTGGGCACAATCTGTATTGACAATTGTACATCTTGCTTTTGTTAAATCTTTGAAAACATTATTTGTTTTTGTTTTTGATGGTTAAGAGTGCTACTCAACCAAAGTTATTACAATAATAGGAAAGGTTCTGTGCTAGGCTTTGGACATACAGTGTGAGTGTGTGTATGCATGGTTATATTCTTCAGCTTGTTCCTAGAAGTAAAGAAACAATAAGTATTTTCTCTGCCCTCTCAGACTTTCCCAATCTAGTAGAAGAGATAATGCATGTACGTAATTAACTTCAATACAGAGGCAGTATTGTATAATAAATCATGAATTCCTCAGAGATAACTCTGAGATGGGATGAATTTACATATGCATATTTTGGGCATTTTTTCTGTTCTAGTTGTTGACACTGAACAATAATCTTGAAGCTTCCTCCAGTCTGCAAATAAACAATTTCTGCTTTTCAAATGCAGAAATCATTGAAAGGTTTGGTAAGCTCATGACAAAGGGGTGTTGGAATCAACAGAATTTGTCTCATTTTCATTGTTCCTCACCTCTGAAAAGCTAATCTTCTAATGGTCTATTTTGTCAGAAGCAATTAGCATCCTGGGTAGCTAGGCTACCTGTCTCTGGAATGTTTCAAGGATGAGGAATAGATGAGATGTTCAAAGAGAGAGAAGAGGCTTTGCTCCTCCATTTTGATGTGCCATGGGAAAACACTAATTTAGAATAATTAGAGCTAAGTAACGGAGAAGCCGTAATGGGACGTTAGCCATGCCTGTGACACAACAGGAGGTTGCCCCTGCTAATAAGCAGACAAGACCCAGTCTCCAGTAACTCAGAGTCTTAACTGTGAATTCCCA
Source organism: Pongo pygmaeus (assembly GCF_028885625.2). NCBI lineage: Eukaryota > Metazoa > Chordata > Mammalia > Primates > Hominidae > Pongo > Pongo pygmaeus. The sequence continues at coordinate 159,651,634 of NC_085930.1, forward strand.
TATGAAAAGTTAGACTTTCAGATAGGAGGGGACTAGGAGATTGGAGGTGGACCTACAATAGGTGAATGTACCCTCTTCAGAGACAGAATTCTAAGGTTGTGTGTGTCTCCTGGTGTGTTTCATGTAATTTCCTTCTGTGCCTGATTGTTATTTTTTAAATGTATAATCCAAAAAGAATTTGGGGCATATACACACATTTTTATTGAAAGCCCAAATAGTAAGAAGGCTCCTTGCCATTCAGCATTGTGTTGTTTTGGCTACATTTTAAAAATAGATAACACTGTTATTCTACTAGACTGAGCATTAAGGCCTCTTTCTTTTAGGGTCCTTGCTATGCCTGAAGGTTGGTGTCTCTCCAAAATTCATATTTGGAACTTAACCCTCAAGGTGATAATATTAAGAGATGGGGCCTTTGGGAAATGATTAGGTCATGAGGACTCTGCCCTCATGAATGGGATTCATGCTCTTACAAAAGGCTTGAGGGAATGAGTTCATCCCATTTTTTGTCTTTTTGCCACTTGAGGACACAGAGTTAATGCCTTTCTTCTATGTGAGGACACGGGGAGATTGTGGCTTTTTTATTTTTTATTTAGTTATTTATTTTAGATGGAGTTTTGCTCTCATCACCCAGGCTGGAGTGCAATGGTGTGATCTCAGCTCACTGCAACCTCCGCCCCCTGGGTTCAAGCGATTCTCCTGCCTCAGCCTACCAAGTAGCTGGGATTACAGGCATCCGCCACCACGCCCGGCTAATTTTTGTATTTTTAGTAGAGACAGGGTTTCACCATGTTGGCCAGGCTGGTCTCAAACTCCTGACCTCAGGTGATCCGCCGGCCTCTGCCTCCCAAAGTGCTGGGATTACAGGCTAAAAGCAGAAAGTGAAACTTTACCAGACACTGAATCTGCTGTCACTTTGATCTTGGACTTTCTGGCCTCCAGAGTTGTGAGAAATAAGTTTCTATTTATAAATTACCTAGTCTAAGTTATTTTGTTATAGCAGGAGAAGAGACTGAGACAGTCCTGTATAGGGATTTTACACTGAATGAGTGAGACCTCTGCTCCCACTGCTTCAGCCAGTGATGTCAGACCCAAAGATTCCTCAAGGCCCAGGTTGCCATGGAGTGGGAGAGGAGTCCTGCTTAGTGCTGGGACTTCTCTACATGAGACAGGGATTTGGTTCAGGGTGCTTATTGTGTACCCAAGCATCTGCCAGTAGATATGGGTGGAAGGCTGTTTCTGTGAGGCCCTGTTTGTGACCCCACAGAAGCAAACCAATTACATTCTCATCTTTGTCAAGATGCAGCATCTCATGACAATTCATAATCTTTAGAGTATATTCTTGGACCATTCCTACTTGACATCCAAATCCAGCCCTGTCTCTGTCTAGACCTCTTCTCCTCCATTTCATCCTTCCACATCCCTGTTGACTTCAGATAGCTTTAGTCATCTTCTGGTTACTTTTTTTTCTGGCCTCAGATATATCTTCCACTGTGCAGATGCTGTGTCTTGCCCTCTGGATTGAGGTTCTTCAGTATGGTTGCTGCTGTTTACTATTTTCCCTTGGCCACAACTCTCTTAGGAGTGGTGACCCCAGTAGAGAGTTTCCAGATCTAGCCTTGTCCTAGCCCCTGGACCTAGGATGTGGGGAGCAGCTGCTCCCCACATTTCCTCATACCCCCCACCCCCACCAGGAACTAGAGCTACTTAAGATTTGCCTTTTAATCACCACGGAACATACATCGTTGGACATCAAGAGACAAAGACAGGCCAAAGGGTTTTGCATATCAAATGTAGTATCTCAAGAATATTCAGATATTTCCAGCCCCATTTCCATTCCCTGCTTGAAGATGAGACTTAATTGTCTGAAGCGGGTGAGGCCTTGAAGGCTGGTTTGGCTCCCTTGGTGATTCGGGCAGACAACCAAAGAGTCATTTATACCTTTATAGCTGAGGCTCTGCAGACCCAACTGGCTACCCTTTCAGAAAATGGAGGTGGTACTCTAGTGCTTTTTGTCTTCCCCAGGGGAGCTTTCAGACTTTTGGTAAATTTGCTTACACTCACGACCAGTGAAGAAATGAACTCTTGGTTCATAGTGATTTTTATTTTACTTTATTTGGGAAGGAAAGCCCTCCCCTAACCTTCCAGCAAGGATTTGCGTATATTATTTATTTTCCCTCAGCACAGATACGCAGACATTTTACAGGGGAGTATCCAAGCCTTACTTGGTATTCCTTAAGCAAAAGGATCACAATTGTACTGGTTCCCCCCATTCCTGAAAGAAGGAAGATCATGTCATGGAAAGGGCTGGTCGGTCCAACTCCAGGTGGAGATTTTCTGGAGGATCCCCCCAGCAGCATCTGCTCCCAGTGTTCTGTTCAATACTCTTGGGTCTTCCAAGGGATGTCAACAAATGGGCAAAGTCCTGAGGATTTTCCTGATACACTCGCGTGGAAAAAGCAGACTAAGATAGGTCAGGTTTATCTTGAGAAGAGCTTTAGTGAATTTATACGTGTTCATGGGGCACCCTTCTGTAATAGCTTAATCCTACGTGGAAAATGATATTCTTGGTCTTATGACCAAGGACTTTTTTTTTGTAGCAACTTAGGTTATTATAGATTTATAATGACAAAAGCAATAATGTGCTTTCCTTCCTACAGAGACAAGGCAGCGAGCCCCCATCAGACAGTTGTGAATTGTCATTATCAGGTAGATAATCCGTTTACACTACTTGGTCTACCCCATTTTCACCTCTAGATTTCACAAAACGTATTTATCTAGGGGGGTGCAATGTGTGGAATGTTTTTGTGCAAAGTTACTGTGGTTCATTTGGAGAGGGCCTGACTCTTTTGATCCATGTGCTACTCTGCTGCCAGATTGAGCACTCTAAGGGAGAAACCTATCTGACCCATGTCAGCCTCCTGCTTAAATTTTTTTTGGAGTTTCCCTTAGGGTTTAGGATGGAATCCCAAAATCTTTGATTTGCTCATAGACTATCCCTTCCAGCCTACTTACTCTCTGATAACTCTTCAGGTTGCCCTCTGGCTTCTAGTCATACTTACTTTTTTTTTTTTTTAAGTTAACATTTATTGAGCATGTTTGGTACCATTTGATAACATTGAGCATTCACCCTTTCCCTTTAAGAACCCAGCTTGGTATTTGCACTGCTGGCTTCTGCTCACATACAGTTGGGCCAGGACTGAGTTAGGTAGCTACACCTTGCTGCACAGGAGACTGGGAAATGTATTCTGGGAGGCTGTGTGTCCAGATGAAAACTTTTAATACTACTATAGTAATATAGAAGAAGGGAAATGAATATCTGGGCATAATTTTCATTCTTTCACAGTGAATGAGAATTTTAAAATCACTATAGAGTCTATTTTGGACATATTTGTACTGGGTTAAGTAAAATCAACATATGGAGTGTTAAATATTTAGTTTATTAAATAGTGATTTATTTTACAGACTCTAAAATCTTTACATTAAGAAGTATCCAGCCTGGCCAACACAGTGAAACCCCACCTCTACTAAAAATACAAAAATTAGCCGGGCATGGTGGTGCATGCCTGTAATCCCAGCTACTCGGGAGGCTGAGGCAGGAGAATCGCTTGATCCTGGGAGGTGGAGGTTGCAGTGAGCTGAGATTGCGCCATTGTACTCCAGCCTGAGTGGCAGAGTGACACTCCATCTCAAAAAAAAAAAAAAAAAAAAAAAAATCTGGATGGAATAATCTGTCAGCGTATGTATTATTGAATCAATTTGGTGGAACAATAGGAGAATGGTTTGTCAGAGAAGGGTTTCTGGAAGAGGAGGCATCTGACCTGATTTTTGAAGCATGTGTAGGAGTAAGTCGGCAAAGATGAGCAAAGGCATGTCAGAGCATTTTAATTTCTTCAACTAAAGAAAGAAAGCAGAATTTCAGAGTCAGGGGTTCTTCTACTGTGCAGAAATTCCTGTGGAGTAGGACAACGAAAAGATGAAAGCACTGAGGGAAGAGCTCTCGTGTCAGGATGGTTCTGCAGTGTTCAGTGGGCAAATGGACAGGATGACTCCAATGAGGTCTAACCCCTCTGGAGTCTGCACTACCCAGCATGCCCTGGATTTGGATGCCATCTTGATTTCATAAAACCTAAGCTTTTTCTCTCCAACGGACACATCTCCTATTTTATAGTGAATATGAGAAAGGAGGAGTTGTTTCATAGCAACTTTTCTGATATTCATCTATTCTGTGATACAAGGGAAATCTATTTAGGCTTTGTGGGGAATTCTTGATTTTAATTTCAAGATTCTTCTACAGGTGCATATGATCTATTAGTGTATAAGTTTATTTTAAATCAAAATGGAAAATAAAAAATGCTTTTTGAAAATAGTCTAATTGTTTTCAAATAATGTTAAGCTCAATTGATTTTTCCTGTCAAGTTCTTGTCTATTGAATGACTCCTTTTATAACTGTCAGAAAAAATGCAATGTGCTGAAGGAAAGAAAGAGTTTCATAATTATATAGGTCATAAAATAAAATTTTCCACTCCCAAGAGACTCCTGGATGAGCATATTTACATCTAGGAATCAAAGGTCAGAAAGTTTCATTAAATATATTCCTAAGTATTTTTAAATTATAACAAAGGGAATTTGGTTAGAATTCTTCTGTCCTGGAGTATCTGAGGGGTAGAGAGTATGGGTAGGGAAAACCCTGTGCTGTTCACTGCGTTAAAATGCCTTATGAATTTTAACTTCTCTTTCCAGAGAGTGCAAAATAAGTGGGTAGAGATGAGGGAGGGGAGCAGTATGTACAATCTCGAGATGGAAAACCAGTTGAGCCCAGTTAGAAAGCTGTTGTCTTATAAACAGTTGTAGCAAATATATGCTCTGGATTTTCATGGTCAGTTTGTATTTCACAGTATGTTTTTCAATAAAGATCACACATGCAGGCTGGGGGCAGTGGCTCACACCTGTAATCCTAGCACTTTGGGAGGCCAAGGCAGACAGATCACCTGAGGTCAGGAGATCGAGACCAGCCTGGCCAACATGGCAAAACCTCATCTCTACTAAAAATACAAAAATTAGCTGTACATGGTAGTGTGCACCTATAGTCTCAGCTACTCGGGAAGCTGAGGAAGGAGAATTGTTTGAACCCAGGAGGCGGAGGTTGCAGTGAGCCAAGATCGTGCCACTGTACTCCAGCCTGGGCGACAAAGCCAGGTTCTGTCTCAAAAACAAACACAAAAAACAACACACATGCAGGTTTGTTCTTAACCTTCCACTCCATGGTACACTCCAGGATTATGACACTCCCACCAGTCACATAGCTCGTTGTGGTGGTAAAACTGGATTTGGGGCTATAGAGAGGTAATTGACTCAAGTTTGGCTGTTTACCACTCAGAAGTCAAAGCACAAGAAGCGAGGTGTGGTAAAAAGAAAGCAGCTTTTATTCAAATGCTAGCAGACGGGAGAATGATCGGGTACAAGCCTCAAAGGAATCATCTCTGCTGTTTGGGCTGAATGAAGGAAAACTTAGTATGAGAAACATGGATGAGTGATGCAGGAGGGTACAGGTCTGTGTACCTTTTCCTGATGGTCATCTTGAGGAATTGCCCATCTGGAGGTTTGGTTGGCTCATCTTGACTTTGGCCTGGTGGTGGTGAATTCATTGTTCATAACTCCCCTAAGCGGGAGGATTCTGCAGTTGAGTCTCTGTCTGATTTGCTTTAAAATTAGCCCCTAGAATTTCTAAGCAAGCACATAATTAGATAAGCAAGCACTGTACACAGGAGTTCCTGGTGGGAAAGGAGAGAAGCGAAGAGTTTTAAAGTACATTTCAAGGCTATATTTTGAGATTAGGAAGGAAAGGGAAAAAAACCTTAACATGTAATTTGAGGCTTAGATACTTGGTTACAGCTCCCCACTGTGAAATTATATTCCATTTTTATGGAAAGTGGGAGATGTCAATTTGACTACTTCCTGCTGAAAAAGGGGCACAGCTAGGGGGCAACAGAAGAAAACCCGTCCACTTGTAATTGTGAAAACTTTTTTGAGTCTCTGACCTTGAAAAATTTTTGGAAACTTCTGAAAAATACAGAAGATATTTGTTGGAGTGTGAGTGGTGAGTGTGTAATAGCAATATAGTCCACAGTAGAAGAATAAACTTATTTTTAAAATCATGGCTGAAATTATGAGCAACTTCTTTTACTAGGAGGCGGGGCCTGATCCAAATTGTGAGGAGAACCCTTGATTTAAGGACATGAGAGGATTAGACATAGCACTAGTTTGCTTGTGCACGTCTTGTAGGGTTGAGGGTGTATTTCCAGAGTTGTGCAGGAAGTATACACAGCATTTAGTCTTAATTATAGTGCACAGTTCCCATTGTCAGTTGTACCTGGAGTTCCTGTGGGGATATGATAACAGGTTGGCTAAATATATATATTTAACAGGTTATAGGAGGGGCCATGAATATTTATAAAGTTGGTCCTGACACATGTGTATTAAACAAATATGTATGTAACATATGACCCATGTTTATTTTGGGATGGAGACTTAAAATATAAATGTACTATAATTAGACCCTGTATGTACAAAAAGACACGTGGAGTGTGCAATTTCTGTATACCAGCCAACATTTGTCCATGGTTAGTGACCTTTTTATCAGGAGAAATGTACTGAAATCAGTCTCTTGTCTAATTAAAGTTGTAGTTATGCCTGGTGAGCAGGGAGTAGGGGTCAGTTAGCTTATCTTGAATCCAGTACTCATTTGGCTGCTCGTGAAAAAGAAACAATTTGTGGCAGCTAGAACATAACTTTTGAAGTGTAGGAGTGTGCGACTTCACTGTTGCCTGGCATGGTCCCGGGTCCTGTTTATAATTTGGTATCTTATTGTTACAAAGAGTCTGTTTTGTCCGTTTTATGATCTATATTTTAACGTTAATGTTGGTCAGTTGCATCTGAATTCCAAAGTGGGGAGGGTATAATGAGGTGTGTCCAGCCCCCTGCTTTCTGTAAAAACCTAAATTAGTTTTTCAGGTTTTTGGGGGGGATCTCCTTTGGCCAAGAAGGGGTTCCATTTAGTATGTTGGAGGGCTTAGAACTTCTTGTTTGTTTGTATTTCCCCTTTTATTTGGTCAAGATATGCCAGAGGAAGTATAGATGGCCAGTCTTTTATTTTATCCCATATTGATGCCAGGGTTGTATGGCTACCTGCTGTTCATCATGTGCCTTGGTGGGACTCCTATGGCCAAGGGACTTAGAGTCAAAAGACATAGCCAATTAAACATTTTGGGCCAGATGGGAATGGACGCAGGCAGGCACATACTAACCCTTAAGACCTCTTTTAAGCAACGTAAGAGCCAAAGACAAAAGATAAAAAGCAAGGTTATAAAATTGGCTTATCTATAAATTTTATGCACTGAGCTACCATAATCTTTGCTTGTAGCAATTAGTTATATAAAACACAAGCATTTTGTTTAGCTGTTTAGGCATCTGTGTGTCCATCCTTGATCTGGAAGGTCTGAATTAATTGCGTTCCTCAAAACCCAGTCCTTACAATCTCATATGCCCATGTCTTCTGTAATAGTCCCTGGGCCTAGAGGGATTGAATAGTTTCAGATTCTGGAGGTAAAACAAAACATAAAGAATTAGCAACATTTGGCCAGGTGTGGTGGCTCATGGCTATAATCCCAGCACTTCGGGAAGCTGAGGCAGGCAGATCACAAGGTCAGGAGATCGAGACCATCCTGGCTAACATGGTGAAACCTCGTCTGTACTAAAAATACAAAAAATTACCTGGGCGTGGTGGTGGGTGCCTGTAGTCCCAGCTACTCGGGAGGCTGAGGCAGGAGAATGGCGTGAAACCAGGAGGCGGAGCTTGCAGTGAGCTGAGATCGTGCCACTGCACTCCAGCCTGGGCGACAGAGTGAGACTCCATCTCAGAAAAAAAAAAAAAAAAAGAATTGGCAACATTTCAAACAAAAAGTTCATAACCCTTGTTTAGTTCTGAGAATGACAGGAAAGGAAGCTCACAGGTAGCTAAACAAATAAATTATTTAGTATCAAGGTATAGAATAAATTCTATTAATTTAGACAAAGGCAAAATTATTAAATAAATATTAATGTTTTTGAATATAGGTCTGTCCCTGTGTCTCATGAAAGCAGCTTAGTTTGTTACCTTTGCCTGAGTCTAAAGATGAGGCTTTGGTTAACTTGAGTTTGATGTCAGATATTGGCAAGAATATCGTGCCTTCTTTAGATGAGATATTGGTACTCAGAAGTCAAAACCCTGTAACTTATCAGAGCAAGGATTAGTTAATAGTACTGGATAACAACCTTTTCAAGGGGCTGTAGAAGTCCATGACCTGACTAGAAGCTTTAAAAAGATTTTACAATCTTTCACTGATTAATTTTTTTTTCTTTTTGAGGCAGGGTCTTGCTCTGTCACCCAGGCTGGAGTGCAGTAATGCAATCATGGTTCACCACAGCCTTGACCTCTGGGACTCAAGCCGTCCTTCTGCCTCAGCCTCTCAAATAGCTAGGACTATAGGCCCAGGCCACCACACCCAGCTAATTTTTGTACTTTGTTTTTGTAGAGACAGGATCTCACTTTGTTGCCCAGGATGGTCTCAAAATCCTGGGCTCAAGTGATCCTCCTTCCTTGGCGTCCCAAAGTGCTGGGAATACAGGAGTAAGCCACCATGCCTGGCCAGTGGTGATTAATTTTTATAGCTTTGATAAACCCTAGCAATAAGTCAGAGATTTAAGATGTGATTTTGTGGGCATTTGTCAAAGATGTTAAAGGATGCAAAACATTTGATCAAAACAGAACTGTAGGTCATTGTAAAACAACAGTTACTCATTTAACCAAAGTGATTATCAAAAGACTTTAAAGGAAATATAGAAGGTTATATGGATGTAAAAACCTTAACCCTTTTAAATCTGTTTTTCTAAGCAATCAAAAACCTAATAAAGACAACATAGGAATTATCTTAATTAAATATAAAATGTTGTTTCTTAAGCTAGTTACCAAAAAGGCAAAGAAAAACTTTTTGCAGTGTGACTGCTTTTTCTTATGAGAAGCCCATTGAGATTACCTGGAAGCCAAACTTGATGAAAAAAGTGCTTGAATTTAATCAGACACAGGAAGTGTGTATTCAAAGTTAGGAGTATAGCAGGGAAATACATGACTCTTAATAACTGCATGAGAAGTTTCTTGATTACATGCATTAAAACATTTAGACGTATCAAGAAAAGCCAAGAGCACAGAATCAAGTTATACTGGAGGAAAACATTGCTTTCTTAGACCTTTACGATAAAACATTTTAGCATCAGGCATAATGCTAATGTGCAGTTAGAACCAGAATGAAAAAAGTTAGAGCTGATTAAAAAAAAGCTGAAGAAGTTATCTCGGCTTTTTCAAGGGGAGAAAAAGATGAAAGTAGCAAGACACAACAAAAGTTTAACTTGTAAGATATGAATCTGAGAAGTTTTCAAAAGAAACAGGTTATAGAATTAAAAAGCAAAATCTCTTAAAATTTCATTAACAGTAAATTCATACCTTAACAAAATCCTGTTTAAACATAGAGTACCAATCTTTAGAAAGATTACTATAAATAATTCCCTTTTAATTATAGTTAGCTTAATCATATACAAAATTTCTTTTATAAATTTCCCTTTATTAATCTTATCACTATTTATGTAGACCATCTATGACATGCTTGGATTTTTTGATTTGTCTTATACTTCCCTCTTTTAAAAATCAGTCATTTTATTTAAGGACAAAAATTTACCTTATAATATTTTTTCACATAAAATTGTTTTTGGAAATTTTTAAATTAAAATATAATTTTATATTTATAATTTTAAATATTTCTATTTACTGGTTTCTAAAACTTTTTTATAAATAATTTTTAAATAACCTTCAAATATATAAAGCTATTTTAAAAATAAGATTATTTATAGAATTACATATTAACAAAAACTTTTATTCTTAGTAACCTTAAATTTTAGTGAACATTTAGGAAGCAAGAAATCTTTTTTTTAATTTAATTTAATTTTTATTATACTTTAAGTTTTAGGGTACATGTGCACAACATGCAGGTTTGTTACATATGTATACATGTGCCATGTTGGTGTGCTGCACCCAATAACTCTTCATTTAACATTAGATATATCTCCTAATGCTATCCCTGCCCCCTCCCCCCACCCCACAACAGGCCCCAGTGTGTGATGTTCCCCTTCCTGTGTCCATGTGTTCTCATTGTTCAAGTCCCACCTATGAGTGAGAACATGCAGCGTTTGGTTTTTTGTCCTTGTGACAGTTTGCTGAGAATGATGGTTTCCAGCTTCATCCATGTCCCTACAAAGGACATGAACTCATCCTTTTTTATGGCTGCATAGTATTCCATGGTGTATATGTGCCACATTTTCTTAATCCGGTGTATCATTGTTGGACATCTGGCTTGGTTCCAAGTCTTTGCTATTGTGAATAGTGCCACAATAAACATAAGTGTGCATGTGTCTTTATAGCAGCATGTTTTATAATCCTTTGGGTATATACCCAGTAATGGGATGGCTGGGTCAAATGGTATTTCTAGTTCTAGATCCCTGAGGAATTGCCACACTGACTTCCACAATGGTTGAACTAGTTTACAGTCCCACCAACAGTGTAAAAGTGTTCCTATTTCTCCACATCCTCTCCAGCACCTGTTGTTTCCTGACTTTTTAATGATCGCCATTCTAACTGGTGTGAGATGGTATCTCATTGTGGTTCTGATTTGCATTTCTCTGATGGCCAGTGATGATGAGCATTTTTTCATGTGTCTTTTGGCTGCATAAATGTCTTCTTTTGAGAAGTATCTGTTCATGTCCTTCGCCCACTTTTTGATGGGGTTGTTTGTTTTTTTCTTGTAAATTTGTTTGAGTTCATTGTAGATTCTGGATATTAGCCCTTTGTCAGATGAGTAGATTGCAAAAATTTTCTCCCATTCTGTAGGTTGCCTGTTCACTCTGATGGTAGTTTCTTTTGCTGTGCAGAAGCTCTTGAGTTTAATTAGATCCCATTTGTCAATTTTGGCTTTTGTTGCCATTGCTTTTGGTGTTTTAGACATGAAGTCCTTGCCCATGCCTATGTCCTGAATGGTATTGCCCAGGTTTTCTTCTAGGATTTTTATGGTTTTAGGTCTAACATTTAAGTCTTTAATCCATCTTGAATTAATTTTTGTATGAGGTGTAAGGAAGGGATCCAGTTTCAGCTTTCTACATATGGCTAACCAGTTTTCCCAGCACCATTTATTAAATAGGGAATCCTTTCCCCATTGTTTGTTTTTGTCAGGTTTGTCAAAGATCAGATAGATGTAGATATGTGGCATTATTTCTGAGGGCTCTGTTCTGTTCCATTGGTCTATAGCTCTGTTTTGGTACCAGTATCATGCTGTTTTGGTTACTGTAGCCTTGTAGTATAGTTTGAAGTCAGGTAGCGTGATACCTCCAGCTTTATTCTTTTGGCTTAGGATTTACCTGGCAATGAGGGCTCTTTTTTGGTTCCATATGAACTTTAAAGTAGTTTTTTCCAATTCTGTGAAGAAAGTCATTGGTAGCTTGACGGGGATGGCATTGAATCTATAAATTACCTTGGGCAGTATGGCCATTTTCACAATATTGATTCTTCCTACCCATGAGCATGGAATGTTCTTCCATTTCTTTGTATCCTGTTTTATTTCCTTGAGCAGTGGTTTGTAGTTCTCCTTGAAGAGGTCCTTCACATCCCTTGTAAGTTGGATTCCTAGGTATTTTATTCTCTTTGAAGCAATTGTGAATGGGAGTTCACTCATGATTTGGCTGTTTGTCTGTTATTTGTGTATAAGAATACTTGTGATTTTTGCACATTGATTTTGTATCCTGAGACTTTGCTGAAGTTGCCTATCAGCTTAAGAAGATTTTGGGCTGAGACAATGGGGTTTTCTAGATATATAATCATGTCATCTGCAAACAGGGACAATTTGACTTCCTGTTTTCCTAATTGAATACCCTTTATTTCCTTCTCCTGCCTGATTGCCCTGGCCAGAACTTCCAACACTATGTTGAATAGGAGTGGTGAGAGAGGGCATCCCTATCTTGTGCCAGTTTTCAAAGGGAATGCAGGAAGCAAGAAATCTTGAACTGTTTTTCAGATGTTAGGATTTTATAGATAAAACCATGCCATAATTTTTAGAAATGTTTCCCCATATCATGATCCTTTCTTAATTGTAGATATCTCAGACATCCAATGTGCATTTACTATTCAATTTAAAACAATTAAATTTTTAATTGCACAAAAAGTTCACCTACAAGCATTTATCCTATTTACATGTATTCAACCCTTTCATTTTTAATAGTTTACTTCTGAAGACTGAGATATTACACAAAGCTAGTCATAATTTAAAGTTATTTCCTTATTAGCCATTTTTTAAAGTCTGCGAACATCAGGTGTTCACCTAAGTAAGAACCTTAAACACATGAGTGTTTTGCCGATAACTTAGAATATTTAGCTGTTTTTATTGAACCAACAATATTAAATTAGTCTTTGTTTAAAAAAGTTACACAAAGATTACTCTGTTTTTGTCTAGGTTTATAGTTTCACAACTTTTGTGCCAAACCCTGACACCTTAAAATATCCAACAGGCAAATATAAAACTTACCTACCTAAACAAAAATGTATGCTGATGATTCTGAAGATATTTTTATTTTTATTTTACCAGTGACTTTAAAGCCAGTTTATTTATTAAAGATTGATAAATTCATGTGAACTTGAAATGCATTTTGACTTAATTTATGAGTATTTATTTATTATGAGCCATTTGATAGCATGCAAGACACAACACAAAACATAATACATGTACATCACATAAATATATCTAAACATGAATACATATCCACAAAGATCCGATAGTTTCACCTTGGAATTCTAGCTGTAAGATAGCAATATAAACTTAAGATTTTATATAAGATCACTGGATAAGAATTATTTTTCTGTCAAAATTGAAATCTGTTTACATGGCTGAATTTTGTTTGCCCTATTGGGTAATGTAAGGAAAGCTGTAGACCAAAATTTGGGTACAGCATCTTTAGGACAGTTTGGTATTTTTTTTAAAAAGCCTTTTTTAATGCATTTTTAATAGCTTTTTTCTTTTGTAGCTTGACACCATCCAGGCCACATTAGTGATTTTTTGTTTTGTTTTGTTTTAGATGGGGTCTCACTCTGTCTCATAGGCTGGAGTGCAGTGGTGTGTTCATGGCTCACTGTAGCCTCAACCTCCTGGGCTCAAGAGATCCTCCCATCTCAGCCCCCTAAGTAGCTGGGACCAAAGACATGCACCACCACTCTGCTAATTTTTTTATTTTGTAGTGATGGGGTCTCCTTATGTTGTCCAGGCTGGTCTTGAACTCTTGGGCTCAAGCGTTCCTCCCACCCTGGCCTTTTGTTTTCAGTTTTAAAGAAATTTCAAATGTTTACATTTCAGTTAGACAATAAATAATGAGTCTTATCTCAGCACCAGCAGTTTAGTAACAGCAGATTCAAAGCAGGCAGAAAAGAAAAGAAAGAGCTTCAGAAGATTCTGCTTAACTTTATAGTTGCAGGTTAAATGAGCTGTGAATTTGAGCTCTGAACTTTTCTTGCTGTAATTTTCCCATCAGTTTAAAATGTACACAAAAACAGCCTATAATATGTAACCAGCTGGAGTCCCATATAGTCTAGAAAAGAGTTCACATGCGTTTTCCCCCTGCAAAGCTTAACCCAGATACAGAGAGTACTCTGGAATCCCAAAGAGGATGACAAAATCAGGGCCAGGGTGTTGGAAAGTGTTTCTTCCTTAGTGAGGAGAGAAGCAGCCTGCCTTGTTCCTTCTGACAATCAGATGAACCTGGTGCTATGAAGACCATCCCAGAGCACCCTCAGAGGGAGGGGTAACACTAAACAGAGACACAAACAGATGGATCCAAGGCAGATGGAGCACTCTGAACTGATCCCTGAAAGAGGAAACTGGAGAAAATCCTGAAGTCTTGTCTGAAACCCTGACGGCACCACAAAAGGATCTCCTGTACTAGGTCCAGATGGCACAAAGGCCCATATGGCACCACAGTTGACCTGTGCTAGGTCCAGATGGCACAAAGGCCCAAAAGGAAGAGACAGAGGAGCCCCATTCACACTCCAGTCGACTTACCTAGTCCAAGTGCCTCAGCTTCCCAAATGCCACTTTCCTTGCACCAGCAAAGCATTATGGGCAGTTGATGCTGTGATGGGGGCAGGAGGGAAATCCTAGGGGCAAAAGTGTCCTTGGCAGCTGCTGGGAGGTCCCTGAAGTCCCCAGCCATGAAGTCAGCTAGCTGTGAATTGCTGGCACTTTCGAGCAGCTGTTGCCTCCTCCAGTAGAAACCAGGCAGACAGTCTAGGCTACATGAAACACACAGCTGCTCACATGGGGCACCAAATTTGTAATTGACTCAAGTTCATTTGCTCACCACTTGGAAGTCAAAGCACGAGAAGTGAGGTGTGGTAAAAGGAAAGCAGCTTTTATTCAAACATTAGCAGATGGGAGAATGGCTGGGCTTGATCCTCAAAGGAATTATCTCAGCTTTTGGACTGAGTGAAGTGGTTTAAGAAGGAAAACTTGGTATGGAAAATGTGCAGGAGTGGTGCAGGAGGGTACAGGTCTATGTGTCTTTTTCTAATGGTTGAGTAATCATCCGTCTGGAGGTCCAGTGGGCATCATCTTGATTTGGGCCTGGTGAGGTGGTGGACTAATTGTAACTTCTCCTAAGCAGGAGGATTCCACAGCTGAATCTCTGCATCTGGTTTGTTTCAAAATTAGCTCCTGGAATTTCTAAGCAAGCACATAATTAGAGAAGCAAGCACTGTGCATGGGAATGCCTGGTGGGAAAGGGAAGGAAACAAAGAGTTTTAAACTACATTTCAAGGCCATATTCTGAGATTAGGAAGGAAAGGTGGGGAAAACCCCTTTAAAATGCATTTCAAGTCTGGGGTACAAGATTACAGAGAGACATACCCTCTGAGGAAGCATCTTTTGGAATTTCTATTGGATACACATATAGTGGATACAGTTTCAGGTGATTTTGAAAACAGAATTCCACATGCCTCTCCAAACCCAGCTGAAGATTACTACACATTTATAATTTATTTATAGTAAAGAATGATTATAAAAGAGTATAATTTTTGTTTAAATAATCAAATCACACCAAATAAAAACCCAGAATATACATGTGTAGAAAGGTTTATAGAGCTTTGGTAATCAGCTTGGTTTATCTGGGTCCTGGGATTGTAGGAGTTTCACTTCTTTCCCTCCTTTCCTTCCCTCCCTCCCTTCCCTTTTATTTTATTTTTATTTCTAGTTTTCCTTAGACTAAAAAATGAATCGTTTGTCTAACTTAAAAATTAATACATGCTTAAATACTCTCACATTTTTTTTTTGTAAGAAATCCAATGTTCCGAATATTTCTTTCTTTACTCCATATACGCATTTCTTAGTCTTCAAACAGTTTGGTGGTAGACTGGGCACGGTGGCTCACACCTGTAATCCCAGCACTTTGGGAGGTTGAGAGGCAGGAGGATCACTTGAGCTTAGGAGTTTGAGAACAGTATTTCCAACATAGTGAAGCCCCCTCTCTACTGAAAATACAAAAATTAGCTGGTCATGGTGGCGCATGCCTGTAATCCCGGCTACTCAGGAGGCTGAGGCATGAGACTTGCTTGAACCCAGGAGGTGGGGCTGCAGTGAGCCAAGATTGCGCCACTGCACTCCAGCCTAGATGACAGAGCAAGACTCTGTCTCAGAAAACAAAATAAAACAAAACAAAAAACACCTGATATCAGGTCCAGGGCCATGATTCTGTCAAATGCCACACTCAGGGTTAAGGTCCAGCCCATGCTGAGGTCCAAGGGAAGTGGGTGGATGGGCAGATAGCTGAAAGAACATTCAGAGGGCCATAGGCAGGTGAAATGTGGTTTTATTCAGGATCTCTCTCATCAGCAGCTTACTCACACTGTCCATCTTTATCTCAGCTGTCTGCTTTGGCTCTGTGGCTCTTCTCAGCAGCCTGCTCCCACGCACAGCTGCATGGCTGGCCTGCAAGGCCAACTCTCCCTTACAGTGTTAGCAGCTTAACTCTTTCCCTCTAGGCACAAGCCAGTTCCTGGCTTCCCCCTGCCTGCCTTCAAGATAACTAGCTCTCCCTTACAGTGGTCAGTAGTGTTACCCTCTCTCTGGGCACCAGCGCATGTGCCGTGTCAAGCCATGTTGAACTCTGGCTCCCCTCTGTCCGTCTGCAAGACAGACAGCTCTGGTTCTCTTTATCTTTCTCTGGGTGACAGCACACCCATATAGCATCAGCAGAGCAGTTATACCTTCTACAGACAATCGTGGCTCAGGGCCAAGTATGAACTTATACAAACAGGTTATATGACAAGTGCAGGTGTGCACCTGCACACAAATCCTGCTGAGTCACTCTGGCCTGGATGTCTGCCTGGGCCTTGGCCTATTCCCTGACCAAAGCACATCCATGTACCTTACATTCCACCCCCCTAGGCCAAGGGAGACATAGGTTGCGGACACACAGGTTTGATATATAGCTTTGGGCATACAGGCCCGATACACAGCTTAGGCACACAGGCCCTGGACACAGGTTCAACACATAAGCTTTGGGCACATAGGCCTGATACATACACACAGGCTTGACACATAAGCCTGACACATAAGCTTTGGGCATGTGGACCCAATACACATACACAGGCTTGACACATAAGCCTGGACACACAGGCCTGACATACAAGCCTTATACATAGGCTCTGGGCACACAGGCCCATTACATAAATAAGCCTGATAAACTGCCCAGTAATCAGCACAGATTACCATAGGTGTCACCTCCTTGATGATTACCATTCACACTGCCCTGAGTTCAGCTTATTAGCTACTTTGCCTACACCTGGTTTCAAACCATATGGTGTCAGTATTTGGTTGGACTGTGACAACAGTCCAGGCAGCAGTAGCACCCTGGCTAGACCCATCTGTGTACCATGTCCCATCAGGAATGGGAGGCTGCCCTTCCTTAAATGGTGAAGGCTCAGGATCTAGGGCTGCCTCAGGCCCCATGGCCTTGTCCTGCATTAGGACTACAGGTCCCAAGACATCTTGTAACTCTACTGCTAAGGGACTTGTACTCAGCGTACTCCACTGTTCCAAGTAGGGACCCCACTTTGCTTAAGCGGATGTCTGTGCCATCCTTGTCCGGGGGTTGTTACCCATGAACGCGCCCATCCTGCTGTTTGGTAAGTCGTCTACATGACTGTAACCTGTTCTGCCACGCTCTTATGAGCCTGAAGGGCAACATATATAGTTACTAGCTGCTTCTTTATTAATGAACACCAGAGCTCAGCTCCCCTCCACAGCTGAGACTAAAAGCCTACTGGTGCTTCCAAGTGCTCCATGCACTGCTATAGGCTCTAGCCAAAACTATCTGTGGTTACATGCACATCCACTTTAAATGGGCACCCCTGGTTAACTACCCATAGGGTTTGTGCCTACTGAATAGCCTGCTTGGCTGTCTCAGCCTCACCATCCAATCCCAGGCAAGGGGGGTGTTGCCGCTTCTACAAGAGAATCGGACGTTAACAGAACATCATTAACAAGACCACGACATATGGTGGGGCTATACATACAGCTCTGCAGCAATACTGTGAAAGTCCATCGCCACCCTTCCACGAAGGCAAGCTGTTCCTGGCTCTCGGTGGACTGTCCCAGTTCCATTGTCAAGTGGTCCAGCAAGTCCGTGACAGATGATACAGCTGCCAAGCTGTGCAAAACATCCACCCCCCCAGAATGTTTACAAGCATGGGAGAGGCATACATAACTCACAAGTGGAGAGCCAAACAGCTGATGCCAAGATACAGAGACACAGGTTTTAGTTTCACTGACCAGCTTTCATAGCTATCTATGCAGCCTTGCCTGGAAACTTACCCGGGTGCAGGGACTGGTGGATTGCCAAGTCCACATGTGGCTCTGGTCATCCGGTGACCCCAGAAGCTGGGCATCTTGGTTCAGTCTATTATCAAACAGAAAAGGCTTTACACTTCTCTCTGACTGCATCTGGCAATCTGTGAACTGGAACACTCGAGCAGGACTGGATTGAGCAGTAATGTCCTTCTCCCGAATGACTTGCACTAAGTCTGTATGTGACTGCCAACATTACTTGCTTGACTCCCGCAACTTAGAGGGGACAGAGGCACCATAGGAAATGTGTTCCACCATGATAGGGGGTCTCTGCGTTCACCCTTGGGGCCCAACAGCTGTTCATGCTCTGTTTTCTGGTGGATCACTGGGTAAGCCTGCAGCAAAGGTTCTTCCTCCTTCCTGCACTGTGTCCTGCAAGGACTGGACATGCACTTCCCACAGCACAGTCACAAATGCCCATTTGACTCTGCCAGCAAAGGCATGCTTTTCCTCATGGCTGTGCACTTCCAGGTGCTTCAGTGCCTTCTCCACACTCACGGGAGACCCGTCCACTTCCTCCTATGTTTCCACTGGGGCCCATCCAAGCAGCACCACTGCCGCTGGGTGCCACAGCCCATGCTGTGGCCACAAAGCTGACCCAGGAGCCCTCACGGGCTGAAGACCCATTCACCTCATCCTGCCAACTATGCCAATTGTCAGGTCCAGGGCCATGACTACACTAAATGTCATACTCAGCACAGGGTCTAGGTCTGAGGTCTGAGGGAAGTGGGTAGATGGGCAGATAGCTGAAAGAACACTTGTGGGGCTGTAGGCAGGTGAAATGTAGTTTTATTCAGCAGCTCTTTCATCAGCAGCTTACCCACACTGTCTATCTTTATCTTGGCTGTCTGCTCCAGCTCCGCAGCTCCTCTCAGCAGCCGGCTCCCATGCACAGCTGCACGGTTGGCCTGCAAGGCCAACTCTCCCTTACAGTGTTAGCAGCTTAACTCATTCCCTCTGGGCACAAGCCGGTTCCTGGCTTCCCCCTGCCTGCCTTCAAGGCCACTGGCTCTCCCTTAGTGGTCAGTAGCGTTACTCTCTCTCTGGACACCGGCTTGCGTGCCATGTTGAGCCATGCTGAACGCTGGCTCCCCTCTGTTTGTCTGCAAGACGGATAGCTCTGGTTCTCTCCATCTTTCTCTGGGCGCCAGTGTGCACTTACAGCTTCAGCAGGGCAGTTATAGGTTCTACAGACAATAGTGGCTCAGAGCCAAGTATGAACTTAAACAGGTTATATAACAAGTGGAGGCGTGCGCCTGCACACCAACCCCGCTGAGTCACTGTGGCCTGGATGTCCGCCTCAGCCTATTCCTTGACTAAAGCACATCTATGTACCTTACACCTGTCTGGTGAGTTTAAGTGTAATATTACATCACCTGGAGTGTTTTCTCCCATCTTCACTCTATAAAACCACATACTCTTCCTTTCTAATAAATGTTGCTCAAAAGACTTTCTAAAGAAATCTTTCCAGATGAATCACATGTGCTGCATTTTTGTGTGTGTGTGCTTTCCTGATATAATTGGTGTCATTTCACTTTGTTTCATGTGTCTATACTATTTTCTGTGCACTTTCTGATCTCAGAAACTGGATAGTTGTAAATTTTCTGAGGTCAAGAACCACAGCTCCTCTTTCCTTGGTTTCTGACTCTTCTTGCCATTATGATGCCCAACATTTATAATGCCCAATGGATCAATCTGATTGGAAAAGAGCCAGCCTGGTAAATTTTTGAGAGGTGGGATCATTTCACACACCAGCCGTGGTTTAGATTTGCTTTGAGGGTGAAACATGAACTCTCAGCTGAATTTTAAAAATGAATCCAGCCGGTAAGATCACAGAATCCTGACAAGTACATCTTGGTGAGACTCACCTTGAACGCTTTCAATGTGGATGATTTTTTAATATGGTCATTATGTATTAAGAGACCATTGAGGCAAATCTGAGCCTAAATTGGTATTTCTGTATGGAAACAGGATGTGGATATTTGACTTGCCACAAATTTCTTATTTTTGTACCCTCCTTCCTAAAATGTTGACTGCCTTCATGTGACTTAGAATTAAACCACCAACTCCCTAGACATTGCTTCACACAATGCGTCCCAACTATGGGTCAGACATATTTCTTCATAGTGACAAAGAATTCACTCTCCACCAATCCTTACACCTCTCTACTAATCTTATTTGCCATTTACATCTGTGACTTTTTCATACTTCTCCCTCTAGCAGACACCTTTTATGCCTGTTTCAGCTCCTGTCTCCAGTTCCAGGGGCTGCAGTGGTGACTGGCTATGCATGGGCTGGAACCAACTTCACCATCAGACAGCACCTAGCTTCCTGCCTGTGCCTCAGACCTCTTGCCTTCTGTCCTGGGGCTTCCGTGTTGATGTTGAGACACAGGAAGCTGGGGAGCCCCACTTAGTGCCTACATACATGCCCAGAAGGACAGGGCAAGCAACACCCAGAGTGGGTCTTATAGACAGGAGCTGATGGGGAAGTTCTTTCTCTTCTGGATGAATTGTCCTGAGGCAGATTGTACATGGCTTGTTAGAGGAGTATCCTAAGGTGGAGCTGTCAGGTGCACTCCGCCTGACTGCTGGGGTACTAGGTTACAGAGAGACATACCCCTTGAGGCATATTTCTGAATTTCTATGGGACACCCATGTAGTTGATACAGTTTCAGGTGTACCCTGCCACTGCCTCTCTCTCCTTCCTCACTTCACTACCCTGTTCATTTCTTCTCCACAGAGTTGCTCTCCCTATCAAAGGAGAAATATATAAGCCTTTGCCTCTCAGATTCCACTTTCTGTATCATATCCTGTTTCCTCAAATCCCATTTCCTATCCATCAGCAACAGAAATCCATTCTCCTCTGAGTTATCACTGTGAAAAAGGAGAGGTGGACAACAGCCATCCACAAGAGTACATTTTCCCCCCTTTCTCTGAAGGAGATTTTAATTTCTGCAGAGACGTAGAGGTACAGGACATTTTCAGAAAGCCATTCAACCACACATTTCAATTTAGATTTCACTGATCCTATGCTAGCATGTAGAGAGAGTTATTAAAGTCTGTGGTTCAGTGGTTCCTGCTCTTGCCTCTGTCACAAAGGAGATAGTCATTGGCATGGGGGGGGTGGGGGGAGAGAGGCGGAGCCACAGGCGTCAGACATTCCTCATGGCTTTCAGGAGTTGGAGACGTGGCTCCCTAGAGTCAACTTGATGTTAGGAGAAATCTCCTCCTCCCCCACCTCATTCCCACAAAAAATTCCCCTTCAGAAGCCAAACAAGAAAAATCAGCACAAAAGTCACCTTCACTGAAGAATCCCAACTTTGAATAATAGTCAGGGGAAATCTTCTCTATACCTGTTGACCAATCTTGTTTTTGCTTTTTACGTTTTAAATTGTAAAAGCACAACGTTAAAGAAATTTGAGAAACAGATAAAAGATCAGCTACAGTCACACTCACCTGGTGCAGTTCCAGGGACTTGCTGGAAGCAGCTGGGGTCGGTGACCTTCATGGTGCTGTCTGCATCTGTCTGGGGATCTTGTCTGTGATTGTGTTTCTCTTCCGCATTCTACTGAGCCTGGTGACGTTCAGGCGTTCAGGCCGTCACCTTCCTGAGCTCCTGGGTCTGTGCACAGCTGAACCCCAGACCTGCCATTCTCTAGTGAGCCTTGAGTGGAACAGGCCCTGGAGCACAGGCAAGAGAATGGTCTGGATTCAAGGGCGGGGTCCACTCGCCCTAACAGGGAAAACCTCTGGATCTGGGAGCAACCCCCTTCCTGCCATTGGGAGGAATTTGAATGTTTTTGATATTATATATATGCTTAGGCTTTACTTTTTAAAAATAACTGTAGCAAATAATCGTAAATAAGAAACTCATCTACAATACCAGCATCCAGTGATAATCATTCTTAATACTTGAATATGGTTTTTTCTATATATACATATAAATTGTTCTCTGTGTATCATGTAATTACTCGAGCAACCAAACTCCCTTGTTAGCAATAACCCCAGTCTTTCCCTCTTGAATTATGTTCTACAAGATGCCCCTCGCCTCCTGTATTTGTTGAAAAACTCCAGGCGCTTACTTGAATTAGAGTGGTTTGGTCCTGCTTTTAAATGCCAAGCTGGAGCAGTACTAGAACTATGATTGTTCCTTTACTATCCATTGCTTGTTGTTGCATCTCAGTGTTGCTCTTGAAGACCACCCTGCTATGGAACGCATGACTTTGGTACCCTCTGAAGTATTACAGAGGTGCTTCATGCTTCGGCGTCGAGTTTACAGTCATAGATTCCCAAAACATGAAATGACTGAGGCATGGCACAGCAGGGGCATCTATAGCCCCTTGCAAATCCTCAAGGACTTTGTGTTGTCTGAGCCAGAGCAAGACCTTAGAGTAATTTTATGTTGTGACCTCGCTGTGAGTTGAACCAGCTCCAGAACACCACTGCCTCAAGTGACCAGACGTGACAGAGGTCTGCTCTGAGGGGACCTTAGGTCTTTGCCTACAAGGGAAATGCTGAAAGCATTTTCTAAGTAAGTAAATAAACTACACCACACTATGTACTTAAAAACTGGATCGTACTGAATGGTATATTTTCTAAATGTTACTGGTATAAAGCTTCTGATATCAAGATTTTGTACTTATCAACACCTTTGAAAGCTGAATTGATTCTTTGGTGTTTAAATATTAGGTAAACAAAAACCAAAACTACTGTATCACTTAGAGCACCTCCTTCCCAACCCCATCATCTCTGCCCTTCCTTCCCTCCCTCCTTTTCCCCCTCCTTGCTTCCTTCTTTCTATCCTCCTTTCCTTCCTTCCTTCCTTCCTTCCTCCCTTCCTTCCTTCATTCTGCCCTTCCTTCCTCCCTCCCTCCCCTCTGTCCTTCCGTCTGTCCTTCCTTCTGTCCTTCCTTCCATCCTTCCGTCCTTCTGTCCTTCCTTCCTTCTTTCCCTCCCTCCCTTCTTTTCTTTGCAGCTACTGGGAAAATTGAGATACTGAGGAGCCAAATCCTGTGTGCAGGCAGCACCAGACTCCATTCCCAGATCCCCAAGACTTGGGTTTTATTTGTTTAAAGCTGTGCAGTATTTCAATGGAGAACTTCTTGTTGTTTACTAAGCATTTAGACCAGCTGTTGTAATCAGTATCTGTAGTTTGTTTCCTTTAGGGATTTCAGTTATAAAATATGATACACATTTGCTTTAATATCAAAATTGACAGTTTTGTTTCAATAGACTAGGGACTTAAAAAAAAATACTAAGTTATACTATAATCAACCCTCCGCCTTTTTCAGTGGCTATTTTGAAAGATGATTGTTGGTACCAAGCTACTGTTCCCCATATCTCAGTAAGGCCCCTAGCACAGAGAGAACCTCCTTCTGGGCACCTCCCTACCATCACATTTCCTTTTCTTCTGAGAATTTTGGCATGGCCATGTAAACACATGTGGTGGTGAGATATAATTTAGTCAAAATTGAGGAAGCTTATAGGATCTAGGTATTATTAAACATTTTTTTTATTCAGTGCTTACAAAGTGCTAGGCACTGTATTTAGCACTGAGATTTATCAGTGAAAAAAACAGACAAAATTCCTGCCCTCAAGGAGCTTATATCTTAGTGAAGAGGGACAATGAATGAACAAATGAATGAATGAGTGTGATACAAGCAAGGGCCAATGGCCTGCTGTTGCAGCATTCAGTTTTTGCTTGAGGAAACCAAAGAGCCCTGGAGTCTTTCAGAAAACCTCTAAAACTGTTATTCCGCCTCAGACTCTTGAAGGGTGCTGTTTGGGGTCAGAGAGATGGCAGAATAGTGTTTGCCTTTGAAGTTACTCCTCCTGTCATCCCTCAAGACTCAGACTCAGTGGTTTGGGAACTTTGGCAACATGTTGATGATCTAAGGACCCTTAGAAAAGGTGGGCTGGCCTCTCCCAGCCCTCCCTTCCTCTCACCCTGCTGCTTTAGGCCTGTGAGCTGTATAACTCACACTAATGTAACATACAGGTGGCAGCAGAGGGAAGGATGGAAGGAGCCCTGGATGGAACCAGAACTCCCTGCTCGAGTCCTAGCTTTGTACTTTCGTAGATACGACTTCAGGCAGCTTGTTGACCTTCTCTGAATCTCTTTCCTTACTAGAAAACAGGCTACTAAATCCACCTTGAGGGTCGCTGTAAAGCTTACAGTAGCTGATACGTGGAAAAACATGTTGCAAATCTAATGCATATTTAAATGCAATTGATTTAATATTATTTTGATTATGAGCTAAAAAATATAGTGATGGAGGTGAGTCAGTTAGGAAATTTGTCATGTGCTTTCTTTGGGATTCTTTCTTTGGCTATGTAAATGTCCATTACAATATTAGATACTGAAGCTATTTTCAAGTGGGGTTTTAAATCAGTCATTAAAGAAGCATGTAAAGTACCTGACGCTAGTATGAGACTTTCTATGTTTAAGTCTTAACCTCCTCTGTCATAGCAGAGGGATCCTGGGTTTTACTTAATATTAAGGTTTCAGTGAGTGCTTGCCAGTTCTTGGTTGCTGAAAGGAAGGGATGAAGGCTCCCAGGGTGTTGTGAGGCTCAAGTTGAGGTGGGATGAGCAGATGACAGAAGTGTTCAGGTGCAGGAGCACTGGGAGAAATGCTGCCTCAGTCATTATGGACAGTGGCCTTTTTTTACAAGGCTGAACCTCTCTGATATCTTGCATTAAATTCCATTTTGTGAAATTTAAAAGAAAAGCCACTTCCTGCAGTTCTGAACTGCACACACAAGGTATACCCTGTTGTAACTTAATAGTAAACTTAATTTTCAGTGATGATTTGCCTGTTAACACAATTCTACTATCATTTTATAGGCAGCCTTGTTGGATCACATTAAAAATATTTAATCTCTAAAAACTTCAAATTTTTGGCAAGGTATTTGCATGTATAGGATAATAACTTTTGAAATTTGATAATTAGAAAATCTTTACTGCTGCAGAGATGAACATAAGGAGGAAAGATAAAGCAATTGTCAGAGCATGGACCTAAACTAACATTAGGAAACACTATCTGTACTTAGATGCTATGTCTTTCATGTGTGTAGACATATCATGCTTAAAAATATATGCCATATTCTCATCATTGGAAACACTGGTTATTTTACCAAGGCATTAACTGGAATAATATATTATTTTCAAAATTGTCTTAAGAAAATGAGGCTGACTTGTAGAGCCAATAAAATCCCCTTGGAAAAACTGGCCCCATACTTTGTCCTTTACAGAATCCTGACTTGTGGTAAGTAAAGAATGTCATGGACGGGCCTAGGAACCCCAGGTTTTCTTGGGACCTTGAAAAGAGGAATTCACCCAGTTCACACAGGTATCTGCAGGTACAGATAAATCCTTGGCTGGGTTTGAAGCTCTTATGAAGGTCTAATCTTGGATTCCTTGTGAAAAAGTTTCCAGCAAAGCCAATTTTTTTTTAAAGAGCATATATGGCAAATGATTATTCTTGTTGCATTTATGCAATAATCAAGCCAAGTATAATAGGATTAAACTAAAACTTTCCTTTTTTTAATTGTTTCTTCTTCTTCTTCCTCTTCTTTTACTTTTTTAATAGAGGTGGGGTTTTGTCTGGAACTCACTCATGTGATCCAGCCACCTCAGCTTCCCAAAGTGCTGGGACTAAAGGTGTGAACCACTGTGCCCAGCCCTAGGACTAAAACTAATTCTACAAACAAATTGGTCCTACTATAAACTTTAATAAAATTGGAGAATTGGAGAGAGAAAAATAATGTTTCAAAATAAACTGTAATACATCTGTTATTAGAGTCTAGCCTTGTATAATGTTTTTCAATTTTTATTATTTTCCTTTTTTTGTTTTATTTAACTTTGTTTTATGTTCGGGGTACATGTGCAGGTTTGCTACATAGATAAACTTCTGTCATGGGGGTTTGTTGTACAGATTATTTTGTCACTTGGGTATTAAGCCTAGTACCCATTAGTTATTTTTCCTGATGCTCTCTTCCTCCCATCATCCACCCTCGATAGGCCCCAGTGTGTGTTGTTTCCCTCCATGTGTCCATGTGTTTTCATCATTTAGCTCCCACTTATAAGTGAGAACATGTGGTATTTGGTTTTCTGTACCCACATTGGTTTGCTAAGGATAATGGCCTCCAGCTCCATCCATGTTCCTGCAAAGGACATAATCTCATTCTTTTTTATGGCTGTGCAGTATTCTATGGTGTACATGTACCACATTTTCTTTATCCAGTCTACCACTGATGAGCACTTAGGTTGATTTCATTGACGAGCATTAGTTAGATTGCTATTGTGAATAGTGCTGCAATGAACATACATATGCATGTGTCTTTATAAAATAATGATTTATATTCCTTTAGGTATATACCCAGTACTGGGATTGCTGGGTTGAATGTTATTTCTGTTTTTAGGTCTTTGAGGAATCACCACACTACTTTTTACAATGGTTGAACTAACTTACACTCCCACCAACAGTGTATAAGCGTTCCCTTTTCTCTGCAACCTCTTCAGCATCTGCTATTTTTTGACTTGTTAATAATAGCCATTCTGACTGGTGTAAGATGGTATCTCATTGTGGTTTTGATTTGCATTTCTCCAGTGATCAGTGATGTTGAGCTTTTTGTCATATGCTTGCTGACTGCATGTATGTCTTCTTTTGAAAAGTGTATGTTCATGTCCTTTGCCCACTTTTTAATGGAGTTGTTTTATTCTTGTAAATTTGTATAAATTCCTTATAGGTGCTGGATATTAGACCTTTGTCAGATGCACAGTTTGCAAAAAGTTTCCCCCATTCTGTAGGTTGTCTGTTCACTCTGTTGATAGTTTCTTTTGCTGTGCAGAAGCTCTTCAGTTTAATTAGATCCCATCTGTCAATTCTTGCTTTTGTAGCAATTGCTGTTGGTGTCTTCACCATGAAATCTTTGCCTGTTCCTGTGTCCAAAATGGTATTGTCTAGGTTATCTTCCAGAGTTTTTACAATTTGAGGTTTTTACATTTAAGTCTTTAATCCATTTTCAGTTAATTTTTGTATATGGTATAAGGAAAGGATCCATTTTCAATCTGCATATGGCTAGCCAGTTATCCCAGCACCATTTATTGAATAGGGAATCCTTTCCTTATTGCTTGTTTTTGTCAGGTTTGTCAAAGATCAGATAGTTGTAGGTGTGTGGCATTATTTCTGGGCTGTTTTGTACCAGTACCATGCTGTTTTGTTTACTGTAGCCCTGTAGTATATTTTGAAGTCAGGTGGTGTGATGCTGCCAGCTTTGTTCTTTTTGCCTAGGATTGCCTTGGCTATTTGGGCTCTTTTTTGGTTCCCTGTGAATTTTAAAATAGTTTTTTCTAGTTCCATGAAGAATGTCAATGGTAGTTTAATAAAAATAGCATGGAACATGGAATGTTTTTGCATTTGTTTTTGTCATCTCAGATTTCTTTGAGTGGTGTTTTGTAGCTCTCCTTGTGGTGATCTTTTACCTACCTGGTTAGCTGCATTCCGTGTGTGTGTGTGTGTGTGTGTGTGTGTGTGTGTGTGTGTGAATTGTGAATAGGACTGCAATCCTGATTTGGCTCTTGGCTTGACTGTTGCTGGTGTATAGCAGTGTCAGTGATTTTTTTTTTTTTTCCTTTTTTGAGACAGAGTTTGGCTCTTGTTGCCCAGGCTGGAGTGCAATGGCACAATCTTGGCTCACAGCAACCTCCGCATCCCGGTTTCAAGTGATTCTTCTACTTCAGCCTCCCGAATAGCTGGGATTACAGGCATGTGCCACCGCACCCAACTAACTTTTGAATTTTTAGTAGAGACAGGGTTTCACCATGTTGGCCAAGATGGTCTCAATCTCTTGACCTCGTGATCTGCACACCTCGGCCTCCCAAAGTGCTGGGATTACAGGCGTGAGCACCGTGCTCAGCCTAGAGTTCTAGTGATTTTTGAATATTGATTTTGTATCCTGAGACTTTGCTGAAGTTGTTTATCAGCTTAAAGAGCTTTTGGGCTGAAACTATGGGGTTTTCTAAATTTAGGAGCATGCCACCTAGAAACAGGGATAGTTTGACTTCCTCCCTTCCTATTTAAATGCCCTCTATTTCTGTCTCTTGCCTGATTGCCCTGGCCAGGATGTCCAACACTATGTTGAATAGGAGTGGAGAGAGAGGGCATTCTTGTCTTCTGCCAAGTTTCAAGGGAATGCTTCCAGCTTTTGCCTATTCAGTATGATGTTTGCTGTGTGTTTGTCATACATGGCTCTTATTATTTTGTGGTATTGTGTCCAGAATTGGTGGGTTCTTGGTCTCACTGACTTCAAGAATGAAGCCGCGGACCGTCGCGGTGAGTGTTACAGCTCTTAAGGTGGCGCGTCTGGAGTTTGTTCCTTCTGATGTTTGGATGTGTTTGGAGTTTCTGCCTTCTGGTGGGTTCGTGGTCTCACTGGTTCAGGAGTGAAGCTGCAGACCTTCGCGTTGAGTGTTACAGCTCTTAAGGCAGAGCATCTGGAGTTGTTCATTCCTCCAGGTGGGCTTGTGGTCTCGCTGGCTTCAGGAGTGAAGCTGCAGATCTTCACGGTGAGTGTTACAGCTCATAAAGGCAGTGTGGACCCAAAAACTGAGCAGTAGCAAGATTTATTGCAAAGAGCGAAAGAACAAAGCTTCCACAGTCTGGAAGGGGACCCGAGCGGGTTGCCACTGCTGGCTCAGGCAGCCTGCTTTTATTCTTTTATCTGGCCCCACCCACATCCTGCTGATTGGTAGAGCCAAGTGGCCTGTTTTGACAGGGCTCTGATTGGTGCGTTTACAATCCCTGAGCTAGATACAAAGGTTCTCTTCCTCCCCATCAGATTAGTTAGATACACAATATCCACACAAAGGTTCTCCAAGGCCCCACCAGAGCAGCTAGATACAGAGTGTCGATTGGCGCACTCACAAACCCTGAGCTAGACACAGGGTGCTGATTGGTGTGTTTACAAACCTTGAGCTAGACACAGAGTGCCGATTGGTGTATTTACAATCCCTGAGCTAGACATAAAGGTTCTCCAAGGCCCCACCAGAGCAGCTAGATACAGTGTCCATTGGTGCACTCACAAACCCTGAGCTAGACACAGGGTGCTGATTGGTGTGTTTACAAACCTTGAGCTAGACACAGAGTGCCGATTGGTGTATTTACAATCCCTGAGCTAGACATAAAGGTTCTCCAAGGCCCCACCAGAGCAGCTAGATACAGTGTCCATTGGTGCACTCACAAACCCTGAGCTAGACACAGGGTGCTGATTGGTGTGTTTACAAACCTTGAGCTAGATACAGAGTGCTGATTGGTGTATTTACAATCCCTGAGCTAGACATAAAGATTCTCCACGTCCCCACCAGACTCAGGAGCCCAGCTGGCTTCACCCAGTGGATCCCGCACCTGGGCTGCAGGTGGAGCTGCCTGCCAGTCCTGCGCCATGCGCTTGCACTCCTCAGCCCTTGGGCGGTCGATGGGACTGGGCGCCATGGAGTAGGGGGCGGTGCTCCTTGGGGAGGCTCGGGCTGCACAGGAACCCACGGAGGCGGGGGAAGGCTCAGGCATGGCAGGCTGCAGTCCCAAGGCTTGCCCCGCGGGAAGGCAGCTAAGGCCCAGCGAGAAATCGAGCACAGCATCGGTGGGGTGGCACTGCTGGGGGACCCAGTACACCCTCTGCAGCCGCTGGCCCGGGTGCTAAGTCCCTCATTGCCTGGGGCCAGCAGGGCCAGCTGGCTGCTCCCAGTGCGGGGCCTGCCAAGCCCACGCCCATCCGGAACTCCAGCTGGCCCGCAAGCCGGCACGCAGCCCCAGTTCTCGCTCGTGCCTCTCCCTCCACACCTCCCCACAAGCTGAGGGAGTGGGCTCCGGCCTTGGCCAGCCCAGAAAGGGGCTCCCACAGTGCAGCGGTGGGCTGAAGGGCTCCTCAAGTGCCGCTAAAGTGGGAGCCCAGGCAGAGGAGGTGCTGAGAGCGAGCAAGGGCTGTGAGGACTGCCAGCACGCTGTCACCTCTCAGTATGTTCCTTCAATACCTAGTTTACTGAGTTTTTAATAAGAAGTGCTGTTAAATTTTATTAAAAGCCTTTTCTGCATCTATTGAGATAATCATATGGTTTTTATCTTTAGTTCTTTTTATGTGATAAATCACAATTATTGATTTGCATGTGTTGAACCAACCTTGCATCCCAGGGATAAACTTGACTGTGGTAGATAAGAGTTTTGATGTGCTGCTGGATTTGGTTGGCCAGTATTTGTTGAGGATTTTTGCATCAATGTTCATCAAGGATATTGGCCTGAAGTTTTCTTTTTTTGTTGTGTCTTTGCCAGGTTTTGGTATCTGAATGATGCTGGCCTTATAGAATTAGTTAGGGAGGAGTCCCTCCTCCTCAATTTTTTGGAATAGATTCAGCAGGACTAGTAACAGCTCTTCTTTGTATATCTAATAGAATTCAGCTGTGAATCTGTCTGGTCTTCAGTTTTTTGTTTTTATTTTATTTTATTTTATTTTATTTTTTGAGACAGAGCCTCACTCTGTCGCCCAGGCTGGAGTGAAGTGGTGTGATCTTGGCTGACTGCAACCTCTGCCTCCTGGGTTCAAGCAATTCTTATGCCTCAGCCTGGTGAGTAGCTGGAATTACAGGCATATGCCACCACATCCAGCTACTTTTTAAATTTTTAGTAGAGGGGGGTTTCACCATATTGGCCAGGCTGATCTCAAACTCCTGATTTCAAATGATCGACTTGCCTCTGATTTCAAATGATCCACTTGCCTCGGCCTCTCAAAGTGCTGGGATTATAGGCTTGAGCCATTGCATCCAGCCCCTGGCCTTTTTTTGGTAGGCTACTTATTATTGACTCGATTTCAGAGCTTGTTACTAGTCTATTCAGGGATTCAATTTCTTCCTGGTTCAGTCTTGGGAGGGTGTATGTGTCTAGGGATTTGTCAGTTTCTTCTAGATTTTCTAGTTTATGCACATAATGTTCATAATATTCTCTGATGGCTATTTGTTTTTCTGTGGGGTCAGTGGTAATATCCGTCTTGACATTTCTGATTGTGTTTATTTGAATCTTCTCTCTAATCTTTTTTATTAGTCTAGCTAGCAGCCTACTTTATTAATTTTTTCAGAAAACCAGTTCCTGGATATTTTGAATGATTTTTTGTATCTCTCAATCCTTCAGTTCAGCTCTGATTTCGATTATTTCTTGTCTTCTGCTAGCTTTGGGGTTTGTTTATTCTTGGTTCTCTAGTTCTTTTAGTTGTGATGTTAGTTTATTAACTTGATATCTTTCTAACTTTTTGATGTGGGCATTTAGTGCTATAAATGTCCCTCTTAACACTGTTTTAACTGTGTCTCAGGGATTCCGGTATGTTGTATCTTTGTTCTCATCAGTTTCAAAGAACTTCTTGATTTCTGCCTTTATTTCATTGTTTATCCAGCAGTCACTCAGGAGTAGGTTATTCAAATTTCCATGTAATTGTATGGTTTTGAGTGAATTTCTTAGTCTTGGTTTGCAATTTGATTATGCTGTGGTCTGAGATTGTTTTGATTTCAGTTCTTTTGTATTTGCTGAGGAGTGTCTTACTTCCGATTATGTGATCGATTTTAGAGTATGTGCCATGTGGCAAAGAGAAAAATGTATATTCTGTCTTTGAGTGGAGAGCTGTGTAGATGTCTATCAGGTCGATTTGATCCAGTGCTGAGTTCAGGTCCTGAATATCTTTGTTAATTTTCTGTCTCAATTATCTGTCTAATGTTGTCTGTGGGATGTTAAAATCTCTCACTATTATTTTGTGGGAGTCTAAGTCTCTTTGAAGGTCTCTAAGAACTTGCTCTGTGAATCTGGGAGCTCCTGTGGTGATTGCATATGTATTTTAGGACAGTTAGATCTTCTTGTTGAATTGAACACTTTACCATTATGTAATGCCATTCTTTGTCTTTTTTGATCTTTGTTGGTTTAAAGTCTGTTTGAAACTAGGATTGCAACCCCTGTTTTATTAGTCAGTGTTCTCCAGAGGGACAGAACTAATAGGATATATGTATATATGAAAGGCAGTTTAGCAGGGAGAAGTGGCTCACACAAGATGAAGGCTTATGATAGGCCATCTGCAAGCTGGGGAAAAGAAAAGCCAGTAGTGCTCAGTCTGAGTCTGAAAGCCTCAAATCCAGTGAAGCCAACAGTGCAGCCTTCAGTCTGTGGCTGAAGGCCCTAGAGCCCCTGTCAAACTACTGGTGCAAATTCCTGAGTCCAACAGCCAAAGAACTTGCAGTCTGATGTCCAAGAGCAGGAGGAACAAAGGGAAACATCCAATATGGGAAAAAGAAGGAAGACAGAAGACTCAGAAAGCAACGTTATCCCACCTTTTCCCACCTGCTTTGTTCTAGTGGCACTGGCAGCTGATTGGATGGTCTCCATTCACATCGAGGGTGGGTCTTCTCTCCCAGCCCACTAACTCAAATGTCAATCTCCTTTGGCAACACCCTCATAGACACACCCCAAAACAGTACTTTATCAGTCATGCAGGCATCCTTCAATGCAAGCGAGTTGACACCTAATATTAACCATCCCACCTCTTTTTTCTGTTTTCCATTTGCCTGGTAGATTTTTCTCAGTCCCTTTATTTTGAGCCTATGTGTGTCACTGCATGTGAGATGGGTCTCTTGAAGACAGCATACCAATGTGTCTTTGTTCTTTGTTATTTATCCAGCTTGCTACTCTGTGCCTCTTAATTGGGGCATTTAGCCCATTTACATTCAAGGTTAGTATTGATATGTGTGGATTTGATTCTATCATCATGATGTTAGCTGGTTATTTTGCAGACTTGTTTATGTGGTTGCTTTAGTGTCACTGGTCTTGTACTTTGGTGTGTTTTTGTAGTGGCTGGTAATTGTAATAGTATTTTCCCCTCATATTTAGTGCTTCCTTCAGGAGCTCTTGTAAGGTAGGTGGTAATGAATTTCCTCAGCATTTGCTTGTCTGAAAAATATATTTCTCCTTCACTTATGAAGCTTAGTTTGGCCAGATATGAAATTCTAGGTTGGAATTTCTTTTCTTTAAGAATGTTGAATATTGGCCCCCCAATCCCTTCTGGCTTATAGGGTTTCTGCTGAAAGTTCTGCTGTTAGGCTGATGCGCTTCCCTTTGTAGGTGACTTGACCTTTCTCTCTAGCTGCCTTTAACCTTTTTTCTTTCATTTTGACCTTGTAGAATCTGATGATTTTGTGTCTTGGGGGTGAGCTTCTTGTAAAATATCTTACTGGGGTTCTCTGCATTTCCTGAATTTGAATGCTGGCCTCTCTAGCCATGTTGGGGAAGTTCTGATGGATGATATCATGAAATACATTTTCCAAGTTGGTTCCATTCTTCTTATTGCTTTCAGGGACACCAATGTGTCATAGATTTGGTCTCTATATAATCCTGTATTTCTCAGAGGTTCTGTTTGTTCCTTTTTATTTTTTCTCTATTCTTGTCTGACTGTCTTATTTCAGAAAGCCAGCCTTCAAGTTCTGAGATTCTTTCCTCTGCTCATTCTATTCTGTTATTAATACTTGTGAGTGCATTATGAAATTCTCGTAGTGTGTTTTTTAGCTCTCTCAGGTCAGTTTCATTCTTTTCTATACTGGCTAGTTTGTCCGTCATTTCCTACGTTGTTTTATCATGATTTTAACTTCCTTGGATTGGGTTTCAACATACTTCTGTAGCTCAATGATCTTCATTTCTGTACCTATTCTGATCAATTTTCTGTCATTTCAGCCACCTCAGCCTGATTCAGAACCCTTGCTGGAGAGGTGATGCAGTCATTTGGAGGAAAGTAGGCACTCTGGCTTTTTGAGTTGTCAGGGTTCTTGCACTGATTCTTTCTCATCTCTGTGGGCTTATCTTCCTACAATCTTTGAGGTTGCTGACCTTTGGATTTTTCTTTTCTTTTCTTGTATTTGATGACCTTGAGGGTTTGATTGTGGTATAAGGTAGGATCAACTGGCTGGCTTCATTTCTGGAAGATTTTAGAGTGTCAATGCTCAGCTCCCAATTCCTAGACTGTGTGCTCTAACTCTGGGGGACTTGTATTGGGCACCAACTTTGTTCTCTGGCTCCTCGAGATTAGGAATCCACTATAGTGGTGGGAGGTGAGGTGCAGGGGGTGGCACTGAGCTATTCCCAGACTGCTGGTCACTAAAATCCGATGGGTAGTGTCAGCCAAAGCATTTAATAGTGCAGTGACTATGGGATTTGTCCTTGTTCACACATGTCAGCAGCAGTGGTAGCAGCAGCTGTGGTAGAATGCTAGTGGGTGCCAGGGTGCCTGCCTCCCTGGCTGGCATTCACCACAGTGGTGGAGGCAATGCAGCTGGAAGGGGGGTGGGGGACCCCTGCTGGTGATTGAGTGCAGGATCATGCTGGAGGTGGTATTGGCTTGGGGATGGAGACTGGAGGGTGCAAGTCTGGATGCTTTCTCTGTGCCCAGCAACCGGGGGTGTCACTCAGGGTTGGGGAGGATTCACTGTTCTCTGCACAGTGTTAGCACAAGGGTGGGGCTGGCTGGCTCTGTGCCTGCCAAGGCTCCATCTGCAATGGCAGTCGACGGCGGGAGGGGGGTGGGCTACATTCCCTCACCTGGCAGGGCAAGGCAAGCAAAATCCACTGGCATACACACCTGCCAGCAAAGTAATGTGGGGACTTGCCATGGGCCTGGGGGAAACTGCAGTGTTGGGAGGGAGAATGCGGGCTGGTGCATGGGCACAGGGGCTGCCCCACTGGAGCTCTCTGGAAGTCAGATATGATCCTGCCAGTGCAGAATCTATGGTGCAGGCCCCCAGGGCACCCAACACTGCCCTGCAAGCAGGCATGCCAGGCTGGGGCCCCAGTGAGACAGGAGAATAGGGTCTGGAGGCAGGGAACCTAAGGCTGATTCACGTTGACTTCCTTGAACCAAGTCAAAAGGAAAACCCCAACTTTCCACACCCAAGTAACAAAAGGACCAGAGACTACTCCTTTTGCAACCCCTGCCCCCAACTTTCTGCGTGGCAGATGAAAAGTTGAAAGTACCTCTTATTGGTCCTCTCCCACAACCAATCAGATTGGTCATAGTCCTAGTCTTTATTTGCATAGGAGTATAACTTTGTAACTTCACTTTAGTCTCTAATTGGTTCCCTTCTGCAACCTATCAGATGTTTGCATAGGGTGTGACTTTGTAACTTCACTTTAGCCTCTGATTGATTGTCTTCTGCAACCAATCAGACTCGTTGCAGGCCACTACTTCATTTACATAGGGCATAGCCCAAGTAACCAATGGGAAGCCTCTAGAGGGTATTTAAACACCAGAAAATTCTGTAACCTGCGCTTGAGCCACATACTCAAGCATACTCCCACTCTCTGGAGAGTACTTTTATTTCAATAAATCTCAGCTTTCATTGCTACATTCTTCCCTGACTTTGTTTGTGCATTTTGTCCAATTCTTTGTTCAAAATGCCAAGAACCTGGATGACTTGTAGTCAAGACCCTCCACCAGTAACACTGGGTCTAGTTTGAAGCTGAGTGAGAGTTTCAGGGTTTTGATCCTTACTCAGTGTCAGTTTGAGATGATGGCCTCTTGACCTGTGCATATAAATATAGTTATGGGGATGAGACTAATGGTAAAGGCGTATGTGATAGATGACTTTATGTAACTGGGGTATAAAAGGCTGGCAGACCAAGGGATGTTCAGGTCGAATGAGCCCTGTCTGATGTGCAAAACCAATCTGCAGAGTTCAGGTCTGACAGTTCCCCCAGGGCTGGAGTCTCCTCTGGGAGCAAGTCAAGCCTAGGGCAATAGCCACCCCTGGCCATGCTCCACTACAGAAGCGCCAACACCAACCCTCTAGTCTCCACATCAGCTGTCTTGCTACCCTACCATTTCTCTAAGCAGCTCTCCCTGCCAACTTGAGTGTTCATGGTGGTCAAGGGGTCTCCTCTTGCCAGGGTTCCAGAGGCCCTTGGTGAGAGCAGGCTGCTTCTTGCCAGTTCAATTCACCCATTTCCCCAGAGCCACTGGGGGCCAGAATTGAGTCCAGGTGCACGGTAGCTCCATGTAGGGTTCTCAACTTTCTCTCCCTTCAGCCCAGCTTCTGTGTCTTCCCTCTGTCCACTCTTGCTGTCTTCCCTTTGAAGATCTGTTAGGAGCACACCGGTCCTCTTTCCCTTGGTGGGAGCTGTTTCCACCTGGCTGTGTCTAGTAGGCATCTTGCCCTCCCCCAAAATTTTTATTATTTTCTACAATTTGGACTGAATTTTAAAACTTTTCCTGGTTACAAGTCTCCAAAATAATGTTTTCATTTTTTTCTTTCTTTCTTCTCCTTTTTTCTCCATTTTTCCTGATTTGAAATGACTAAAAATTAAGCTGTGTTTTTCTTAAAACCCTGCAAACTGAAGCTTGACGACTTAAACTTTGGAGGAAAATAAAAACAACCTATACATAAACCACTTTCATACCTGCCTACGATGTATGGACTTCAGAGTATCATAGCTTGTATCAGTTTTCCAGGATTGTTGCCCATTTTTGTTTATTGTTTGTTTTTCCTTGTGCCTCCCCCTATATTTTCCTCATAGGATATGAGACTTCACAACTGCTAAAAATGAGCTTTCCTAACAATGTGGGACCTATTCTTCTATGCATAAACTCTTAGCCATGAGAGATCAGACAAAATCCAAGGCCAGAGACTAATTTTCTTCCAAAATTGTTTACTCTGAAAGGTTTTAAAAATAAAAGTGGGAAGAAATGTGAAAAGAAAATAACTCGGGAACCCAATTCACTATGCCAAAAGGAAAAACAAAGTTGAAAGCTGAGTCATGCAAGAAACTGTCTTTCCTTTTGTCCCTAAGCAGATCTTTAACCTTTTACCTATAACCATCTCCACAAGTAACCACTCTATGTTCACCTTATCTTATGTAAAGTGCGGAATTACTGAGCATGTTATGAATACATAATTGACTATTCTCCTACCTGTTCCATTTCTCTTGCAACATGTGGATTCAGTAATATGACCATACCCTCCCTCTTTCCCCTCTAGTCTGCTTTTCCCCTTTAAATATTGAAGCCCTCAAAATCATCTTTGGAGAAAGGCACAGACCTGTCTCCCAGGCATGTCCTTAACCTTGACAAAATAAACTTCTAAATTGATTGAAAAAAAAAATACATGCCAAACTCT
The DNA here is from genome assembly GCF_028885625.2 of Pongo pygmaeus. NCBI lineage: Eukaryota > Metazoa > Chordata > Mammalia > Primates > Hominidae > Pongo > Pongo pygmaeus. The sequence goes on from NC_085930.1 coordinate 159,688,841, forward strand.
TAACCATTAGATTTCCACTAAAATTTGATCATTTTTTCTTTCTTCGATAATTATTTCATTATTGTCTGAAGGACACTAAAGTACTTAAAAAGTATTGCTATAGTTCTAACACTGTTTGCAAATAGATTGGAGCTGCAGTTATTTAAAAATGAGAAAGCTGAAGGCAGAGAGAAAATATTGTTTTCTTCTCACACAAAATGATAAGCCAGATTTATTACAAGAAGTCAACTTTTCTGACTGAACAGGTATCTGTTATGGGTTTCTATAAAATGTGTATATTTCCTAGGCTGCATTCTTTCCTGTCTTATCAGTTCAGCTCTCTGGGCAGCTTACCCCTTACCAGTCTGTTCTGAGATACTTTGGAGGTTCTCTCTGTCTCTCTCTCTTTCTCTCTCTCTCTCTCACACATACACACACCACACACACACACACACACACACACACACACACACACACACACACACCCCACCCCTATTCCCTATTCTTTCCATCAAAAAAGGGAACTGTTCAATTAGCTCACCAAAAGATACCTTTCTATCAACACCTAAGGACTGATTAAATTTGCTTCTTAGAACAAAGGATGGCTCACAAAGCAGTTTATGAAAAGGAGGAGCACAGAAAAATGGAAGAGACAGGATAGGTTTCAGAGTTATTTATGTAGTGGCAAACTCTATGTAAACAAAACTATCAAGAAGCTCTCTGAGGATTTCTGGAGAGAAGAGCTGGGGGTGTGGGCAGTGGGGAGTGGGCAACAAAAAATAAACACAGCCCGCACATGGCCAGTAGATTAGAATGACTGTTGTTCATAAAATTTCTTTGATTGTTCTTGGAAAAGGGTATCACATTGAGGGCAGAACAAGGAGATTTGTCATACCTTATATACTTGGAACTATTAAATTCTTGGCTAACTCTTTCATCCTTACCCTTGTGCTAGCAGCCTCCACTTAAGTATTCAGGGCAAGGTGACCTGGGTCACTTCAAGGAACACAGTGTTTTCCATGGTGTACCATTTCCTTTTTAAAATGGAAAATTTTGTTCTATGGAAGAAATTACAAATTGGCTTTTAATTTTACATTTTACATGGGGCTGCTACAAATAACTTCAAGCAAAGATTATAGCCATGTGTACGTAACAATATTTTTTGTCTTTATTAACCTGAAAGTTCGTGCTCTGGATATAACATAACTGATGTTACTCTGAACTGGATTCACAATTTGAAAATGACGCATAGTGTGCACGTTTGCACATACCTCATCAGAGATCCAGCACTGCTTGTATTCTGAGACTATCCTGTGAACAACCAAATGAGAAGGCCTATTTTATATTTTACAGTGACAATTGAGTTTGCTTATCTACCTCATTTGCACACCTCTTGTCTCTCTGTTTGGTTTTAAATTGCTTAGTTAGTGAATCTGTCTTGCTTTTAAGTAGCAGTCAAGTCGTTGCTTACCTGCCACCTTTGTTTTGTCCATCAGGGTTTCCCTGTCTTTCTGCCTGGCCAAGTCTAATTAGTTCTTGAATAATCTGGGCTTCTTGGGCTGCTGCTGAGGGGTAACCTGCATGCTTCCTGTAGCACATCTCATGCCCAAGATGGTCAACCACTAAGGAGAGGAAAGAGAAAGAGTATTGTGAATTTGAGTGTCCTCCGGGAGAGGGAGGGGCCAGTTGAACTAAACTAAAATAGAGTAGATCAAAGAATGAGCCAGATGGGGGGGTCTACCCATTTTGACCAAGCAGCCTGTTTGTTAATCCTATGCAACTGAGTCTCTCTAATACCTAATGTATTAATCCATGTGTAACAAGAAGTATCAGCAACTGCACAGATTTCTGCCTGTTCAGCTAGTAGGCAGTCTAAAGCAGTTCTATTATCTAGTACAATTTTAGCAAGATGATTTAAGGAAGTTTGTTGTATAGCTGTAGCTTTGCAGTAGAATCTGCTATAGAGCCAATTATGAGGGAAAGAACCTAACAAATAATATCCCTTCAGAATGGTTAATATTTCCTGGCAGTGTTCTCTTTAATCTATGACATAGGTTGAATAGTGGACCAATGTTCTGTTTTTGACTGATTATGGAGCAACAAGGGTACCATTAAAATTCCTAGCCCTTGTTGGCCTTCATTTTCCATCCATCAAAGCACTAGATTGCCCACACATAAGGTTGGCCATGAAATTCTCCACAAATAAAAGTATACCCCATGGGTGCACACAAGGTTCCTTTTCCAGTTCTCTTGTTCATGGACACATTATTTGGAATGGTGGAATTATCAGTTTCTACACAAGGGTCTGAATCTGCATTATTACAGATTAAAGAGTGCTATAGTAGCCTGGGACATATGTCAGTTTGCAAGAAACTCCATTTGGGCTTTTGATGCAAACATGTCTTGTGATATGCTCATTGGTTTTGTTTTTGTATTCCATTACTGAGTTAAATTAAAACAGGGAGTGAGAAAAAGTGGGCCTAGAAATCTTACTGTTAGTACAATTTGAACAGCAGTCATGTCAGGAATGTTGCTAAAGTTACTCACTAGGAGAACTAAAGGATCCCTTAGGTCACGTAAAGATCTGTGTTTGGCATGGCAGATATAACACTTCATCAAGTAACCCTCAGAAGAAACTAACTGTGAAATTAAAATTTCAGCATGATCCTGCCAAGTGAAAGAGGTAGGCATAAGCAAGGAAAAATTAAGAGAAGTAAGAGTTTCATGGTGGTAGAAAAGTCTTGATCTGGGATCTTGGGAAGGCTGTCCACATCTAGGATGTCATCTGCTTCTAAGGGATAACTTTCCTGGTTAGCTTTACATTAAGGTTTCCAATGGGTGTTACAGTTCCAAGAAATTGGAGAAACCCTTCTGTGTTGTGAGATTAGGGACCCAAATTTCGAGGTCCTGAAATTTTGCTGCAGTGTGGACTGTAAGAAGAACTTGGTATGATCCCTTTCAATGAGGTTCAAAGGTAGTCTTTCTCTGAAGTTGTTTCCATAAGACCCAGTCTCCAGGTTCTAGGTTATGTAGGGTTTGATTGTCCTCATTGGTGAATCACAAAAAGCCTCCTTTACTGAGTGAAAATACACATTGGCATAATGCATTAGAGCCTTGCAGCATTTAGTCAGAATTTAGAAGAGCAGAAGCTACATGAGGTTTTATTATTAGGGGAATAGGCCTTCCAGTGACTATTTCATAAGGGGTCAACTTATTTTTTTCAGTGGAAGTGGATCTTATTGCCATCAATCTGCAATGTCTTTGACCAAGCCAATCCAGTCAATTCAGTTTGCTTTGCCTAATGTTACTGTATCTATAATACCTTATTTAACTATTTTACAACTTGTCCAGTTATACAAGTACCTCTATTGTTGGAGATTTCTCCAGGAATGCCCCATAAGGGAAACAAACTTTCCAGTAACTTTTAAGCTACTGTTATCACATCAGCTTTCCTGCATGGGAATGCTTCTATATAACCAGAAAAATACGTGTTGAAAATGGCAATTGAATGAAATTTCTCTATAAATGGTCAAACAGCCCATTAGGTAGCAGAAACATACCTGAAGTTTTGATTGTCTCCCCAGGAATATGAGTTTGACAAACCAAACATTGGTCATAAACCATTTTGGCAACTTAGAGCAGTCACCACACCACATTTTTATAATTTTAATCATTTTATCTTTTCCATGATAAGTCATGGTGTGCAGAACTTTTATAACGGGAGCTTGAAAGACTTAGGAAATGATAAGTGAACATCTATGCTCTCCATGAGTTCATGTTTAACATTGCATTTACATTCTTCAAAATGTCAATTTTTTTCTCCAATTCAGGTGCATAGCCCTGTTTATTAGATAGGTTATCATATATAAGTTGAATTGGATCAACCTTATAAAGTTCATTCAAATTGCTGATGTCAGCAATTTCAGTACTGGCTGACTTAACCTAAAAATCTGCAAAGTGACCACCAAAGATTTTAAAGGCAAATAGAGAAGTTTACATCATTTTGGACAAAAAACTTAGCTCTTTTAATATTGAGAAAACTCAAGTTTCTTAAGTAATCAAAGATCTAATAGAAGACAACATGAAGAACAGGAAGTTATTTTAATAAAACACAGTACTTTTGTTTCACAGGCCAATTATCTAAAATACCTTTTACAACTTCGTATTAAAAGGAAAGGCTTACTCCAAGGAAATCCTGTTTCAACAGAGAGGACCAGATTCTACTTTTGCATCAGTGTACTTTTGATATTAATGCTCCATTTTAAAAAAAACTTAGAATTCCCTTCTAATTTTAGCCATCCTGATCACACGTAAAATTTATTTCCTAAGATTCATAAACTTTCTACATTTTATATCCTTTAAGTCATTTGTCCTATAGTTTTCTTCTTTCTTATTTTGGGACAACCAATCATTCTAATTTAGGAAAAGACTACTTTTTTTAAAAAAACAAAAACATACTTTTCATCTAAGCTTCACTTACAAAAACATGTCTTACTTTTTTTCTCTTATTTCTAATTTTAATTGCCATATATTAATTCGAATTTTTAACTATTAGTAACCCCAATTTCTAGTGAAAACCTAGGAAGTGAGCAATTTTGAACTGTTTTGTATCAGCATTTAAAATAATTTTTAGAAACATTTTCTCAAAACAATTTTTTTTTATTAACAGACCCACATATTAACTTCTCTATACTGTATAAAAACAAAATGCCAAAGTTTGTAAAATTAAACTTTTGCTTAAAAATTAATGTTTTAGCATTTTAACCTGCTTATAAATAACCCAGACATTTTATGAATCTCTCTTATTATGACTTTAAGACTTCACTGAAAAAGAATTTTGAAACTATGATAAGTTCACCTAACAACTTTTATCCCATTCCATCAGGGGGTTAAATCAAGGGACCTTTGGCCTTTTCTTTACTGACCTGTTTGATCATTACCCTAAGTAATTGTTAGCTAGGTTGTTCATTGTAATTTTTGCCTTCTGACTTTAAAAAATTTCTCCAAACTGGCGTAAAAGGAGTGAATTGATTTGGGATCTTGTAATGTTGGCAGACCAGCAGGTGTTCTTCTGTTTTGTCTAATCTTTGGTATATTTACCTTTTGTTTTAACCCCATCACTATCTGCTTTACTTACCCCATTTTTAATAACTATTAAAAATTTTTTAAATTAATTATTTTAAAAATAGAGACAGGGTCTTGCTATGTTGCCCAGGCTGGTCTTGAACTCCTGGGCTCAAACAATCCATCTGCCCTGGCTTCCCAAAGTGCTGGGATTCCAGACATCAGCCACTGTGCTGGGGCAACTATTAAAAAGTTTTAACCCAAATTTGCATTTCCAAAGGAATGGCTTAGTAAATAAGGTAGAAAATTTCCATCTCAAAAGCACAGAGCTGAGACTTTAGGTCTAAATATCATTATTTGCCCAAACCAAGGAAGGAGGATATAGATAAAGGCCCAGTTAAGACACAATGGCCAAGAATAAACACCTTAAACAGGTAAGGCTTGCTATACAGTTTGGGTTGTAACAGCATTCCCTGCCTGATATTTTCCTTCTGAGTATTTGGAATAAGGCCCATCCACAGAAAGTATTTATTCAGGATTATCCAGTGGAGTATCTTGTAAATCAATACGAGGGGCCACTGATTCTAATATTACATGTACATAGTTATAGTTTTTACTGTCAGACGGTAGAAGTAGTGGAGTATCAAGGTTAAGTAAGTTGCAGTGTTTTATTTATTTTGTTTTTGAGATAGGGTCTCACTCACCCAGGCTGGAGTGCAATGGCATAGTCATACTCACTGCAGTATTGAACTCCTTGGCTCAAGTGATCCTCCCACCTTAGCCTTCCAAATAGCTTGGACTACAGGCATGTGCCATCATGCTTGCTAATTAATTTTTTTTTTTTTTTTTTTTTTTTTTTGGTAGAGACAGCATCTTGCTGTGTTGCTGAGGCTAGTCTTGAACTCCTGGCCTCAAGTGATCCTCCCACCTTAGCCTCCCAACACATTGGGATTACAGGTATGAACCATCATGCCCAGACTGCAGTGTTTTAGGTGGGGTTTGGAAGAAGACAAAAGAATTTAATAAGATGTTAGTCTACTTACTGACAGATGTTAAGTTTGACTAAAATTTAATGGGCTTTCCACAGCACATGGAACTAGCAAGAAAAGTCTATTCTCTACTAACTTCCCCTTTTTCTATTATCCCCAGAATGAAATGGTAATTGAACAAGAAGGTTAATGGACTCAGAGTATTTGAAGTAAAGATAGATGGAGAGAAAAAGCAACAAGGGTTAGTTCAATGAGGGTATCGTCCTTTTTCGTTACATTCTTAGTTGTTGTGTAAGCTTTTTACATGCCTTTTGCAAATTTTTTTAGGGAAGCAAATGTTGATTTATTTAATCTTTTAGATGCCTCTGCATACCGGTTAAAAAATGTATCTCCTTGTTTTTACACAGTTTTTGATTCCTTTTTTTAATGTCTCTTGCAAATAAACAACTGTATCCAAATTAAAACTTTCCCACTGTGGCCCGATATGGTCTGGCTCTGTGTCCCCACCCAAGTCTTATCTTGAATTGTAATCCAAATTGTAATCCCCACATGTTGGGAGAGGGAACTTCTGGGAGGTGATTAAATCATGGGCGTGGTTCCCCCATGCTTTTCTCATGATAGTGAGTTTGTTCTTATGAGATCTGATGGTTTTACAAGGGGCTCTCCTCCATTCACTTTGCACTTCTCCTTGCTGCTGCTATGTAAGGAAGGATATGTTTGCTTCCTCTTCTGCCATGATGGTAAGTTTCTTTGAGGCTCCCCCAGCCCTGCGGAACTGTGAGTCAATTAAACCTCTTCTTTATAAATTACCCAGTCTCAGGCAGTTCTTTATAGCAGCAGGAGAATGGACTAACATATGGCCACTTTAATTTTGAGTTGCTTCTAGTGAAGTTAACACATTCTTCCAAAATGCACACAATTTGGGCTCATAATTTTGACACATAAAATTAGCTGGAGTCCCAAATGGTGTCATCTCAGACTCCTTGAATTGTGACAATCAATTTGACCCTCAACTCAATTTAGTTTCTCTCTAACCCAATCAGTTACCCAAGGCCTCTTGAGTTCAATTCAGTTAACTATCAAATCTAATCCAACTCTGGACCTAGCACAGTTTTTCCAGTGACTTGTCAGTCACTGCAAATCCTGAAAGGTTATATGCCTTCTCACATTACAAAATCCTGGATTCAAAAGCCAAAAATGAATTGATTGCTTAACGAGAAAATAACAGAGCTCAACCTGAGAGGAACTCACAAAATTTGAGGCTCTGTGAAGAAGACATGGGACCTCAAAAGAGGTCAGCAGTGCCTCTCCTGCATTCCACAAGGGGTCTCAGAAGTTGGGTCTCATCTTGTTTGCCCAAACTGTTAAAAGACAAAATTCCAACAAATTTAACTTAAAGATTTGAATTGACTTTTATTCATGATTCCAGAATCAACTTCCAAACAGTCTGGGTCAAAAAGTTGCTCACACAAACTCAGATAGCTCAAAACACAAACCTGTGGAGCTTTGGAATCTGAGAACTTAACCACAATCCCCAGTTGGGCCTGGTGATGCCTCACTTGGTCACTTGCTGTTCCTGGGAGTCACTGAAAGCTCTACTTCAGATCCCACTTCTGACACCAATCCGTTAAAAGGAAAAGCTTTAGGCAAATTACATTTAACAGAGTTTAACTGAGCAAGAAATGATTCACAAACCAGATGGTCCCCATAACCAGAATAGGTTTAGAACAACTCCAGCTGCATGGTCAGATAACATTTATGGACAGAAAAAGAATAGTGATATGCAGAAAACAGAAATTAGGTGTAGAAACAACTGGATTGGTTATGGCTCAGCATATGCCTTATTTAAAAATAGCTTAAGGCCGGGCGCGGTGGCTCACGCCTGTAATCCCAGCACTTTGGAAGGCCCAGGCGGGCAGATCATGAGGTCAGGAGATCGAGACCATCCTGGCTAACACAGTGAAACCCCATCTCTACTAAAAATGCAAAAAAATTAGCCAGGTGTGGTGGCAGGCACCTGTGGTCCCAGCTACTCAGGAGGCTGAGGCAGGAGAATGGCATGAACCTGGGAGGCAGAGCTTTCAGTAAGCCGAGATCGCACCACTGCACTCCAGCCTGGGCGACAGAGTGAGACTCTGTTTCCAAAAAAAAAAAAAAAAAAAAAGTAGCTTAAACAGTTGGTCACTCATAATTGGGTGAAACTTGGCTGTTGTGATTGGCTGAGACTCAGCTACTTGCTACAAGAGTAGGTTACAGTCTGTTTACACATCAAGTTAGTTTACAGTTCACTGTGCATGGAGAAACTTTTAGTCCAAACTTAAACTACCTATAGAGGCAGGTTTAGGACAAACTTAATTCAATTAAACATGTCCTTTTGATTATAGTCATCTTAGAGGGTGTGAACTCGTATCTCATGTGGTTTTGATTTGTAGTTCTTTAATGGCTGATGCTTGATGGTCTCTTGGCCAACCCAGTCTCTCCCCCTGTTGTTGCTTGTAGCTCTCAGAATAACTGATGAATGCTCTGGGAATGCAACAACCTGAGATAGGGAAGGACTGCCTGAAATACCCTGGACTTTGTTCCTATCCTTGCTAGGAAGTGTGACACCTTGAGATAGGGAGTAACTGTCTGGGACAGCTTGGGCTCTGTTTCCCTCCCCTAGAAACAAGACGTCCTCATGATTCATATTCCTCTGAAGTATATAGCCCAGGGCAGACTGCTTTTCAAGGTAGCTCAGCTGGAGTGCAAGCTGGGAATGCAGTCAAGGCTTCATCCACCACAGGCAGCTTTCCTGAGCCTTGGGAGACTGGCTGTCAATGAATCCAAGCTTCTTTCATCTTTTGCTGCCTATCTGTAAGTAATGAATCTGCTTCATATAATTTCTTGCATGTGAATGGGTTCTGTCTTACTGGACTTGGACAAGTAGGAAAACTTCAGCCCAGGATGCAGTGGGCAGAAGTGTTTGGACTGTTATTACTGATGGTTGGCTTAGTAATGATCTTTGGTGTCCTCCATTCAGTGGCAATCATCCCTTGGGATTGATCATTATTAAACCTGTTTCACAGCTAACGTTAATCTTTTCATGTGCTTATTTATCCATTCGTGTATCTTCTTTGGAGAAAGGTATATTCAAACAATTTCAAATTTTTAAATTGGCTTGTCTTTTTATTATTGAGTTATCAGTTCTTTATATATTCTGGATACAAGTCTTATCAGATAAATGATTTGCAAATATTTTCTCTGAGTCTGTTGATTCTTTTTTTGATAGCATCCTTTGAAGAACCTAAGTTTTTTACTTTTATTAAATCTAACTTACCAATCTTCTTTTTTATTGCTTATGTTTTTGGTATTGTGTCTAAGAAATCATTGCCTAATCTCAAATTACAAAGATTTATTCCTGTATTTTCTTCTAAGGATTTTATAGTTTAGCTTTTACCTTTAAGTCTATGATACACTTTGAGTTAGATTTTGTGTATGGTGTGAGGTAGGGGTCCAACTTCATTCTTTCACATGCGAATATCCAGTTGTCCACCACCATTTGAAGAAAAGACTATTCTTTCCCCCATTGAAGTGTCTTGGCTTATTTCTCTGAAGTAAACTGATCATAAATTTTAGTGCTTATTTCTGGATCCACAATGCCATCTAATTGATCCAAACGCCCTATTTCAGGAAAATCTTTTTACTAACTAGCATACATATAGAAATAACAAATTTTAAATGTATCCTTTTGATTAATTTTTGCAAAGTGAACACAACTATGTAGCCAGCACCCAGACTTAGAAATATAACATTACTAGCACCTCACAAAGTGCCTTGTACCTCTCCTAGTCATTATCCCCAAAGGTAATCACTCCCCTGACCTTTATCACCAGAAATTAGTTTTGCATTTTTTTGAATTATATATAAATGGCACCATATAGCATGTGCTACTTCTTGTCTAGCTTCTTACCCTTTGTATTTTGTTTGTAAGATCCATCCATGTTGTTGCATGTAGCAACAGTTCATGCATTCTCATTGCTGTATAGTATTCTATTATGTGGAATTCAGTTTTTGTTTATCTGTTTTACTAGTTATGGACATTTGAGATGTTTCCAGTTTTTGGCTTTTGAGAATAGTGTTGCCATATACATACTTAAACCTGTCTTTTAGTAAGCATAAATATGCATTTCGGCCAGGTAGATTCAGCCTAGGAGTGGAACTGCTGGGTCACAGAGTGTATATATTCAGCACAGTTTTTCAAAGAGGTTGCACAAATTTACATGGAAATAAGGACATCTGTTTTTCAAAAGATGCCATTAACAGAGTAAAAAGTCCACAGAGTGGAGGAAGATATTTTTAATATATGTATTTATATCAGAATAAGCAAATAACTCTTACAAATCAATAACAAAAAGACAAGACAGAGACTGAGACAGGAGGAGATTGCTTCAGCCTAGGAATTTGAATCCAGTCTGGGCAACATAGTGAGGCCCTACTTCTATTGAAACAAAAAAAAAAGGAGGCTACCCTCTTTGGATCCCCTCCCTTTGTATGGGACCTCTGTTTTCACTCTATTAAATCTTGCAACTCTCTTCTGGTCCATGTTTGTTATGGCTCAAGCTGAGCTTTCACTCACCATCCACTACTGCTGTTTGCTGCCGTCACAGACCTGCCACTGACTTCCATCCCTCTGGATCCAGCAGGGTGTCCGCTGTGCTTCTGATCCAGTGAGGTGCCCATTGCTGCTCCCAATTGGGCTAAAGGCTTGCCATTGTTCCTGAAAGGCTAAGTGCCTGGGTTTGTCCTAATTGAGCTGAACACTAGTCACTGGGTTCTATGGTTCTCTTCTGTGACCCACGGCTTCTAGTAGAGCTATAACACTCACCACATGGCCCAAGATTCCATTCCTTGGAATCCATGAGGCCAAGAACCCCAGGTCAAAGAACACAAGGCTTGCCACCATCTTGGAAGCAGCCCACCACCATTTTGGAAGCGGCCTGCCACTATCTTGGGAGCTCTGGGAGCAAGGACCTCCCCCGGTAACATTTTGGCGACCACAAAGGGACCTCCAAAGTGGTGAGTAATATTGGACCACTTTCACTTGCTCTTCTGTCCTATCCTTCCTTAGAATTGGAGGAAAATACCGGGCATCTGTCAGTCAGTTAAAAACAATTAGCATGGCCGCCAGACTTAAGACTCATGTGTGAAGCTATCTGGGGAAGGGCTTTCTAACAACCCCCAACCTTCTGAGTTGGGAACATTGGTCTGCCTGGAGCCAGCTTCCACTTTCAATTTTCCTGGGGAAGCCAAGGGCCAACTAGAGGCAGAAAGCTGTTGTCCCAAACTCCTGGCATTAGCTGGTTGAGATCATGGCACAGCCAGAAGTCTCTACTCAACAGTTGCCCATGCAGGTGGCCCTACATTTCCCTCTGACCCATACCTCCTGGGTCCTGACCATGACTTTCTTGAAAGTGTAGCCCCAAAATTCTCCTTACCTCTGAATCTACTTCCTCTGATCCCTGCCTCCTAGGTACTAATGGTTCAGACTTTCATTTCCTCTAGCAAGTTGTAACTCCAAAGAGATCTAAGGAAGCTCTACACTGTGTCCTTAGGCATCTAGGCTATAAACCCAGGGATCCTTATCCCTGGTGTCCCTCCCGATTTAGGTATATAGCTCTCAACATGGGCAGTTATGTGGGACCCATTCCCCACCACCCTTGCCAGGGCCCCAAGTTTGTAATGGCTAAGAGAGAGAGACAGAGGAGAGAGACAGAGAAGAGAGACAGAGAGAAAAAGAGGGAGTCAAAGAAAGAGAGAAATATAGAAATAGTAAAAAAAAAAAAAAAAAAAAGTGTGCCCTATTCCTTTAAAAGCCATGGTAAATTTAAAACCTATAATTGATAATCGAAGATCTTCTCCATGATGAGCCTATAACACTCCAACACTACCTTGTTGTCAGTGTAAACAAAGGCATAGCTTGAAAATAGTGAGACCACTGACAACCCGTAGCCTTCCTATCACAAATCCTTAACCCAGTAACCCGCAGATGGCCCAAATGCATTCAATCTGTAGCGGCAACTGCTTTGCTAACAGAAGAAAGTAGAAAAGTAACTTTTAGAGGAAACCTCATTGTGAGCACACCTCACCAGTTCAGAATTATTCTAAGCCAAAAAAAGCAAAAAGGTAGCTTACTAACTCAAAGATCTTAGTGTAGGGCTAGTCTGTCAGAAAAAGGTAATTTAACACTAACTACTGATAATTCCCTTAACCCAGCAGATTTCCTTACAGGTGGTTTAAATCTTAATTACCATACAGAGGTCTGACCAGACCTAGGAAGAGCTCCCTTCAGGACAGGATGATAGACGGTTCCTCCCAGATGATTGAGGAAAAAACCACAATGGGTATTCAGTAATTGATAGGGAGACTATTGTGGAAGCAGAGTTAGGAGAATTGCCTAATAATTGGTCTACTCAAACTTTCGAACTGTTTGCACTCAGCCAAGCCTTAAAGTACTTACAAAATCAAAAAGACTTTCTCAATCCTGACTCAAAGGTTACCTACACTCTCTCTGAAACAAATTTGCATAAGAACTGTTGTTTATGGGAGTGCACCTTGATGGGGCAGCTGGGTTGTTATGAAATACTCAGGAACCCAGCCCCAGCTCTAGGACTCACCCCTGAGCACAAAGGCAATGTTGGGCACGCTGGTAAAGGAGCACTAGAATCCAGTAACCCGGACACCTTTCTTTGTGGTCAAGAAAGGTGGGAAAAGGGGTGCAGGACTGCTACATCGGTGAGTGAAAATAACCCGATAAGCAGAGGTCCATGGGTGGTTACGCACCCTGGAAAAGAATAAGCATTAGGACCACAGAGGATGCTCTATGACTAATGCTCATCGGAAAATGACTAGGGGTGCTGGCATCCCTATGTTCTTTTTCCCCATAAGGCAAAAATGCCCCTAAGATGTATTCTGGAGAATTGGGCCCAATTTGACCCTCAGACGCTAAGAAAGAAATGACTTATATTCTTCTGCAGTACTGCCTGGCCATGATGTCCTCTTCAAGAGTGAGAAACCTGGCCTCCTGAGGGAAGTATAAATTATAACACCATCTTACAGCTAGATCTCCTCTGTAGAAAAGAAGGCAAATGGAGTGAAGTGTCATATGTACAAACTTTCTTTTCATTAACAGACAACTTGCAATTATGTAAAAAGTGTGATTTATGCCCTACAGGAAGCCCTCAGAGTCTACCTCCCTACCCCAGCGTCCCCTTGACTCCTTCCCCAACTAATAAGGACCCCCCTTCAACCCAAATGGTCCACAAAGAGATAAAGAAAGGGGTAAACAACGAACGAAAGAGTACCAATATTCCCCAGTTATGCCCCCTCCAAGCAGTGGGAGGAGGGAAATTCGGCCCAGCCAGAATGCATGTACCTTTTTCTCTCTCAGACTTGAGGCAAATTAAAATAGATCTAGGTAAATTCTCAGATAACCCTGATGTCTATACTGATGTTTTACAAGGGTTAGGACAATCCTTTGATCTGACATGGAGACATATAATGTTACTGCTAAATCAGACACTAACCCAAATGAGAAAAGTGCCACCGTAACTGCAGCCCGAGAGATTGGCATTCTCTGGTATCTCAGTCAGGTCAATGATAGGATGACAATAGAGGAAAGAGAATGATTCCCCACAGGCACGCAGGCAGTTCCCAGTGTAGACCCTCATTGGAACACAAAATCAGAACATGGAGATTGGTGCCACAGACATTTGCTAACTTGCATGCTAGAAGGACTAAGGAAAACTAGGAAGAAGCCTATGAATTATTCAATGATGTCCACTATAACACAGGGAAAGGAAGAAAATCCTACTGCCTTTCTGGAGAGACTAAGGGAGGCATTGAGAAAGCATACCTCTCTGTCACCTGACTCTGTTGAAGGCCAACTAATCTTAAAGGATAAGTTTATCACTCAGTCAGCTGCAGACATTAGAAAAAAACTTCAAAAGTTCACTTTAGGCCCAGAGCAAAACTTAGAAACCCTATTGAACTTGGCAACCTCAGTTTTTTTATAATAGAGATCAGGAGGAGCAGGCGGAATGGGACAAACGGGATAAAAAAAGGCCACCACTTTAGTCATGGCCCTCAGGCAAGTGGACTTTGGAGGCTCTGGAAAAGAGAAAAACTGGGCAAATCAAATGCCTAATAGGGCTTGCTTCCAGTGCAGTCTACAAGGACACTTTAAAAAAGATTGTCCAAATGGAAATAAGCCACCCCCTTGTCCATGCCCATTATGTCAAGGGATTCAGTGGAAGGCCCACTGCCCCAGGAAATGAAGGTCCTCTGAGTCAGAAGCCACTAACCAAATGATCCAGCAGCAGGACTGAGGGTGCCTGGGGCAAGCGCCAGCCCATGCCATCACCCTCACAGAGCCCCGGGTATGCTTGACCATTGAGGATCACGAGGTTAACTCTCTCCTGGACACTGGCATGGCCTTCTCAGTCTTACTCTCCTGTACCGGACAACTGTCCTCCAGATCTGTCACTATCTGAGATGTCCTAGGACAGCCAGTCACTAGATACTTCTCCCAGCCACTAAGTTGTGACTGGGGAACTTTACTCTTTTCACATGCTTTTCTAATTATGCCTAAAAGCCTCACTCCCTTGTTAAGGAGAGACATTCTAGCAAAAGCAGGAGCCATTATACACCTGAACATAGGAGAAGGAACACCCGTTTGTTGTCCCCTGCTTGAGGAAGGAATTAATCCTGAAGTCTGGGCAACAGAAGGACAATATGGACGAGCAAAGAATGCCCATCCCATTCAAATTAAACTAAAGGATTCTGCCTCCTTTCTCTACCAAAGGTAGTACCCCCTTAGACCCGAGGCCCAACAAGGACTCCAAAAAATTGTTAAGGACCTAAAAGCCCAAGGCTTAGTAAAACCATGCAATAGCTCCTGCAATACTCCAGTTTTAGGAGTACAGAAACCCAGTGGACAGTGGAGGTTAGTGCAAGATCTCAGGATTATCAATGAGGCCGTTGTTCCTCTATACCCAGCTGTACCTAACACTTATACTCTGCTTTCCCAAATACCAGAGGAAGCAGAGTGGTTTACAGTCCTGGACCTTAAGGATGCCTTTTTCTGCATCCCTGTACATCTTGACTCTCAATTCTTGTTTGCCTTTGAAGATCCTTTGAATCCAACATCTCAACTCACCTGGACTGTTTTACCCCAAGCGTTCAGGGATAGCCCCAATCTATCTGGCCAGGCATTAGCCCAAGACTTGAGCCAGTTCTCATACCTGGACACTCTTGTCCTTCGGTATGTGGATGATTTACTTTTAGCCACCTGTTCAGAAACCTTGTGCCATCAAACCACCCGAGCGCTCTTAAATTTCCTTGCCACCTGTGGTTTCCAAACTGAAGGCTCAGCTCTGCTCACAGCAGGTTAAATACTTAGGGCTAAAATTATCCAAAGGTACCAGGGCCCTCAGTGAGGAATGTATCCAGCCTATACTGGCTTATCCTCATCCCAAAACCCTAAAGCGACTACCTATACTGGCTTATCCTCATCCCAAAACCCTAAAGCGACTAAGAGCGTTCTTTGGCATAACGGGCTTCTGCTGAATATGGATTCCCAGGTACGGCAAAATAGCCAGGCCATTATATACACTAATTAAGGAAACTCAGAAAGCCAATACCCATTTAGTAAGATGGACACCTGAAGCAGAATCGGCTTTCTAGGCCCTAAAGAAGGCCCTAACCCAAGCTACAGTGCTAAGCTTGCCAATGGGGCAGGACTTTTCTTTATATGTCACAGAAAAAACAAGAATAGCTCTAGGAGTTCTTACACAGGTCTGAGGGACGAGCTTGCAACCCATGGCATACCTGAGTAAGGAAATCGATGTAGTGGCAAAGGGTTGGCCTCATTGTTTATGGGTAGTAGTGGCAGTAGCAGTCTTAGTATCTGAAACAGTTAAAATAATACAGGGAAGAGATCCTACTGTGTGGACATCTCATGATGTGAACGGCATACTCACTGCTAAAGGAGACTTATGGCTGTCAGACAACCATTTACTTAAATATCAAACTCTATTACTTGAAAGGCCAGTGCTGCGACTGTGCACTTGTGCAACTCTTAACCCAGCCACATTTCTTCCAGACAATGAAGAAAAGATAGAATATAACTGTCAACAAGTAATTGCTCAAACCTATGCCACTCGAGGGGACCTTCTAGAGGTTCCCTTGACTGATCCCAACCTCAACTTGTATACTGATGGAAGTTCCTTTGTAGAAAAAGGACTTTGAAAAGCAGGGTATACAGTGGTCAGTGATAATGGAATACTTGAAAGTAATTCTCTCACTCTAGGAACTAGTGCTCAGCTGGCAGAACTAATAGCCCTCACTTGGGCACTAGAATTAGGAGAAGGAAAAAGGGTAAATATATATACAGACTCTAAGTATGCTTGCCTACCTGCCCATACAACAATATGGAAAGAAAGGGCATTCCTAACTTCCAAGGGAACATCTGTCAAACATCAGCAAGCCATTAGGAGATTATTATTGGTGGTACAGAAACCTAAAGAGGTGACAGTCTTACACTGCCGGGGTCATCAGAAAGAAAAGGAAAGGGAAATAGAAGGGAACCGCCAAGTGGATATTGAAACAACAAGAGCCACAAGACAGGACCCTCCAGTAAAAATGCTTATAGAAGGACCCCTAGTATGAGGTAATCCCCTCTGGGAAACCAAGCCCCAGTACTCAGAAGAAGAAATAGAATGGGGAACCTCACGAGCACATAGTTTCCTCCCTCAGGATGGCTAGCCACCGAAGAAGGAAAAATACTTTTGTCTGCAGCTAATCAACGGAAATTACTTAAAACCCTTCCCTAAACCTTTTACTTAGGCATTGATAGCACCCATCAGACGGCCAAATCATTATTTACCGGGCCAGGCCTTTTCACAACTATCAAGCAGCTAGTCAGGGCCTGTAAAGTGTGCCAAAGAAATAATCCCCTGCACTACAGGCCATACATTTTATCCCTGTATCTTTAACCTCCTTGTTAAGTTTGTCTCTTCCAGAATCAAAGCTGTAAAACTACAAATGTTCTTCAAATGGAGCCCCAGATGCAGTCCATGACTAAGATCTACCACAGACCCCTGGACCAGCCTGCTAGCCCATGCTCCAATGTTAATGACATCGAAGGCACCCCTCCCAAGGAAATCTCAACTGCACAACCCCATTACACCCCAATTCAGCAGGAAGCAGTTAGAGTGGTCATTGGCCAACCTCCCCAACAGCACTTGGGTTTTCCTGTTGAGAGGGGGTACTGAGAGACAAGACTAGCTGGATTTCCTAGGTCAACTAAGAATCCCTAAGCCTAGCTGGGAAGGTGACTGCATCCACCTTTAAACATGGGGCTTGCAGTTTAGCTCACACCCGACCAATCAGATAGTAAAGAGAGCTCACTAAAATGCTAATTAGGCAAAAACAGGAGGTAAAGAAATAGCCAATCATCTACTGCCTGAGAGCACAGCAGGAGGGACAATGATCGGGATATAAATCCAGGCATTCGAGCTGGCAATGGCTACCTTCTTTGGGTCCCCTCCCTTTGTATGGGAGCTCTGTTCATTCTATTAAATCTTGCACTGCAGGAAAAAAAAAAAAAAAAAGTCTAATAGAAAAACAAGCACACGACCTGAACAAACACTTTCACAAAGAAGAGCGCAAAATGACCAAAAACATATGAAAAGGTGCTCAAATTTATTAGTCACCAGAGAAATGCAAATTGAAGCCACAATGTGTTGTATCACAATGTGATACAATATACCCACCAGAATAGCAAAGATGCAGGCAATAATGTGGAACAATGGAAAACCCTCACACACTTTCAGGTAGTTTAAATAGGTACAAATAGCCTTTCAACATGTGCTAATTTATGACCACAATATTTCTTCTCTACTCACTTTCACTAGATTGTGCAACCCTTCCCCCCGCCATACGCATCAAGTATTTCAAGACAAATATCAGAGTGTTAAGTTCTATTCAGGTCTAAAATTGTATCTATGTGAGAGATGTTAATGGGTTAAGGAACTGGGGTTGTGTGGACACCTAGCCACTGCCTGGTGAGCATTCCCTTTTTGTTTTTTTCCTGCTCTGTGATACATTTCTAAGAAAATCAGGGTCTGATTTTAATCCTGAGGCTGTGGTATTTTCTATAGTAGGAGCAGCAATCTTGAAGCAAGTGGGTCTGCAAGCCAGCTGGGGCAGCACCACAAATCCAGGAACTTCTATGTGTGGCTTCAGACATCTCTATGGTTTCCACCTGGCTGACTTCCTAGCCCTCTGTTTGCATGCGCTCCTGTGCCTCTTACAGCCTGCTTCTGGTTTGGGATTCGGGTCTTGGCTCTTGCAACTAGACTCTTACTTGTCTGCTGCCTGCTCCAGGCTCTGCCTCAGCCTTAGCTCTGCCTTGCAGGCATCATCATCATCTATGCGTAACTCCAAAGTACTGGGCGTGGAAAATCAAAGCAGGACTAGGAGTGTTCACATTGAGGTGTGGTCAAATATTTCATGGGGTAGGAGGGCAGGAGGAGAGCTTAATCAGGGCACAGAGGTCAAGGTAGCTGAAGTGAACATTCTTGTCAGCCCAATATCCGGTCACTTCTCTTGTAACAACACTGATTATCCTTAAGGAAATGTTGCTTCTGCTCTCTCAGTTAATATGATTTGGATAAAGCTAAATCCATCCCCAGTTCCAGGACGCTGAGGTGACTACAGACTGGCCAAACAGAACATTATGTTTCCCTGGCCACAGAAATGGATGCAGGCATGGCCATGTGACTCAGAGCCTTGGTAATATAGTTGGGGGAGAATTGCTTTTTCTGCAGGGAAGTCTGACAAGAGAGAATGAAAGTGTAGGATTTGGCTAGTAGGCATGGCCATCTTGCTGGTAGGAATGGATACTTGCCTTAGAAAAAGACAAACTGCAGAACAGAGACAGAAGAGAGACCAGGCCCCAATGACAATGTTGGAACTCCTCAGTCCATCTGTGTGGAAAGGCAGGACTACCTCCAGACTTGTCAATTATGTGAGTCAACTAATGTTCTTTTTGTTTAAGCCAATTCGAATCGGGTTTCTGCTACCAAATAAATCTAATTCCACAGGCAGGACTATCAGGGGTTTTCAAAAATAGTTTCTATAGGAAGGCACGGATTCGAGGAAGGCATCTGTGGCAGCACCATGAGTGAGAAAGGAGATAAAGTGGGCAGAACCGTGGGCCTCGACTCAGCTTTATCCACATCAGCTTTGTGTGTATCTGTTGTGCATGTTGGGATTCCACATGAAATTTCATGTGAAAACTAGATTTTGCTACTAAAAAATTTGCAAACCCACTGGGTGAGATAACTGAGGCACAAGAAGAAGAAACACCAGAATGTGATTTTCTCCCGGAAAGAAGTCTATTTTTCTTATTTACCTGTCGTGTAACATATTTTAATGACAGCGTCCCAATACTTAAAGGCTTTTCTGATGTGATTGGTGGTGATAGTAAATACTGTGAGTTTTTTGATATTATATTATAAAATATGATGATTTAATTTTCATAATACATTGAATCAATATACTTCAAATGACTAATGCATGGGGAAGATCCATTCAAAGTGTAAGATACACCAATGGATTTTAATGAAACAGATTTGAAAAGTTCACTGATACAGTTTCAGGTTCTACTTTGCGACTAACGCTTAATACATTACCCCTTGTAGAGTTTTGGTGTAGCATCAAAGAAGAATAGCCACAAAGCTATTAAAATTCCTCTTCCCTTTTTCAACTAAATATATATATGAAGTCAACTTTTCTTCATATATTTCAGCCTAAACAATGTATCACAACAGATTGAATGCAGAGGCATGTATGAGAATACAGCTGTCTCATATTAAGCTGGCCATTAAACAAATGTACAGAAATGTAAAATAATGCCACTCTTTTTACTATTTTTTTCTTGGAAAATACAATCGTTTTCCATAAAATACTATTTTAGGTAAATATATAATAGGTTTTGTTGTTATTTTAAATAAATAGATAAATACTTAACAATTTTTCAGTTTTAATTTCTAATAGGATAAATATTAACAAGTGTGACCCAGATAAACCAAAGTGCTTTGACGTCCTTAATTTTTAGGTGCATAAAGGGGTCCTGAGATAAAAAAGTTTAAGAACCACTAGACTAGTGGATAGTTAGGTATTTAACACATAAGCATACAAATAAGGATATAATTGTAAACCTGGGTGTATTAGTCCATTTTCATACTACTATGAAGAAATACCTGAGTCTGAGTAATTTATAAAGAAAAAGAGGTATAATGGATTCAGTTACACATGGCTGGGGAGGTCTCACAATCATGGCATAAGGTGAAGGAGGGGAAATGACACATCTTATGTGGTGGCGGCAGGCAAGAGAGCATGTGCAGAAGTGCCCTTTATAAAACCATCAGATTGGCTGGGTGCGTTGGCTCATGCCTATAATCCCAGCACTTTGGGAGACCGAGGCAGGCAGATCACCTGAGGTCGGGAGTTTGAGACCAGCCCGACCAACATGGAGAAACCCCATCTCAACTAAAAATACAAAATTAGCCGGGTGTAGTGGCGCATGCCTGTAATCCCAGCTACTCAGGAGGTTGAGGCAGGAGAATCGCTTGAACCCGGGAGGCAGAGGTTGCTGTGAGCCAAGATCGCGGCTTTGCACTCCAGCCTGGGAAGCAAGAGTGAAACTCCATCTCAAAAAACAAACCAAAAAAACCATCAGATCTTGTGAGACTTATTCATTATCACGAGAACAGCATGGGAAAACCCACCCCCATGATTCAATTACCTCCCGCCGGGTCCCTCCCACATCATGTGGGGATTATGGGAGCTATAATTCATGATGAGATTTGGGTGGGGACACAGCCAAACCATATCACTCAATGAGTGATATAAAGGAAAAGAACAAGGTGCTAAGAGAGATGAACCAGGAGATCTAATTTAGATGGGGGATGGTGTCGGGGATGGTGTCAGAGATGGTGCTACCGAAGAAGTGGTTTTTAAGCTCATCTGAAGCAGGAGATGGGGGGTAAAGATTGTTGTGGGCAGTGGGAACAGCAGGAAAAAGCCCCCGAAACGGGGACAAGCTTGGTTTGGGTGGAACATGGTGGTGAGAGGAGAGTGGCATGAGAAGAGTCTGGCAGGAGATGAAGCAGGGGCTAAACCTTGCAGGCTCTTGTAAATCCTGTGAAGATTCATCAGGCTTGAATTTTTTAAAGATAAAATAATCAGGATTCAATTTTTTTTTTTTAAAAGATAATTGATTGCTGTGTGGTACTGTGTGGAAAAGGGATTGGAAGGGGACAAGAGAGAAGGTGAGGAGAGCAGTCGGACGGCTATTGTAATAGTCCAGGTGAGAGATAGTGGTACCTGTATCATGGAGGCAGCAGTGCAAATGGAGCTATTTCAGAGCTATTAATACCACTTACAGGTTTTGCTGCTGCATTGGAGTGGAAGAGAGGATGACTTCTAGGTCAGAGCAATCCTATACATTATGCTTAGTGACACCAATCCTAAGTATCACCAAAACTAAATACCTATTACATCAATCTGTATAAATATTTTAGGTTTGTAGGCGTGTGTGCCTATGTATATGCATGTGATTAAATTGCCCACGTTTACTTTAATAATTATGCGGTTATGAAATGGAAAAAGTCACTCTCATAGCACCACCTTGTGGACAGTAATAAAAAGAGTGTGTGTGTGTGTGTGTGTGTGTGTGTGTGCGCGCGTGCGCACGCGCACGTTGTTGGATTCTATCACTAGGAGAAAACACAATACAAGTTCTCCAGAAAGTTTACCAGTTATCAGCCACCCCAAGTCCTTGGAAGGAGAGGGGATAGGAACACATTCGGAAGAGTTAAAGTTAAACTGGCTATTCTGAAAATAACAGGTTAAATTCATTCAAACTGGATCCTCTCTGGTTGATTTTAACATAGTCATTGACTAAAAGTATCATTTATTCAGATAGCCCCTGACAACCCATAATAATACTTCTTGTTTTTATGCCGAAATATGTTTTTTCAGTGCATTTACCACTTATCTTCATGAGATTATGGGAAGCATTTTATATAAATATCAAGCCTGATGGAAATGGATTTATCTTAATTCCTCACTTAAGTTCCGAACTCACCTAGAAATGCATCCTCTGAGACTGGGCTTTTCTTTTTTCTTTTTTTGAGACGGAGTCTCACTCTGTTTCCCAGGCTGGAGTGCAGTGGCATGATCTGGGCTCACTGCAACCTCCGCCTCCCGGGTTCAAGCAATTCTCTGCCTCAGCCTCCTGAGTAGCTGGGATTACAGGTGCCCACCACCATGTCTGGCTAATTTTTGTATTTTTAGCAGAGATGGGGTTTCACCATCTTGGCCAGGCTGGTCTTGAACTCCTGACCTCATGATCCACCCGCCTCGGCCTCCCAAAGTGCTGGGATTACAGGTGTGAGCCACTGCACCCAGCCTTTCTTTTTCCTTTTTTTTTTTTTTTTGAGACTGGGCTTTTCTTGCCGCCATCTTGAATCTGATTTGGTTTTCTCTGTCATGCTTTCTTTTTTGCTGGCGCCATTTTCCTCACACTTTACCTCATCATTCTATCCTGTTCTATTGCTCTGGGCTTCTCAGGAGACCTCTTTCCTTCACAAGACTGGTTTCTCCAGGTGTTAGAAAGTGTCTCTACATGTGAAGCAGATCCCTCTCTTAATTTCCCAAACAAAGCACAGGGAATATCAGGCTAGAATGTTTAACATCTTGATTTAAACACAAAGGAATTACAATGCAGGAAAACCTAAAATGTTACTTCTCCTGATTGTGTCTCTGCTTTAAGAAGCCCCTTCGACTTCTGACAACTTGCAGTTCTCTGCCACTTGGCTGTTCCCTAAATGTTGGTCCAGGCCCTGTGTAAGGCTCCCAGCTCTGGCAGCGGCATTGGGGTGGGGAGAGCCTTTCTTCCCTCTCCTTAGCCCTACTCCTTACTGCTCCCACGATGATTGACCGAAGAAATGCCTGCCCTTACGTACAGGGCACGGTTTCTAGACACGGTTCAATTCTCATTTTTCTCCTCTGTCTCTGGCTGTTTCTTCTGCGCCTACTTTCCGGGCTCTTCGCACGCTGCCTGACTGCTGACACGGGAATTCCTCAGGGCTCAGCATTAGGCCCAGCTATCTTCTTGCCTCATACTCTCCTTAGGCAGTCTTACCCCAGGCCACCATGTTACTTACCCTTAGTGACTCTCAGGTGTATTTATTTCTCTGGTCCAAACCTCTCCATAGATTTCCAGATCCTTACTTCTGATCCA
Organism: Pongo pygmaeus; assembly: GCF_028885625.2. Taxonomy (NCBI): domain Eukaryota; kingdom Metazoa; phylum Chordata; class Mammalia; order Primates; family Hominidae; genus Pongo; species Pongo pygmaeus. The sequence goes on from NC_085930.1 coordinate 159,712,223, forward strand.
TTAATCTACCTTTCCACTTGAATGTTTCATGTCTAAGACTAGATGTGTGATTTCTTGCCCTCAAAATCTGGTGTGCTTTGAGTGTTTCCAAGTTCTGTGAAGGTACAACCTTCCATCCAGTTATCAAATCAGAAACCTAGAAGTCATCCTTGATCCTTCTTTCTTTCTTCCTCATCTCCCTCCCCATGCAACCTATTTCAGCCTTCTCCATTTTACCTACCAAGAGGTGTCTCCTGAGAGGCCCACTTTGGTCTACTTTAATTGCCTCCACTCTGTTCTGACCATCTCTTGTCCACACCACTGCCTAACTAACTAGTCTCCGCATGTCTAATTAGTTTCCGCATGCGCTTGGGCCTCTCTCCAATCCATGTTCTACTCTGAGGCATGTGTTCAAAATGCAAATCTTGCCAGGCCACTTAAAACCTTTCCAAGGTTTCTCACACCTCATAGTCTACACTGCCTTGCGGTGGCCCCACCTTTTGCTCCAGCTGCTTCACAACCGCTCTTCAGCCCACAGGCTTTTCTGTTCCTCAGGCGCATTCACCACAGGGCTTCACATCTGCTCGCCCCTCTTCCCCTTACCCTGTTATCTCTACGCAGCCTTCTTACTTCAGCTAACCATCTCTTCCTCAGAGATGCCTTTTCCTTTTTTTTCAGTTCTTTTTTATAAGATTGACACACCCAAAATCTCTTCCCTTAGTTTTCAAGTTTATCTTTATTAAAGTGCTTTTTGATTAATTGCCATCTCCTCAGAAAAGCCTAAGTTTCATAAGAAAAGAGGGTGTGCCACATTTGATTTTGCTCGCTGTGCTGATTTTCCCCAGCATCCAGCATAGTGCTTGGCACATAGGGCATGTTAAAAAACACTGAATGGCCGGGCACAGTAGCTCGTGCCTGTAATCCCAGCACTTTGGGAGGCCAAGCGGGTGGATCACTTGAGGTCATGAGTTAAAGACCAGCCTGGCCAACATGGTCAAACACCATTTCTACCAAAAAATACAAAAAAATTAGCCAGTGTAGTGGTGTGCACCTGTAGTCCCAGCTACTTGGGAGGCTGAGGCACAAGAATCTCTTGAACCCGGGAGGTGGAAGTTGCAGTGAGCCAAGATCACACCAGTGCACTCCAGCCTGGGTGACAGAGTGAGACTCCATCTCAAAAATAAAAATAAAAATAAAATAAAAAACATTGAATGAATGAATGAATGAATGATTATGTCTCTAAGGCCCTGACAAGGGAATTACAACCATTAACAGAAAATGCAGGCCCAGGTGTGGCTGAAGAGTGCCCACAGCCTGGACAGCTCAGGACCAGTCTCAGCCAGTTGCTATTCATGGTTATTTCCACAGTGTGAAGTGAAGGGAATCTCAGGCCTCCCGACCCTGGCCTGCTCCTACGGGTCTTGTGACATTGGTGAGAATGTTCTTGGAAAAATGATTCACACATCTTGTCTAAGAGCAAACAATAATTTGGGGGAATGTTCCAGTCTAAGCTGATATTTGAAAGAGGAAACTAGTTGCCATCTCCTCAAGGGTTCATTCCCACTAAAGACACAGTCAGTTTAGATGACTATTCAGAAAAATTAATATCCGATCTTTAAGCAAACAGCTTTCTTCTGCTTTATATTTGAGAAGCTGAAAAAAAAAAGTCATTTTTCTCAAAACAAAGTTTAAAAGTGAACTAATGGCTCTGAGAAACTTCCAGTTATTTTTAAATAACATGTCTCCACTCTGAAGAAAAAAATCAAGTATTACCGGGTACCCTGTTTATAAGATAAAATAACTTATTTTCACTGAACATTGACATACAAAGTAATTAATAGTTTTATATATCAAAATTATACTTTTACATCTAAAACATAGATACTAAATCTTTCCTCCATTATTTTACTTATTTATAGACTTGTTCCAGGAATAATTTAACCCAAATTACAACACCATGTTAAAATATGGCAAACTAACATAAATTATAAACAAATTAAAAATTCAAAGGAGGAATGAGGGAAGGAACATAAAATGGATACAAGAATGAGCTCAATTTAAAAATTGACTTTTGTAAGGACTGATACACTACCCAACAATCATCCTGCTTTTCTTCCTTCTACAAAACACTGATTTTGTTCTAATATCAAGTGCCCTGTTCTCAGACTCAGAGGATGAACCATGATGATCTGAGTCATGGATCGCCTAGCTAGACAGTTCTTGTTAAAAGGAATATCTTTATTGTTTGCGACTTTTAGTAAGATCTCTTACTTGCAGCTGAGCAGTTTCTTACTAATGCACTGGTGTGTTTTTTAATTCAGCTCTAGCAGTCAACTCCAAAAGAGACATCCAGTAAGAAACAATGTAGTGTCCATAAAACAAAAAACAGGCCCGCACCTCAGGAAAAGCACAATATAAGTAAGATTAAGACCACATAAGCCCAAAGTCTGTAGGGATCCACTTATTTGTCCGGTGTATTTAAAATCACCAGTGAAAACACCAATGATAAAGATACTGTAATCCGCAATCCAAGCCAAATTGCCTTTCTCTTCTGACATAATTTATTATTCACCTTGAAGTTTCATTTTCTACATGGTCCTTAAGTCAAAACATTATTCTTTGAGCCAAATGCAAATGCATTTAATAAATGAATTTGAATGAATGCAGAAAGATTGTTCTTTGGAAACTAACCTTTGGATTGTGACTACAGTGCCCTAAGTCTGTGAGGTGGCAGATTAGCGGGGTGGCTGGCGGTGTCTACATTATTCTCGTATACTTCTTTTAGAAGGAATATGTGTTTACTCTGTGTATCTCTTCAGAAAGAACATAGGCATTTAACAGGACAGGGAAAGAGTATATTCTAAAAAGAATTGTTTTCCCCTTTGAATAATGACTCAAGAGATTTTATTTTTATATATAATTTTATGTAGAAATCAGAATTTTTCTCAGTTTGTCTGTGTATTTATATCCAGCGTTGAAGAAAAGAAACAAATATACTGCTAATAAAAAGAATGTCTCCTTGTGGCTACTGAAACCCACATGTCAACTGCTATAGCTGTCAGCCTACCAGGAATAGCCCCTGCTTCAAACCCCAAGAAGCCCATTTACTATTTTAATGACAAGAACTTGCTAATGTGGGCATATGAACTGTATCCTTGGAAAGGAATGCTGTCCATACCAGGAAGTCCTTGAGAAGGCTTGAGTTCTTGCCATAACTAAAATCCGATGATGCATTACCAATGACTTCATCCCCAAATGAAAGCTAGCAGCCTGCTTCCATAATCCTCGTGGAGAGTTATACCAAGAAAAGACAACTTTGGAAAAACATGCAAGAGAGAGGCTTCATTTTCTCTTTTGAATAAAAGAAAGAAGCCAGTCTATGTGACTACAGAGGAGGCACCATGCAGGCCCTGGTGTGGGGGCCTGTGTGTCTCCTACAATGCTGACAGCGAGGGATTTACCAGAGACTTAAAAAATGAGAAAACTGCTAATGGTATATATATATATATATATTTTTTTTTTTGGTGGGGCTTGTGAATGAGAAATATGGAAACAAATGGTCTCCCCCACATTAGGCTTTTGCATCCCAGCAGTTCTGACACTTCAGACTTCATTGCACGGCCTAGTTTTCCCTTTAGAAGAAGGGAACGGTCCCATTCCAGTTGATGGTGGCCTCACTCCACTTGGTTCTGATTGCCATCTCCACTGGCGAAAACCGTCGTCTTGGTCCATGTTTCTCTTCCTGTTGGTCTCTTTCCCAGTGATGGGAGTGAGTATCTGAAGAAGGAACAGCCAGCATTTAGACCCAAGCCTATGAACACCATTCCAGAGGAAACCACTAAAGGACAGAAGGGTGGGTGGGCAGGAGTCAGGCTTGGCAAGTTGTGCTCCTACAACTGGTTAAGCAGATGGGGATTCAAGCAGGTAGTGTGTTGAAATGCCCCATACAGAATGAGTCAGTGGTAACCTGGGTTGTTGTGCATATTGGGACGTAGTATGTGTGTTGAAACGCCCCATACAGAATGAGTCAGTGGTAACCTGGATTGTTGTGCATAACTGTTGATAAGCTATGTAATACATCTTCCCGTACCATGATGTGACACCTAGAACCAGGTATAGGTTACTAAATATTGTCAGGAAATAAAAAGAGGCCAGGCATGGTGGCTTACACCTATGGTCCTAGTACTTTGGGGGGCCGAGGCAGGTGGATCATCTGAGGTCAGGAGTTCGAGACCAGCCTGGCCAGCATGGTGAAACCCTGTCTCTACTAAAAATACAAAAAATTAGCTGGGTGTGGTGGCGGGCGCCTGTAATCCCAGCGGGAGGCTGAAGCACAAGAATCACTTGAACCTGGGAGGTGGAATTTGCAGTAAGCCAGGATCTCGCCACTGCACTCCAGCCTGGGCGACAGAGTGAGACTCCATCTCCAAAAAACCAACCAGCTGAGCCCACTTCTCAATGCTTCTCAGAATACATTTGCATTTTTGGATGGAAGGCAAGGCATTCTAATGGGGTTGGCAAGAACTGGGTTTGGGGCTTGAGTTTATCTCATATTAGCCAGGTGACACTTAAGAGGGTACTTAGCATCTATTGCTACACTTCATTTATTCAATTAGTAACTACTTGTTGGGCACCATAGTTTCCACTTCATAAAAATAGAAATCCTAGTACTTACCTCATGTGACTATTGGGAATGTTATGGGTTAATGCCTGTGAGGCTTTCAACACAATGTCCAGAACAGAAAGCAAATGATTCTTGTGAGCTAATGAAAAATGTTGCTTTACGCAAAGAAGGAAGTTGAGGTAGAAACAACAATATATTTTAAGGAACATATTGTCAATGTTATACTAAATTAAGTGGGTTAATATGTATTTCTTGTAATTAAAGAAAAAGAATTAGGAGCTGCACAGATAAAATAGTCACCAGATGCTTTTCCACATGTCATAATGGAAGATTACTTAACGCCAGGCTTGTGGTGCAAAGTCAGACGCAGTAATGCTCCATAAATGCAGCTAAGGCTACGGATACAAACTCCCAGTTTGTCTAGTGTTAATACCTTGTCTGGGGTTCAATGTTTAAAGACATTTTAAGGTTGGTCTTTTTCCCTCAGAAGTTTATGACCGAAATGATCTGTTCGGTTGTCTGCTTCTCCTGTTGGATTTGAACCTCCCTAAGTGTTTGTGGAACTTGTTGGAATAAAAGAAACCAGTCTGTGTGACTACAGAGGAGCCACCATGCAGACTTGTGCCATATTCACCATTGTTTTCCCAGTGTCTAGCCCCATGCCTGGCACAGAGTAGGCCCTCAAAAATGTGTTTTGTGCTCGTTTGAACAGAAATTTACTATCAGTTTGGTTACTTATGTCACTGGATGATCATCTGATGTTTGGTTGTGAGATATCATCAGCCAATTCTTCCCTGGGTTTTCCCAATTATTTCCTCAGGTATTAACTACCTCATGCTCCAAGATCAAAGGCCCTGGAGAATAGTTTTTGGAAATTTGGCTCCATATCTTTTGTTTTTCTCTTACCTAAAAGTTATTGGTTGCTCTGTGCTATTTCTAACCCCCCTGCTCCTAGGTAAAGCAGGTTTAGAATTCCCACATTGCAATACTTGGGTTTAGGGCCATGGGGATTCATGCGTGGGCTTCATTTCAGAAACTGAGCCTAAGCATTTTCCTGTGGAGCTAGCATGAATATCCACACAGTTGTTAAACATCGGCAGCCGCATCTCTTTGAGCACATTAACGTCCACAACACTTGGAGTCTGAAATGCTCACCTATTGTAAGTTGCACAAGCTTTTTCTGTGAAGGTTGGCCACTGTAAAAGTACAGATCAAAGAGACGTTCCATTTTCCAGTCTGATAAGAGCTGCCTGTTTGTGCAAAAAAGGATGCTGTAATTTCCATTGATGTTGCACAGCCAAATAGGTAATTTGGGAGTCTTCAGCATGCTGCCCACCTGGAAGCGGGAAGGGGAATGCAGGTAAATATATAGATTTTGCCACATTGTGACACACGCCAATACATGATCGCGACCAAAAAGCAGCTCTGAGGTTTCTTGTTGCACTTGGCGCTGTGCAGGGCACTGTACACAGAGCAAGATTTGAAATGAAGGCTTCGTCATGAATAAATTTGCATTTATGAATGATCTGGTATAGTGGTGCTGCCATTTTTATCTTAATGGATTATATTAAAATTTTTTTGGTGGCCTCATAGAGGAGGCAAAACAACTTCAGTTTGGATTTGAGGCAAGGTAAAGAATAAATACATGAACTAAAATAGGAATGTAGTGGTGGAATAAGAGAACTCTAATTCTGTGTTTGTCACTGACTAGCATATCTGCTCCCATTCCCAAGATAAGGCAATAGTTCATTCAGCAGGTGGTGGTAAGACTTCTGGCAACATCAACTATTTAGAATATAGAAAAAATGATACTTAAGATATATAAAATAGCTTCTGGAAAATGAGGGAAACACATACGCACATCACACATATACACATATATCTACGGGTTAACATGATCATTTGTGAAGATGTTCCTAGACAGCAACTTGTTATCTGTTTTTTTCTAAGTACCTGTCAATCAATTTAGCCTTGATTTCTTTTTTTTTTTAAGACAGGATCTTGCTCTGTCATCCAGGCTATAATGCAGTGATGTGATCTTGGCTCACTGCAGCCTTGACCTCCTGGGCTCAAGTGATCCTCCCACCTCAGCCCCTGGATTAGCTGGGACTACAGGTGGACACCATCATGCCCAACTAATTTTTGTATTTTTTGTAGAGACAGCGTCTTGCCATGTTGCCCAGGCTGGTCTCAAACTCCTGAACACAAGCAATCTACCTGCCTTGGCCTCCCAACTATTGGAATTACTGTACGTGGCCTGGCCTTGAATTCTTATAGCTAGTGAATGAGATTTGCAAAAACCAGCACTAGGGGGTAGGAGCGGGGAAGGGGATGTAGTGAAAGGGCAGTGGTCCTGCACACTTCTAGTGTGTTTCTATCAGTGATAGCCATCAGTTTGTTTACACAGGCAGGGAAGCACATATTTTTAAAAGCTTTCCATCAAAATTCATTGAAACTGTTTTTAAAAATTTGTTAAATTTATTTCAACTTAAAGAGATAAACATATACACATATATCTACATGGACAAACCCATGATTTCCATGTGACGCCAAGGAGAATTCCTGGGCCTCTTAGCTTGGCCTTTCTTCCTGTAGCTGAAGAGACCAATGTTGCCATTCTATTTCTTTTCTTCTCAGTCCTCAGAGTTGTACTGTTTTTTCAGGAACAAATTCTGTTTTGTGGAAATCCAGCTTTGAAAAATTATCACGTGCTTTATCAACCCAAGTATTAAAGGCTAATAACTTGACATTTTGATTTCTCAATAACTCTATTCAAATCTCTCTGTTTCCTTGAGTTTAAATTCTTCAGCTGTGGGTGAGTGGGTGAATCAGAGATGCTTTTGTCTGTAAGTGTTTCACTTTTAGCTACCACTGAAAAAGTATATTGCTATGCTGAAAAGAAGTGACCTCAGCTGGTAGTTTACAAAAGAGTGGAAATCTAGCACCCCAATCAGGACATGTTCATAATGGGTGCAGAATTTACTCATCTGCATAGTGGGTACAGGATTTGTTGGAGTTATCTCCTCCGGGCTGAATATATTGTGAGCATTTCACATATCAAACACAGGGCAAGTCTGCCCACTGGTTACATCAGAAATAAAACAGTGAGGATGTGCCATTGAAGCAGTAGCATATGTTTTAGTTCCAGATATCCACCACCAATTTCCAAGTAACTTTGTAACTATTTATTAGTTATAAAATAAGCACTCTCTTTCTTAGGCCTTCTTGCTGTGGCACCCTTCTGTATTAAGATGATATGTAATCAAAATATGTTATGCAGGAAGTCATGGAATTATCAAGGTTGAAAAACTTGAATAAAACTAGGAGATTGAGAGCTGTTTGTAGTAAAAGGTAATTCCATTGGAACTTCAAATGGACATTCTGGTCAGTTTTAATCTAATGATATTCCCTGTAAATTAGTCTGGGTAGGTGTAATAGAATATACACATATATGATATTGTTTCACAGAATATTTGTAATGTAGGTGAAATTCACTTGGCACTCAGATAAACATACTCTGCCAGGTGCTGACTGACACACTATTGTTGCTTTATGCAGCAATACAACAGTTTTCTTTCCTGAGCTCAAAGCTACTCAAGATTTTGTTCTAGTAGGAAGAAAATGAAGTAGTCAAAATGCAACCACCTTCAACCCCCCAAAAGTGGCCTTACAGAGCTCTCGCAGTGAGCAAGCAGAACCTTGCTTGCCCTGAGAGATTCTGATGAAACGGGAAATGTCATGCATGACTGTTGCTGCACTTGGAGTATTAAGAGGCGAACCTTAAGATTACAGTTGAGAACACATCTGGTTTAAAGTGAGTCCTGCAAAAAACAAAACAAAGCACCTTCCAACTGAATCCAGCCAGAGATTACATCCCCCTTTCTTCTTGGCACACCATATAAGCAGTTTGACTGGCATTTTTCGTTTTAAGCATTTGTATTGCTTTTGGATAAAAACAGTTTACCAGCTACTCCCCAAAAGCAGGATTCTAAATATGTTTTATTGGTGAGATTCCATCAATGCTGAATTTGTGCATGTTGCTTCATGTTGCCATGGCAAAAAGGAAATTAAATTGTGATACAGTGGTGCTATAAATAAAATACCTTTCTCCTTAAGTTCACTCATTGTGTAATCAGCCCAGTATTTTCAGCATCACATGCAGCAATCAAGCTTTTCATAACATATATCATTTAAGCCAATGTAAAATTACAAGGACAGCAAGGAAGATGGACAAATTCTACACATCAGAGTGCAAGAATTGAGTCCATGTAATTCTTTTTTTTTTATGCTGTCTAGAACAATGGTGCTTAGAACATGCCTTTGCATAATAAGCATGATATTGCAAGTCCCAAGGCCCCAGGCTGGTAATCTGAACAGGAGAAAGGTGTTTGAAACGTTGTGCTTTCTTCACTGATTCCTGGTGACAATTCCTGTGCATAACTGTTAATGGCCTGGCTCTCATCTCTGCCACCTGGAATACAGACTTGATGTAACTTCTCTCACTGAGTTTGCAGGTATGTTGTAAAGACAAATTAGTTCATGTTTGCAGGGCGCTACCTCAGTGACTTAGTGGCAGGGTGCAGTGGGTACTGCTTCATTGGGTACTTCTATGGTTGGATTTCTTCGTATCAGACTCTCTAAAGGGAAAACGTAAAGGGGGAAGAAGGTATGACTGGGATAGTGATGTGTGCTGCCAGGGCTGCCGTAGGAGTAATTCTGGCAAGACCTAAATGGCTTCAGTCCCTGAAAAATCAGAGTGGATTTTTCTTCTCAGTGGCAGGTGTGAAGATAATGTGAACCTCCCAAGGCTTTCCAGATGGTGTTAGACTCAAACTGCTTTATGTTCTCACTTAGGTATTGGAACCTCACACTCAAATCTGTACCTTCAAATAGAAAAGTGACAGGGAGGCTTCAAAATAGTGCCTCATCTTATGGGTAGCTGGCTGCGTTCTGCAGGAACCATCAGTCTGGTGGGCTCTGGGGGGCTTGTCATGTCATCTAATGAGAATACCATCTTTTTTTTTAAAGTCTTACCCACTGGGCTGTGACATTGGGACTGAAAGACACATGTTTTTGCAATCTCTGCAATTTTAGCACAGAGTAATAAGAGATTTACTTAGGGAAGACGGAGGCAGCATTACAGGATGGGTTTCACCTTGACAGCAGAATCTATGTGTCAGGCAGCACGTTGGTTTTCTTCTGAACTAAGAAATCTTTCTTATATTAGGTTTTTATCATCAGTACATAAAAATAACCCTCAGATTTGTTGCACCTACCATAGGCAGGAGCTACTAAATGTCCACAAAGCACTTGTATACCTAGTTGGCATTTTCACGGGTCTCATACAGAATCAGAAAGGAAAGGTAGTGGCTGCAGGGGTCTTCAATCCAGTCATACGTAGAGCACTGTCCCAGAAACACATCATGTTCTTTCTTGAGTAAACTTCTGTTCTGCACTATGTTTCAGTTCTATGCTAGGATGTTGTGAAATATTAGACTTCTGGGGATAATACAGTCAAATGGTCTTCTGGTTAGCATGTCTCTGAGCACCACTGAGCTTGGTCTCCTAGGGCTAAGGATTTCCGTACACCTGACAAGTGTGATTTGCCAAACCAGGAGGTAAAGTGGAGGCAGTTCACCATCAACACAAGCTCACAACCACTCTAACCTAGAAGTCAGTGGATAGTTTCAGCTTGTTGAGCACAACTGTCATGCTGTGATTTGCTACCATTTAAATGTTACCAACATGAGTATACCTATAACAGATATTATAGACCATATAATATATCTATATATAGATATAATAGATGATAAAGGTAATGATGATAGAGTATAATTCTAAGAACTGGCATGTCTATATTTACCACTTTCTCAGAAAATAATCAAAGATGATAACGGCAGGAAGCATGGTCCAGTGGACAGAATGTGATCATTGAATGTAGATAGAACTCGGTTCATATCCCTGGCTCTGACACTTGCCTAGCTGCTAGCTTTGGGTAAGCCCCCATACCTTTCTTAGCTCTAAAATGAATGACCAAGAAATAGACCTTGGGCTTAAATTAATACTGATTACAACTTGGAGTGGAAGTGGGGATTCATTAAATAAATGACCCATAAAGGGCCAGGCACACAATAGGTGCTATATGCACAAGGTTATTAGCACAATGAATAAATAAGCTTCATATATACTTGAATATAAATATACTTAAGTATATAAGTATGAATAAACTTGACTATAAATATACTTCATACATATTTCCTGTATGATGAGCTGATATGAAAAAGCACCTTCAGGTAAAATCATCTTGATATGTATGTTTCTAACATATTCATACATGCCAGGGGTTCAAGTAAGAAAACTAACTGCCAGCCTGTATGTGCTCTTTAATACCTTTTTTTTAAAACCAAACTTCAAGTGCATGACAGAGACAACATAATAAACATCCTCAGGGTTTCAAGCCATTAGTGTACAATTTCAGGCAATTTTCACTGAGGGCAGAATTCATAGGTATCTCTCTGGGGAGAGATCACTGAGTCCAAGAAAGAAGAATGAAAAGCCACATTAGTCACTTTTCAAAAAGATGGAAGCATTATAGATCTAATTTCTATGTAGATTTTAAAGCTAGCCTGGGCAGTTTCCATACTTTGCCCTACTTCCAGTTTGTGAGCAGGCATTTGGGTGATGGTCCTGTGGTCTGGTGTGTTTTGCCCTCTTCCCAGCAGGAAAGCTCTTATTTTTTTACCTTGTGCTGTGGCCTCTTAACTGACTTTAAGGTCCCAGTAAAAATCCACTTTATCATTGGTGGATATTTTAGGCTTTGCAGGTAATTTTCTTTAGAGCATGATTTAGCAGTTCTATCGGTCTGAGCAGACTTGTATAGAAAGAAATGTGATCCAGAAAAAACAGCAGTGCTGAATCCCTGTGAATTCTTGACTGTCTTTCTGTGGTGGCATATTCTCTGATATAGTCCCTTTCTCACAACAACTTAGTAGCTATTTCACAAACACCTGTTTCATTTTAACTTAAGATAAAGCCTGCAACTTGTTTCCAAAGCCTTGCAACTGTTAAAAAGGAACCGAAAGCTGTCAACCTTTCTAATACTGATTGAAAGAAGATATACTCTTTCTTGTAAGTTCAGTTGAAATAGCTAGTTGGCCAATTCTGCACACCATGGGTTTAATCAGCTAAGCCTAAAGAGATTTTTTTTTCTCCTTCCTCTAAAGCAGAGGTTCTCAACTAGGGTCAATTTTGCTCCCCAGGGGAGCATTTTGAAATGTCTGGAGACATTTTTATTGCCACACTGGGGCCAGTGCTGCTGATATCTAGTAAGCAGAGGCCAGGAATGCTGCTCAATAGCCTGCAGTGGACAGGACAGCCCTCCACAACAAACAATTAACCACTTCAAAATTTCAGTGCTGCAGAGGTTGAGAAGCCCTGCTTTGGAACAGAAGTTTCTTTCTAATCCTGGTTGCACTTTAGAATCATCTATGGGCTTTAAAAACTTCAGTTGCCCAGATGCTTCCTGGACCAAATGAAGCAGTCTTTGGGTAGTGTTGGCTATGTAATTTGTGGGGCCCAGTGCAAAATGAAAATGTGGGGGCCCTCGTTCAAACATTAACAATTTCAAGACAGTGATACCAGATGCTAGAGCATTAAACAAAGTATAGGGCCTTCCAAGTATGGGGCCCTGTTTGACTACACATGCTTATAAAGCTAACACCGTTCTGGGGGATGACCTGGGCATTGATAGTTGTAAAAGATTTCCAGGTGACTTCAATGTGCAGTCAGGGTTGACATCACTGCTCTCTAGTATTTATTGCCTGTATCCTTCCTGTAGCAATCAGTGTATGTATGGTCAAGTATGGCTCATCTTTGTATCTGGACACAGAGCCTCCCAATTAGTATTCAGTTAGCATTTAGCTGTGCTGAACGAACATAGCTGAATAAAGCACTATAACATTATGCCTTGTTATCTTCTATTATAAAGTCTTATATGTCTATATTCTGGCCTTCCAATGAGCTTCAACATCCATGATTTCCTCTGCTCTTTGCGTCAATCCTTAATCTGATCAGGTTGCAGGGCAGGTGCATGTGGAATGAATGCACCTGTGTTGTAGGTGAGGAAACAGGCTGAGAGAGGGTAAAACTTGTACAAGTCACACACCTGTGAGTGGCATGGCAAGACCTCCAGCCAAGCCTGCTGATTTCCAGGCCAGGGTTATTTTGCACATGCTACAGGAACTTCCTCACCTTTATGGCAGGTTCCCATCTGTGTGTGTGTGTGGATGCGCACACGTGCCCATTGGTGGCATGTGGCATGAAAGTGGATGGCACAAGGAGACTTCTACACAAGCAGACTTGTGTAGGAGAAGAAGTGGATGGCACAAAAAACAAATGTTTAATTAAATATGTATTAGGAAAAAAAATCAGCACATCAAGCCCATGGCATTTATTTCTGCTGCAGAAAAGGTTAGAACCACATTTTAAGTGAGTTGTTTGAAAGAAAAACATTAAGCAAGTAACAGTAGTTGTAGCACAGAGACATGAAAAAGCTTCTGAGTTACTTACTCAGATGACTGAAATATGAGAAACGCTGTTTTAAGTCGTTCTAGTTTATAGCGAGGATCCAGTGAAACAATCTTATGAAAGAGCTTTTGTAATAACAGACAAAATACTAAAATCATTGTTGCATTTTTGTGTCATCACTACTAGAACTTGTTTCCAGTATATCATCCCATTTTCAAACCAAGTCTTGGCATATTACTGGGTTCTTATAGCTATAGAATGTTAGACCACGGACACCAAGTGACCACACATGGTTGAAAGAAAAGAAAAATATGTAAAATGAAATCTATAAATCCTCTATTTCTGGCTTAGTTTTACTCTTCATTATATGAGTCAAATTTTAAGATGAATTCCCAAATTATCTGGAAAAAGTGATTAGGAGCTTTATAATGATAAACAATTCTCTGTCCAGGGTGTATTCAAAGTATAGTCTTTCACATCCACACAATAGAACTCTTTGCAGCCTCTAAATATAATGGGAGGCCGGGCAGTGGCTTACACCTGTAATCCCAGCACTTTGGGAGGCCGAGATGGGTGGATAAATTGAGATCAGGAATTTGAGACCAGCCTGGCCAAAATGGCGAAAATCCTATTTCTACTAAAAATACAAAAATTAGCTGGCCGTGGTGGTGTACATCTGTAATCCCAGCTACTCGTGAGGCTAAGGCAGGAGAATCGCTTGAATCCAGGAGGCAGAAGTTGCAGTGAGCTGAGATGGTACCACTGCACTCCAGCCTGGGTGACACAGCGAACTCTGTCTCAAAAATAAATAAATAGAGGGTTATATACTCATATTTGATATTAAATGAGATATTTGTGTTAAACAAGAAAAGCAGGTTTCAGAAGAGTAGAATAAGACATATTGATATGGCTAGGCACAGTGCCTCACACCTGTAATCCCACCACTTTGGAAGGCCAAGGCAGGAGAATTGCTTGAACCTAGGAGTTCAAGACCAGCCTGGGCAACACAGTGAGACCCCTGTCTCTGTTAAAAAAAAAAAAAAAAAAAAAAAAAAAAGACACATTGATATGAGAAGAAAAAGAGTATTTCTGAAAAACATTCCTGAAAAGATTGACCCCTGGGTAATGAAATTTGTTTTACTTTTACCTTGTCTGTCACTTTGCATTTTTCTATGATGAACAAAGAATACAAACTCAAGGAATAATACACAAACTTTTAAAGCACACTTGTACACAAAATATGCCAATTCTGCTATAGTCAGACACTATTTTTTTGATGGCATCAGACATATGTATGTGTTGCAAGATGCTGGTTTCATGAATAACATAATAGCTGGAGACAATAGTAGAGGGACAGATGAAGCCCTATATACATGAAAAGCATTTTGAGTGGGAACCAGGAGGGCTGGAGGACAGGACAGATGCTGAGCAGCGAGGCCTTGTTTGCTGCTGGCATTTGGGAGAGGTGGTTGGGAGGCCTTGTGAGGGTTTCCATCCTCCATCAAATTGAATGACATCCGAACTGGTTTCAAGGCCATTCCAGAAAAGTGTTGTTACAGAGTCTGCCTCATCTTCCCTGGGTTTTAGGATAAAATTTTTGTGAAATATCACAGAAGCAGCTTTGATTTGTGGTTTGGAATGGGTATATTTGCTTTGTCACTCTTCTTCTGTTTGTTTTCGCAGAATTACATCTTACTTAATTCCCTGGTTGTGCTTTTCAACAGGACGTTTTACTTTCTGGTTGTCAGAAGTTATAAATCCCCTGAGCTGGAAAGCTTTTTGACAGGAGTTTCAAAAGTAGGGGCCCCCTTTTTTTTTTCCAGTGGTTTTTTTTTAAGCTTTGAGCAATATGTAGGCTGTGTGCATTCATTTGCATAAATGAAGGATTGGGAGGACACCCATCAACTGCTAACAGTATTTATTTCTGCGAAGGGGGTGTGTAGCCACATGGGGATGACAGAGGACTTTTCCTTTGTGTATGTGTGTATATATATATATATATTTGTCAACCTCATTAAACAGGGATATCTGTATATTTCAAATATTGCTTTAAAAATGTATGTATTACTTTTATTACCTATTTTTATATACATAAAAATATGTAAAATAAAATATGAAGCAAGTAGACTGGGATATTTCCATCTGTGGAAATTTCCCTGAATGTCTGTGTGTGGTGGGAGGGAGGTACACAGGCAGATAGTAAGGGAGAAAGTAGGCTCAGGTTTGAATTGCCTAAATAGACAGACTTTTAAACTTTTAAAAATATTGACATTCTGGTTGTGTGGTTGAGGACTGGAACACACTCGCCTGTGAGAGTCTGTCATCTTCCGAGGCATCCTTACCCCACTGCAAATAGCCGACGTCACTGCGGGTCAGGATTCCATGTAGTGTTTCCTGAGACTTTCCTTCCTCACAGCCATTGAAGACATTGGGACTTGCTCTTCCAGTTAAAATCATGTTCAGAACTGCCTAGAGAGCATATTTTACAGATATTTACATTTTAGATAACAATGAAACAATAACTTAATTTTTTCTCTTAAAAATCATTAAAAATTACTATTTTTAGTGAAAAGAATGAAATCACATGATACATATTTCAGGAAAAATATGTCCTAAATATTTGCTAGAGTTAAAACAATCATTTATTCGCTTTTTTTCTTAAACCTTACCCCATAACTCCCTCTGTACCCCACTCTGATCTTACTGCCCTTCCTCCTTTTACAGTTCTTTTAAAAGTTGTTTTCCATGGTTGTGATTTAACAAGCATGAAGCTAAGATGTTTCTATAGCACTTTTTTTTCAGTTATTAGGGATTCCTGGTGGGTCTTGTCAAGATATTTTCTACTGTTGCTAGGATCTCAGAGATGAAGGGCTCTTGGAGGTAAACTAGGGAGGACTGTTATGAAAATTAGACGGTAGATTTTGATGCAACCCACGGTAGTGTCTTCATACTCTTTCAAAGATAACTGGATTGCTCTTTACTTAAGGAGAGAATATATTTAATTAGAAAACAATCCAAAATTCAGATTGTTTTTCTTTTTTTCTTTTTCAAACTCTGCACGTGGCATTCAACTAATTCAGATTCTACAATAGAAAGGCAGAGTCTTCCAGCTCACCTGCCTGCACAGGAAGCCTCCAGCATTTGGTTGTAGCAGCTGAGTGGTGGTGACATCTAGGTCCATTTGAAGCCTGCAGAATGGGAGAAGCCATCAGCATCCAGTCAGAGACAATGAGTACACCGGGAACCTGCAGCTTCTTTTCCCCCAAAACACAAAGCAGCAGTAACACGGGCTCTCCTATTCACTGTTTCTCACTTGCATTTTTCCATCTCTCACAGGGAAAGCCTCTAGGTCTGGGATTGCAGAGGTGGATGCAATTGGGGAAAGTGAGTAATAAGTGGTAAGGGAGAAGGTGCAGAAGTCTCAAATGTTAGAATCCCAGTGTGTGTGCTCTGGGTGGATGCTGGACTCAGTAGAGAAGCTCTTTGTTCTGTGTGACAAGGAATGCACTTGGCTCAGGGTGGTGACACATGACCACACCAGAGAGTGCTGGTTCAAGGCAGATCTCAACAGATTGCCCAAATGGAAAACACCACTGTGGCCATCTCTTGGCTGAGCCCATTTCTTGGCTGCAGAAGGGCGGCTTCCACTGTTATGTCAGGGGCCATGGTCTCACCCTTGACAATATAAGGTCAAGGTGGAATGTGGCTCCTGCTGTCACTTGGAGGGAATTGCTGCATACTAGTATGTGAACTGTATGTGTTCTTGAACAAATCTATTCATGGAACTGGAGCTTATATCCTTTTGTGAATGAGACTTAAAGACTTGAGTCAAGCATGGTGAGTACCGTCATGGCATCAGATACAACTCAGGATAATGCTTCTCAAAGGGTGGTATGACAGACTTGAACATTTTAGAATTTTAATAATGATGTATTTATTTTAATACATTTATCTTTAGCATGGTACATGATTTAAAGGACATTAATGTTTAGGAAGAGGTTGATATTTAAATGTGTACTGATTTTATTTTTAATGTTAAGTGAATGATAACATACAGCATAAAAATGTGATGGCGGTATATAAAAGACAAGCTTCAGGACCACTGCTGCAGGGCTTGTAATTCTTCCCTCCTGAGAGCCCTCTATTTCTGACTCTCCAAAGGTTACCTTTCTTTCAAGGTTCAGAAGAAAGTCCATTTCTTTCCTGAAGCCTTCCCTGACCACCCTGTCAGCAGAGGCCCTTTCCTCCTCTGGAGCCCACTGAGACTCATTCTCTTTACATCTCATTTGGCACATCAGGTACCTCCTGGACTTGCCTAGCATCTCTGTGTACACCCCTTGTCTTTCCCAGCCTGGACTCTGCAGGAGGACAGGGCTATATCTTCTCTTCTTTGTACTTTCCATGGTGCCAAGAACAGAGCTTTGCATATGATAGAGACAAAATACATATTTGAGGATATACCTTATCATGGATCTAAATAATAAAATGTATTTATTTATGAAACTTGTACAAACAAGCTTTGGTGTTGTCCACCGATATTTACAGCCACAAGAAGGAGAAACCTACTAGGGTACTGTAAGAATAGATTCAAACTTGACTGATGACATCCACTTGCCCATTAAGATGGCCAAACCAACTGTAGGAAAGGACATGTCAACAAAAGAGAATCTACTAGAAAAAAAAATTGCATTCATGTTTCCAATATGGAGATTTTTCAACACAAAGAGTACATTGTTTATGTGACCCTAATCCTATAGAAAATACCCGTGTAAACATCTGTAGAATTTACCTTTCGAATGTTCTGGAGAAGATCAGGCTGTACAGAAACAGGATGACACCATGACTTCCTTCCCCTCTGAACTGTTTGGAAAGGAAAACAAAAGAAAAGCATGTTGATCTAAAAGCAACACAGACACATATATCTGTGGGTATGAATTCAAGGATTTACAGGCTGAGAGAATTTTTTCCCCCGGCTGCCGAAAGAAATGAGCTCCTCTGCCTCCCTAAGTCTTCCTACTCTAAAATTTATTCTCTTTCCCTGCTTCATGCCTGTCAGTGGTGCTGTCATTCTCTTGGCCCTCACGTTATCTTTTTGTCCTGTACTTCTACCATGTGATTCTCTTCAAACCTTGGCCAAGGTGTAGTGTCCTTTCTAGCCCACTTCACTGCTGCTCTTTGCTTCCCTTGGTTGCCCTCTCCTTATCCAGCCTCTTCTCTCCTCATGTCCTTCCTCATTGCCCCATTAAACTGAAGGAGAGCAGAGAGGCTTTGTAGAACTCGCTTTGGAGTTATACACCTCGGTTCTACTGCTTTCTAACTCCTACTTATTAACTTCTTTGAGTTTCAATCTAATCCACAATCACGGATACAAAGAACCTTTCTCCAGGTTTATTGCAAAAGTTAAATGAAGTAATTAATTATTTGAACCTTCCTTGGTTCTTGGAATACGCTAGATCCACAGCAAAATGAATATGTGTCCCTCTCTAATGCACTTCTCCCCTGTCTTTTCTTGGACAGTTTTCTTTTCTGCTTAGAATTTTCTGAAGGTGACTTGCAATCTCTAGGATCAAATCTAAACAATCTAATAAACATTCAGGGCTTCTCATCAGTTGGCTTTATTTAGCTTGATGTCAACACTCTACTTGCTGACAAGTAGAGTAGCTTCCCTGGCTGGCTTTCTAGGTGCAGAGTTAAAACATCTTTAAAGTCTTCTTTAGGGAGACTTTTGCTTAAATGCATATGCTTTTCCCTTTATGGATTAATTTATCCATTTTGCTATGTGTGACCTGACAGGGGCCAGGGCCCTCAGGTAGCGAATAAATTCCAGTGCCATAGGAGCCAGATAGGTACTAAAATGAGTGAGAGAAATGGGGAGGGGTGGGGCCTGATGCAAACAGATGCTTTTATATATAGGTTTCCTATTGCTGCTGTAACAAAGTGCCACAGGCTTGGTGGCTTAAAACAACACGAATTTATTATCTCACAGTTCTGGGGGTTAAAAGTCCAATATGGGTCTCACTGTGCTAAAATCAAAGTGCTCACAAACCAGTGTTCCAGAAGCTTTTGGGGTAATTCTGTTTCCCTTCCTTTTCCAGCTTCTAGAAGCCATCCTCATTCCTTTGCTAGTGGCCCCACATCACATAACCCTCCTCCCTCTGCTTCCCTGGTCACATTTCTCTGACTCTCCTGCCTCCCCCTTTCCCTTATAAAGACCCTTTTGATTAATTGAGCCCATCTGGATAATCCAGGATAATGTCCCCCACCCCCTCTCAAGATCTTTAACTTGATCATCTGCAAATCCCTTCAATCAGTTAGGTAACATACAGTAGTCTCCCTTATCCATGGGTGGTAAGTTCCATTATCCAGTGGATGCCTGAAACTACGGATAGTACCAAATCCTGTATATATGATGTTTCTTCCTATATATACATGCTCATGAAAAAGTTTTACATTAGGCCCAGTAATAGATAAACAACAATAATAATAGTGTAGAACATTCATAGCACTATACCAGGAGCACTATTCTTGTGTTTGGGTGTCATTATTAAGTAAAATAAGCGTTACTGGAACACAGGCATTGCAATACCACAACGTGACTGTCTGATAACAGAGAAGGCTACTGAGTGACTAACGGGTATGGAGCATCTACAGTGTGGATCCACTGGACAAAGGGATTATTCACATCCCAGGTGGGATGGAGTGAGATGGTGAGATATTCCGTCACACTGCTCAGAATAGCATGCAATTTAAAATGTATGAATTGCTTATTTCTGGAATTTTCTATTTAATATTTTTGGACCATAGTTGACCAGGGTAATGGAACCAGCAGAAAGCAAAACGAAGAATAAAGAGGGACTACTGTATTAATATGTTTCTGGGATTAGGATGTGGACATCATTCAGTCTATCAAAACTTGTCTAATGAGGGTAGCTGCCTCTTATGTCAGCTAGTTGAGGACATGAAGAATATAGGCCCTGTGTAGCCAGATTTTCTGATTTTTTGATAAAAGCCAAAAATCTAGGATTTTATGTGGAATTTTCTGAATACTTCTGACATTCACTGATTCAAATTTGTAGAAAGCAACACTGTAGGCTAATGCTGCAGATCTCACATGACAGGTGTGTTTGTTTCCTGGGGTTGCCATAAAAGATTACAGAAAATCGAATGGTTTAAAACAATAAGAATGTATTCGCTCACAGTTTGGGAAGCTAGAAGTCTGAAATCAAGGTGTAAGAGTAGGGCTGTGGCCAGGCGCGGTGGCTCACACCTGTAATCCCAGCACTTTGGGAGGCTGAGGCGGGCAGATCATGAGGTCAGGAGATCGAGACCATCCTGGCTAACATGGTGAAACCCTGTCTCTACTAAAAATACAAAAAATTAGCCAGGCGAGGAGGTGGGTGCCTCTAGTCCCAGCTACTCGGAGGCTGAGGCAGGAGAATGGCATGAACCCAGGAGGCAGAGGTTGCAGTGAGCCGAGATTGCACCACTGTACTCCAGCCTGGGTGCCGGAGCAAGACTCCATCTCAAAAAAAAAAAAAAAAAAAGAGTAGGGCCATGCTCTCTCGGAAGGCCCTCGGGGAGAATCCTTCCTTGCATATTCCTGGTTTCTGGTGGTTGCCGGCATTCCTTGGCTTGGAGAAGCATCACTCTGGTCTCAGCTTCCATTATCACATGGTGTTCTTCCTGTGTGTTTGTGTTCAAAGTTTTCCTTCTCTTATAAAGATACCAGCCACTGGATTAGGGCCCAACCTAACTGAGTATGGCCTCATCTCAACTTGATTACATCTAAAAGACTTTATTTTCAATAAGATCCATATTCACAGGTACCAGGGGAGGGGGTTAGAACTTCAACATATCATTTTGGAGGGACACAGTTGAACCCATAACAAAAGATCTGCTGCTCACATGTAGCCCTCAGACCTCCAGCTTGAGATCTCTGCCAAATGGAATGAGACACAGGATTGATGCATTTTGATAGTTGACGGGGGGTTGGTAAAGTTCTGGATAGGGTGCTGATCACAATGTGCAACCCCATCTTGGGGAGGTCATTGAGAGGAATATATATACACACCATGAAGCTCCCCTCACTCAGGAAATGGCACCAGCCCTTCCCTAGTGTGGCTAAGGTAATGTTTAGCTTTCATGCCAAGCCCACCTGTGTTGCAGAGTCCACTTCTGTGTAGGGCCTTGATTATTCCAGCTCAACCCTTAGTCTTTGACTGGAGAAGCCTGTGTATAGCTTCAGCTCTGATCCTCTGATCTCAACCGTGGCTACATTTAAGAATTTCTTGCAGATATGGGTGGGTGGAGGGGGTTCTTCCTATGGAATCAGACTCTCCCAGATTTGAGTTGAGTTGGAAGACAGGGAGGGAGGGGTTTGCCTTTTTTTGCTGAAAGGGTCATTTCTTAAATGGATCCTCTATATCTGTGTAATCCCATTCAATGTCTCCTGCCCACAACAAAGAATCCCTAAGCAGGCTTCTAGCTCAACATTTCATGTCAGGTACTTAAAATCTATCATACAGGTTTTACTAGGTTCATATTGCTGCTGTAACAAATTACCATAAATTTAATAGCTTAAACACTACAGATTTATGATCTTACAGTTCTAGAAGTCAGAAGTCTGAAATGGGTTTTAATGAGCTAAAATCAAGATGTCAGCAGGGCAGCTTTCCTTCTAGCAATGCTAGAGAAGAATCTGTTTCCTAGTCCTTACCAGTTTCTAAAGGCCCTGCCCACATTCCTTGGTTCATGGCTCTTCTTTTCCATCATCGAAGTGGATCCAAGCCCGCAAGGGCAGGGGGCACTCTTCTCCTATCACTTCTCTTTGACTTCCTCTTTTGCTTCCTCTTCCATATTAATGACCCTTGTGATTCCACCGTGCCCACCTGGGTCATCCAGGATCCTTCCCCTATTTTAAAGTCAGCTGACTAACAACCTTAATATCTCTTTGCCATATAATGTAACATATTTACAAGTTCCGGGTATAGAGTTTGGACTTCTTTAGGGGGACTAGTCCTCTGCCTATAACACACAAGTTAACAACAGACCTTGTTAACTCATTCAACAGAAATGAGATCACATTTCCCTGCTCCATGCAATGAACAGTTGTATCACTTCATGGTTATCCTGCTAATTTCCCTCTGCTTTCACATTGTAGGTTTCTGATTTTTCGGAAAATTGGCTTTTATTTCTTTCTCCACAGAAGATTCTTAAAAATGTCTTCCATTTTCTACCATCACTGCACCCTTCTTTGTCCCCTTACCACCCTGGGGATGGGGAAGAATCATTCCAGTGGAGGACATTGTGCGGAAGGTGCTGATAGACGAGGTGAAACAGGACCACCTTTTCAAGAAGCCAATTACTTGGAGTCAATGTGAATGGTCATTTTGGCAGCTTAGACAAGAACCTTATTTTATTTAATTTTTTCACCATTTTGTTTTTTATTCATTAGATGAGACAGGACTGTTTGCCACAAAACAAATACTGGTATATACTCTCTAAAGGATTATTCTCTGGTCTTGATTAACCAAAGACAAAGATGCATTTGTGAGTGGGTCTGTGTGTGATCTGGCCTCTTTCTAGGTTGTGAGGAGGAAGAGACAGATCTTTTTTGTTCTCTCATTCTGCCCTTTCTTAGCCCTCAAAATGACTGGTTTTCTTAACAGACATCATTAGAAATAGACTTTATAAAAGGAAGAAGATCCCTGTAAGATCAGTCAACATAAAGGAATTATCTCAACACTTAAACACTTACACATTGTAAGTGATCATAGATGAATTTCTCAGCGGCTTCTTCCTCTAAAAATTCAAACAGCTGGAGCTATAAATCAGGAACAGAAGATACAAATGAAAAGGAAGATGAAAGTTACATCTAAGAGATGTCAACTCACTGTTATTACCGCAAGTGGGTTTTTTGTTTCATTGCATAATCACATTACTAAAAACTGACATATTATCTTACGCAAGGCCATGCAAAACATACACAGTGAAACTGGGTAGCTACCAGCATCACTTCTACATTCCTCAGTTTAAAATCATGTAATATCTTGAGCAGTAAAACTAGAAAGAGATTTTTTCCTAATAGGTGAAATTTAGCTGTCTTTCAGACAGTGGATATGGAAATACCATTTATGATTATTTCAGATGGGAGATATTCTTGGTCCTGGTGAATTCCATAAGCAGGAATTTACAACAGGACTCTGTTATGTCTGCTTAGATCACTTACAGCCCTTGGTACCTGCCTCTTTGGAAGGCACCTCCGGTCACATCAGGAGCATGGATGGGGCCCCACCTGCATATGCATGGTAAGTCTATTACATGCTCAGGCTTCACTGGCCTTTCATCTGCCAGGACAAGGAGGACTGCACTTACTCGCTCAGTGAAATTGTCCACAGAGTAGTCCAGAGTCGACGCAACATAAATATCCTCAGTGACAAGACAGATGGTGGCCTTCTGAGCTGCTCCTGCAGCCCACAGGATGCCAGCAAGCGCCGCAGCCAGGGCTTGTTCCTGCTCCTTCTTGCTTATTTCACATAAGCTATAATGCAGAAGGCAGGAGTAGGAAACCATTGGAATGAACATCACCTAGCCACAGAGATGTGAAGTAATTTGCTCCTGGTCATTCACCTTCAAAGTCAGAGAGCAGTGATTTACACCCAGCTCACCTGGCTCCAAAGTTCCTGCCCTTGACTTTTATACTGCATTGAATACACTCAGGGTCTGTCTAGCCTTCCCAAGAAGTGGGAGCCAGTCTTTACACGGTGGGAGACCTTTACTCTGCTTATTTCCTAAATACTTAACATTGAGAACTGTAGTCTTTATAAAGAAACAAGTGATAAAGATTTATTAATTAACTCAGCAATGATTTATACAATCCGTCTAGCTCTGTGGTGATACAGAAATGAGTAACAAAAGGTCAGGCACCGTGGCTTATGCCTGTAATCCCAGTACTTTAGGAGGCTGAGGCAGGTGGATAACTTGAGGTCAGGAGTTCAAGACCAGCCTGGCCAACATGGCGAAACCCTGTCTCTACTTAAAATACAAAAATTAGCCGGGCATGGTGGCAGGCACCTGTAGTCCCAGCTACTTGGGAGGCTGAGGCAGGAGAATGGTTTGAACCCGGGAGTCAGAGGTTGCAGTGAGCTGAGATCATGCCATTGTACTCCAGCCTGGGTGACAGAGTGAGACTCCATCTCAAAAAAAAAAAAAAAGAAAAAGTCAAGGAGCCTAATACTCCAAAACCATATGGCAAGATAGAATGAGAATAACAGAGTGCTATGAGAAAACACGGGAAGTAGAGACACCTTGTGACTGGGGGGCTCAGGAAGGCTTCGTGCAGCGTGTCTACAGACGTAGTTACTTGTTCACATTTATTTAATATTTGCCATAGGCCAAGTACAGTGCTGTGCTAAGTGCCTTACCTTTATGTGGCAAATGCATGTGTTCCATTTGAATTCCCTGTGATCCATTTTACTTAGGAGATGGACTCATCCTCCAGCTACTCTGGGTACGGTGGCTCCCATTTTTCTACTTTCTCTGAAGGATTGAAGCCACCTTGCCCAGAAGTGACCGGAATTTATGCCTCCTCCCTAAGGATGGCCCACAGCCAGTGCCTCATTAGAGCAAGAGGTACAGAAGGCCTGCTCCCTCATCTGAAGATGGGGCAGGCTCCGCAGTGCAGTCCATACACCCGAGCTCCCATGGCATCAGACTGACATTGCTGGAAGCCAAGTCTTCCTCAGCTTCTCCTTCCCTGTCCCGGTTCCCTCACTGCCTTATGGTTTTCTCCTGAGGGCACTCCCTTAATAAATCACTTGCATCAAGAATCCACATCATGGGCTCTGCTTCTAGGGAAACTGGCAGTTCACAATCTTAGAATATATTATACATTTAGTTCCTCTTTGGGGGCAATAACTTTACCTGCCTGAGGGCAGAAGTATTTATATTTCCTTTAATATTTAGCATAGGGCTTTGCACATGATAGGGCAGAAGTATTTATATTTCCTCTAATATTTAGCATAGGGCTTTGCACATGATAGGGGTTTGTTAACTTCTAAGAATAAAGTAATTTGAATAAACTTGAGTTGATCTTTAAAAATAGGCAAAAACCAAACATCATACCTTATCAGCCTGGTTAAATAGGAGGATTGGCCGGGTGCAGTGGCTCACGCCTATAATCTCAGCACTTTGGGAGGCCGAGGCAGGCGGATCACCTGAGGTCAGGAGTTTGAGACCAGCCTGGCCAACATGGTGAAACCCTATCTCTACTTTAAAAAAAAAAAAAAAAAAAAAAATACAAAAAATTAGCCGGGTGTAATCCCAGCTACTCGGGAGGCTGAGGCAGGAGAATCACTTGAACCTGGGAGGCGGAGGTTGCAGTGAGCCGAGATCATGCCATTGCACTCCTGCCTGGGGGACAAGAGTGAGACTTCGTTGCCAAAAAAAAAAAAAAAAAAAATGGAGAATTGATCATTTATCGGGTTTTTATATCACCCCTTTGTTCCTCCCTAATTATTAGGTTAGAGCTTTCCATCAAATATGGACAAGTAGGCCCACCTGAGACCTGGTGCTTAATTCTACCTGACAGAGTGGTCTGCAGTAGAGCATAAAACCTGTCAACCTTATCTCTGCAAATGAACATTCAGAATGACTCCAGCAGAGCCCTTCCCAGTGGCAGAATCCAGCCTCTCTGGGACACACAGGGCCATTTCTGTCTTAGGAGGTAGATTTCCTTTCTGAGACAACCTGAATTTTTCAGTTATGATTATTTAGCATATCAAGATTCTAGTGAAATGGGTAATTCAAGTACTTCTCACAGTCCTCTTACTTGCCAAGGTTACAGTCTTTTCCTTTCCTGGTAAACAGCAAGTATTTGATGATGGATCCTTGCACAGCCATCTGAATGCTTCGGGCCCCTCCCTAAAATGAGGAGAATGAATGACGAGGTGAAGAACTCTTGGAAATTAATGTTATCTATTCTTCTCTGCAGGCTTTTCCCTCCTGGTATCCCCCGGAGCTTTGCAAAGGGACACCATGCTATATTTGTGCCACTCCTCCCTGCGGCCGTGGCTGGTGCTGTGGCTGGGCTAGATTCTGCAATGCCTAGCATCTTTGTGGAGACCTGTGGACTGGTGACTGGGGGTGTACGGCTTCCTCCATCTTGCCTTCACCACGTCCCTGCTTCATGTTAGTTTTTTTTTTTTTTTTTTTTTGGTGGGGGGTGCAGTCTTGCTCTGTCTCCCAGGCTGGAGTGCAGTGGCCTGCCCTCATCTCACTGCAACTTCGCCCCCTGGGTTCAAGCAATTCTCCTACCTTAGCCTCCCAAGTAGCTAGGATTATAGGCATGCGCCACCACACCCAGCTAATTTTTGTATTTTTAGAAGAGACAGGGTTTCACCATGTTGGCCAGGCTGGTTTTGAACTCCTGACTTCAGGTGATCCACCTGCCTCAGCCTCCCAAACAGCTGGGATTACAGGTGTAAGCCACTGCACCCAGCCCATATCAGATTTTTAGATTTGTTACAAAGTAATTTTAAATAGTCTATTATCATTTAAGGTTAAACTTTACGTTATAAATATATTTCTACATATGATTATAATGAAAACATGCATTTACATGGATGTGGACAGGAAGGATATATGGATAAGGAACATGGGAATAAGGTTTTTTTAAAATTATAAACTGGCTATTACCTTTCCCACTTCCAGAGTGAAAGCTAGTTTGGAAGAAGGATCATGGAACCTGAAATAGGCCTTTTTCCAGTTATAGCTGAAGACATGGACTGTGTTTCCAAACAGGATCTGCCGCAGCTTCTGAAAAGAGGGGAAAGAAATGATTCAACCAAAGAGAATTCTTCCTAGACATATTCCTCATGGTGAAGTCAGGGAGGTGGGCCTCGTTCCCTTCTACATTCAGGTTTACATATTACTCTAGTCCCCGATTTTAATTGTCTGAACTCCTGAGCAGAAGATGTCTAGACAACATTTGTCCCTCATGTCTCTCCTTCCTTTGCCAGGCATCTACCTTGTAGTTCACTGTGGCTGCTCTGTGTCTACAGCTCTTGCCCCATACCCATGACTTGTAACCCCTGCCTCTCCCATCTTGGGCTTTTGTCTCTCACTCCAGAAAAAAGGAACAGTCAGGATCTCATGTTTCCAGCCTGGTACAGTAGCGATTTAAACAAGCATTCTCTGTCCCATTGTCTTTGAGGTTTTCCTATACTCTGCAGCACGTTGAGATTCAAGAGGATGTTTTACAGCTTCCCAGAAAAATGGGAACAAGACTTTTTATAAACCAAATGTATGAAAAAAAGGGAATCTATTCAAAATCAAAGACTGATTGATCATTTAGCATGTACTAGGTCTTGTGTGGGATATAGTTATATAAAAAGTCTAACACCCCACAGCTATGTACAAGACAGAACATGTGACTTTCCATAAGATAAGTAAAAAGTACTATGAGAAAACAGAGGGAGGAGAGAGAACTTCTGACTGAAATACTCAGGAAGGCTTCATGGGAGAACTGGCATTTGAACGAGGCTGGTCAATGGCATCTAGCATTTACTGAGCATTTTCTATGAACCAGGCACTGGAATAAGTGCTTCCCATTTATTCCCTTCATCTAATTTTATGAAGTAGGTGCTATTATCCAGCTTTTATCCAGATGAGGGAACCGAAGCCCAAATAAGTTAGAGTATTTGCCTTTGTTCACTCAGTTAGTAGACACAGCTGGGTTTTTACTCATTCTCTTAACACCTGCCCTACTTTAATCATATAAGTGTCATCTTTATGATTTCTATCATTTTTGTGTACCAACCATTATCTAATTAATACTTCAGGAGGCTGAAGATAGGGCCCCAATCTGTTCTAGCTTATAGGATTTCTGCTGAGAAATCTGCTGTTAATATGATAGGTTTTCCTTCATAGATTACTTGGTGCTTCGGTCTCACAGCTCTTTTTTTTTTGTTTTGTTTTGTTTTGAGACAGAGTCTCGCTCTGCTGCCCAGGCTGGAGTACGGTGTCACAATCTTGGCTCACTGCAACCTCAGCCTCTGGGTTCAAGTGATTCTCCTGCCTCAGTCTCCTGAGTAGCTGGGATTACAGGTGTGTGCCACCACACCTGGCTCATTTTTGTGTTTTTAGTAGAGACAGGGTTTCACCCTGTTGGCCAGCCTGTTCTTGAACTACTGACCTCAGGTGATCTGCCCGTCTTGGCCTCCCAAAGTGCTGGGATTACAGGCATGAGCCACCACACCTGGCCTTGTCTCACAGCTCTTAAGATTCTTTCCTTCATCTTAACTTTAGATAACCTGATGACAATGTGCCTAGGTGATAATTTTTTTGCAATGAATTTCCCAGGTGTTTGTGCTTCTTGTATTTGGATGTCTAGGTCTCTAGCAAGGCTGGGGAAGTTTTCCCCTATTATTCCCCCAAATATGTTTTCCAAACTTTTAGATTCCTCGTCTTTCTGATTATTCTTAGAATAATAGAAGAATGCTGATTATTCTTAGGCTTAGTCATTTAACATAATCCCAGACTTCTTGGAGGCTTTGTTGATATTTTTGGATTCTTTTTTCTTTGTCTTTGTTGAATTGGGTTAATTTGAAGACCTCGTCTTCAAGCGCCGAATTTCTTTCTTCTACTTGTCCAATTCTGTTGCTGAGACTTTCCAGAGCATTTTGCATTTCTAGAAGTGTGTCCATTGTTTCTTGAAGTTTTGATTGTTTTTTTATTTATGTTATCTATTTCCTTGAATATTTCTCCCTTTACTTCTTGTATCATTTTTTGGATTTCCGTACATTGGGCTTCGCCTTTCCCTGATGCCTCCCTGATTAGCTTAATAACCAACCTCCTGAATCCTTTTTCAGGTAAATCAGGGATTTATTCTCAGTTTGGGTCCATTGCTGGTGAGCTAGTGTAATTTTTTGGGGGGGAAGGGGAGCATTAAAAAACCTTGTTTTGTCATATTACCAGAGTTGGTTTTCTTGTTCTTTCTCATTTGGGTAGGCTCTGTCAGAAGGAAAGTCTAGGGCTGAAGGCTGTTGTTCAGATTCTTTTGTCCCACAGGGTGTTCCCTTGATATAGTACTCTCCCCTTTTCCCATGGATGTGGCTTCCTGAGAGCTGTAGTGATTGTTATCTCTCTTCTGGATCTAGCCACCCAGCAAGTCTACCAGGCTCCTGGCCAGTATTGAGGGTTGCCCGCACAAAAGTCCTGTGATGTGAACCGTCTGTGAGTGTCTCAGCCATGGATACCAGCACCCGTTCTGGTGGAGGTGGCAGGGGGGTGAAATCTATCTAATTAATACTTTTCACTAGCTTGGGACACATTTTGTAACTTGGAATCTATTTATTTAAGAAGGACACTTTATATAACTTCCTTAAATGGAAATCAAAATCATTTGCCATACATGATAAAAATATAATGAAAATAAAACAATGCTATAAATTACAGCTAGAAACTGCTGCCTGTGAAAGCTCTGACTGGGCCTTGTACTCTCAATAATTTAAAAGGGAGGTAAGAAGTATTAAAGAGGTGTGAATGTGTACTGCCCTTTACTGTACTGTCCTTCTCTCTGACCTGTCAGAGTGGACAAGGGGATCACTTTCTCACTAGGTAACTCAATGATATGTAACACGTTGCTTAATGCCATATCCCTAGAAGCACCCCTTGTTCCAGCACAGACACACATCTCACACTCTGGAACATGCCACACACCAGCCTGTTACCTGTAACAGAGGGGAGACTAGACAGAGGGAAAGATCTACAAACATGCACACATCAGTACCTGGGGTGTCCCTGGATGAGGAGTAAGTGTTCTATGTGACTGGAACTGTGTGTGTGTGTGTGTGTGTATGTATGTGTGTGTGTGTAGGCCAGCCAAGGGGTAGGAAGAAGAGTAGAAGCTCAGATTGCAAAGTACCCTGGGCCTGATCCTGGATGACTTTGAATATCATATTCAGGCACTTGCAGCCAGTCAAAGAGTGTGGATAAACGGAGCATGGAGCTCAATGGGCCCAGAGCTGAGGTGCCTTTTCCCAGCTGTGCATGCAGCAGGCCCCAAGAGTAGGCTCTACAGGTTTCTAAAAAGGAAAGACGCGGGAGAAGCATGCATCTGTAGTGTTCTTCCTATGTTGGCCTAGGGGCTGGTTTAAGGTTAGAATTTATTTCCCGGCCATCTCTACTTCCACCCTCAGAAGAAAAGGTTGTCTCTACCGAGAAAAGGGGGCAGGTGCACTTCAGGGTGAGCAAGGACCCACTTGAAGAAAAACTATGTGTTCTCTGTCTCAGTGCAACAGCACTTCAAGGAGAGGCAGTGAACAGGCACAGAGGCTGCTCTGGAAGACACAGACTTGGTGTGTGCTACGGTCAAAGAGAGCCCTAGACCCAGAACATCCCCAGGACAGGCATTGAAAACTAATGGAAAATGTTTCCCTGACATTGAGATTGGACTGCACAGAAAGACAGCTCCCGACTCAAGGGCAAAGAAGCCCCAGTTCTGCTCCTTACCAACCATGTGAACTTGGACAAATTGCTGAACCTCTCTAAGACTTAATTTACTTATCCAGAAATGGGGTAACCCCTGCTTGGTCCACATCCTGGCTATTATTGAAAGAGAAGCATGGCAAAGGGCTTTGGGAACCATAAGTGCTAAGTAAATGTAGGGTGTTATTACCTTTGTGAAAACACAGCCTGTCTACACAGGAACATCTTGTGCTGTATGGAAGAAAGTCCCAACACAGATGGAAAAAGACCAGAGACTGGCAGCAATAAGAGAGGAAAAGCTGTGTATAAATGTGGAAGATTAAGACCGTTGAGACGAAGAAGGCTTAGAATTTAAATTCAATTTTAAAAGTTCTGCAAGCCAAACCACACTCTTGTTTCTGTTGCCAGTTCCCACCTCTAACTTAGAAGCTTCTCTCTCCAGCTGTCCCTCTGAGGAGGCCTAAAAACAGAGGGGCTGCAGGTGTCTCTGGCCAGGCCCCATTGGCCAGTGTGACAAAGATGACCCAACTTACTTGTGTAACATTTACTTTCCAATATCAGATATTATTTATAATGAGATTAACCTGACACATAATTACATGTGCTGTTGTGCTGTCTATTAACTAGAAACAGATGGTAAATGGTCCTCATAAGTGGCTGCTATGATTATTATTAACATAATCAAGCATGGTTTATAGTTTTTCTCTTTGTGCTTTGCTAGTATTCTATATTTGTGAAGAATTCCTTTCTTTCCTGGCACTTTGTTCCACTTGATTGCTATGATGACAGTGATGGTGATCGTCATTTACATACACACATTTTATACACACATTCAAAGATAGAGGCCCTGAATCATTCTTTCCAACAGGTTTAATGTTCTTACCCTGACTGTCTTGTACTTTGTCCCAGGTTTACAGCTTCCCTGTGACCACCTACCCACCCCTAACTTGAGATAGACTAATCCTCTTTAAAGCTCCTTCCCTAAATCTCTTCTTGCCTTATGAATTGCTAGACCATCATGGAATCAGAGATTCCAAGATGTTTTAAGAAGACATTTCTATCCTAGACCAACTAACAGAGTAGTAGACTCTTCGTTCTATCATGTTCGCCATCAATTTCTTAGCATCTGGCATAGTGCCTGGTATGTAGTAGGCTCAAAATAGGTATTTGTTGAATTTTTAAAATTCTAATTTGACTCTTTCATTTTGCAGTGAAAGGACTAGAGGCCTAGGTCAGCTAAGTGGCACATGCAAGGTCACGTATATAGTAAATGGCAGTGCCAGGACCCAAATGCAAGCCTTTCAACTTGTACCAGCCAGCGTCCCAGCAGGAAACAGATGGCATTCTCAAGTCAGATAATTAATTTGAGGAACACTTAAGACAGAGACTATTTATAAAGATGTGGGCTCGGTGTGGGGACACCACAATGGCTAATGCAGTGTCCCAGCAACAGTGGGAAGTCATTATGACCCCTAGACCTGAAGGAGCACACAAGGGAATGGTGACTTGAACCAGAAAGGAGAGAGTCCTGGGGAGAGGACTGCCATGAGAGGAGAGGGACTCAGCTAGCCACGAGCAACCCGACTTCACTTCCCTTCCCTCTCTTCAGTTTCCTTTCAGGGCTCCCCATTGCTCAAACTCAACAGGAAGCCAGAGGAGGAGGGCGCCCTGCTGATGGAGGTCAGTCTTGCTACAGGCCAGCCTCTCTACTGGGCAGAGAGTAGGTTGGAGAAGAGTGGACCATGCATCTGGAGGGGCACACAAAGGACACCTCTACTCTAGCCTGAGGTGCGCTAGAGGATTATCCAGAGGCACTGAATTCATTAACTCACACCTATCAAGACCCATCTATGAGCTAGACCTTATGGGGGGACACCAGGCTGTGCTTCCTTCTCCCGAAAAGCACACCCTGCCTATTATCCCATTTCAGAGCTTCATTCATTCGAGTCTCTCCAGAATATTTTGGTCTCTTGGTATTGTATTTTTACTATGATTCTTCTGGATGGTATTGCAGCTACAGAAATGTGTTCAAGGCTGAGTCCAGAAAAGGGCCTGGGAGTGTGAGAGGGTGGGAAACTGCCACTGGAGAGAAGGAAGGTCTTTAGGTGGGGCTGGTGGAATAGCCTAGAGGCGATGCTCACCTTTCCCACGATTTCACCTGAGCCAGCAGCCTTGGCCAGAGTTTGTTCCACCACATATGTTCAAAGATGTCAGGCTGGAGGAAGGAAGAAAGCTGTAGTATTGGAAAGAGGACAGCAAAAGGTGAGAAACAGGAGAGCTAAGGAAAGCGAAGGTGCATAGGGTGCTTTACCCAACCTCCACTTTCAGAGAAGATTCCCAGCAAAGAGACAGTGTGTGCCAATGTCAGGAAATGCCATGCATCCATAATCCAAACAGAGAAGAGAAAAGAATAGCAGAATGACAACAAAAGGCATTCTGGAGTGGTATTAGGATTCAATAGCTCTGACAATTTGCCAGGTGGCTGCACTGCTGAAACATCGATTAGAATTGGTCAAGCTTCCAAACTGCCTCCCTAGAACAAGCATATTTAGAATCCCAAGCTTGTCATCCTGAATTCCCAGTATGTGTTTAATTAATGCTACTGCTATTTAAAGGACTCACGATCATCTGGCCCATATAATGGGAATAAATCCAAATTTATTTTTTTTTAAAGAAAAATCAATTATCTCTATTTCTGGGACTTTCTTAATACCCCATCAACTTCATTTCTAAATCTTTTGTCTCCTAGCCTTTTCCAAAGGGAGAACATTACCTTGGCGTAGTCATGGGGCGGTCCCCAGTTGCTTCGTGTTTGTGTTTGTAAATAAGTGAGAATATTCAGATTCAGAGTTTTTTTGCCTCCCCAATACAGAGAAAGACTAGAAGATTTTGCAAACATCTGTGAATGCTTTTTCTATTTTTAAAATTTGTGTGTGTGTTTAAAAAATAGTATATTCACGTGGTTCAAAATCCAGAGAGACAAAAAGGTATGCGGTGAAGACTCCCTGCCATCCATGTCTCCCTTGTACCCACTGTTGTGTTTTAGGAAGCCTTCTGGAATTACTTCTTTTACAGGCAAGTATCAATATAGAATCATAATTGTCTCTCATTTTCACATAAAAGGTAGCCTATTTTTCAGATATCTGTAAATTTTAAAATGACATTCTCCAAAGAAATTCATTGCAGAAGGCAAGAATACATTTTTATTAAAGTTTTTCATTAAAAACATTTCCTTGTCAAGTAAAATGCAGATAGTTGCTCTAACTTCTGGTCTATACCACAGTGTAGGCAGCAGAATCACTGAGGCCTGGAGGCCCTGGCAAGGATTACATATTATCTGTCTTTGTTGCTTGAAAGGACAGCGATTAAGTATCTATATAAGATACAAGTTAAGGCTCCATCCAGATGTTTCAAGGCCAGTGAGCTGAGTACAGTGTTCCAGGAGCTCTGCATACCTGTCCATCTTCCTGTGACTTCAGGCATTTGA
This sequence comes from Pongo pygmaeus, assembly GCF_028885625.2. Lineage (NCBI taxonomy): Eukaryota > Metazoa > Chordata > Mammalia > Primates > Hominidae > Pongo > Pongo pygmaeus. The sequence continues at coordinate 159,746,326 of NC_085930.1, forward strand.
GCAAAAAGAGGGAAGCAAGGTGGATTGAGGCAGATAGATTTTCTTTCTTTTCTTTTCTTTTTTTTTTTGACAGAGTCTCACTCTGTTGCCCAGGCTGGGGTACAGTTGTGGGATCCTGGCTAACTGCAACCTCTGCCTCCTGGGTTCAAGCGATTCTCCTGCCTCAGTCTCCTAAGTAGCTGGGACTACAGGCATGTGCCACCATGCCTAGCTAACTTTTGTATTTTTAGTAGAGATGGGGTTTTGCCATGTTGGCCAGGCTGGTCTTGAACTCCTGGCTTCAAGCAATCCCCCTGCCTCAGCCTCCCAAAGTGCTGGGATTCCAGATGTGAGCCACCATGCCCTGCCGAGGCAGATAGATTTTTGACAACGAGAAAGAGCAAGTGAGGCCTCCCAGTGCATCTGTACTGCAAGTGTGATGGTGGAGAAAGTTGTTCGGTGAAGCCTGGGAGGTTTTGTATGATAAAAAGGAATCCAGGGGCTGTGTGGTCCCTGCATCTGATTGTGTCCTGTCTCGGGGAGCTTAAGGAAAGGTCGTATCGAAGCTGGAAATACCGCAGTCAGGGTCACCAGCCTTCATTCTCAAAAAGCAGACGGAAACTCTGTGTTAGGCTTCATGTGGTTTAGCCGGAAGGAGTTTTAGTTCCCACTCATCCTCTCAGCTGGGATCTTGTGTTCAGTGCACAAACTGTGCAACTCGATGTACGTGGCAGCCCTGACTGCAGGGCCAATGTTGCTGGTCTTTGCCCAGATGCCTAGGCTTGTCCTGGGTTGTTTCTACAAACATGCATGTGTGACAGCACATCCTCAGGAAGAAGGTCCCTCTTCCAACTCTCATTCTTAAGGCCCTGAGTAGAGGTCCCTGCCTGAGCTTCTAGGATGTAATGTGGAGGTTTAGAAGATAGGGTGATGATGGGGAAATTGTCTTGAGAAGTCCCGAGTTTCATTATGATTTCAAGGGCTACACTGGAGGGCAATCCAATGGGAGGGGCATCTCAGCCTCTCTGGTACTTTTACCTTGGCTTGACCCTTGCCTCTGCTTCCCAAGTTTCCAATGGCATCTTTTTGACCATGACAGCTGGTCCTTTGGACATTTGCCAAGGCATTGCCTCCAGCTTTGGCCTATTTGACCCAATGAGATGCCTTTAGTTTTGCCTCCTGGCTGGATCTCTGCCTCAGCCCCTTGCCCCTACCCTGGTGAAGTCTTGAATTGAGCAAATGGTCCCCGGGACCAATAGCTTACAGATCCTGGTGATTTGGATCCTGAAATGTCATGTTCTTTTCAAATCTGCATATTAGTTGGTAGCCCCAGAAAACTGTTTCTTTCTTGAGATTAGCTACTTGCCCAGGACATGGCCTAACAAGTTTCCCCATCTCTCTCCCTCCTGCATGCATACAGGTGGGGTACTTTCTTACACATCTACATTGTCTTATACATTTGCAGCACCCCACAGTCTGCCACTTAGAGAGTCTGTCCTATCCTACCTTCTATAGTGAGTTATTTGAATGTAACTCACTCACTCCCTCAAATTTCACTGTCAAATTGAAGAAGTGAATAAAGAGAGATGCAGAGTTCGGGAGGAAAGAGCTGTACTACCACCAGTGTCCTTGAAGAATACCATAAATAAGTCATTTTAATTATATTCTCCTTTTACCAATAACAACCATCTGTAGTCTTATCTTCAATATATTCTCACATGACTGGAGATAAGATTCCCCAGCCTTGTTGTTTTGGGAAGATTACGTTTCATTTCATGTTTAATTGACAAGCTATACTTACCGTGGCCATTGCTAGGGAGATAGGAAAGCCACCCAGTTTTGAAGAGATGATAGAGGGGTTGGGAATAGAACAAAGGCCACTTGATGGCAAATGTCCTTGTCCTTTGGGCTGAGATATTCCTGTTCCATCTTCATTTTCATCAGCAGATGTATGGTTGCCTTCATGATTCTGTGCAAATACCACCCCCACAAAAGACAAAGCAAACAGAGCTGGTGATGACCTTGTTTAAAATTTTCTCTTTCTCTCTCTGAAATACCAGTGTTCAGAAAATGTTGTCTCACTTTTAAAGAAGTCTGAAAATTGTGATAAATAGCAATAAAAGAGGCAGAAAAATCCCAGTGTCTGTGTCAAAGGGGTTTCTCATAAGGGTTTATGTGACTTGGAGAGGTTAAATGTAACTATGGAAACATAATTAATGCCATCAAGACCTTGACTTGAAATTATGTTTAGAGAAGAATGTAAATGTCACTGTCTCTTGTTTTGAGAAGACAACATTTTATAAACTTTGTACGAATCTTTCCAGTTTACACAAAGTGTTTCTCATTACATGGTTAACTGGCCAATAAATGAAGTCAGGTTGTCTCTTTTTAATTCTTTCAGATTCCTACTCCCCAACAAGTGAGTATAATCGTTCTTTTTCCTTAAAAAAATCCACCCTCTACCTTTAAAAAAATTTATTTTCGCTTTTCTTGACTGATTCTCATGACATGTCACTATAAGTTAGCATCAACTCTTCTTCAAATTTACTTAGCTTATATGCTAATGTTGTGAAACAAATCTGTCCTATTGGTGGCTGAAACATGAGGGAAACCGCCTTCTTAGTTTTTCTGTATTCCTAGAGGCAAAGATTCTTTCTTATCTCAGAAGCACAGCATTCAAGTCACAGACTACTGATCAGCTAAGATGCATTTTGTAAATCAAATGGAAAATCTTTACATTTGTGCCAATGGGTTTTTCCCACCTTGTGTAAAGCATAACTTGACGTTTTTTCTTTTAAAGATTGTTTTATCTTTTGAATGTTCTATCCCCCTAAATGATAGATATCTCCATTTAATACTTCCAAGACTAAAATAGAAGCATTATTGCTCTGATTCTAATTTAGACTGTGGTTAAGAAAGTTTTAGCATAAATAAGACTTTTGATCATAGGCTACTTGGGGCAAGAAGCTTTAGCATTATAGTTAAAATATTAATGATTCAATTGCTTGATCATATATACTAGTGCCATGAAAACCACCTTCATATTTTATGCTGTGTTTGCTCAGTGATTGAAGTAGTACCTGAAATACAAAGTCCCTTACCTTCTGACCTTTTCAGTTTACATGAGGTACAAACATCTTTCATCTTATATTGTATATCAGATTTTAAAATACCTTTTTAGCACCAGAATTCAGTCATCTTTCTCTTATTTTAAAATGGTAAAGGAAAATGATTTTTCACAAGCAAATAAAGATGATAACTATTTTCAAAACTGCTTTTCTTCAGGGACACAGAAGCACTTGGTTGTCAGAATCCAGTGTTATTTCACAAATGTGGGAACTTTAGATTTTAATATTACCTTTTTTTCTAAAATAATAACCATATGATGCTCTTAATGATAAAAACATAGCTCTTAGAAGTAGAAAGAGAAATCCATAAAAAAGCACAAGAAAAAATCTTCGACAGGCTTTCTAGTTTTATGTTTTCACGCGTTAAATGCCAGTGCCTGAGTGACATTATGTGCAAAGAATAAATGCAGATTATGCTGTTAATGTGATTGTTTGAAGAAGCAACTAAAGGAGAACACACTGGCTTTGGGAAAAGTAATTACCTGAGGAGTTGTATTATTGGTTCCCAACCTTTAAATGAAAGAGAAAACATCAAGTAAATTACTCACTCTCTTCAAACCTCACATCCACAAACCTCCCAAACCCCAACTTTGCTGGGGAAGTCTCTGTCCACGAATAGTTATGCCTGAAGCATTTTAAAGGTAAATCTATAAAGGAAATATCTCATGTTGCAAGCTTATAAGTTGATTACTTAAACACAGAAAATTCCTTTGTTTCTAAAGAAATGAGAGAATGAGAACACCTTACCTGTGATAACTAAAGATTTCCCTCCATTTGTCAAGGAATGAAATTTTCCTTGAGATCTCCTCTAAATCCAGCTGTTCGGAGCTTTGTTCCTGGCCCAAGACCTCCATATCCGTTTGGATAATGGGAGGAACTGAAAACGGGAGTTCTTATGATGGGAGAGAGAGGTCGGGCTGTGGAGAAGCAAGTGAGGTGGCTGAAACAGATGGCTAGAGGAAGTGTGCCACCCCTACTTTGACCAGCAAAGAGATCACTCCACACAATTGCTGCTCTGAACGCACTGTAAGCCCCTGCTATCAGATCATGATTAAACTTTCATTAGAGGTAAAATAGTCTGTGTATTTTTGTTCACTATATAGGGACCATGAATGTTTAATCCAAGACATAGATTTATAAACAAAGGGATTGCAATTATCTGTATCAAAGCAATTGGGATAATTTAATTGGTGAGAGAGACTATGCTGGTGGTGGAATGTGATAGTTTTTTATGCTGTAATGCCTTCTTGGAAGTGTTTGTGGAGCAGAATACATAGCCAAAAGTGAGTAAAAACCATCCTGCTGACATCAGAAAACTTTATCAACTACTGTTGGATAATATACAGGCCAAAAAAGACACTGGCCAACTGGCATTTGCTGTAGAGTTTAGTACACAGAAATCTTGCACAGTTGAAGAACTGGTCTGATTTGTTTCAGGGAGAAATCCGAAAGTTATATCATTATATCTCTTCTTGTTGGCTTAGTGAATTATAGCTGCAGTCACTGGTATAATAAAGAATATTGATGGTTTTGATGATTAATTTTATGTGTCAACTTGGCTAGGCTGAGTTGCCTACATGGTACTTATGTAAACACCAATCTAGATGTTGCTATGAAGGTCTTTTTTAAAAGATGTGATTAACATTTATATCCGTTGACTTTGAATAAAGCCAATTACTCTTTGCAATGTGGATGGACCTTATCTCGTCAGTTGAAGGCCTTAAAATGGTCCCCCAAGGAAGAAGGAATGCTTCAGACAGGCTTTGGATTCAAGACTGAAACATCAACTCTTCCCTGGGACTCTAGACTGCTGGTCTGCCCTGCAATTTAAATTTTTAGACTTGCCAGCCCTCACAATTGCATGACTGCCATCACAATTGTATATATATATATGTGTGTATATATATTGCCTATTGGCTCCATGTCTCTGGAGAACCCTAATATAATGGTGTTTATCAAAAACAATACTGGTTACCAGTAAAAGTTTTCTCTTGCTCCTTCTGACTTGGTTGAATATAAATCTTGGACCTCTTCAATAAGAGGTTGTTTTCTCTATAAACATTTCTAATCATGAGTTATATAAAATCCTGGGAATGCTAAGAGGTCAAGACAAAGAGGCTATCTGGATTTATTGTGACTAGAGCGGTCAGGGTTGAGGGGACTGGTTATTTATAATATTGCAAAGACCTTGAAACATAGCAAGGCACTAAAGAAACCAGAGGTGGGTTTAGGTGTCCACAGTCTTGCTTAGGAGTGCTCTACCACCAGTTTCTTCAACTAATTTTTGGTGGTGGCTTAACCACCTCATTTCCACAGGTCTCAGAAATGTCCATCAGATTTACTATTTTTATTATAAACATAAGAGACCTAAATAAATCATTTTTTATTTCCCTTCACTAACCATAAAACCTTTTTTTTTTTTTAAAAAAAAAGGCACTTCACTATTGTTTTCCTGTTTATAGTTTTATAATTTTAATAGTGGCATCAGTATTAATATTTATTGGGCACCCACAGTGTAGAAAAAAATAAGAAATTACATAATTCTTGTTCTCAAATAATATGATGAGAAATGTTCTGGAATTTCCTATTTAAAAAATCATATTGAAAAATAAATTCTGGATCTGCTGTTTAAATTATTTAACAACCCAAAACCAGATGAGCGGAGCAGCTAAGGAAACTATTTTTTAAAGACTTATTAAATCTGTGTATTTTTGGCTACATCTGTGCCCTAATTTACAGAGAATTCTGTAAAGGTAGAAGCATAAATCCCAATGATTAGATAACTTACCAATAAGCCATCCTGTTGAGTTCAATAAATGTATTTTGACTCTTCCCTACACACCAGTGACTTGGAGGTCCCAAGGTGAAGCAGATGTGGTTCCTGCTCTTCCTAGTGCAAGAAATAGACATGCAGCAAGGAAAATGCAGTGGAACAGCAGGAGCACAGGGGATGGGCAAGACAGCAGGGTAGTTAAGAGCATGGGCTCTGGGCCCAAACTGCTTAGTTTTGAATCATGGTTTCACCTCTTACTTGTTGTATCACCTTAGACAGTTTATGTAATCTCTCTATGCCTCAGTTTATTCATCTATGAAATGGGGATAATTTCATATCTTTACCATATTGAGACTTCTATGAGCATTGTATATCACTCTATTTGTTTAGATCTTATTTGTCTTCCCATTGTTTATTTAGACTTAATCCCCAGGAGTGAAATGACTGAATCAGATAATGTGGTCATTTAAAGACATTTGACACAAATTACCAGGTCTCAACACTGTTTGTGATCATCTCTTGCCCAGCCCTCTTATTACTTTTATCCCAGGGTGGAATTCGTGATCTCATTTTTCAATAAAGAAAGTGCTGTCTTTCCTTCCCCCACCTTTCTCTCCTCTTTCAGTTAGGTCCTTCATATGGAAAGGGCTGGTCTCTGGAATACACAAAGGGTTAAGAATGCAATTGAGCCACATCCAGAGAAAAGCAACATTCTTTGGGGCATTTTATTAAAAGACTTAGAGCAGGAAGCCTGGCTGCAAGAAAAAGGGTGGGAAGCAGAGGTGGGGTTGGAGGATCCTGGACCAGGTCTGGAGAGAGGAGGCAAGGGAGGGTACAGAAATATGTGGAATCTGAGATTTCTCTCTTCCATTTTTATGTGCTTGCTCCCTCCTTACAGCATATGAAGTCATTTAAAGCTCTTATCCCAAGACTGCTCCTGATGCAGCAAAGGATTGGGACTAAATATGGGGTATCAGGCAGTAAGGGGTCTGCAGCAGCAAAAAGAAAGCACAAGTACAAAGCAGGGGCCGTGGTGGAGAAGGAGAGTTTCTGTGGCGCCCCAATGGGGGGATAGATAGTGGAGGGTCCGAAATCATCCACCTATAAAGGAAATGCACTGTGTGAGTGCAGAAATCTGCAGCTGAGTCCGTTTGCTTTCTTTGTGGATAATTTTTAAAAATATGAACGATATCATGAGAAAAGCTAGTATGTATTTCAAACCTGGAAATTGATACGTAAAATTTAATGCCATTAACATTTGCTATAGTCTCCCAGAAAGCTCTGACTGATCTTTACAATTATTTACTCAATTTAGCCTTATAGTCAAAGTTGAAAACCTTGGGCTTGCAAGCGTTTTGACTAGCTTGCAAAATCATCCCCAACCTCTCTTCTTGCTGTTTTCATGTGATGTTTCATAAACAGAAATCTGAAAGCAGAATTTTCGAGGCTTTTGATTTTTTTAAAACAAAATCTCGTTAGCGTTTAATTAACCTTATCCCTGGAAAGCTCTTCCTTAGGATTAAGTTAAATCCTTTATGCTTTAATTACCATGCATTTTCTTTAGTAATACTTTCTGTGGAGATGGAAATTTCCTGATTATATCCCTTCCTAAAAGAATTCTGCCAATCCACTGGAAACTAGAAGATGGCTGAAATATTCTCCCTTTGTTCTTTGGTGCTATAGGGAGGAGGAAGAAGGTGGAGGTCAGACCCAGGGTGAAATCCCAGCTCCTCCTCCATGACTGTATAGCCTTGGAGAAGTCACTTAGGGTCTCTGAGCTTCACTTTCCACACTTCTTTGACTTATAGAGTCATGCTGTATATGACTTATATAAAAACTCCTAACCTTTAATCAACATTTTCTTGGCTCTTATATGTTAAACTCCTTTAAACATTTTATTTTTTCTGGAGGAAATAAAACCCATTTTATCTTTCATGCCTTTGTGTGTTTTAGCAGTGGCAGAATGAGTCAGGGACACGGTTAGAAGTCAAAAGTCCTGAAGTGAAGAAACATAGGCATTCGTCCCAACTCAGTACCTCAGTCATTGGCCTTTGGCTGGTCCCCTAGTCATTGGTATGGACCCCAGTCATCATCTTCAAAGGCCGTAAAGACCAGTGTGGTATAATAGGAAATCTATATTTGGTCTGTCTCCCTGGTTCCTAAAACCCTTGGAATTTCCTGAGTGATGAAGGTGATAGAAGCATCTTTTATTCTAATGAGCTACTCTTAGTGGGCCCCTAAGCAGCTTCAGAACAGGGTGTTGTCCCCAGAAAGACCAAGCCTTGATTAGATGTTTGGAACTTTTAGCGCACACCCCAGCCTGTGGGGAAGAAAGAAGGGGTGGAGATGAGTTAATCACTAATGGCCGATGGCTTAATCAATAATGGCTATGTAATGAAGCCTCCATGAAAGTCCGTAAACAACAGGGTTTAGGGAAGTTCCAAGTTGGCAAACACATCCACATGCTAGGAGGGTGTTGCATCCCAACTCCACCAGAGACAGAGGCTCCTACACTCAGGATCTCCCCAGACCTGGCCTTGCATACATCTTCATTTGGCTGTTGATTTGCATCCTTTATAATAAACTAGTAAGTGTAAATAAAGTGGCTTCCTGAGTTCTGTGAGCCAGTCTAGCAAATTAACAAATTATCAGGGGGTCACGGGAACCCCTGATTCACAGCCAGTCTGTCAGAGGTACGGGTAACATGATCCTTGCAACTGGCATCTGAAGTGAAGGCAGTCTGTGGGACTGAGCCCTCACACCTGGGGAGTGTGACACTAACTCTGGGTAGTGTCAGATTGAATTGAATTGCAGGACACCTACTTAGTGTTGGGTGATTGGAAACTGGTTGGTGTGGTAAAATACCTCTCTCCTTTGGTGTTCAAAAGAACCTGGTAAGCAGCACTTGTCACACAGTTCCTGGAGTCACACTGGGTGGGAATCTGCTCCTCTTCTGTGATAGTTGTCCATTCTGTGTAACAAATTACCCCAGACTTGGCGGCTTAACACCACCCATATGTTATCTCACAGCTTTCAGGGGCCAGGAGTCTGGGCATGGCTTAGCCGGGTCCTCGGCTCAGGGTCTCACAAGGCAGCAGTGAAAGTGCTGTCCAGGTCTGCAGTCACGTCTAGACTTGGGATCCTTTCCTAAGCTCACATGGTTCTTGGCAGAACTCATTTCCTTGTGACTGTAGAACTTGTTTCTTCAAGACCAGCAGGAAAGAGGGAATCTCTGCTGCTTGAAATCTCTGATCCTGGGGAAACTGCTCTTATAAAGAACTCACTTGATGAGGTCAGACCCACCCAGGATAATCTCCCTTTTGATTAACTCAAAGTCAAACTGATTAAGGATCTTAGTTACATCTGCAGAATCCCTTCACCTTTGCCATATGTAATCATGGGAGTGACATCTCATCACCTTTGCCATATTCCACTGGCAAGAAACAAGCACAGTTCCTGCCCACGCTCGGGGGAGAGGATTCCTCAGAAGTATCACTGGTTGGTATTGGGGTGGGGTCACCCTAGCATGTGTCCACCACATCTATTTACTGGCAGTGATCTTGGGCCAACAATTTCACCTCTTTGCCTCAGTTTCTACTCTTATACAATGGGGATAACAATATCAGCTCTTTCACTAGGTCACTTTGAGGAATCATTAATTAATACCTGAAAAGCATTTAGAACAGTGGCACACAGCAAGAGTGCAATTACTTTTTGGTGTTTATCTTCAAAATAGGGACAATTCCTGCTTGGTTGGCCTCTTGGGGTTGCTATAAATCTTTCAGGGGCCTGGAAGTTTTCTGCTAACTGAAAAGGACTATGCAAACAAGATGGATTATTGTTTTAGAGTCTGTTTTTCATTTTATTTTGTCTTTATTGTTTAACCAGGACTCTTGTCTGTGAGGACCAAACTCAGTTTAAACTGTTAAGTAAAAAGGGAATTTAGTGTCTCATTTGATTTCAAAGGAAAAACTCAGTTTAGATGACTGAACACATATGCTCAAATGACACTGTTGGAATCTAGTCTCTCTCCACCTCTGGGCTGGTTTGCTTCTATGTGGGCTTTATTTTTAGGAAGGCTCTCCCATGATAGGAAAGACAACAGCTCCAGGCTTACTTGTATCAGATAAGCCACTCCAGCAAGAATACCCCTATTTCCTATTGGAAAATTTAGCAAAATCCCAGGATTGATTCTTATTGAGTCTTTTGCCCAATCTCTGTGACCAGGGCGATGGGAAGCATTAATTGGCCAGGCCTAGCTTATGTGCTCACTCTTAGAGCTGGAGGATAACATTAGACCCCCTGACTGAGGGTGAGGAAGAATAGCTCTTCAATAGAAATGGAAAAGCTGTTAGCAGACTGGGTAGTGGATGTTTGCTTGTATATATATTTTTAAAAAAAGACTCACTGCATTCTTACAAAGTATGAACAACAAGACTAGAACTCCCTGCCAATAAAGCATAAACATAATGTAAGAGCTATTTCTGAAAATACATGTGGTCTTCTCCTGTCGAATCAGACTGTCACTGCTGCAGGGATCACACAAGCCATCTAGTCAACCTCCCCCTCCCATGTCCCCAACAGATGGTCAGCCAGGCACCCCTGGAATACTGTCAGTTGCTTTATTTTCCTCTTCCTCTTTCTTCTGTATAAAAGCTATCCAGCATCTCAGGTCTGTTCATTTGCTTGCTCAGCATTCCTGAGGCCTCTCTTCTAGTCCTTGTTGCCTTGGCCCTCATTATCCATCTTGCATGTCTAAAGTGTACATGGGGCATTATGGAGAAAAGCACTTGGTGGAAAATTGAAAGGGCAGTGTTTGATTTGCTCCTAAAATAATAACAGATTATTTTATAATCAATATGTAGCTGTTCACTTAAAACATGTACCTGTGTGTATTCATATAATAAAAAATACACCCCAAATCTTATTACATCATTAATCAGGATGGGGGAAAAGACAATTATTGCTTCAGACAAACTATACAACATTCCTGAGTGATTTCTTGTTTCTTTCTTCCAAAGAACAGACATCCCGTGTGCACTTCCATAGCCCCAGCTGAGCCACTAAACCTAAGAACTACATTCTACAAGTAACGTGTCTGAGGCAGCCATTTGATGCCTCCATCAACTTGTGACCCCCTCCTCCCCCGGTCTCTTTTTGTTCCTTATTCTTTTAACAAATGCCACCTCTTCTCCTATTTTCGTATAATTGTGCAATGACACACAATTATCTATTTAAATTTGTGGACAGAAGGTAACGAAGACTCTGCATTGATTCATCACGTTGGCGTTTCACATCTGTCCATTTGCCTGCTTTGAGATATTTTCTGCCTTGTTTTAGAAGCTGCTTAGGTATCAGAAATATTATGAGGCAGTGAGTAACAAGATCTGGGTTCATCAAATCTGCTGTGTGATCTTTTGTAAGTCACTTATCCTCTCTGGGCCCTAGGAGGTAAAATATGGGGTTGGACAACACTAGATAATCTCTGGGTAACCCCTTCATGGCTTACCGTCTCTGACATTGGCTTAATTTGTCAATTCTACCCAACTCCACCCAGAATCTCTTGACTCTTAGAAGAGGCCAATGAGACCTCTTCTATTTATAGGCTGTTTGTGGTTTTCTAATGCTTTGTGTTCCCTCTCTGAACTTCAAATCATCCAATTTTCTACGGAACCAAGAAAGCCCCTTAAGAGGCAGCAGAGTTCATTCTCAAGAACATAACTCTAGGAGCCACAAGCAAAGTCATACTGACAAAGTCAAAAAAGAAGGCTAAATTAACAGATGCTCCAAGTAGAGTAATGAACAAGGTGCAGAAATGTTTCTTATAATGACTGCCTCCATAGAGTATAAATAGGAATGCATGCCTTTCTTCCCTGTCTCCCGTCACACCATCTGTTGTTTGTGTCAGGCAGTCAGTAATTGCTGTATGTGACCCTTGTTGTTAGTAACAGGGACAACACTGTACATTGCAGCTTTCTTTGCTTTCTCCCATCTCCTGGCAGCTGTGGCTCTAAGGTTTGCGAGTATGCTAAGATGGTAGATTAGGATTTCCCTGGCTCTTGTAACTAAATATAATCAAATCACTCACCCTCCCTATTGGGAAATCAGTTATAAATAACAAGTCAGAGCAATCTTTCATCAGAGAGGCTGTGGTTACTAGGAAACGAGCACTGCAGTCAGGCTCTCTATTGTCGTGATATATCCATATGGCTTGGGGTTTAAGCTCAGGTTCTCTGTCTTTGGCCTTTCAAATGGTTCATGAGTATACTGTTCTTGCTATTAAAGTATTCCTTTGTAAATTTTAAGGGATGAAGACTTGGGTTCTAACTTTGGCCTTTCTCATCTACTTGCTGTGTGACTTTGGGTGAATTAATTCACCTCTCTGGTCTTCAGTTTAATTCTCAGCAACAGATGAGAAGGTTGGGTTAGATCAAGGCAAATTGTGACCTATAGGCCAAATTCATTCTACTGTCTATTTATGTATAGCCTGCAAGTTAAGAGTGGATTTGATATTTTTAAATAGTTGGAAAAAAATCAAAAGAAGAATTCATAACATAAAATATTCTATTTCATAGTACAACATATGATTATGTAATATATTTCATGAAACTTATATAAATTCAAATTTGTGTCCATAAACAAAGACTTGTGAAAACACAGCCACATTCATTTGTTTATATGTTGTCTATGATTGCTTTCACACTCAACGGCAGAGTTGAATAGCTGGGGCAGAGACTGCATGGCCTTCCAGGCCTGAAATATTTACTGTCTGGCCCTTTACAGAAAGTTTGCTGATCCCTGAGTTAGATTGTCTCTTAGGTCCCTGTAACTTTATTTTAAAAATTGACTAATTCTCAGCACAGCTCCTTCTCAACCTTAGAAATTCCAGGCTGTAGGTGAACCAGGCCTGGGCTGCTCCTAGAGGGAATCTGGTACCTCTGCCAAGTCTTGAAAAGGATTGGGGTGTGTGTTGGCCAGAGACAGGACTGGATGTTGAACCCCAGCCCTCCTGTTCTTGCTCTGGGTCAACCCAGGCCTGGGAACCAGGGTGATGAGCCATGAGCTTGCCCTGAGAGCTGGCGGCTTCAGTGGTTGTGGGCTTAGGATGTTGCTGTTGTGATAGAGCGATCCCAAGGAACAGTGACCTAAACAAGTTAGAAGCATATTTATCTTTCCAACAAAAGTCCTGGTAACTTATACACTAAAAAAGACATATCAATTGATTGCAATGTATGGAATGTATTTGGATCCTGCAAAAAAAAAAATTATGAGATAATTGGGGAAGCTTAAACACTACATTTTGATAAGAAAGAATTATTTATTTATTTTTTAGGTGTGATAATGGTATTGTGATCATGTTTTCAAAAGAGAGTCCTGGGAGACATACTACAATTTTATGGATGAAATGATATGATGTCTGAGATTTGCCTCATGATAATCCAGATGGGGAGGGTTAGAAAAATTGTCCAGGAGTTGGTAGTTGAATACATGTAATGGGTACCTAGGATTCATTATACTACTTTTCAATAATTTGAAATTTTCCATAACAAAAAGTTCAAAATATTTAATGTTCATAACCAGTGATTAAAAATTTATACATTAAAGAAGTTTAGTCCATGTAAAAGCTCATGTAAATGCCAAAAATATATCATTACAGTCATGATAGCTGGGTTTATAAAATACCTGGGAACAAGTTTCCCTATGAGAAAAAATTTCCTGAAGAGGAACAGTTGTCAAAAGTTTCAAGCATTTAAAAATTTTAATTGATTGAATATACGTTATTAATAATTTTATTATCAATATATAGTCATTTATAATTTTTACATATATAAATAAAGAGCAGATCAATTCTTCTTCCCTAATCAGTTATATCTACGTTTTTTTTTTTGAGATGGAGTCTCACTCTGTCGCCCAGGCTGGAGTGCAGTGGCGCAATCTCGGCTCACTGCAACCTCCCCCTCCTGGGTTTAAGAGATTCTCCTGTCTCAGCCTTCTGAGTAGCTGGGACTACAGGTGCATGCCACCACGCCCAGCTAATGTTTGTATTTTTAGTAGAGGTGGGGTTTCACCATGTTGGCCAGGATGGTCTCTATCTCTTGACCTTGTGATCCGCCCGCCTAGGCCTCCCAAAGTGCTGGGATTACAGGCGTGAGCCACCACACTCGGCCAATTATACCTACTTTTTATTTTATATTTTTAGCCAGTATATTAATCATGAAAGCATTTAGCAACTATGGGACGTTTACTATAACACATGCATGATATATGGTATTTTATTATTTCTTTACTATGACTGCTATGAAATTATTTTTTAGACTTGAAAGTAAGTCTGGGTTGACAGGATTGGTGCGATGGTTTCTCAATTATGAGGCATCCAGGCTCCTTACATTCTGTTTCCCTGCCATCTTCATACTTGGCTTGCATCTCATGGTCCAATATGGCTGCTTTGTTTCCTGCCATTAATGCTGCATTCCAGAATGTAGAAAGGGGAAAGGGAGAAAGGATGTGACCTACAAGGGCATGACACCGAATTCATACATGTTACTTTTGCTCATATCCCTTAGGCCAGAATCATGTGGCTGCTGGTTGCAAGGGAGGTTGGAAATGTAGCCTTAGGTTAGACAGCCATCCATTCTACTAAGAATACTATTACTGCATAGGAAAGGGAAGATAACTGATTGGGGGCCATGAATAGCCTCTGCCTTGGATGCCTTACAGATGTGCTTACATGAGGACTTGAGAAACCTTCCTCTCGATCTGAGCTTGTTTCTTGCCTTTCCCTTTCTTCTATCTGTATTCTTGTCCTTCCTCCCCTTCTCCCTGCCTTCTTGTCAATAGCTTGGTTGGCGGGCCCAAGTAACCACATTCATTCAGTCCTGGTGGTTCTGATATGGACGCCCACTCACCTATTGCTCATGTATTTCTACTGGTTCAGTCACTTGTCCCCCATATCCACATTCACATAACTGGTTTTGCAGCCCAGGAGATGTGGATAAGTCCTGCCTCCCTTATTTAGTCTACCTGCGACCTTGGGTAAGTTGACTAACCTTTGTAAGCCTCATCTTCCTCCCTCTGAAGAAGGCATCATTGCATCAAAGCAGAGTCCCTGCTTAGCCTACCTTATGTGATCATTGTGAGGATTTAAAGAGAGTCATGGAGACTTGGGGTTTCAAAGGGTGAAAAGCCACATGGCTGAGAAATAGGGCAGGGAGGGTGCTCCAGTGTGCTGTGTACTTTTCCCCAATCTTACCAGCTCCTTTCTCACAAAGGGAGCCCCAGGAATCTGCACAGGACCCCAACCTTGACCACAGCTCATTGGTTCAGGCATGGAATCTTATCCCTAACAAGCTTGATTATTTCTTTTGGGGATATAGCATTTTAACTCAAGGGTCACAAAGCGATGACAGAGTCCTACTAGTGGCTGAGGTCTGTAGAGAGACCACCGACATACCTGGGGTACTAGAGTCTTCCTTCCTGACTCCTGGAGGTCAAAAGTCCACATACTCTGAGAAATACCTTATTCCTTCATTACATTCATTTCTTTGTTTAAATTTGTTAGAGTAATTTCTCTTTCTTACAAGAGCCTTAAGTAAGCAATTTTATTATTGGCAAAATTGACAAAGTTTAATATTTGGTGCTTTAGTCTTATAAATCTGTGCCCTTTTCACCCCCTCAGGGTGAAAGGTAAATTGTGATTTCTTCATTGTTTCCATTCTCTTCCTCCAATCAAAATTAGTCATTCAAAAAGATTCCAACAGCAATCGTTGACACTGTAAAAAAAAAAAATGAGAATTTGCAGATCTCTACCTCTCCCCGAGTGACTGTGTAGCCTTAATCCCATTACATAATAAAATATATTTTTCCCTGATAAAGAAATTGTATACATTGGGAAAGAGGAAGAAGTGGATTTTCTGAAGAAAGTGAAGAGCTTTCAACTCCCCACACCTCTGCTTAACATCGTGTGATGCAAGGGGCTACTTAGTTTGCTCGTGTGCTTGTCCACATAGGGGCATCCTCAAAAATGTAAGTAGCCACATCACACTGTAGTACCAAGCAAGCTTAGCTACACTGGGTTTGAAGGCAGAAGACCTGGCTCCTTGACCCTACTCTACCTCATTCAACTGGCTATTGCTCCTAGCCCTTTGAGGCACCACCCAAGCATTTTGAACTCTTGCATGAAATCTCTGATTGCCTCACTGAACTTTGGGTCCCACTTTTGAGGCTTCACTTCTACCTTCGGTATTCTCACCCCTCATCCACTTGTAACATTTGGGTGGCTTGTCTGTGCATAATAGAATTTTTGTTTTCATTGAACACTCATTAAAAACAGCAAGACAGATTTTATTAGGTTGCTGTAAAAGTAATTGCGGGTTTTGGCATTAAATGTAATGGCAAAAAACACAATTACTTTTTCATCAACTTAATATTTGAGCTACTGCAGTAGGAGAGACTTCAATTCAGAACAGAGCTTGACTTCAAATAGTCTGTTCCTCACTCTTTACGTTTGATCCATCATCAAATCTCAACTACACGTTTGCATGAT
Source organism: Pongo pygmaeus (assembly GCF_028885625.2). Taxonomy (NCBI): domain Eukaryota; kingdom Metazoa; phylum Chordata; class Mammalia; order Primates; family Hominidae; genus Pongo; species Pongo pygmaeus. The sequence goes on from NC_085930.1 coordinate 159,762,749, forward strand.
ACACATTTCTGCATCCATCTACTGTCTGAGTCTGACTCTCATAATCTTTTGGGTGACTTTCTGTAAAATGTTCTCATTGCTTGACTAGGTTCTGTTCCTGTCCCTCCTCGACAGGCCCCAGCATGTTGTTCTGTAATGCAAATCGGACTATGTCATTTCCCTTCAGTGATCTGCTGGATAAACTCCGACATGCAGAAGGCCCCCCTTTCCAGGATCTGTGCTTGCATCGTCTGTGCTGCTGCTGCAGAGTTAGCCTCCGTCAGAACACCGAGCACCTCTCCACGGTTGGATAGATTTAAATCAGCATTGTCTGTGCCTTCCTCAGCTCCATCAGCTTGCTAAATCAACACAGTCCTCCCTAGGTGTCAGGATGATACTTCAGCTGAAGACAGTGATTAATTTGACTTAGAATCCGGAGTATTTGCAACTCATGAGGTACTGAAGATATAGCTTTGAACTTCTGAGCAGGAAGCAGATTTGGAAAGCCCTTAAGGTGCCCTACAGAGAAACTTCCAATTTCTCAAGCAAGCCATTATAAAAACATGATATAAACGTTTTACTGCTTAAAGAAGAAAAGGGAAGTCATGCTAATATAAAAGAAGAAGAGAAAAGGGAGAAAGAAAGCTTAACAATGAGTAGGGCATAGTGAGGCTTAAAATACTGACTGCTCATCTTCTTGTCTCCTTGGTCTGCATGGTGGGACAATGTACAAAACGGAGTTGCAAATGCCCAACTGGAGTGGGCCCTGGACCCCTCTGCTCACAACAGCACAGCAAAAATAAATGCTCCTACGATGCGCTGCACCATCTGGTGGTTCAGTGCTCCCAAGGAAGTACAGGATTCCTTGGAATCATTGGCCCTGTAGAGATCTTTTGGGTGGATCCTCTTTCATGTAGTGGATAATCCAACTGTGTATTGAATCCTGACTCTACACAATGTGGGCTGGGGACCCTTCTGGATGCATTGATAAGATATTAATGAGAGCTGATGGGCATGAGGCTTCTCCTTTTTGGTCATAGAAGGAAATGTAGCTAGGTACCTGGAGAGGAGAAAAGAGGGACCTGTGACAAGAGAGAATGCAAGCAGACATGTGGCATCTCAGACAGAAGCAAGGCAGTTAGGGGCACAGAAGACTGGGAGTGCCACAGCAGTGGGAGGAGCTGTTCTCTACCCCGACCCCACTCTACCCCAGGCCGCAGTGCATTCTAGAACCCTGGGTTGCAGAGCATTCCTCAGTGAACAAATCCTTTGCTTCAGCCAAGCAGTCTTCTCACAGAAGCCTCAGGAGCAGGTCAGCTGTGAGCTGCCTTGGTGTAGAAACTGGGATGACAGACTTGTTCCTGGGTACACAGGAGGATTTAGAAACTCCCAGAATGGAAAGGGAGGCACGTGGGGAGTGGGCAGGGCTGGGGAGCAATGCCCTGGTTCTCTACTTGGAGGGGCTTGTAAGAGCCGTCAAAAATTGGAAATTAAGGCTAGTGTGATGGTTATTTATGTGCATATATGGGGGCAGTTTGGAGACATGTAGATTAGTTTCTCATAGGTAAACAAAGTTCAGGAAAAGTTAGGTGACACCCCAGACTCACAGAACTGGTGAGAGGAAGAGTTTGGGCTTAAACCTAGTGCCCTTTCCATTTCATCAAGCTGGTTTAACTTGAATTTACTTACTGAGAAAACAATCTGTACTTTAGTAGCAGTATAGTTTCTGTGATTTTTGGAAAGTGATTTGAGTTCTAAGAGCAGGGGCTATGCCCCGTATTTTTCTTTCATGCAGGACACATGGTTGAAGCTGAATCAATATCTTATGAGTCATTTGATTCATTCATTAGAACAAGCATCAGCATCTTCTCTTGAGTGTTGTGGGCAGTTACTGGCAAAGGATCAGGAAGATATTGCAGGACAATAGATCTTATGACTCAAAATAGTCACCTCCTTCAAAATGAAGGTGTGAAAACTTCATCAAATTTAGAGTTAGATGGAAGTTAAGGAAAATGGCAATGGCAGGAAGCTGACTGTGTATGGGAACCTCAGCTGAGGTTGGAAACAGATCTCTGCAACAGAAAGGAGGATTGAAATTGGACCATAGTCATTCAAGTTAGTAAGTGCTCAGCACATGTTAGGCATTGTTCTAGGGAAGAAGATTTAGCAGTGGACAGAACAATTTATGTGACATAAAAGCATTTTGAGAATTGGGTTATAATTTACTTACATTTCTTCTTCTCATGTAACTTTAGTATTGTATGATGGGAAGATTTGGATTTGTAAAATTTGTATCCCTTGCTCTAAAAACCTTAAAGCAGCTTACAAAGGTGTATGTGATTCTTGGAAAGATTATAAGTTAGGAGTTGAAAAGATAGATGAGTAAGAAAAAAATGGAATAAAAAGCATCAGAACCCACCTGAGCCAGGAATAAATCTAGTTCCCAGTACACAAAAGACACCCATGAAATTCTAGATGCTGCCACAGGTGAGCCACAGAAGTCACCTCAGGCTTTGCAGTGAGTAATCCACAGTGAGTGATGATATATGATCCATTAAGACAAACATGTAACAACAAAAACAAAACCCTTCTTTGGCGGAAGAACAGCTAATCCTGATACTGAGACCAGAAGGAACTGTTTCTAAGAATCCTTCAGAATCAGGATGCTCTGTGGCGGTGCTGCAGGACTACATCATGAGCAAAATGCCACTCATGAGGCTGGAAGAGGTGTCACTTTGAGTTCAGCAATTGAATCTTTCTGAACTGATATTGAGTCTCCAGAAAATAATGAGGGACAAGTATGCCATGGTATAAGTGAGTCTCTAGATTTGTGTGGCAAAGACATTGCACACGTCTCCTGAGCAAAAGAATGTATTGTGATTCACAGAACAGCTGGGGGAAAGGCGAGAGGGGAGAAGGTGGCTTGATGTCTGTGTCTTACAGAGAAATGTGAGTTTGTAAATTTGATCAGAATAATCTCAGCTCAGCCCAATTGGTTTGCCCTGTTCCTTATATATGTGTGGGTTTGGCCATAGGTCTGCTATAATGTGGGTGAGGGAAGACTGGGGAAAGAATGAAAACCCATGTTAGAATAGAAGAGACATCTAGAAATATTAATAAAACTGCTTTGTCTACTCACTAGAAACCATCTAGAGTGTTTTTGTTTTAAATTAAGGAAGTATCAGTCACTCAACTGATATATTGAAGAATGAGATACACAGAAAAAATTTAAACCCTATGGAAAAATCTCAATGTCTTTCTCTGATTTTATAAAACAATAAAATGGGTTAGAAATTGGGAAGACAATTTGGTCAGTCATTATAAGGCATAAAACTGTATGTAAAGACTCCTATAAATGTTAATATATGGGATGCAGAATCACATTTTTATTTTGCCAATCATGATGGACAGTTTTGGGGTATCTGCCAAGCTCACATCCTCTTCTGGGAGACCCCCCCAACACACACACACATGCACACACATGCACACATCTGCATGTGCATGCACACACGTACTGTGCACTCAGGCCCTGCAGCCATGACTCATCCCTCCCTCACTTCAGTTGTATGGAGCAAGGGTGGGCACCTGATCAAGGAGAACTGATCCAGAGCTGGGCAGGACCATTCTGATTCTCCTTCCTTACCTAGAATTTGGAAATGGGCAACAGAGATTGAAGGATTGGAAGCTGGTGCTGAATCTAGGGGATTAATGTAGGCCTCAAGCTGAAGAGAGTTTTTTCCCTCATGCTTTGAAAACGCACAGAAATCTGGTATGCAGAGAGAGAAGTGAATTGTTCAGAGGCACAAGGAAAAACAGGGGCCAGAACTATGTGGTCTTAGACACACACACAGACACACACACACACACACACACACACACACACACACTCATACATTCACACCCGCATACATGCCATGCCAACACAATGGTGAAGGGAGGAATGGGAGGGAAGGGAAGTTTGTTTCTACTGATTTTCCAACTCCTGGATCCACCCCTTCGTGAGGTCTGAATGCGCTTACTCCCCTAGTATCCTAGTGCCACGGGAGATGCTGCTGTATCTTTGCGTTGAATCTCTAATTCTCATTCTCTCGCTCTTTGCTTAGGATGGTTTAGGTAGATTTTTTTTCTCATGTTAAATGCTTCCTGACCGAAACATTAAGTAAAATAGGAAGCCTTTCCTTTGTGGTAAAGGATAGAGAGGTAATTGACAGGACATGTGTGCATTTTCTATTTTTTTATATTTACGTATTTTTCAAAGGACATAAGCATATTGTGTGGGGTGGAGGGCATCTATGAAGTTTGTTAAATGCTTAGAAAAAATCAGAAGGAGTTTCCAGTTGAGAGTTACTGTGTGCGGTGAAAGGATATTTCACTGGTTCTTTTGGATATGCTGTCGTGCTCCTCCGTGCTTGTTTTGCTTCCCTTATACTCCAGAAACCTCTGCTTAGTCCAGGTAACTGCTCATCAGCTTTGGGGAGAAGTGGGTGACTCTGGATCCAGGGAACAAAAGTGATTTTTAAGTTCAATAGTCACTAGTTTAGGTTTAAAATAGTGACATTCTTGCAGGATAAGCTAGAAAATACCAAGGGCTGGAGATGGGCAGAAATTTAAGAGGAGGTACTCCTAGAATAAATCTAGAATCTCTGCTAGAACAAGTACCATCGTTTTCCAGCACTAGAGGACGTTGGGGAAACTGAGTCAGCGCCCAATGCCTTCTCATTTCTGCCCAGGAGAGGACCAAGTTGATAGCATGGAGCAGGTCTTCTCTCCACCAACCAGCAGAAAAAGCATTTCTCTGGACCTCAACATGTAGTCTGATGCAGGACTGCGGAAAATTCCTCATCTGAATGCCCTGCCCCTTAGGAGGGAGCAGCCACGCCTCCTAGAGGGAACCCTCCCAGATCTGGATGGCGATGGAAGCCTCCCTCCTATCTACCAGTCGCTCTTCTTGATACAGTCTTTTTAAGTTTTTTTTTTCCAGTATTATTTAATTAAGTAACAGAGTTCTTACAGCATTTTGTGAAAATTGAAACTCTAGGATAATTTTTATTTTTTTAAATGATTTCCTTTGTTACAAAATTTCATCAGATTTTCCTGTTATGGGTAAACTTAAAAAGCCTTTTCTTAATACTATACTGAAGTTTTAAACAGAAACTAAAGATAGAAAGTCTTAGAGGATATTATTCTCTGCTCTCAACCAAAAATCAAGAAAAAAAATGTATTCTTACCCTTTTTACACTAGCCATCCCAATATTTGGTGCCTTACACATAGCTACATCTGTAGGAGATGCAAGATAAATCCTTTTTGAATAATGAAAAAGGGTTTATTAACTCACATTTGGAAAGAATCTTGAAGGACAGCAGCATAAGCAAAAGTGTTTATTTACTCTTTAGTTATTGATATAGACAATTCACTCTCCGGTCTTCATTTCAGTGGGTGATGGGTAATGTGATCAGAAAGGACAGAGGCACAGAGAGGAGCAAGTGGAGACGGTGCAAGGTGCACTGGCATAGACTATGCCTTGGGAGCCCTACAGAAGCATCTCCCTGGCAGACAGCAGAAGAGCTTTCTTGGAGAATGGGGTCCTGTTTGCTAGGCTAGGCTAAATTAGGCTAAGCTACAGTCACAATCACCAAAAATCAGTGGCTTTACAGAGAAAGTTTATTTACTACTCTTGTACTCTAGTGCAGGGTAGGAGGCCCGCCCCAGTTTTGCAGCCTTCCATCTGGATCTCACAAATTCCAAGGCTGCATGCAGCACCAGAAGAAGAGAGAGCTGGAGGATTGCATGGGATGTTTTTCAGGGCCAGGCCTGAAAATGGCACAGGTCATTTCAACCAACAAGTCATTGGTACAGCCACACTCACATGGCCCCAACTCCAAAGGAGACTGGGAAATGTAGTTTAGCTGTTTAACTGTGCACCAGAGAAGAGGAAACTGGTGAAGAGCACATAGAATTTCCATGGGGGAAAGGGTGACTGCAGAGGAGCAGGGCAAAGGGGGCAGCTATATGGCAGCAAATGAAAGTCTATACAGCTGATTCTCTTGGAGCTTCTGGCCTGGGATGTGCAGCAGACACCTTCCTTCCCTATATTAAGACACACCATTCATTACACTTAGCTAAATAGAAAGATGGCAAATTTAAGTGCAAATCAGACAGCCATGGCATCCTGGAATCCACACCTCTGGATTAGCTATGCTACACTTCTTTGCACAGGCAAAGTTCATGATAAATTGGAACCTGAGGAGAGTGCAACAACAAGGTGGCAGATGCCGTGCCCTGAAATTGCATGTTTCTGGTAGGGCACTGGCTTAAATTACTTGAGGGGCCCAAGCCTCCTTCTCTGTGAACCCTCTTACAAACTATACCAGAGGAGAGAGAGAGAACACTGCTAGCAGGAATTCCCAAGTCTCTCACTCTTCTCTTCAATTGGGTTTGTGGCTCGCAGAGGGAAGAGTGGACTTTTGCTGAGTGAGGGGCACACCAACTTGTAACTCATTCTGTCTACTGCTTTCAGAGCAGGTCAAAATCCCTCAGATCAAGATTCAAGCAAAGAAACAATCTCTTAAGACACTTGCCTTTTAACTGCACCATAGCTAACCCTCACCTCACTTCCACCCTGGGGTCTCTATAACTATTGCCTGATACTATCCAATAGGACTGGCAGGGGAGAGTCTGGAGATTTCTGACTTGGGTCTTTGGACTTTCCAAATAGGCTAGTAAATCCCAGCTCTGAGCTGTGACACCCATGGATGTGTCTGGTTGCCTAGGTGGGAATTTATCACTAAGTCTGTAAATCAAAATATAATTTAATTTGGTTTACATCAGTATTTACAGGAGCAAGAGGGCTTTTTCCGAGGGGAGATTTTGGCCCAGAAGCTGAAACCCCAGTCCCACCCAGTCTTTCTGTCTGCCCTTTACTCTAAATTGACCAGCATTGCTGCGTCCCTTGTCACTGATGGTGGTGGCCAATAAGCCCTGAGCCGGGACCAACTGCCACGTTGATGGGGCTTGAGAATGGGCACATCTCTAGAGCAGATACTGAGCACTGAACTAGTACAGGCCCCAGGATATCTAAATAGAAGGGATGAGGGGCAGCAAGCCTGTTAGAGAAACATGGCCGGGCTTGGGCCTGGTCTTGAAGCAGCATTTCTATCGTAAGAGGTGCACTGTTTTAACTACACTGGATCTTATTGGAAGGAGAGAGGGTAAGGAAAATTGAGAGGCAAGTTAATCCTCCCCCGAGACCCCCGCCCCAATTTCCACCCTCTGGAATCTACCCCTCTGTTCTCATTCAGGCTTCTCTAGGTAAATGGTTGGGACAAATATCCATTCTAGCGGCAAGCCATGCTTACCTTGGAGCTGGTGCACCCTACCGCTGCCAGAGTGCACCCTCTGTCTCCACCAGGGTTAAGAAGGGGTGGTGGTCTCCCTCTCCTAGCCTCTTACCAGGTAAAGGGGCAGAGGGACAGGAGAATAATAGCACTGTCCCGTGCCTTGATTGTGTAAATGTATGATGCTCTGGCCTCATTGAGGGGCCCGGAATACCTGGAATGTGACATGGAAGCAGCTTCCTGAAGGAGCAGACGGGACCACAAGAGCAAAAGACCTCTGCAAACTGTAAGACGCCCAGATGTAAGGAGTGCTCCTCCTCTTCATTCTAATGCACCATCTGGGTCTGTTTTCGCTTCATTCTGAAGCTTGCTCCTGTTCCGGTGAACACGTCTTGCCTTGGCTGGGTCCACCTGGACAAACCTAGGATGATGTTCATACATTCTTCTTGCCATTCTTTCTGGCAGCATCATCAGCACTGATGTTCTCACTGATGACATGAAGGTGTCTGAGACAATGAAACAGGCTCCCCACCTGGCATGGTGTTCTCCTCCCCAGGGCCAGCAGGGGGCCCCGCGACCTTGTGAGAAGGCTGGCTGCCACCTGGGGAGGGAGGGCGGGTCCCAGCAAAATGAACATCATTCCCGGGGCCTTTGATTCCCACCGAGTGGGAACCGCCAATGAGCGTCCTGGCCAGACCCTTCCTCTAAGGGCTCCCCATAGGCCTGGGGACTTTGCGTTTCATCTGCAAGAAGAGAGGGAGACTGGTGCGCTGCTGGTGCCAAGTTGTTTCCTGCTTTATTTTGTGTGCGGTGTGCTCTGCAGGGACCTTTTGAGTGTCTGTCACAGCCCTGCTTCTCCTGTCCAGCCAGGGAACATGGTGGGTTTGCCTCTTAGTTCCTCATTAGATTCTTCAGCAGCTGCTCCAGGTTTTCTTTCTCTTTCTACGGAAAAGAGAACAATTGGAGACTTGTTTTCTAAAGAAAAAAGTCTGGTGTTCGAAGGAGTTTTTCAAAACTCCAAGAAGACAGAGAGGAATCCAATGAGAGTGCAGGGGATACCTGGCCTTGGGGACCTCCAACCAACTCCTCACGTAGGAGACAGTCCTTGTCCTCCTAGCCCACTCCTCATTTCCGGTGCTTTTATACTGGACCATTTCAGCTGAAGACTTACAGAACTGGGCTCTAGCCTGTTACCAAAAAAAATCCCCTTTCTGGCTAGACCGAATTGTAGTCTTCTAGAAATTCTCCATGTGTATTTCCTGATTTAAGGGGAAAAACCAGCATCTGGAAACTCGTTGTGTTCTGATGTCTGCTGGCAAATAGCGAATTGACACCAGAGCAAGTTATTTCTCAGGTATACGGTTGTTTCATCCTTGTAAATAGTTCCAAAGGGAAACAGTGTTTTATTTTAAGGAGTACTTTCAAACCTGTTATATGAGAGCTGCTGAGTACCCAGCACCTGTGGTCAGAGGCCTGGTGATCTGTTTGCTGTCATTCTCTGCCTTTTCCTTGGTGCTTTCTGGAGGACAGCAGGTTGAGGATGAAGGAAGGGTCAGTTCCAGGCTCAGCTGTGGCCTTTAGTCAGCTGCAGATCAATTTGATGGGTAATTCAGGGAAAAAAAAGTTGATCTGGGTCATGCTTGGTGACAGCCAGACCAAGACCAAGATGACACAGTGATACCGTCATAATCCCAGATTTAATATGATTTTCATAATTGCATATTAGTACTCGAGACACTATAGCTAGAAAAACAGCCCCCAATGAGTCATTTTGCATCAAATGTACTAGTAGAGATCATTTTTCATGATTCCTCAGTGGTCCTAACAATTATGTTCATTGAAAGTACTGTCGTGAATGTAATTGGGACTCAGGCACAGGAGGAAAAACACCCTAAGCTTGGTTTTTTCTTCTTTTCTTCTTTGAGAGTTTGCAAATTTTGACCAACAGACATGGTTAATAAGACTATGCTTTTTTAAAGCCTATATTTTATATTTATTTTGTTTTTTAATTTTGTTAGTGACAGGGTCTCACTTTATTGCCCAGGCTGTAACTCGAACTCCTGAATTCAAATGATCTTCCCACCTTGGCCTCCCAAAGTGCTGGAATTACAGGTGTGAGTCACCACCCCGGCCAAAGATTATACTTTAAACAAACTTTTTAAAATGTGTGTTGATACATTTCATAGATGTTCATTTAATACACTACTATTTTAGGAAAGTGATTGCAGCTCAGTTTTCTGAAATCTGGCAACAAATGTGTGGATATATTTGAAATATTATTTGTTTTTATTAAAATATATTCCATGTGCCTTTGATTTCTTTTTGATGGAAAGGCATCTTACACTTTTATATGTATATGTACATATATATATACATATATATATACACACACATATATATATATATATATATATGGAGTAACAATTTGTCGATTCTAGTCAACTGCCTTTGACTACCTGGGTCAAGCAATTTCCCACCAGATAAAACAACTTTTCAAAGCCTTCCTTCTGCTTCCCTTACTTTCCAGCCTGTATCCTTAGTACATAATTTGTAAACATTGTCATGAAGGGTCCTGATGCTTTAATATATGCAGACTAAAAGGATATACAAAATTAACCACATCTAAAAGTGACCAAAGCAAGTCTACTCCCTTGTAAAATTATAGAAAAGTTTGCCTTTCAGTACATTAGATCTGCAGCTACATTAGTTGTTTCTGCATCTTTAGATTTTGCAAAAGGGAACTGAAATCCAGCAAGTCGTATTAGGAGCCCATTCAGAAAATGAACAAAAAAGCAAATGAAAATGACCCAGAATGAGGTGGTATATTTTTCACTTTGCATTTTGTAGACATAAGTCCCTTCTTTATAATTTGCAATTTTTTCTGAGAGGTGGTGGATTTTCACTTCAGAGGCAAACAACATCATGACAAGACAGCCACAGGAGCCTGCAACAGAAGAAACAATGTGTTGGGACAAATATTTCCTGATTGTAAGGGACAGGGAAGAGGGTCAATGTGTAAACCAAGGAATTCTCTTACCATCATCCCCATTTACATTCTCCACGCAAAAAAATTATTGCGTATTTGTAATCATGAGCCTGATTCTTCAATCTCTAGGTGGTAGTGCTTGGGTTATGGTTCTGCTCTGAGTGAAGAAGATTTGTGTGTGTGTGTAGGAGTGCAGTGGGGGGTAAGGAGGTGGTTAGAATTAAGCTGATCTTACAAAGACTGGGAGATATTCCTCTTTGCATGATGTGAAAGCTGAATTGCTAGGCACTTTAAAGGCATAATGGTGGAATCAGGCTACAAAGCAGCCACTGCTATGATGTGGCTTCAAGAGAAAATATTTCTCTGTACTTCACAGGCCATGCAGGATAAATGCCAATCATGCGGCCTCTTGTGAAAGGCCCCAGGCCTCCCTTCAGAAGGGTTACCACGGCTCCTTCAGCTTTCACTTGGCCACAGCTGCACAAAGGAAAACCTGAGCAAAGATAGCTATGGATAAGGTGTTGAGGTGGCGCACATCTCTATTCTCCTTGTTTGTAACAGAATTCAGATTTTTAGCTAGACATGTGAGTGTCTTGAATTAAGGCAGCATTGTTCAACTAAGGGTGGTTGGGGTGTATAGGTGGGAAAGTCTTCTTGAACTATACAGGTGTTAGGGGCCTGTCCTTTCTTCCCCACTTCCTCCTTCCTGTGGCTGAAATATGGATGCAATGGCTGGAGCCCCAGCATACATTTTGGACCAATGTGGCCCCAGAAATGGAAGCCATATGCTGTGGAAAAACAAGAAAGAAGGAGTCTAAATCCCAGATCCTTGGAGCCTCTGGACCAGCCCTGGACTTCAACCTCTAGATTTTTATGTGTGAGAAAAATAAACATTTGTTTTGTTTAGTACACTATTGTTATTTTTCCCCCTCATCTATCACTCATTGGTAGCCTAATTTTAACAGATGTAGCTGTGATTTCGGTGAGATTGCTGTGAGACAGGGGCACTCCATACTGGCTGGAAGCTGGAAACTCTGGTGAGTATCTCCCCTGAAGATGGACAATGGGAGACTTCCAGACGGGTGGATGGCACAGGGAGCAGAAGCAGGTGGCAGGAGGGACCAGATCAGGAGCACATGGGATGACCAGAACTCTACAGCACTTCCACAGCTACTGTTATACCCCAGGCCACCACAATAGGGTTCCAGTTAATAGGAGACTTGCTGAGATGGTTTTCTGCCTTAGGTGAAACCAATTTGGGTTCAAACCCTGATTCCTTTACTTACTATGTAAAAGTAGGCAATTTTAATATTCAGGTCTCAATTTCTTCATCTATAAAAGGCGGTTAATATAAATAAAGCATGATTTGCATTTGGCGTTGTAATTGACACATATAACTGCTTACTAATTGGTAGCTATTCATATGGTTTTTATGGATTCCTTTTTTCTTGCAAGTCCTTATCATAATAGCTTGATTTAGGTCAAACCAATTTGGTTTCAAATCCTGATTCCTCCACTTACTATGTCAAATTAGGCAATTTTATTTCAAATCCTCAGCCCACCCCATATCAGAAACACCTGACTACATCAGGGTAGGCAACACAAAAGAACGTATTACAGTGTCTTTTTTTTTCTCCAAATACTGTCCCACTAATTTTATGTCTCCTTTAGGACAGGTAAATGCTTTTTACTCTTCAGTTAAAGTTAATCCAAATATCCTGGGAGTGGCAACATAATGGCTTGAGTTTCTATTCATTAATTCACTCATTCATTTATTCTTTAGACTTATATGGGGGATAGTTGTGGAGATTTAAACATTAAAGAAAATACCCATGATTTCTGCTCTCATGGAGTATAATTTGGCAGAGGACATAAAATCAATTACTAACCAATTACAGTGCAGGTAATCAAGGGATAGTAGAGGGGCTGTTACTGAGAGGATGGGCAGCATTATGGAAGATTCCTTAGAAGTAGCCAGAAGGAGCAATAGGAAAAGTTAGCTGAGCAGAGGGAGGCTGGACTGTGCGGGGAGAGCATTGCAGGCAGGAGGAGCTACGGTGCAAGTGACAGCCCCCATTCCTTTCCCAAAGGTCAGGCTAGGTTTGGGGTAGAGGTAGAGATTTGGGGGTAGGAATGACGGGAGAGGTGAGCAGAAAAGGCGACATCACATTTCTTCTACTTTAGAATTTCACATAGGACTGGCCCATCAGCTTAATCATCATCAAATAATCAAATAATATAATTTTCTTGAAACTTCACTTTCTACCATCCTCAGAGTGGTAGCTGAGAATATTCCTTTGTAAAATTTTGTCAGCCTATTTTTGTATTCTGAGCTTAAAACCAGAGCTCTCCCCTGGCAAAACTGTATTATTTCTTTATTGTTAGATCCTAACAAAAAGGCTGCAGTGCTGTTTTCTCTTTATCTTTTATTCGAAAATTGTGGAGAAAATGCCATTCCTTTTACCATAAGAGCCTTCTTTGTCTGAGGAGATGGTGAATTTCAGACAGAAGTGAAACACTATTTCCTGAGCACCTGAAAGGAAAATTCAAGCTCGGTTTCCTTTTCAAGTTGTTAAATATTTTAAAGGTACTACTTTGTTAAGAAGACAGCATTACAGCAAGGCTGTATTTCAAATTCTTAAAGTAAAAGTTACTTGGGGTGTCATAAGACTCAAAGCCTTTTGCCATAGCTAATATTTCAAGCACACAGCCCCCAAAACAAAGTGTGCCATCTAGTAGTAGAGAGGACAGTCTGAGATCTTGCTCTGGATTCTAGAGTTGATCATGAGGTCAACGTTGTCGTTTCAGGGACAGAGGATAGAAACCCAGCCTGAGTCTCATAACCTTTCAATGACTGCTAAGAGATATGAAGGGAGACAACTCAGTGTGAACTTGGGATATTTTTGCTTCTCTCTGTCCATGGCTCTAAAAAAGACATGGGATCAAGGATAACTATTTATGACTTACGGACCAAAAGATACACATGAAGAGTTTCTCTTTGTGGCGTGGCTGCTAAGGCTATAAAAGAAGTGTGTAAGGGATATAAGTGATGTGAGAATAGGACTCAACCTACACTCTTCCAGTATGATCCTTAGAATCCAGCAAGAGGGGCTCCTGCTTTGTGCCCCACATTTAGAGGGTTCTGCTCTGTCTTCTGGAGAGGTTCCTTCCCACAGCATGAGGAATCCTTGAAGTCAATAGAACATACCCGTCTGGCGTGCCTGACTCACATTTTAGTCCATACTCCTGGGACTCCAGAATTGACTTCGTAAATAGCCCTGAGCCCATTTTCAAGACCTATGTGGTCATTTCTCCTGGGTCAGTCCTCCCAGGGTCAGAGGGTGGCTGAGGAATAGCTGTTTCAAGGGGCATGGTCAGAGCTTGGATACATGGTGCAATGTCCACACGCCTATGCTTGAGGCTCTTTACCATGTGCAGTGGAGCCAGGCAGGGGAAGAGAAGTGGGTTTTCATTCACACTCTTGCCCAAGACTTCACAAATGGTAGGATCAGTCCTACATGTCTCTCTCCTCTTTTTCCCAGTTATCCATGTACACCAAGAGCCCAAATTCACGTGATGCCAGTTGGACAGATTCCTTATGTGTCTGTCCGTCTGACCAACACTGCTCCTGCTCCCAAGAAAGGTTAGAATAAACCAGGACTTTGGAAATCCTGCCAAACCTTGCTGGAGCTATAATTTGGAGTATAACCAGGCACAAGGCCCAGGTTTTGCTACCCAGTGTCTTACTCAATGACCTACAGCCATTTTTCCTTTCATCTGTCTGATTTCCCCACCATCTGGCTGGTACTGTAGGTTTTTTTTTTTCTTCCTTTTAATGACTTTGATTACTGAGTTAATTTCTGACTGAATAGGATAGCTGAGTTATAGGGCTGTCACACCATGAATGATCAGTCAATTAACAAACGTTTGTAATGTGCTAGACACTGCACATTCATGACTCTCCTCTGACAGCTGTCTGAGACTGCAGAATTGAGCACTGGTCTCCTCCAGTCCTTACTATATGGGGAATGTAGGACATGGCCAATGAGAGTTGCTTCTTCAACCCTGCATGACCCTGAGGGCACCTATGCTTTTATGAGTGGGAACACCCTGCCAGGATCTGTGGGAGTCCAGAGGTTTGGGTCCTCGAAGGGGAAGAAATCTCTGAAATGTTATTCTATGATCAGTAAGATCATATTTTGGGAAACAACAACTTGGAATTTCAATTCAATTTAAAGTAATGATCAACATTTTCAGAAAGCTTTCAACACATCATCTTCAATTGTCTTATAGGTGACAGATATTAGGGGCATTTCATTGCCAATATAGAATGATAAATTGATAATTTCCTTTTCAAGGAATATTGAGAGATGATAAATAGGTGTGGGAAAGCCATAACTTTACAAGTGTAGGTGTTAATTTTCTCTAAAATTATGTAAATGTCACTAGAAAGTTAGTAATTGAAAGTAAGGTCACCAGCAATGATTTCTTCCCCAAATAGAAGTTGTTCTGACTCTACACTGCTCCAGAGACTGATGGCTACCATCTAGAAAGGGACAGAGGGACAAGTGAAGTGAGTTAATACCAAAGAGTAGATTTTGAGATTGTGATGGCAAGCAATTTGCTCATGTGTTTCCAAAGGATAGATGTAGATGAAGGAATATCATCATTGAGTCTAGCCTTTTCACTTTATCTTCTGTAATGGAAAGTTGAAGAGCCCATATCTAACCTAAGTTTTACAAATGTTATGTTATTGAGAAGGATGATTAATGCAAAGAAGAAATGGTCTAAAAATACAATATTTATCTAATTTGAATTTATTTTCAGAAATATATCTGAAAATATGACATTTTCAGAAGAATGTCATTTGTTACCAGAAAATACGCAGCTACCTCTGTTTTATTCACTTATTCAACAACTATTTATTGAGTGCCTGTTGCACTGTTGTGGGAACTGGGGGTACAGCACTAAATGAAACAGGTACAAATCCCTTTCTTCACAGAGCTCTCAGTGATGGAGACAATGGAAAGGGAGAGCGAGGCAATAACTTGATAAGTACATTCAATGGTTTTTCAGAGTGTGATATATATTAAGGAGAATAAAATAAAGCAGAGAGCGGGGATAGGAAGGCTGGGGAGGGATGGCCAGGGGAGGCCTCGTAGGGAACATAACATTTAAGTGTATCTTGAGAGAAGTGAGGGCGTGAGAAGGTAGATATTTGGAGGAAGATTATTTCAGGCTGAAGGAAGAGTGAATGCAAAGAAAGTAGGTGGTTTGAGTGAAGAGGGGAGGAAGGTAAGGGATAGAAATAGGTGAGCTGTCTGTGTGTGTTTCTGAAGTGGATACATCAAGTGGTGCTTTGGAGGTCAAAGCAAGGACTTGGGTTGTGACTCTAAATGAAACAGAAGAGAAGACATACATTCTGAGTAGGGTAAGAATCTCGTTGCAACTGTGCTAGAAAATGATTAAGCATTTCCTTGCACAAGGTCATGGCTGGGCCATGTACAAAATAAATGAAACACAGTCCTCCTACCACACCCTGGACATGAATGACCTGCAATGTGATTCCTCACAAAACTGCCCCTTTAGCCACTGCCCTGCATATGGGAATGAAATTCTTTGCCCATTGCCAACATCAGCTGTCTAACATTACTTCTCTTTTCCTTCTGTGGTCTCTTTTCTAAGTTCTATGCTGAGAAACTAGCAGAATATTTTCATTACTGGGTTTTCCTGCCACAAATCCTTTATCCTTCCTCAGGCTCTGCGGCTTTGATGACTGGACAACCCTGTGTCTCTTTCTTGAACTCCTGAAAAACAGCTCCTTCATAAGGATTGGCGTGGAGATAAGATGCAGATTTATTTTCACCACCAATTGCAGAATAATGTGCCCCAGACATATTTCAGAGTCCAGGGTATTATTCATAGTGAAACTGATATATAATGTAAGTGTTCTGTTTTTGAACTGTTCTTTATTTTCTTGTCTTTGTGTATATGAATGTGCTTATGTTCCATGCCATAGCTGTAATTATCATAATTAATTAGGCCCATACTAGGAGCATCCTCTTTTTAAAGAAAGGCAGCAATTTTGTTTGCCCTGCTTGGCATAACTCATAGCAGACACTATATGTAAGAGAAGGCATAACTCATGATGCTGTGTGTAAGAGAAGCTATATGTAAGAAAGCCTATATATAAGAGAATAATTATAATCATTGCAAATGGTAACAAACACAATTTGCAATAAGTCCACATTTTGGTGGTTTTTATCACCTCCAAAAGGCCTGAACCAATACCTTTCATGTCATTCTCAGAGAGTATTCACAGACCTACTAGGATGTTCTACCACTGATCCATGTGAAGTCTGCCAGCTGGCCTACTGTCTTTTACATGCAGATCTAGGTAAGACTCTCTCCCATCAACTGGGAAACATCTAGAATGCAATATATAAAAGGCCCCCACTCACATATCACTGCTGCAACTAAAAACTATGAATCTAATTGCTTCTATACTCAGCTCCCTCTTTTTTGGTTCTCTCTCTTCTTCTACCTCCTTAAGTTCTCTCTCTCTCTTTCTCTTTCTCTCTCTCTCTCTCTTCCACTGTATTATAAATCTTGAGGGAAGTTTTTTCACTCCCTTTTCCCTATTCTGCTTTCTCCTGCCCGCACCTGTATTACAGGTGGCCACCTTTACACAAAGCTCACTGCTGACGGTAATCTTGAAACATTCCCTCTGGGACACCCATAATTTCCCAGTTTTCCTTTTTCCTCTTTCTCTTTGGATATTGCTACTCAGTGTCTTTTACTGGCTTCTCCTCCTCCTAAACCAAAAAATTAACTGTCAGTGTTCTTCAGGAATTGGTCCTAGGTCAGTTTTTATCTATGTGCCTTCTCTCCATAGGTGATCTCATCCAATTTTATTGCTTTACATAATATCTATATCCGAATAATGCCCAAATGTACGTCTTTCTTCTAGACCTCTTCACTGAACTCCAGATTCATGTAACTGACTATTTACTTGACATCTCCACTTGGTGGTCTCATAGCATCTCAGACTCGATGTGCCCCAAATGGAACACATGATTTTTAGTGCTGAGCTCTTCTCCCCACCTCTTTCTTGCCCTAAACTGCAAGCCTGCTCCTCCCTTGTCTTATCCATAATGCCACCACTATTTATTAGTTGCATAAGCTACCTAAAAAAACATTTTTAATATACTTTCAGAATGTTTTTAGAATCCATTCATCTTTTTCCATCTCCAATGCGATGGTATTGTCTTTCACCAGACATTTCTTAAAGAGGTAAATCAGCTATCAGACATCTTTTTAAAATCTTTCAAAAGCTTTTCATTGCAATTAGAATCAATTCTAAAAGACTTACCATGGTTAATGTTTAAGGTCCAGCATTAACTGGTATCAACTGATCTCTCTAACCTCATTTTTTCCTTGTGCCATTTCCCCTCACTACCCAGCCCCTAGCCACATTGGCCTTCTTTCGGTTCCTACAACAAGCAGACCTCTTTCCCTAGAGTCTTCAGTGTTCTTTCTCTTCTACTTGGGATGTTCTGTGAAGGTTCTGAGTTCCTTCTTAGCTTTAGAACTCAGCTATTGGAGCAGTCTTCCCTGACCACCATCTCAAAGCCAGATCTCTGCTATCTTTCTCTTTCATAGCAACTTGTTTATCACGCTCATTGTAATTATTGCAAACTGTAATCACTTAATTATTTATGTACACTTTTGAAATTAGATGAAATTTTTAAAAGGTGTCTGATAGATGATTTACCTCTTTAAGAAATGTCTGGTGAAAGGCAATACTATTGTGTATTATAGCAACCTGTTTATCACCCTTATTGTAATTATTGCAATCTGTAATCACTTAATTATTGATATACACTTTTGTTTGACTCTCCCACTAGACTACAAGCTCCATGAAGACAGCATTGTGTGCCTGATTCACTGTGGGATCACCAGTGCCTATTATAATGACTGGCACATAGTGGGCACTTAGTCAATGTTTGACAAATACGTGAAATATATTCACCTATGTTGCAACCCTCAGTACTGGCTACAAATTAGAATGACTCCAGAGAGCTTAAGGTCAAATAGCAGTGCCCAAGCCCTACCCCCAGAGACTATATTTAATTAGTGTTGTGTGAGACCCGAGATCAGTAGTTTTAGAAAGTTCTTCAGATGATTCTAATGTACAGTCGAAGAAGAGAATCACTGCCCAAAATGAACTATGGGGGATGATGAAGGTATTACTAAAATCCTACCTTGGGAAAAAGACTTCTCAGCATCAATTTATAAATGACAAGATGAGAAAGAGCAAATTGGCTGATTTGCATGGGTTTCATGCAACAATATTACATGGAGAATGCTGAGGAATACGAGCTAAACTGGAGATTATGAAAGTGGAAGAAATGTCTGGTTCAGGAGGCAACAGAATATGAAGCCATAAGTATGAGTGAGCTGTGTGACTGAAGCCATTGCTGGCCTGGTCCAACGGGTTGCTTTCTTTCCTTTTCTACCTGCGGGGTCTGGCATGCATCACATTGGGAGATATAAGGAGATGCCCATAGCAGTACTCTGGGCAGTGTGGAAAGGTCCAGATAGACAATTGGGAGGACTTCTTTTCCCTTCCCTTCCCTTTCCCCTTTCTACATGCCCCAGGATGCCAAGTCTTGGGTGCCTATCCAGCAGGGAAGTAGACAGTTGAAGAAATGACCATAGAATGACTTCAGCACAAGGAGCGGGGAAGCTTAGGGAACCTGAATGTGAGTAGGGAGGAGAAAAAGAGAAAAGAGGCCCAAGGAGGAAAGCATTTTTCTTCTCTGCTGATGGTGAGCACTGCCACCTGGGCAGCACACACTGGCAAGAGAAACAAGAGAGATGAACCAGTCAGTGGATAAGAGCTGACCTCTGGGGTCTCTTAATGGAATGTGACTCGTACTTGAAATAAAGGACCCCTAATACAGTCTCTGGCCTCTGAGTGTGTGACGCATTGGCTCACATTTAGAATGTTTGGGATAAGGGCTACAAACCTACCCTTACACAATTGGGGCTTAGGGCCAGGGTCTGCATGGACATTACAACTGTGACTAAACACCTTCCAAAGTTCCAAGGGCTTCTGGGTACCATATGAGATTTAAGGGGAATGAGGAAGTCTGTGATTCCAAAGTGACCTGTTTATCCTCAGAGGTCACAAACTGTCAGTCCATCTGACCCTCAAACATGTTTTGTTGTCGTAACAGGTTTTTTTTTTTTTGAGTTATTGAACATTTTGATATTTAAAAATAAGTATTGGGGGCTTAGAAAAACACTGGGTGATCTAAAAACACTGGCCTTTATCCTCTGCAAGACACAGATCTGGAGCTGGCTCCTTCCCTTCCTTTCTCCCCTTCTCTTCCTTTCTCCCCTTCTCTTCCTTCCCCTGATTCACAAACCTTTATTGAGCCCATGCTTTTACAACAAATTTGAAGGTGGGTGAGACAGAATAGAATGCAGGCACAGGTCCTGATCATTCCCGCATATATTTGTGTGCTCAGGTTCTCCTTGCATTCAGCCTGGCCAAAGGCAGAGATAGGATCTGGGATTTGGATTAAATTTTGTATTCTCTGAGTCATCTTGCTTTTCAAATGCTGTTAGTTTGGTCGTCTGTCAGAACTGTCAAATAATTTGTCTTCCAAATGTGCTGTTCTTCAGAATTTCATTCAGAAGCTGGAGCGCTAGACGGCTGTGCTAATAAGCTGTTGCGTCTCACCTTCACTCCAGCTTTGCTTTTCTCTGCTTTATGATGCCAGGTCAAGACTCCCCAAACTAGTTCTGCCTTTTCAGCTGTTTTCTGTCAAACACGAGCACCAGGGGGAGAGAGAAGACAAGAAAAGAAAAGGGAAAAAGGCCCACACCTTCCACTTCACTTGTAGTTCTCCCTGGTGGCAGCAACTGGGGAGTTTCCAGCCCTTTCCCACACTCCCAGAAACCCCTCATGGTGTCCCAGTGCCAAGTCCTCAAGGTCTGAGACACAATGCTCTGGGGCCTCTCCTCAAGCTTCTAGGTTCTGGCAATGCCACAATCTTTTGTTGGTTCCCCCAAGCCCTAGGGGTGGTAGCTGCTTTCTGACATTACCATCTTGGTGTTACCTCGGAGTCTCCTTTTTGTTTTTCAGTCCACCAACACCTGTTGGACCAACTCCCCGTAGTTCAAACTTGAGCCAGCCTCAGAATCTCCTGAATGGCTTGTTAAAATACAGATGGCCATCCTCCCCCAGACCCCCAAGTTTCTGATTCAGTGGGTCTGGGGTAGGGCCTGAGAATTTGCTGCTTTATCAAGTTTCCAGATGATGCAGATGCTGCTCATCTGGGAACTCCAGTTTGAGAACCACTGCTTTACATTCCTTCTGTTAAAATTGTGTGTAATGGTCATCAGTAAAACAGCACACCACCCGGATCCACCCGTTTGGTTTTGGATGTTTGGTGAGCAGAAGTAATCCCAACTCTCTTTTCTTATCTGGACTTTCACATGTGATTGAATCACTTTCTCGTTCGGTCTGCCCACACCCTGAGCCTGTGCTCTTGGCTCTTCTGCTCTGATTGCAAAGCCCTTGGCCTTTGTTTATGATATTCCATCCCTCTCCTCACTGGCTCATGTCCTATTGCTTCAAAGCGCCTGTTCTACCAGTTCCATCTCATCTGAATTCTGATTGCTGAAACCTGTTCTGTCTAAGTGACCAAGTTAATATCTCCTTTCTAGGCTTGCTATTTCAAGTCAGCAAATTCATATTGAATTGTCCACTGTGTACAGAGCTTCATGCTGAATGCTTTTGTTAGAGATACAAAGATGTAAAAGGCTTAGACTCTTCCCTTATAATCATCTGTACAATTTAAAACTGTATTATATACTTGTGACAAATCTAAAGAAAATATTAGCAGAATCTCCACTGGAGAGATCTACATTGGTTGGGTGAATAATGTGATTAGCAGGATGTGGATGGGGTGAGACCCTAAGCAGTGTACACAAGTAACAGTGAACAGAGGCTACACTGCGAGTGACCTTCTGTTAACTACAGGGCTTTGTTTTATAGAGAGAGAGATCTATACACATTTGTGGCTGGGGTTGAATTGTGTGAGAGAAGGAAGTAGTGTCAAGAGCAAGCAAGTACCTTGAGCTTGGTGCCTGGTGGCTGGCAGCTAAAGGGCAACTTCAGGAGAAAAAGAAACAGTTGAATAGAGATTTTCATTACATTGTTTGCTTTGTGTGAGTTGTTATCTTTCTGTATCCCTCCATGAAACCATCAATAAAATTACTTGCCTCCCGGAATCTGACAAAGTGTTGGATCTTTTTGCAAATTTAGAATGGGGTGAAGTCAGAGATCTCCTACAGAACAGCTACATATAAATTATACACACATTTTTCATTTTCTCGTCTTTCTCCTTCTCCCACTTGTAGATAGTAAGCACCATTTGGCACGGACTGGGTTTTATATTCTTTTCCATTAGCCCTGGCTATTGAGTAGAACATGTTTATTGATGAACTAATTTCTGGCTTTAGAGTTTATCCTTGCCCAGATACACCTAGCATTAGGCTACACAAAGTGTCTGCAGGCTTGAATATGGCTGCTCATATGTGGGTGGAACACTGGCCCTTTACTCTTTTTTGATGCCATTTATTTATTTTTATTATTATGTATTATTGAACACTGAGAAATATTGAAAAGTATGAGCAAAAATAAAAGTCCCCCATAGTGTCATGGGTCAGAGACAACCACGACCAACAGACTGGAGTCTCTGTTGTCTGTCTGTCTATCTATCTGTCTGTCTGTCTGTCTGTCTGTCTGTCTATCTATCTATCTATCTATCTATCTATCATGTATCTATCTCTTTCATATATATATAGCCCCCATATATACATATATGCATTTTATATATATATTCTCTATATTTTATATATATAATCAAATTAGGTTCACAATGTTTATATAAGTTTACATACTGCTTATTCCATGCAACTTTTTGAGACAAGCGTTCATCCTCTTGATTACATCTTCAAAAATATAATTTAATGTCAGCATCATAGTTATTCATATAGGTGTCCATAAAGTGTTTATTGAATTCCCTACTGTTGAGCAAGTGTGGTATTTCCACACTTTTTGTTATTATATATAATACTACAGTGTGCATCCATGTATATATGTTAAGATTATAACTTTATATTTAGATAGACCATTTTTTTGGCATATTGAAAAGCACATTTGTCTTCAGAGGTAGAATTTTGTACTTACCTGAAATGAAGCTCAAAAGGTACAACCCTAGGGGACCATGCAGGGTTTCAAAGGGTTTTCCAAAAGCATTGTACATGAAGAAGGCTGTCCCCACCATGGTTAACACAATAAGGATGGCAGAGAAGAGAATGACATTGACGTGGATGCTCACTGGGATTGCTTTGAGCAAATCTGGAAAAACTGAAGATAAGACAAAACTAGGGTTAGAAGAAGTTTCATTAGCAGTAGTCTGCAAGTATAATTTTAAAAATCAAATCTCTCTTTTTTAATTTCAAACATCACTAAAATCCTTCTGATGAATACATTCTCACTTACTAATTTATAAGGGGTTTACAAAAAGGTTTAAAGATAGGATCATTTTATAGAGTTTACCAGTAAAAATTAGCAAAGAGGAGATTTGAGGTAATTTATTTTCTGTGCTTGGTCATATGTAATGATTTAAACAAATAAGTGCTGGCTTTATAACCCAAATCTGTACATTTTAATAACCAAGCTTTTAATGACCTTTCTCGGTAGTCACTTAAAAAAATCTATCTTAACTTGCAATGATATTTTAAGTTTGGAGATATCTGGGGAGTTCAAACATCAGGAAGTTTTCGTATTTACTTTGTTACAAAACATTTGTTTCTAGTCTACACCAAGATTAAAGAATGGAGATATTTTCAGTCAACTTCAATATTTTAATGTAGCACAAAGCTGTGGGAAAATAATTTCTGGTACTATGGGAAATATTTCCATGTAGAAAGCACGCCAAATCTATTTCTAGATTTTGTGTTCAGGGCAAGTTTTTCTTGTTTGCAGAGAAAGCGAAACCCTACATTTAGGGCTTCTTTCATCTGGTGAGGCATCAGCATGCTTGGCATCAGCAAATCTGGCAGGACCAATCTGGAGAAGTTTAATTCAGTTCATTTTAGTTCCCCAAACATGTGTCAAGTGCTTAAGTTATTTACTGAGCACCTACTATGTGCCAGGCATTATTCTAGATGTTGGAAGTAGAGCCATAAAACAAGATGGACAAGATTCCTGTTGTCTCACAGAGCTTATAACCTAATGGGAGAAGACAGACCATTAGAAAGTAAACAAACAAATAAACGTGATAGCTTATCTCCAAAGATGGCCACAATCAATGCTTTTCCCCCTTTTACACACGTGTCCCTTCTCATTTAAGAGGTAGAATTTTTTCCCCAATGCCTTTGAACTTGGATTGGCGTTTGATTGCTTTGACCTCCTGAATATGGCAGCAGAAGTACATTGTGCCAGTTCCAGGCCTGTTTGATAAGAGAACCAGCAGTGTCTGCTTTTTTTTCTTTTGGAAGTTTGAGTTGCCAAGAAGTCCAGGCTACTCTTCTGAGAGAAAGGCTGCCTGGCGGAGCACTGAGGCACCAGACACACAAGGGAAGAAGCTGTCCTGGATGTCAAGCCCAGAAATGATCACTCCAACCCAGCTGCTATGTAACTGCAACGGTTAGGAGAGGCCCTATCAAGAACTGTCCAGGTGAATTAGTAAATTTTTGTTTTAAGCCCCTGAACTTTATAGGAGAACTGTTATCCAGTGGTAACAATGATAGAGGTGTAGAAATTTTAGGCAGACAGGGGCAGGTCCCTGGAAAAACC
Organism: Pongo pygmaeus; assembly: GCF_028885625.2. Taxonomy (NCBI): domain Eukaryota; kingdom Metazoa; phylum Chordata; class Mammalia; order Primates; family Hominidae; genus Pongo; species Pongo pygmaeus. The sequence goes on from NC_085930.1 coordinate 159,786,931, forward strand.
TCACTTTTGAGCTGAAAAGCCTGAAACCCGCAGCCCAAAGTGAGAACTTCCATCCCTGTGTGCCCGCTCTTTCTCAATTGGTTCTTTCTGAATAATGTCTTTTTACCAATAGAATGTTGCCTTTTCCAAAATTATGTATGGCCCGCCCCACCCCCTATCCTCTGCCTATAAACACCCCAGACTCAGCTGGTAGAGAGGAGAAGTGGCTGGGCATCAGAGAGAGGCAACTGGACTTCAGAGATGGTGGCTGGACATTGGAGAGATGTGACTTGACTTCAAGGGAGAGTGACCTGCCCTTCCCATTCCCTTTTCAGCTTCTCTCTCTGCTGAGAGCCACTTTCATTGCTCAGTAAAATTCTCTGCATTCACCATCCTTCAGTAAATCTGTGTGACCTCATTCCTCTTGGGCACCAAACAAGAATTCAGGATGCACAAATTGTGGGTACCCAAAAAGACTGTCACCCTGGTCCTTTGCCCTCACCGGCAGAGGGCAGCCACCCTACATGATGAAGCAAAGGGCCCACTGAGCTGACAACACACTTCTGTCCACAGATGGCGGAGCTATGAGAGCATTGTAACACACCCTCTGGGGCCCTGGGGTTGCAGGCACCCCCACCTGGTTGCTGCTGCAGGGCCTGCATGGAGTTTGCTCCTGACAGCACTAAAGTAGCCAGCTGGTTCCTGCACCCGTTCACTCATGTGCTCCCTCCTGCAAGAGGTTGAGCAGGGCAGGCTGAGTAAATGGGGTACTCCTGCTGGGAGTCCCATGAAGGGGTCAAGAAAATAGCCTGCATCAACAACAAGATAGTTTCAGATAATGATATATATGATGGAGAAATAAAATAGGGTAATGGGATTTTCAGTGATCTCTGAGTGGATGGGCATGGTCAGGAAAGTGACACGAGCTGACACCTGAATGTTGAGAAGGAAATCACCCTTTAAAGATCTACAGGAAGAATTTTCCAGGGAAAAGAAGCACAACTGAGGCAGGAATGAGCCAGTGCAGTGGAGCCTGGTGAATGGTGGGGAGGCGGAAGTGGGATTATTGTGCTGGGATCAGATTGTTGTACCCACTGGATCCTGGCCTGTTGACCATGGCAAGGAGTTGGCTTTTTATTCTAAATTTATTAGGAAGCCATTAGAGAGTTTTAAGTAGGAGAGGGACACAGTCTCCTTCATGATATTAAAAGGTCATTCTGAATGCTGACTAGTGATCACAAGGGGGTGGGGAAGGACAAATGTCCAGAGATCTAAGGGAGGCTATTTTCAGAGGTGAGAGATGGGGGCTGGCCTACAGTGGGAGAGATTGTCAGATTTGGGATACATTTTGGAGATGGAAGATAGGACTTGTTAAAAAAAAAAAGAATCCAGGCCGGGCACGGTGGCTCACGCCTGTAATCCCAGCACTTTGAGAGGCCAAGGTGAGCAGATCACGAGGTGAGAAGGCTGAAGCAGGAGAATTTCTTGAACCCAGGAGGCAGAGGTTGCAGTGAGCCAAGGTCCCACCACCGCACTCCAGCCTGGGCAACAGAGTGAGAATCCATCTCAAAAAAAAAAAAAAAAAGAAGAGTCAAGGATTACTTCAAAATTTTTGTTCTGAGCAACTGAATAAATGGTGATGCTGTTAACTGAGATAGACTAGTAGAAGAGACGGGCTTGGGCCCCAGGATGGGAAGTGATGCAAGAGTTCTGTCTTAGATATTTTACATTTGAGTTACCTTAAAACCTCCAAGTAGAAATGTCAAATAGGATTTATGTTTCTGGAGGTCCAGGGAGAAGACTGGGGTGTTAAAGAGGACTGGGGCTAGGGTAAGGCAAACAACGTGCCTAGGTTGGAAAAGGTAAGATGGTAGTCACCCTCCACGGCCAGTCCTGCACTTGCATGGGCCCGATAAAGAATGTTTCCTTAAACTTTATGTGCTAGGTGCCTCAATGACCTCTCCCTAGTCCTAGCCCTGGTATTTAAACCCATTGGAATAGACATCCCAAGGAGACGAACCCAGGGAGAAGCTGTAGTTCAAGAGAGAAGCCCTGGGGCTCCCCTATGTCTATAAGCACAGAAGAGGAGAAAACCCAACCAAGAAGACTGGGAAAAGAATAATTTGTGAATTAGGAGCAGACCCATGAGTGAGACAGCAGGGAAGCAAATGGAAAAAAAATGTTTCAAGGAGGAGTAAGTAGTCATCTGTATAAATGCATGCCTCATGGCCACAACACTCTATTCCTGACCCATGCTGGAAGGGGGCCAGGAGAGAAAGTTTGATTGGGTCGGAACAAGCCCTTTGCCACTGCTGGATGTAACTAACTAACCACACATGTACATACATGAAATAAGCTTAGTGCTATCCAATAGGGAGCATCCTCTTCGTAAATACAGAGGTGTTTGGATCCTGATGGTGTTTACCAGAGTCCTCACTCAGGAGTCATGGCCAGGTCATTTGACTGCTGAGGTTTAGTTGCACTACATTTCCTTTATCTTCTCACAATCAGAGAAATGCACATTAAAACCATGAGATACCATTTTCAACACATCATGTTTACAAAGATGAAAACATCTAGCAGTATCCTGTGTTAGCTAGGGTACAAGGAAATGGGGACCCTTGTGCATTTTTCTTGGGAGTGTAAATTGTTATAACCTGCTTTGAGGCAGCTGGGCGGTATCTATAAAGCATTAAAATGCACATACCCTTTAGCTCAGCAATTTACCTTTCAGGATTTTATCCTATGAATATTTTTGCACATGAATCTACTAAAGTATTACAAGGATATTCATTGCAGCATTTCTTGATAATAAGAAGAGGTTGGAAATAACGTACATGTTTAGCAGTAGCATATTCATACAATGGAATATTAGTCAATGATTACAAAGAATGAAGCAAATCTATAACAACATGTATGGAATTATTCATCAAAATGTGATGTGAGGTGAAAAAACAAGCCAAATAAATGAAGACATATGTGCACCATTCTGCTATTTGGGAAAAAAGCCAAAAGGGAATGTGAATAATAATAAATATTAATAATTATTTAAGCACTTATCTGATTTAATTCTCTCAACAGGCCTATGAGATAGATACCATTATTAAAAACTGAGGCACAGAGGCCATGTACCATGCCCAAGATTTATACTTAGTGAGTGGCAAAATAGGAATTTGAATTCATGTTCTCACTCTTAACCACCTTGTTACAGCCACCTTAGGGACTGGCATGTGTGTCTAGGCAGAGACTATTTGTACAAAAGTGGTAACATTGATTCTGGGAAGGGAGACTGAGGAACAGTTCACTATGTACCTTTTTGTACTAAAATTTTTTTTTTTTTTACTTTTCTGCAAGCATTGTCTATTCAATGAATACAAAAATACTTTTTTAATAATTGGAAGGATAAATGAAGACATAAAAATTCCTATGACAGTAACAGATTAAAAGAAATTTAAGAGACATATTAATAAAATGTAATGTATGGCTATTGTTTCTGAATCTGGTTTGTGATTTGAACAGACCATTTCTAAGAAGACGATTTTGAGATAGCGAGGGAAAATTGGACATGGACTGGGTATTAGATGATATTTTATCATTGTTATAGATTTTATTGGTTATGTTAATGGTGTTGTGGTTGGGCTTTTAAAAGTCCTTATTGGTTAAAAATGATACGGATGAATGGATGCCTGGATGGCTGGATGGATAGATAAAGATAAAATATGTAAGGACACCCATAGGTACAAAATAAGGGGATGGAGGAAAATCTACCAAGCAGACAGAAAACAGAAAAAAGCAGGGGTTGCAATCCTAATTTCAGACAAAAAAGACTTCAAACAGCAAAGATAAAAAAAGACAAAGAAGGGCATTACATAATAGTAAAGGGTTCAACTCAACAAGAAGATCTAACTATCCTAAATATATATGCATCCAACACAGAAGCCCCCAGATTCATAAAGCAAGTTCTTAGAGACCTATAAAGAGACATAGACTCCCACACAATAGTAGTAGGAGACTTCAGTGCTTCACTGACAGTATTAGATTACTGAGGCAGAAAATTAGCAAAGGTATTCAGGATCTGAACTCAACATTGGACAAAATGGATCTAATAGACCTCTACAGAACTCTCTACCCAAAACCAACAGCATATACATCCTTCTCATCACCACATGGCACATACTCTAAAATCAACCACATAATTGGACATAAAACAATCCTCAGCAAATGCAAAAGAACCAAAATCATATCAAACACCCTCAGACCACAGTACAATAAAAATAGAAGTCAAGACTAAGAAAATTGCTCAAAAACATGCAATTATGTGGAAATTAAGCAACATGTTCCTGAATGACTTTGGATAAATAATGAAATTAGGACAGAAATCAAGAAGTTTTTTCAAACTAATGAGAACAAAGATACAACATACTAGACTCTGGGACACAGCTAAGGCAGTGTTAAGATTTAAATTTATAGCACTAAATGTCCACATCAAAAAGTTAGATCTCAAATTAACTAACATCAGAACTGAAAGAATTAGAGAAGCAAGAACAAGTCAACCCCAAAGCTAGCACAAGACAAGAAATAACCCAAAATCAGAGCTGAACTGGAGGACTGATACACAAAAAACCATTCAAAAGATCAACAAATCCAGGAGCTGGTTTTTTGAAAAAATTAATAAGATAGATAGGCCACTACCTAGCCTAATAAAGAAGAGAAGAGAGAGGATTCAAATAAACACAACTAGAAATGATGAAGAGAATGTTACCACTGACCCCACGGAAATAAAAACAACCATCAGAAACTACTACGAACACCCATATGCACAAAAACTAGAAAACCTAGAAGAGCTAAATAAATTCCTGGATACATACCCCTTCCCAAGACTGGACCAGGAAAAAATTGACTCCACTTCTAAAATCATTATTGGTCTATTTAGGGAATCAGTAATAAATACCCTACCAACTAAAAAATCCCAGGACCTGATGGTTTCACGGTCAAACTCTACCAGATGTATAAAGAAGAGCTGGTACCATTCCTACAGAACCTATTCCAAAAAAATTGAGGAGGAGGAACTCCTCCCCAACTCATTCTGGGAGGCCAGCATCATTCTGATACCAAAACCTGGCAGAGACACAACAAAAAAAGAAACTTCAGGCCAATATCCATGATGAACATCAATGCAAAAATCCTCAACAAAATACTTGCAGACTGAATCCAGTAGTACATCAAAAAGCTAAAATACCACAATCAAGTAGGCCTCATCCCTGGGTTGCAAGGTTGGTTCAACATAAGGAAATCAATGAATGTGATTCATCACATAAACAGAACTAAAGACAAAAGCCACATGACTATCTCAACAGAGGCAGAAAAGACTTTTGATAAAATTAAACACTGCTTCATGTTAAAAACTGTCAATAAACTAGGTATTAAAGGAACATACCTCAAAATAATAAGAGCCATATATGACAAACCACCACAAACATCATACTGAATGGGCAAAATGTGGAAGCATTCTCCTTGAAAACTGGCACAAGACAAGAATGCCCTCTCTCACCATGCCTATTCCACATGGTACTGGAAGTCCTGGCCAGGGAAATCAGGCAAGAGAAAGAAATAAAGGGCATCCAAGTAGGAGGAGAGGAAGTCAAAATAAATCTTTTTGCAGAGAACGTGATTCTATATCTAAAAAACCCCATAGTCTCAGCCCAAAATCTCCTTCAGCTGATAAACAACTTCAGCAAAGTTTCAGGATACAAAAAATCACTAGCATTCTATACACCAACACCACCAAGCTGAGAGCCAAATCAGAAAAGCAATCCCATTCACAATTACTACAGAAAGAATACAATACCTAGGAATACAGCTAAGCAAGGAGGTGAATAATCTCTACAATAAGAGTTACAAAACACTCTTTGAAGAAATCAGAGAAGACACAAACAAATGGAAAAACATCCCATGCTCATGGATAGGAAGAATCAATATCATTATATGTTATTCCTATCAAATTAGCAATGACATTCTTCACATAACTAGAAAAAAAACTATTTTAAACTTCATATGGAACCAAAAAGAGCCCAAATGGCCAAGGTAATTCTAAGCAAAAAGAACAAAGCTGGAGGCATCATGTTACCCAACTTTGAAATATGCTATAGGGCTACAGTAACCAAAACAGAATGGTATTGGTACAAAAACAGGCACATAGACCAAATGAACAGGATAGAGAGCCCCAAAATAAGGTCACACAACTACAACCATCTGATCTTCAACAAACCTGACAAAAACAAACAACAGAGGAGATACTCCCTACTCAATAAATAATGCTGCGATAACTGGCTAGCCATATGCAGAATATTGAAACTGGACCCCTTCCTTACACCATATACAAAAATCAACTCAAGATGGATTAAAGATTAAATGTAAAACCCAAAACTATAAAAACCCTAGAAGACAACCGAGGCGATATCATTCTGGACATAGGACCTGGCAAAGATTTCATGACAAAGACACCAAAAGCAATTGCAACAAAAGCAAAAATTGACCAATGAGATCTAATTAAATTTAGGAGCTTCTGCATGGTAAAAGAAACTATCAAAAGAGTAAGCAGACAACCTACAGAATGGGAGAAAATATTTGCAAGCTATACATCTGACAAAGGTCTAATACCAAGCATCTATGAGGAGCTTAAACAAATTTACAAGAGAAAAACAAACAATCCCATTAAAAAGTGGGCAAAGGACATGAGCAGACACTTTGCAAAAGAAGATGTACCTGCAGCCAACAAACATATGAAAAAAAGCTCAACATCACTGATCATTAGAGAAATGCAAATCAAAACAACAATGAAATACCATCACACTAATTAGAATGGTTTTTATTAAAAAGTCAAAAGATAACAGAGGCTGGCAAGGTTGCAGAGAAAAGGGAACACTTATACACTTAGTGGGAGTGTAAATTAGTTCAACCACTGTGGAAAGCAGTATGGTGATTCTGCAAAGAGCTAAAAGCAGAACGACCGTTTGACCCAGCAATCCCATTACTACCAGAAGAATAGAAATCATTCTACTATAAAGACACATGCACATGAATGTTCATTGCAGCACTATTCACAATTCTGAAGACACAGAATCAACCTAAATGCCCATCAATGACAGACTGGATAAAGAAAATGTGGTATATATACACCATGGAATACTATGCAGCAATAAAAATGAATGAGATCATGTCTTTTGCAGGAAGATAGATGGAGTTGGAGGCTATCATCCTTAGCAAACTAACACAGGGACAGAAAACCAAATACTGCATGTTCTCACTTATAAGTGAGAGCTACATGATGAGAACTTATGAACACAAAGAAGGAAACAACAGACACTGGGGTCTTCTTGAGGATGGAGGGTGGGAAGAGGGAGAGAAGCATAAAAGAATCTGTACAACAAACCCTCATGACAGGAGTTTACCTATGTAACAAACTTTTACAGGTACCCCCAAACTTAAAAGTTTTCTAAAAATAAAATTCTTCAGCTATATTAGTCCATTCTCTCATAGTCTCAGGTAAAGAAGTACCTGAGACTGGGTAATTTTTTTTTTTTTTTTTTTTTGAGACAGAGTGTCACTCCATTGCCCAGGCTGGAGTACAGTGGCTCCATTTTGGCTCTCTGCAACCTCTGACTCCCAGATTCAAGCGATTCTCCTGCCTTGGCCTCCCAAGTAGCTGGGATTACAGGCACCCACCACCATGCCTGGCTAATTTTTACATTTGCAGTAGAGATGGGGTTTCACCATGTTGGCCAGGCTGGTCTTGAACTCCTGACCCCAAATCATCTGCCTACCTGAGCCTCCCAAAGTGCTGAGATTACAGGTGTCGGTCACCGCGCCTGGCCTGAGACTGGGTAATTTAAAAAGAGATGAGGTTTAATTGGCTCACAGTTCTCCAGGCTGTACATGGCAACACTGGCTTCTAGAGAGGCCTCTGGGAATTTAACAATCATGGTGGAAGGCAAAGCAGGAGCCAACACTTCACATGGCCAGAGCAGGAGAAAGAGAGAGAGGGGAGGTGCCACACACTTTTAAACAACCAGATTGCATGAGAACTCACTCACTGTACAGTACCAAGGGGGAACAGTGCTAAACCATTCATAAGAACTCTGCCCCCATGATCCAATCACCTCCCACCAGGCCCCACCTCCAACACTGGGGATTACAGTTCGACATGAGATTTGGGCAGGGACGACATACAAACTATGTCATCAGCTCTGTTTGGAAGACTGCGGTAGTGTCAATGTGGATGTTAAAGGTCACAGATGCTGACCTCCTGTTGTCAGTACTTGCAGTTGTCCACTATGCCCCATCTTCTGGCAGCATAGCTGTCTTATACTTCCGGCAGTGTAGTTCATCTTATAGGATGGATCCCAACCTACGATGGTTCGATTTTTCAACATCATGATGGTCTGAAAGTTATAAGCATTCAGTAGAAACCACACTGTGAGTTTTGAATTTTGATCTTTTCCCAGGCTAGTAATATGCAATAAGAAACTCTCAATGCCGGGTAGTGGCACCAAGCGCAGCTCCCAGTCAGTCACAGCATCACAGGGCCAGCAACCTATACTCTACAGTGTCCTGTGTTGCCAGGTGATTTGGCTCAGCTGTAGGCAATGTGTGTCCTGAGCACATTTAACGTAGGCTGAGCTAAGCTATGATGTTCGGTAGATTAGGTGTATTAAAAGCATTTTCAATTTAACGATATTCAACTTATGACGGGTTTATTGGGAAGTAACATCATAAGTCGAGTCACATCTATACTACAATAACCTGCCTTCTGGAGCCTCCCTTACACTCAGTCAGCTATTGACTTGGTTTTTACTAGCAGTTATTAAACAAACAAACCCTGATTCCATTCATCTCCCCACCTGTTAAAAAGATGGCTACTTCATCATCTCTGATAGGGTGGCTAGGTTTAGCCTGTCCTAATATTGAGGGTTGTTACCAAATTGAAACAAATGCAGAAAGAAGTTGCACTGATTTGCCTCCTGGAAAAGCCAGAAGGTAAAATAAATTGTCATGTGGAGCAGTTTAATTCTTATGAAATCTCTGAAATTCTCACTGTTGTGAGAACATGACCCAGCAGGACACTAATCCCTGCATGCTATATTTACACTTTATCAGGTTTCTCCTTCTTTTTCTTCTTCTTCTTCTTCTTCTTTTAATCAAAAATCCCCGAGTCTGTAATGACCAGCCAGAACTCTTGTAACACCCTTCTGTTTTCTGACCAATACTAATATGACTTTTCCTTGGTTGAAGCTGAGAGCAGAACATTCAAATAAATATTGAGAGTTGTCACTTTAATGATGTTGGGAGGTAGATTTGCTTGGTCTCGCTGTTCTTTTAGATTTAGCATTACAACACAGAAGAAGGATTTGAACATTTTGATCTGTGGAGGAGTTGTCATTGATCCAGCAAGTCACTTCTGGTCTCCAGAAAGTATTTGATTAGCTATTGACAAGTGAAAGGGAGTTATTTATTACACCACACAACCAATGCCACATTAGTAACATAACTTTGTGCGTTCAGAATTACCCTCCCTTTCTTTCATTCTCTTATCTTTGATTTCTTCACTCTATGAGTCAATGTGTCTAGGTCTCCTCATCCTTAAACCATCCCAGACCCCTAATTGCCCTTTTCTCTCCCTTATCACCAAACTTCTTCAAACAGCAATAACGCAAGTAATAACAATAAGAAAAAAAAAGCCAATAATTATGAAACATTTGCTATGTTTCAAGTACTTATTTTTTCTTTGAGATGGAGTCTCGCTCTGTCACCCAGGCAGTGGGTGGAGCCCACTGCAGCCTCCACCTCTGGAGTTCAAGTGATCCTCCCACCTCAGCCTCTCAGGTAGCTGGGATTATAAGTATGCACCACCAAGCCCAGCTAATTTTTGTATTTTTAGTAGAGACAGGTTTCACCATGTTGACCAGGCTAGTCTTGAACTCCTGGCCTCAAGTGATCCGCCCACCTCGGCCTCCCACAGTGCTGGGATCGTAGGTGTGAATCACCACACCCGGCCAAGTACTTTAAATATATAAAACATAAATTAGCACATTTAATTCTAACAATATAAGGAAGGTATTATTTTATCCTTAATGTTTAGATTTCAAAAAACCAAGGCACAGAGAAGTGAAGTAACTTGCCTAAAGTCACACAGTGGCATTGATTTTATTTCCTTCCTATTTTTAAGATTAAAGTAAAATTAGCAGAGCATAAAAATATCCCTTTTTAGTGTACAGTTCTGTGAGTTTTGACAAATGCATACAGTTGTCTAACCACCACAATAATCAAGATATAGAACAATTTCACCATTCTAAAAACTCTCCCCACCCCTACCAGGAAGTTTTGCCCCTTTGCAGTCAACCCATCCTCTACCCCAAGGTCCATATGTGTAACTGTAAGAAGCTGCCGAGTGTTTTCCAAAGTGGCTGTACCATTCACCTTCCCACTAGCAATGTACGAGAGTCCTACTTGTTCCACATTCTGGCTGGCACTTGGCAGGTTTTTTAAAGTGGTAGCCATTCAATAGATATATAGTTTATCTCAGTGTTGTTTTAATTTACATTTCCCAAGTGTCTAATGATGTTAAGAATTTTTTGTGAGCTTATTTGCCTTTCATAGGTCATTTTCGATGATGTGTTTGTATCTTTTGTGCATTTCTTATTGGATTGTTTATTATTGAGTTTTGAAAAGTCTTTATGCATGCTAGATACAAACCCTTTATCAGATAAGAAATTCACAAATATTTTCTCTGTCTGTGGCTTGTATTTTCATTCTCTTATCAGTGTCTTTTGAAGAGTAGTTCTTATTTTTATGAACTCCAATTTATCAAGATTTTTTATGTATCATGTTTCAAATGTCAAATATAAGAAGTCTTTGCCTAATGCAAGGTCACAAATATTTTCCGCTATGTTTCTCTCCTTGAAGTTTTTAGTTCTAGGTTTACATTTACATCTGTGATCTCTTTCAGGTTATTTTTTGTATATGGTACAAGTTTGAGTCAAGGTTAATTTTGTATTTTTGCATATAGATATCCAATTGTTTCAGAACTTAGAAAACTGAACATAGACTTAACATATAACCCAGCAATCCCATTGCTCGGTATTTACCTAAGAGAATTGAAAACATGTGTCCACACAGAAATCTGTATGCAAATGTTTACTTTATTCATATTTGCCAAAAACTGGAAACAACTTAGTATCCATTGACAGGTGAACAGATAAACAAGTTGTGGCCCATCCATGTGATGAAATACTAGTCAGCAATAAAAAGATGCTGCTACTCACAATAACTCGGATAGATCTTAAATAACTGTGCTAACTGGAAGAAGTCAGACTCGAGAGGCTGCATGCTGCATGATTCCTGACATATGACATTCTGGAAAAAGCAAAATGATAAGGACAGAAAACAGATCAGTGGTTGCCAAGGGGTTGGGGGTAGGAGAGGAGATGGACCAAAAAAGGGACAGGGGAAACCCGGGAGTGATGGGTGTGTTCTATATCTTGGTTGTGGTAGTCATTATAAGCCAATATGCATTAGTCAAAATGCATAGACCTCTAAATCTAAGAAGGATGAATTTTACTGTATGTAAATTATGCCTCAATAAACCCTACTGAAAACAAATCAAAGCTGGGTGGAAAGAGGTTTGGAAAGAATTCAGGGCAATGGAGATAAAATAGTAGTAGCAAGAGGGGGTGATAAGACCCAGTGTGTTTTTGTTTTGTTTTACTTTGTTTTTAGAAGTTGAAAGAGGCAGGTTTGCAATTGAAATGGAATTTCAAATCCCCTTATTAAAAAAAATTATTCCAACACACTTGGGGGATTGTCAACATGTTACATGGAAACTGACTCCTGTTTAATAGTAGGTTTAAATTTCCAGATTTGGAAAAAGAATTCATTGCACACCTGAACATGACAAAGCTCTTTTTTGTTTTGTTTTAAGCAGAGAAAGAGGATTGAAGGAAGATGAATTTTCTTCCTACCCTGTTTCTGTTAGTTTGTTCCAAAGCCCAACTGTCTATGGAGGACCTTTTTTTATGAACAATTTTATAACTATGAAATTAAAATTAAAATTGGAATTTCACCCATACGCCTACCAATATAAAAAGCAAAATTTTTCTTTATTTTTTTCCTTTGAAATCTTTGTTCATCTTACTATTTCCTGTATTATTATTATCCCAGTGCAGTTTTGAAATCACCTTCTGTTCTTTTCACTCAGAATATAAGCATTTTCTGTGTTATACATATTGTCTTCATAACTATCATTTAGATAACTGTGTAAGTTTTTTGCCAAACGGATGCCCTGCAATCTGTTAGGTCGTCTTCTATTGGTTCAGTATTATAGCTCATGCTTCCAGGAACATCTCTAAGCACATACCTTTTTCTTTTTTATTTTGGAGATGGGGGATAAGTGGGAATAACCTTTTTGGGTGAATTCCCAGGAAAGGGATTACTTCGGTAATGGTGCTTTCTAAAAGAATGCTAGTTGTGGTATAGATACAAGGTAACCTCAAGAACGTGAGTGGCATTTTGTAACATATATATTAAGCTCTACTTTTTCAACCCTGATTCAAAGCTTGATTCCCTCTCCATGAAGTCTGGTAAGCAGAAATTTCTGACAAGATACCTAGTCAGAAAAAGAGAGCTAGAAGAAACTAGTCACTGGGTTCTCTATCCTAGTAGCAGAACAGAAGGCACCTAAGCCACAGGAGAGAGAAAGCAAAAAAGGAAATCCATGCTGCATACCTTGGCATGCAGAGAGAGGCTGTCATACCCTCATTACTCGAGTCTGCTATTACGAAACAGAGCTGAGTAAGTCGTAAGTTAATGACTTGGAGTGAAAACAGTGATAGGGATGCTCTCATAGGAAAGATGCCCTCCTGCAGTCATTTGGTGGGGGGCTGTATATTTTGGGCTGCGACCCTTGCCTCCCTGCCCTTACTCTCCTGCTCAAATGGGGACCCCTTAGCCTCTGGTCTGTGGGCCCCCATTCTGCAAGGCCTTTGTAGTTTTTTTCCTCTCTGTCCCTTGTCAGATATTCCAAACCTCCCCTATTCTTAAGGACCTATCACACTCCACCTCCATTTCTTTAAGTCTATGAACCTGGCTTACGAAGTGCTCAAAAATATCTTGTAAACTAAACTCTCTCATTTCACAGAGAAAGGTGAGGCTATCATGGAATGCCCTCAACTTGACAGAACTCCATTGCCACCCATCTACACCTTCTTCGTGGTGTATACCCAAACTTCCCTTTATTCTTAGTGAAAGAAATGTTTTCTCCTGTCCAAGCCAAGGCTGGCCCTTCTCCCTGTGCTTTCAGACTCATCCTTTCTCATCTTTGCAGGGACCTTTCTAATTCATTATTTACCCTCCCATCTGTCTTCGGAGTTTTCCTCTCTACTGCTCTATCTTCTTAGTACAGAATTATACTCAAGGTCTTCCCATTGTATACACACACGCACACACACACACACACACACACACACACACACCACCCCACCTGCAGCCTGGCCTTAGGGATCCTCTGGCTATTTCCTGACCTCAGTCTTTCCCTTTTATACCTGCAACACTTATCTCTGGGTCATGATCTCCCAGTCCCTCCTTAGCTCCTTCAGGGACCTCCCTTCCCCACAACTTCATCAAGACTGCTTTGGAAAAGGTCCCCTGTGATGTTCTGGCTGTAACATTCAAAGAAACATTTCCAGTGTCTCTCATTTGACATCTCTGCGGCATTTAGGCCTGTTGACTGTTACTTCCTTGGTGAAGGTCTGTCCTCCAAGGTTTCACCTCGCTGACTCTCCCCTCAATCTCCTTGACAAGTCTCCCCTCTCTACCCATTCATATTAGTGTTTTCTAGGACACATCTTTGTCTACCTTCTTTTTTTGGGGGGGCTGGCGGGGGGAAAGAGTCTCGCTCTGTCGCCCAGGCTGGAGTGCAATGGCATGATCTTGGCTCACTGCAACCTCTGCCTCCCGGGTTCAAGCAATTCTCCTGCCTCAGCCTCCTGAGGCTGGGATTACAAGTGTGTGCCACCACGCCCGGCTAATTTTTGTGTTTTTTTAGTACAGACGGGGTTTCACCATGTTGGCCAGGCTGGTCTTGAACTCCTGATCTTGTGATCTACCCACCTCAGCCTCCCACAGTGCTGGGATTACAGGCATGAGCCACTGCACCCGGCCTTTGTCTACCTTCCTGTTCAACTCCCCTCCCTGGGAAATCTCATCTTCAGTTACGGTTCCAACTACTGCCTCTAATCTGCTGATTCCCACTTCTCTGCCTCTACCCCAGGCCTCTCTCAAAACCGACAAATTGGTGTAACTGATAGACATCTCTGGTTGATGTTCCACAAATGATCAAATTAAACATGATTAAAAATAATTTCATATTCCCTCTCAACTTTTTCCTTCTGTATTCCTTATCTCAGAGACTGTAACAACTGTCCATTCAGCAGAAACCTGGGCTCATCTTCTGTCATCAAGTTCTCTTGGTTTCTGTTTTGAATATTTTGGAAATATTTCCCTTCCTTTCTATTTCTCTGCCAGTGCTTTGGTTTGGATCCCCAAATATTGGAGGAGCCTTATGACTGGTCCCCACTTCTCTTTTGATTTTCTTCCAATCCATCTTCTGTCCTGTGACATAGCTGCTTGCCTTCCTTAAAAGGCTTCATGTTGCCTACAAGATAAACTTAACTGCCTGACAGTGAACACAATATGTCCTGTTCTGGTTCCTGTCTTCCTCTCCAGTCTTACCTTTTCCCTCCTCCACACTCTCACGCATCGACTGTACTAGGGCCACATTAAGTTCTTCACGCATTTGCTTATGCTGTTCATTTACTTGGAATGTTTCTTCAATGCCATCTAGTGAAATCTAGCTCATCTTTGAGAACTTTCCTCTGATTTTCCTATGCCTATTCCTCACATAGAGTACCTCTCCTTCTTGGAGTTTTTATAACAAATAAAATAATTGTGATAATAATGAGTGCTACTCAACTATCTATAGCTTGTGGTAGGATTTGATCATCTTGACCTCTCTGAAGTTAGATGTGGCTGTGTAACAAGCCTTGGCCAATAAAATATAAGTGGAGGTGGCATGTGTCAGTTCCAGGTCAGCGAATTTAATTGCCAGCGTGAGAGCCTCCACAACTCTTTCTCTGTTAGAGTAACTGTCAACATTCCAGATGGTGGCCGTATCCTGGAATGAAGCTCCAGCCAATCTCCAAAAAATATGAACTGTGGGCAAGAAACACATCTTTGTTGTTTCAAACCTATAAAGTTCAAACTTACTTGTTATTAAAACATGACCCAGCCCATCCTGAATGATATGCTAGTATAGCTCTCCCAAGTGGCTGGTCATTTCAAAACACTTCTGCTAGATTCTGGGTTGTTGAACAAGTATCCTCTAATTCCTTTCACATTCTCAGAGTCTACCAGAAGGCTTAGGCACATCATGGGCACTCAATAATCTTTTTAGGGGAGGGAGGGGTGGGAGCATTGAAGGCACATAAACTCTTTAACTTACAAATAATTTGTCTCACATGTCAAGTAATGTTATTTTCAATAGGTTACAGCCAGGCTTGGTGGCTCACGCTTGTAATCTCAGCACTTTGGGAGGCTGAGGCGGGTGGATCACCTGAGGCCAGGAGTTCAAGACCAGCCTGGCCAACATGGTGGAACCCCGTCTCTACTAAAAATACAAAAATTAGCCAGGTGCAGTGATGGGCCCCTATAGTCCCAGCTACTTAGGAGGCTGGGGCAGGAGAATCTCTGCAGCCCAAGAGGCAGAAGTTGCAGTGAGCCGAGATCACATCACTACCCTCCATCCTAGATGACACAGCGAGACTTTGTCTCAAAAAAAAAAAAAAAAGTTTACTGGAGGGTAATAAGAATAAGATCAAAAGTGTTTTTACTAACTGCTAAGTATGTTCCTTTATTGTCTGCCATTAATCTGTGTTTTATTTGATATTTCTAAATGTATGGCTTTCATTTCAGTTGCCTTACCATTCATTTTACTTCTATCTGCTGGGGTTTTCTATTATATTTTATTCTGAAACTTTGTTAACCCTTTATCTATTACTGATTCCAGTCTAACAGTCATATCTCTTATCCTACAAATCTTAAAAATCCTAGTAAATTCAACCTAAGTCTATATGTAATGGCATTAACCAGGAGTCTCAGGCAGTTGGAATACAATGTGCCACCAAAGCACAATGGGTAGAGGGGCCGGTGGGGAGACAAACAGCCAGGCATTAACTGAGCGGCAGCATGGCGGGTTGGGCAGAATGTGGCTTTTGGAGTTAGGAAAGTTTAAAATTCATCTGGTTTTGCCATTTACTATGCATGTTGGTCTCTATATCTCAGTTTCCTTAACTATCAGCATAGATGATAATAGAAATAAATCACAGAGCTTACAAGAAACGTAAGTGAGATCATTTGTGTGGAAGATTGCTGTAAATTTTAAGTAATTGTCTAAATATTTTTAACATCATGAGAAGAGCAGAAGCATTGTATTTCCCCTGAAAAGAGTGGGGAATGTAAGAACTCAATGTAGTGAGGGTCCCAGGAGGAATCACTGAGGGTGGGTAAGAGAGATTTGGCCCATGGGTGGTCAGAGTACATGTCTCTGCATTGGGACCAAGGAATCCTCCGTAGTAGTCCTTGAAGTACATGGAATTCAGGCAAACTTTCTATCTTGCAACTTAGTCTTTTACTTTTTTTTCCTGACCAGGTGGGTGACTATTGCTATAAATAATACAGGAACTTTGGATTTATGGTTAATTACTTATTTGAAACCAGTCACATACTTTCCTTACTGTCTGATATATTGCTCTCATTCTTGCTTCTATTTCCCTTGTGCAATTTCTTGGACATCCTCTGTAATGGCTGGTCTAAAATGATCTTTGGACTGATAACACACCTCTAAGGAGAACCCCTGAGAGTCTCTTTGGAAGGAGCAGAGCCCTTCCACAGGAGATAGGCAGATGGAGGTCAAAAGTTAACTTTATTTCTGATAAAACTGTTAGAGAACATAGCTTAGATCTTCCATCAAGTTCCCCAAATTAGGCAGCTTCACCCACGCAGTCACAGACAGGGCCAGACAGCTGAAGGCCTCCCTGCCAAGGACAGAGCCGACTCCTTTAACCCAACCAGTTGGTGAGCAGGCTCCTGTAACTGGTGGGCAGATTTGGAAACAGGGGAAGCCGCTGGGGCTGACAGCCAAGTATGCTCAGTTTCTTACTGCAAATTCATCAATTTGCAGTAAGAGATTGCTGCAATGAGATTGCTTATTGCCCTGAGGCCAGGTGGCTGTGGAAAAAGCATAAGACCTTCATGAAAATGGAAGCGAAAGATCCCAGCTTAATTTTGATCAGAAAACCCCCCAACTGTGTGGAAGAAATGCTAAATACTGCTCCTTCCCCCTCCCCTCCTCCTTGTGGCTTCCGCCTTCCCTAACAGTAAGGGCTTCTAATTCTTGGCCTCACTTGTCTTAGCCACCATCCACCTCAGTCATTCTCAGCCTTGGCTGCACATTAGAGTCCCTGAGGAACTTTTGAAGCATTCCAATGCTCAGGTCCCACCCCCAGAGATCCTGATTCAATTGGTCTGGGATGGAGCCTCAGAATCAGTAGTTTTAAGGACTCCCCAGATGATTCTAAAGTGCAGCCAGAGTTATGGACCACTGATCTAATAGTTTTGGTTTCATCAACCTTTTCGCCTTCATCTGGCCAGATGTAAAATGCAGAAAAGGCCATCTGTGAAGCTCTCAGAACTAAGGCAGCCTCTGATAATGATGTCAGCAATGGTGCAGCAATTTCTTCCTAGATTAAAGCTATAAAGGCAGTTTCAGAGGTCCTGTTTTTTGTCTCAACTTGTCCTTCTCTACATAAAAGGATGTGTTTTTTAAAAAAGTATTTGGCCTCTTGGTGCTCAGCTATTCATTTTCTTGAAAGAGAATAAGAGGGAAGATTTCTTTCTTCTTACAGAAATGCTCTTGATCTGACTTTCCCCTCAGCCCATCTGCAGCCAGTCATTATGAAAATCCAGTAAAAGACATTCTCTGACATCAGCTCAATGCATTCATCTTCTTTAATATCACCCATAATCTCACACTCAGGTATTGAGCCAAGCTTCCAAAGGCTATGTGGTCAGGTTGAATGAAATCCATGACCCCAGCACTTAAAAGGAGACCTGATGGTATGATAAAACCATTCAAAATCTGATTTTCTCAGCCTCTTACCTGAATTTCTCTCAGCTGAAGTGTATCCACCTCACTCAAGCCTATTCAGAGGCAGCCCCATCAGTGAGTCTTAATCACCCATGGTGGCTTAGGGATGACAGCTGCTGTGGCACATATGTGTCTCTGACAACAGGACCCATTTAACTGCTCCTAATCCACAGGGGTATGATTATGTTGGGGTAATAACTCCTGGGAATGGCTTTGCCACAGTTATAACATGCTGAGAGGGAGCGAAATATGAGCCCTGCATAAATTAGACTACCAGGTACAAAGTTTGCTATTAGTCAGTTCTATCATACCTCTGATAAGAGTGTATCTCACCATAGACAATTGCATTTAGCTGCATGATGAGGTGACAGGCAAATTTGTCAGTTTATATGAGTTTTGTTTTTTTAAAAATACACCTATAACTTTATGAAACCCCTAATATATTTGAGAGATAAAAATGGACGTTTGTTTTTTATTTTTTTCAAACGATTTTAATTGATGCTAGAATTCTATCACCTTGGCTGTTAATACAATACTAGTTTTTGAAATGAATCGAATGCTATGCCAATGCTTTTCTTTTGGTCCTTGGCTTTGTTTTAAAACTGTTCATGCCACCTCAGGAAAGAGTCTGCCATTTTGTTAATTGCTGTGGTGAAATCGTTGCTGTGGTCAAAGCAGCTAACTTTGAAGATCACACCATGAAGATTTTAGTTGGCAGTGATGTTAAATTAGCTAACCACACATGTGATCAGATATCTCTGCCTTACACCTAAACTGCCAACATTAAGGTAATATAATTACATAACCCAAAGATTGATCACAAGCATGTGACTTCCTCAACCAATATTATTAAACAGGCTTGACTTGGCTATTTTACCTTGCAAGGATCAAAGATTAAGATTTAGACATCAGGATCACTAAAATGTGAAATAAAAAGGCAATGAATGAATTCAAGTCATAAGGCCAAATACTCTCAGATGGTTACATGAGAACCAGCTTTTGTGAGGCTTCAATACTATTCTTAAAATAGATGGTGAACACTCCTATTCAACACAGTATTGGAAGTTCTGGCCAGGGCAATCAGGCAAGAGAAAGAAATAAAGGGTATTCAAATAGCAAGAGAGGAAGTCAAATTGTCTCTGTTTGCAGATGAGATGATTGTATATTTAGAAAACCCCATCGTCTCAGCCCAAAATCTCCTTAAGCTGATAAGCAACTTCAGCAAAGTCTCAGGATACAAAATCAATGTGCAAAAATCACAAGCATTCCTACACAACCATAACAGACAAAGAGAAAGCAAAATTACGAGTGAACTTCCATTCACAATTGCTATAAAGAGAATAAAATACCTAGGAATACAACTTACAAGAGATGTGATGGACCTCTTCAAGGAGAACTACAAACTGCTGCTCAAGGAAATAAGAAAGGACACAAACAAATGGAAAAACATTCCATGCTCATGGATAAGAAGAATTAATATCATGAAAATGGCCATACTGCCCAAAGTAACTTATAGATTCAATGCTATTCCCATCAAGCTACCATTGACTTTCTTCACGGAATTAGAAAAAACTACTTTAAATTTCATATGGAACCAAAAAAGAGCCTGAATAGCCAAGACAATCCTAAGCAAAAAGAACAAAACTGGAGGTATTATGCTACCTGACTTCAAACTATACTACAAGTCTACAGTAACAAAAACAGCATGGTACTTTTATCAAAACAGATATAGAGACCAATGAAACAGAACAGAGGCCTCAGAAATAATGCCACACATCTACAACCATCTGATCTTTGACAAAGCTGACAAAAACAAGCAACGGGGAAAGGATTCCCTATTTAATAAATGGTGTTGGGAAAACTGGCTAGCCATATGCAGAAAACTAAACTGGACCCCTTCCTTACACCTTATACAAAAATTAATGCAAGATGGATTAAAGATTTAAACATAAGACCTAAAACCATAAAAATCCTAGAAGAAAACCTAGGCAGTACCATTCAGGACATGGGCATGGGCAAAGACTTCGTGACTAAACACCAAAAGCAATGGCAACAAAAGCCAAAATTGACGAATGGGATCTAATTAAATTAAAAAAACTTCTGCACAGCAAAAGAAACTATTCTCAGAGTGAACAGGCAACCTGCAGAATGGAAGAAAATTTTTGCAATCTACCCATCTGACAAAGGACTAATATCCAGAATCTACAAGGAAGTTAAACAAATTTACAAGAAAACACTCCATCAAAAAGTGGGCAAAGGATATGAACAGACACTTCTCAAAAGAAGACATTTACGTGGCCAACAAACATATGAAAAAAAGCTCATCATCACTTGTCATTAAAGAAATGCAAATCAAAACCACACTGAGATACCATCTCACTCCAATTACAATGGCAATCATTAAAAAGTCAGGAAGCAACAGATGTTGGAGAGGATGTGGAGAAATAGGAACGCTTTTACACTGTTGGTGGGAGTGTAAACTAGTTCAGCTATTGTGGAAGGCAGTGTGACAATTCCTGAAGGACCTAGAACCAGAAATACCATTTGACCCAGCAATCCCATTACTGGGTCTATACCCAAAGGATTATAAATCATTCTACTATAAAGACATATGCCCACATATGTTTATTGCAGCACTGTTCACAATAGCAAAGACTTGGAACTAAGCCAAATGCCCATCAAAGATAGACTAGATTAAGAAAATGTGGCACATGTATACCATACAATGGTATGCAGCCAAAAAAGGATGAGTTCATATGTTTTGCAGGAACATGAATGAAGCTGGAAACCATCATTCTCAGCAAACTAACACAGGAAGAGAAAACCAAACACCGCATGTTCTCACTTATAAGTGGGAGTTGAACAATGAGAACACACGGACACAGGGAGGGGAATATCACACACTGGGGCTTGTCGGTGGGTAGGGGCTAGGGGAGGGATAGCATTAGGAAAAATACCTAATGTAGATGACGGGTTGATGGGTGCAACAAACCGTCATGGCACGTGTATACCTATGTAACAAACCTACATGTTCTGCACATGTATTTCAGAATTTAAAGTATAATAAAAAAAACTTTAAAAAAAGGTAGTGAAATTGAAGGATAATCTTACGTATTTTCTGTATCTCTTTGTATCCCTTTTTCATATTCTAAGGGGGCAAAATGTAGCAGAGGAAGAGCATGATCTACCATATGCATATAAATTTGAATCCCAAGTCTGCTACCTATTAGCTATGTGACTTTGGAAAATTGTGGTGACCTCTCTGTTTCCAGTTTCCATATTTCTTCAAGAGAAGCAGCATCATAACGTGTCCCATGAAAGGGCTGTAGATAATACATACAAAATGCCTGGAACCTATGAGGCACCCAATAAATGGGCAGCTGAAATAATATTCATTATTGAATATTGCTTTTATCAATATCATTCTATCATTATATCAATATCATAATATTAATTAAAGTCATTCAATATTAATGAGTATATACTGATATACTCATTATATCAGTGCGAGTGGCAGAGACCCACCCAATATTTTTTTCTTCTGAGAAGTCTGAAAGTCCTTGGGGAAGATGAGTCACCTTCAGAAATTAGAAAAGAAAGCAGAGCAGCAAATTGTGAGAACAGTTGAGGAGTCATCCTTCAATAGGTAAAGTTCATATACACCAGGGTTAAGTTCCAGGAGTGCCACTTAGGACCTGCCTCTGTCAGACTCCTCTTCCTTTCCCAGGTATGCTCGGGTCAATGATTTTACTACTATTAGGGTGAGGGATGATTTAAAGGGAAGGAAGGTATATGGGTGTGCATGTGCACACATGCTTACAAGTAAAATTATAATTCTTGAACAATGTTGATTCTGCACTTTTTTTATATGAATATGGGAAGATAGTTACTAGGGGAAGGGAGAAATAAAACTTCTTTTTCTGGATTAGGTAGGCAGAACCAGAAGTTCCTTTGCTCAAAGTCATTTTCTCCAAATTCCTCACCAATTGGAGGATAATTTCTGCCAAGTTCCTCTTCTGGGTAAAGAATGCCCTTGGAGAGGTCAGGCGTAGTGGCTTATGCCCATAATCCTAGCACTTTGGGAGGCCAACGCAGGAGGATTGCTTGAGCCCAGCAGTTTGAGACCTGCCTGGGCAACCCCATCTCTACAAAAAAATTTTTTAAAAGTTAGCCAGGTATAGTGGCACATGCCTGTGGTCCCATCTACTCAGGAGGCTGAGATGGGAGGATCTCTTGGGCAGGAGAGGTCAAGGCTGCAGTGAGCTGTGATCGCACCACTGCACTCCAGGCTGGACAACAGAGTGAGACCCAGTCTCAAAACAAAACAAAACAAATACTGTTGGAGGGTTAAACGTATTGGTCATTCCTAACTTCTTGCCATTATCAGTTTAAGAAATTAGATTTAGGAAAGTGGAGTTTTTCAGCGAGGCTGGAAGAGGAGTTTCTTGGAAAAACAGAGAAAGCAAAAATTGGAGGAAGCAGGATGTCAGTTTCTTCTTGCTTTTGACCTTCTTCCATTTGTGCTTTCTCAATAATACCATCTCATTTGTTTCGGTATTTGTGGCTGCCCCTACTTCTGGAACCCACTAATCCATCTTGCCAGAATTCCAAAGCATCCCATTCTTCAATTTCCCTTTCTTTAACATGCAATTTCCCACACAAAAAGTAAAAGATTGTAATGGGAGAGAAAAGAAACATTCACTTTGGTCATGAAATCCATCTGGATCCTGATAAATGGTAGATATTTCAGAAAACTTTAAAAATCATGAGTTTTGAGGATCAGAGCAAAAGCACACGTAACTCAGCATGTCTAATGATGGTGGCCAAAAATCTGTCAGTGGGGTCATCACGTGACTAAGATTAGAAGGGTTAGGCAACTGTAAAGCTGGAAGGAACTTGTCTAGAACAGCCAGCCCCTCATTATATAGATCACAGAGCGTTTAAATGGTAAGAGATGTCAGAAATCACCTAGTATCATCTCCCATATACAGATGCAAGAACTGAAGATCAATGAAGTGATGGAATTTTCTCAAAGCATAATCTCTTGTGAGTGGCAGAGACCCACCTCAAATCCAGGTTGCTTAATTTCAATAGTGTCATTTTACCAAACATTTATGAAGTACCTCTTTGGGCCATGCACTGTCTGAGGCCCTGGTTTGAAAGAGCATTGGGATGAATAATACACAGCTCCTGCCTTCTTGGGGATTAAGATCTCCTCGCAGAGAAATACACATTCTCAAATATTTATAATATAGTTGTTTTGAAATAATAGAGCAAACATCAAGGTCTGGGAAGGACAGAGGAGGAAGCAATTATTTGGCTGAGAGAAGTTGAAGGTTTTTCTTTCACAATAGTGCTTCTCATACATTATTATCTTCTATTCCATTAATTGCTTTTTTTTAATGAGAGGTAAACAAAACCTCTATTTGCTGGACTGTTTTAATAGGTGAGTGAGACTAGACAACAGGACCCCTAAGCTAAAAGGCAGAAGAGCCCATGCTTGCTGGTGAAATGGTGCATATAGCTTCTTCTTCTCTTCCCCTAACCAGGGAGTCTTCGCAGATGAACTTCATAGGCTTCCCCTCTACATACCCCCATACCTGCTTCCACACAGACCATAGGAGGAAACACAGGATATCAGACAGAGCTACATCAAAGACCTTTGTAGCTCTGCCATCGGCAGGGTGATAGGAGAGATGCAAGGTGTGCAGGGTCATGACCAGTGAGTCACTTGGGGCAGGTCAGGTCAGCAAGAGACAAGAGTCACACTTGGAGGAGACCATGGAGATAGAGAGTGCCAACTCTCAGTGACAGACACTGAGACCCTGAGGCCCAACCATTTCATCCCAACATGTGTTTGAGAAGCCACCTGCTTGCTCACAGAAGTAGTTTCAACATTTTCTCTCCAATTTGGGTCAAATGCCTCATTTAGTAAAGAAACTCTGCTTTTCTAAAATATGAAGTGAACTAATTTCTGTTCAGCTTTTTATAAATTTTCAATCATGAGGTCCAAATTAAAATCCTTTTCAAAGTATGACTAAAGTTGCAAGCTGTGATACATGATTGGTTAAATTTTATTTTTCACATTTTAAGAAAATAATTCCATATGTTTTTGCCAGCTCATTCAACTATCTTGGCAATGAATAGATCAGTATATCTAGGAATGATTGATACCATATGATTCTTGGGTATCATATTTTGATGATATTCTGCAATGTTTCAAATTACCGAAACAGAAACCCACCCACACACACTGAGGCTCAAAATTTGCAATTTTTGTCTTGATGGCTACATTTAGAGTTTAAACATCATCATTAAAATTTTACAGGTGACATATCAAGAAAAATTAAGCCCACTAGTTGTGTCTCTTTGAAGGGAAAACATTCCTTCATTATAATGAATGAAATTGTATGCTAGGTATGAATGCTGGTGACCTCTAGAAAATGAACCACTGACCCATAAGTGGATGAGAATCAGCCAGAGTAAATGAGGCAGAAGTTTTCCCAGCATAACTGTGCATGCTGGCAGGGCAGATTCTTGTTATAATTAAAAGAGATAGAGTGGTCAATAGGGAACATTTAATAGGAACAAACATGACTACATTGCCAAACTATTTTTCTGGTCCATTTTTCATTCTCATGTTATGCCATATATCTGGGTTTTAAAAGTGACACAAGCATTGCACATGAAAATAACACACATGGACTTGTACAGCAGAACCCAGGAAAAATTCAATTAAAATATGAACACCATCAATGACCAACTTTTTCAGAGCAAATCCCCATCTAAATCTGTACTGACCAATACAGTAGCCATAAAAATGAGCATGTGACCCTATGCAAATCAGACATCCCCTCCTCCAGACACTGCATATATTCCTGGCTGTTGCCTACCGCACTTAGGGACCCCCTCTTTTGGCTTTGGAGCCCCCCCCGCTCCCTCTGTCTCTGTACAGGGGAGCCATTTCCTTCTGCCTTCTCTTTTTTTTCTTACCTATTAAACTCTCTGCTCCTTAAAACCACACACAAAAAAATGAGCATGTGAAATGTGGCTAGACTGAATTAGATGTAATGTAAATGTAAAATACACTCTAGATTTCCAAGACAGCGTCAAGAAAAAAAAAAACAATGTAAAACATCTCAATAAATTTTTAATTATATGTACAAATGATAATATTTTGGATATCTTGGGTTTAAAAAAATCATTAAAATTAATTTCATCTGTTCCTTTTTACTTTTGTTTTCTAATGTGGCTACTAGGACATTTAAAAGTACATATATGGCTTGTGGCTTGCAGTATATATATATATATATATATATATATATATTTTTTTTTTTTTTTTTTTTTTTTTTTTTTTTTTGAGACAGGGTCTCGCTCTGTCACCCAGGCTGGAGTGCAGTGGCGAGATCTCGGCTCACTGCAAGCTCCACCTTCTGGGTTCACGTCATTCTTCTGCCTCAGCCTCCCAAGTAGCTGGCACTACAGGCGCCTGCCACCACACCCGGCTAATTTTTTGTATTTTTAGTAGAGATGGGATTTCACCAGGTTAGCCAGGATGGTCTCGATCTCCTGACCTTGTGATCCGCCCATCTCGGCCTCCCAAAGTGTTGGGATAACAGGCGTGAGCCACTGCACCCGGCCTGCTTATAGTATATTTTTATTGGCCAGTGCTGATATAAATGAAACATTTAGGTATGCATAATAGTATTTATCCACCTAACAGAACTGAAATATAAATCCTATTAATTGATGATAACATGACAACACAAAGAAAACTTGCCATGAGACCAGCCTGGCCCACATAGTGAAACCCTGTCTCTACTAAAAATACAAAAAAAAAATTAGCCGGGCATGGTGGTGCATGCCTGTAGTCCCAGCTACTTGGGAGGCTGAGGCAGGAGAATTGCTGGAACCCAGGAGGGGTAGGTTGCAGTGAGCCGAGAAAACTGGCCATGAAGTGATTGTTACCTTGATAAGTTACCTTTTCCATTCCTCTTACACTGGTAAGATTCTGTGAATTCAAATGTTTGCTTAATAACTTTCTAAAGGCATAATAAGAAAGAAGAGATTATGGGAAATGAATTGTGCACTAATTATAAGTTGAGCTCTGGAAGAAACAGAAAAGAGTCATCCACCTGAGCTCTCTGGAGGTCCCTGCTTTTTGCTCCAAGGAAGCCACTACTGAGAAAGTAAGGTTAGACCTTTTATTCATTTATATGAACAGGGCTTATACATTTCTATCAGGAAGAATATCAGAGGATTCTCATCCAAGCAAACGTTGATGAAACATCATTGACAGGGTAATGACATTTTGAATGGAAAAAATGTGAACCACAAAGCTGCGTTGCAATGGGAGTGTAAACTTTGAGGGTGCAATGTGTCCCAAAGGCATGTTGATTAGAAAGTTTTAACACTGAGAGGGGTGTTTATTTAAATGAATATTATCCTCTTTGGGGAGTCCATTGGATCTATTTATTTTGGTTTTCCCAACTCTCTCTCATGCTGCATTGAAAAAGATACTTTTGTGCTTAGAAAAAAAAAAAAAAAAAAAAAAGCTCTACTGTAAGTATTCTTTGCTGGGCCTCACCAAAATGAATGAGATTTTAACATGTATAGTATATACAGTACACTTAATATGTATAGTCTATTGTATATAGATGGAGCTGTCACTGCAGAACAAACAAGTAAATGGAAGATTTTCTTCACTAGGCTAGGGGGAGAATGTTAGGGGTATCTGGGAACTAATGCAATTCTGTGAGATAAGTGAGGGTACTGTCTAAACCCCACCAGTTCTGCGAGTCCTCACAGAAAGCAAAAGGAGGGACGCCCAATTAGAACAACTTCATCCTTAGACAGGACCAGCATAGGACACAACCACAAAAATCATTCGCTGAACCCCAGAAGAATGTGGCTGTGTAAGGATTAAATGAGACAAAGCATATAAAGTGCTTAGTATGTAGTAAGTGTTCAGAAAACATCTTATTATTGTTTTGAAACATGTCCTATGGCATGAGTAAAGTTTATCTCCACTTCACTGTAGAAAATGTAAAGCCTCCAGAAAATTCACCAGTACCCTCTCCGCTTTTGTCTAAATTCATTTGTGAGAAGCTTTACTCATGCTTTGGCTGCCGGTGACTCACGGTTAAATCATCTCTCTCATCTTTTTTTCCTTTTCGGTTTTTTAGTACAGTTGCATATCATATGACATTCTGCTTTGTTTTCTTCCTTCCCCTTCCCCAGGAAAACTAAGCAACTCTAACAGCCCCATTACCTTAATGAATAAAAGCCATTCAGTGAAAAGAACTGGTATCCACTTCATCAATTAAAAAGCTAGCAACTAATTCTTGGAAATTTTCTGGAGCCCTGTGAAAATTCATATCACTTAGTAACCTATGTGAGCTGAAGGTTGGTGTCCAATGACTGCTGAGAAGATATAAGGAATGTTGCAGAAATATAAATAGACCAGCACTGAAATTTAATTAGGCACTGCATATGTTAATAATAAATTCAATTAATTTATCCTTCTACCTATATTAGAAAGAAAAAAAAAACCTGGGCAAAATAATAGTTCATTTTAAATGCTTCAATTGGTAACCACCTTTCCTGAAGAGTGATTTATGCAGTAATTTACTGACTGTGTCTTCATAAGATTGTTCCAAACCAGCCCTTCTGAAATAATAATAACTTCTGAATGTGTGTTGTAAGAGATATAACAAATGACTTCCCATTAATTTTCATTTAATGAGTTGCCTATTCACATGGTAATTTTTAAAAATTCTCTTCTTAAGATAAACAGGTTATAAATACTGTGGATTACACTCCCATTTCACAAAAATCACAACAAGAAAATCTCTCTCATATTCTCTACATGATTTGCAGGTCAATCAGTTTAAAATGTTCTATACTAAATAGGCATCCATTTATTTCCCAGTTAGCACAGCAGATCATTTTAAATTCCTACAGCCAAATGATTCCAAATTAGTTAAAAATGAAAACTGAATATTTAGCAGCAGGAAAGGTCTTAGCAGGAATAACGAGAGGGAGTGGGGAGCAGGAAACAAAATCATGAAAAAGGTGGCAAAGCAGGTAGGGTTAAATAAGGAGCCCATGACCTTAGTTCTTTTTATAAAGAACAAAAGGCATAAAGATCATTCTTTACAGCTTTCCTATTTCCCCAAGTTTACTTTTTTAAAAAGACTCCATAATTTTTTACATAAATATTAATACTTAAGCATCTTAATTGCTAATATTTCCAAAAAACTTAATTATGTAACAATGAATTAACTCTATACTATAATAAAAAGAGTAAGTATAAAATAATAAAAACTAGGAAGAAGAAATTGCTCACAGTCAAAGGTTTTTCATATGGTTCACACCGATTTAAAAAGTCCTGCCGTAAACACGGCAAAATTCTCAAATATAATTCCTCGCAACACTGGGAAAAGTCTGCCTGAAGTATTAAATAATTCAAATGCAATTGCTACTTACATGAGAACCGAAAGGGCCTTGCTCCTAACCCACACTGCCTCACACCCTCTCCGTGGAAAAGCCCGTACTGCATTTCACCCATAAACTTGTCCAGCTCCTGCCCTGAGGCATTGACGAGCAGAGCTCCCGTTTTGCAGAGGATAGTGGCTTTGATCCACAATGGTGTCCCCAAGGCTGTCACAACTCCGAAGGCACATGCAAAACTTAACACTCCAGCCATGCAAAAAATGATTTTCTTCTGTTGGCTTGGCATGATGAGAAACAGCCTCTGTGAGGGCGAGGTTCAAAAACAAGACCTTTGTGAGCAATGGGAAGAGACAGCCCCTTTGACTGCATTTATTACAGAAGCTGAACGGACAGCTCCCAGCTGAAAAGACAACTTCACCATCGACGGTTCTCACTAGGTTAAATGTCAGTAGATGAAGGCCTCATCATCACTCATACTTAGCTTTTCTCCTTTTCTGCTGCTGCTTCTCCCTAATTGGAAATCTTTGGACTAAGAATCTGTAAAATAAAAGTCTTTCAAACTGCCTTCAAGTATCTCCTCTGTGTCACTTGGTAACAAAGGTCTAAGATAACAGATGGAGTCCTCAGTGTAACTTGATAAATGTTTCCCTTCCTCAGCCTTTTGTCTGATTGGGTGAGTTGAAACTTTCAGAAACAGGCTTGAATCTGATGGTAAATTTTCAGCAACTTGAAAAGTTCATTTATCGATGTTTTTATTTTTGTTTTTTGTTTGTTATTGTTTTTGGTGGTAGGGGAAGGAGCTTTAGCAGAGGTAGGGAGAACATATGTATTGATAGTTGATGTCAAAAATTTTTAAGTACAGCAGGATAAAAATATTAACAGGACCAAATATTAAACAGAATTTGGTCCTACATGAATATTAAGTGCTCTAGATTAACCATGGGTCCTTGTCCTTCCAACTTAATTTCTCCCAGATCCATGGTTTATACCTAAGGTATCAACAGAGAATTTGATTCAAATTTTTCTTGGCATACAGAAATATGAAAATGCAGGAGCAAATATCTAGATTTCTAAATGCTTTCTTTTAACAGGCTTAGCTGCTTTAGGATAATAGCAAGGGAATGTGTTTCTGGGTCCAAGGAATACCAGGATCTGTAAAGATAAGGGCATATTGATGGAAAGAGGGATGGTGGTCAGATAGGTGACTCTATGGGTTCATCATAAAAATGCACAGGTCTCAGCAAAGGTAAACTATTTGGGAGACTAGAGACAGTTATGAGCAAAGATTAAGCAGCAGGTAGGTCTGGTTAAATGGTCAAGACCTGGAAACTAAAGTTCAGAATTCAGTAACAGCTTTTTAACTTTGCATTTCCAAAGAGATTCCTCCTTCTACAGACACAGGACTGTGTGTGTGTGTGTGTGTGTGTGTAAGTGTCTAGTGAATGTTTATTATATGCCATGTTATTGTCCTGAGCTCTGACCTACAAAGTTAATGTTTAGTAAGAACTTATGTCTGGCAACTTGTGAAGAATTCTACCTAAATTATCATATGTAATTCTCATAATTAGCATATAAAGTAATGAAGAAGAGGAAGAAGAAGAGGAGGGAGGAGGAGGAGGGAAGAAGGAAGAAGAATAAGAAAGAAGAAAGAAGAAGAAAAAGAAATTATTCCTATCTTATATATAAGGAAATTGAGGTTCAGAGAGTTTAAGCAACTTGCTGAAGAGAGTAGTGGAGCTGGGATTCAAATCCAGGTCTTCTACTTCTGAGGTTGATGTTCTATTCCAAGCAAAGCCCCTGACCTTGAAAAGATGGCAAACATTTCAGTTTGGGTTGGGTTCGTCTGGGAGTAACAGGAGCAGACTAGCCCATTATTAGTTACACATCTTGAGTGTTTGAAGAACACAGACATCAGTAAATAGAACTTTTTCAGTTGGCCAAAAGCACATGTGTATGCTAGCTTCTATTCTTTTGATCCACCTTTAAGCATGACAGCTTAGAGGAAATTAATAAATGAAGACTTATTTCACACCATTTTCAGCACAAATGAGTCTCTACGTTATGCACACTTTGAAGGGAACTTTGAGGTATAGACTCGGAGTACTGGTAAACTTCTCTCACAGCTCGCCTCTCCTAGGAGTCGCAACAGCCAGTCTCGTTAAGGACAGACAACTAAGTATAGAACTCATTCTAGAATGCCAATGTACCTTCAGGGAGAAGAGGGGCAATATAAAACATGGCCACAGAAGAACTGGGCATATAGAAGATTCCAAAGAGGCACTTAAAATAAAGTTTACAATATTAGTAAGTCTTTTTTATTTTGTATAACTTAACACAATAAGCAACCCATCTCAGTTTATTTGGCCCTCCAATGAATTCACCACTGGATTTAGAATAATTGCTATCATGGTCCACTAGCAAAACAAGTGGGTGCCAGTGCCCCCAATAAGTGGTTATTTGGGCATATATGTGCCACAGTCACCCTAGAAAACTTAGTTTAAGATGTCTAAGCAGAGCTGAGCTTACTAAATCAACATATTCTGTAATTGGAAGAGACAGAACATTTCCAAAGCCTGGGAGAAGAAATCACATACAACTTAATCAATACTATTAATAACCTCTACTAAAGGATATGGCAAGAGAAGGATAGTTAGCATAGGACAGTGGTTTAATTAACCCAAACTCAGCCAAGTATATCTAAAGCTGTCCAAGGAGGAAAGCCTTGATTGTGGGTGTAGAGAGCAATTAGATCACATCAGTTGCATCAGTTTGCATCAGTCTGTAGTGACATGTTCACTCGTCTGTAGAGACATGGGAAAAATAAATACAACATACTGAGTTACTCTTATATCCTGAAGTTAGGCCCTTCCTAATTTTTATTGTTGAAATTTTCTTTCTTTAATGAGATAATGGTAGTTGAATTTTTAATGATTTTATTTGACAAATTTAGAAACTGGCAAACCTATGTCTACTCCTGATTTAAAACAAAACCAAATCAAACCCACTGGTCTATGACATAAAAGATCCCTGAGTGGAAAGGGTGAGACTCACCCTTTGAGGCCTAAAACCTCACCCTTTGCTCTGACACAGTGGTTCTCAGTTTTGCTGCTCATTAGAATCACTTGAGAAGATTTTAAAAGTACTGATGTCTGTGTCCTCATCCCTGAGATTCAGATTTATTTGATTTTAGAGTACGGCCTTAGCATCGAATCACCCCAGGTGATTGCATTGTGCAGCCAAGGTTGGAAGCCACTGCCCTTATCTCCTTTTCACATAGCTATCTACTGATTACAAACTAGGCTTTGCAGGCATCTCAGTGCTGGAATGCACACAGACATGAGCATCTGGGTCGCTAGAGAGGAATATGCTCATAGCAAATTAATAAATAGGCACTACCATTTACAGCTCAAACATTCCTACATTTTTTCAGCACTAGGTTTCAGCATATCCACAACTAAAGACCAGGCCCTGATTCATAGATTTACCCCCAAATCACCATGTGAATATCAATGGTGCTGTATCCTGTTCATGTGAGGCAGCTCCCCCTCACCTCTTCTCCATGCAGCTTCCTTTCAAACTTCAGCATCAGCCACCCACAGGCTGCGTAGTAGTGTGTGTGATCCACCCTCTGAGAATGATATAATGGAACCTGGCAGTCATTATGCCTGACAGCCTTCTTTTGAAATTTCATCTTAAATGTCTTGAATGACAGTGATGACACCATTTTCTTTGCAGTCTCTCTGAGAATTTGAGTCATTAATGTCAGCAAGTTTTCACCAAGTATCCTGCTGAAATCTTTACTTCTCTCAATCTTAATAGGAATACATTTGGTGACATAAGAAAATGGAACTAGGCCTCCCCCTCCTCTGACCCCTTTCAGGTGCTGGATAATGATATAATTCTTCAGAGTGACTAGAGTCTGTACAGAAAGGAGCACAATTGCAGACTTTGTTTTCGCTTCCAGTGTAGCATTTGTGCCTCTTCTCACACTAACTTGGCTGCATCAGTTTTTCCTTAACAACCATTTGAAAACAAAAGAAAAAAAAAAAGAAGCCCCATTCCAAAGGCATGCAAATTCTCAACTGATTTGCTCCCCAAGTACAAGAGACAGTATGGCATGGCATGGGAAGAGCCTGTCCAGGGTCTATTTCCAGCTGTATGGCTAAATTAAGAATTCCTTCTCTGGCATTTATTAATTTTACATATTCATGAAAAGAGTGGTCTGGGCTGCATAGGTGATTCTCAAATCATTTTTAAGAAGAAAAACCATTGCCTTAACACAACTCGTGTGAAATAAGATGAAAATTGAGCTGGTATACTGGGAGGGTGGGTGGTCAAGGAGTTGTCACTGGGCTCCCCAGCTCCCTACTCCCTACAGTGTCCTATCCCCAACACGAAAGACAGCTTCAAGAAGCACAGTTTGGCTCCTTTAGTTCCCATTTAACTAAAGAAAGAAAAATTTAATAAGCCATAGAACTACAGTTTGGCCATTTGCTAGATTATGTCTCTTTTTTCTTTGCTGTGCTAACCTGTTAGCTATTACAGAATATTGCATTGCCCAGGGACACTGCATGGCTGATTATTCCAATTATTAATTTTTAGATTATTTAATGAGAGGTTCTATGTTTTGTCTGATTTGTCACTGGTAGTACTGATTTTGATTTTCCTCCAAATGGATCATTATACTCCAAGGCCTCTCTAAGAGAGATTCAACAAGGGTCTATCAAGCTTCCTATTCTAAGACAAGAGGCCTTTGTAAATCTACCCCGTTTTTCTCATCTTTAAAGCAAAATCTGGCAAATTTGATTGACGTGCCTTGACTAATTCAAGTTGCTGGTGATCCTCAAGTAGCATTGTAATTTTCTAATGACTGTAAGGGAAAAAAACACTCCATGGAAAGAACTGATTGATTTATTAGAGAGAAAATTACCACATGTGCTAGACCTTGATTGCAGCTAATATTTGTAGAGCTAATTGCTTGAACTAGAGGATTAAAAGGATTGAGGGAAAGGAAGAAAAAGAAAACAAAGTTCTCGTGGAATACAGATGAACCTGCAGTGGATTTGGACAGAGAGGGAGAATTCAGTACAGGGATTTTTGGGGCTGATGATGGTTGTGGAAACATTTAGAATAAGTGGAAGAATTATGCTTCTGACACAAAAGCCACAGAGAGGAACCAGGGAGTGGAGGAAAGTTGCTGCCCATGCTGTCTGTTAAATAAGATCTCGTGGCCGGGCATGGTGGCTCACGCCTGTAATCCTAGCACTTTGGGAGGCCGAGGTGGGTGGATCAAGAGGTCAGGAGATCAAGACCATCCTGGCTACATGGTGAAACCCCGTCTCTACTAAAAATACAAAAAAAAAAAAAAAAAATTAGCCAGGCATGGTGGTGGGCGCCTGTAGTCCCAGCTACTTGAAAGGCTGAGGCAGGAGAACGGTGTGAACCCGGGAGGCGAAGTTTATAGTGAGCCGAGATCGCGGCACTGCACTCCAGCCTGGGCAACAGAGCAAGACTCCGTCTCAAAAAAAAAAAAGATCTCGTGTGACACCTTCGGATTTGTCTGGGTTTCTTGTTGGTATCTCACATTAAGGCTATGTTGATACTTAACCTTCACCCAGCAGAATGTCTGAGCTATTACAGAAAAGAGGAAAAAGTTACTTAACCTAAAGAGGTGAAGAAAGAAAGCATAGTTTAAGACACGTCCTTTAACGATAATAGGCAAAGCACATTCCTAGCACAGGGAAACAGATAATAATTTTCCTCATTGATATAACTTAGGATAGATGTGCTAAAATAGTACATTTTGGGGTAGTTTGATTTGGTGATTACCAACTTTTGTTTGTTTGTTTTAAGACAGGGTCTCACTACATTTTCAGGCTAGTCTTGAACTCCTGGGCTTAAGTGATTCTCCTGCCTCAGCCTCTCAAGTAGCTGGGACTACAGGCACACCCCACAGATATAAACTCTGTGGCAGCCACATTTGAACAATGTGATCCACCCTCTCTAGCCTACTTTGATTAGGATTAGACAACTAAATCAACCAGATTGTGTCTCCTGAAAATGTAAAAGTAATATTGAGAGACGCAAGTCAAATCACTGGAAGCCAGTCTGCAAAAATTGAGAAGGAAGCAATTCTTTTTCCCCACCAATAAAGCCTTGCATTGCCCTATAGTGCCCAAATTTATTGTTCAATTTTTCTCCAGCTGTCACCATTCTCCTTCCCGGCAGTCAAGTGCAGTTCTCTGTTTTCAAAGTTCTCTTTGTCTTTTACTTGTTTTGTCTTTTTCCTATTTGTGTGCATTCTAAAGAAAGCTTCTGGGAGGCACTGATTTTCAGCTCTCCCCACCATCTGGTTCTTGGTCCAGGGCACTAGGTGAAACCGACTGTGACGGCTGCCTAGTGAAGGGACAGGTGGTAGCTACTCAGACCCTATGTGAGGTACATATATGTGTTGGTATCAACCGTCCACAGTCACAAGGTCTCTGTGGCCAATGCTGCCCTAGCTTAGTGGGAGCTTTCAATCAAGCTGGCCTTGTCTGGTCCTTCCTTCATCAGGGATGAGTACTGCCCTTTCGTACTGTCACTAAAGGTGTTCAGGGCCCCACCCTCTTATCCTGGAGGAACCATGAGAGTCCCGGGCTGCTGAACTTCCTGGGATTGACTTCATGGAGAGAAGCAGAAGGAGTAGGGAGGGCTGAACTGGGTCCTGGAGCACAGACAAGCTGGGATGCTGTTGGTCAAGGCTGCTGTCTGGTGGCGGGCCTCACTAGCTGGCCACGAGAAGGACTGGATAGCAGCACAACTGGGTAAAATCATCTGACACTTGACTTCCACTCTAGCTCCAGCTTAGTTTCCCAATACACTCCCTTCTGACTACTGGGTGCCTTCCTCCTTTTTACTTTCCTAGACTACAATGACCTTTAGCAAATTGGCAGGCAGCGATGTGTGTCCTGCTTAGATCTGACTCTTTCTGCCTCCAACCCCCAGGGGAGATATAAAGGAATCAGACATGTAAAGAAGGGAGAACACACATGAATTAATATTTCAAATATCTTCTACCATAACTGTTCTAGATGTACACGCTTTCTCCTCCTTTAGTTTGATTATCAAGAATAAATACTTTGCTCATCTCTGAGAAGATGAAAATCCTTAATGAAGTGCATATCTGTGTACCTTCGAAAAACAATACTGTTCCTTTGGTAAAATATAGGCCAGTCACTAGGGCAGTGAACTATTAAAACTAAATATTTTAAACCTGATGGCCAAGACAGTTTTATTAAGCACTAATAAAGCCAGACAAAATTTCTGGGTTGAGTCCTTTTCCAGGAAATTCAGATTGAAAGGAATATAAGATCATTATTAATTTTTACTTCTCTGTGTATATTTGATATGCACAGTCCTTATTTGAAAAAATTATGTGAAGGCAGATTGTAGTTAAAGAAACCCCAGAGGGTATTATGAATGCCTTACCTATAAGGTTTCTTTCCAAGATAAGCAGCCATAGCTAGGTAAGGAGGTGGTGAGCACTGGGAACCCTAGGCTGGAGTGGAAACTGTCTATGCAATTACCATAGTTGGGAGCCAAAACTCTTTGACTTGTCATGTACTGAAAATCACCAGCAAGCTAGATCAGACATGGCATTGTGTCTTTAAATGATGTATAATGCCTGGGCACTGAGCCATGGGCACTGCTGAGAATAGATGTAAATTCAACAAACCTGAAGTCCTTATGGAGGAGAACGAAGCTTTACTCTGTGCCTTCACTTCTACTGGAATGAAAGCTAAGCTAGCTGATGACATTGTCACATTAATTATACAAGAAATATTTTATCATTATGAAAAAGATTATTTTAAAGATTTTAAAAGGAAAACCATATCATATGCAAAATTTATTAGATATGTATTATAGATCTAAGAGTAAAGCCTAAAATACAAAGCTTCTAGAAGAAAACATAGACTAAGGTCTTTGTTTCTTCTAGTACAGATTTCATAGATAAAAAGAGTATGAACCATAAAATTAAAAACAAGTTGATAAATTAAAATTTTCTGTTCTTTGAAAAACACTAAATAATGAAAAAAACAAGCCACAGACT
This sequence comes from Pongo pygmaeus, assembly GCF_028885625.2. Classification (NCBI taxonomy): domain Eukaryota; kingdom Metazoa; phylum Chordata; class Mammalia; order Primates; family Hominidae; genus Pongo; species Pongo pygmaeus. The sequence continues at coordinate 159,823,713 of NC_085930.1, forward strand.
GGGCAAAAGTATGCGAAAAATATATACATGATAAAGGACTTGTATACAGATTATATAAAGAAATCTCTAAATTTAACAATAAGAAAATGAATACCCCAATTTAAAATGGGCAAAATATTTGAAAGATACTTCTTCAAAGAAGAGACATGGGTAGCAAAGAAGCCCATGAAAGGATGCTCCGTATCATTAGTCAGAACTGCAATGGGATATCACAGCCTACTTATTAAAATGACTAAAATTTAGAAAACAAATAAACAACTGACAACACCAAATTCTGGCGAGGATGCAGAGCAACTGGAACCCTTTAGAATATTGGTGGGAATGCCAGATGGCACAGCCACTTTGGGATACAGTTTAACAGTTTCTTTAAAAGTTAATCCCTCTCCCACCCCTCCCCCTCCCCCTCCCCCTCCCCTCCCCCTCCCCTCCCCCTCCCCTCCCCCTCCCCTCCCCCTCCCCTCCCCCTCCCCCTCCTCCTCCCCTTTCTGTCTTCCTGTTTCTGTCTCCCGCTCCTTCTTTCTTTGGTCTCCCTCTGTTGCCGAAGCTGGACTGTACTGCCGTGATCTCAGCTCGCTGCGACCTCCCTGCCTCGGGCTTCTGTGATTCTCCTGCCTCGGCCTGCCGAGTGCCCGGGATTGCAGGCGCGCGATGCCACGCCTGACTGGTTTTTGTATTTTTGGTGGAGACGGGGTTTCGCCCTGTTGACCCGGCTGGTCTCCAGCTCCTGGCCCCGAGTGATCTGCCCGCCTCGGCCTCCCGAGGTGCTGGGATTGCAGACGGAGTCTCGCTCACTCAACGCTCAATGTTGCCCAGGCTGGAGTGCAGTGGCGTGATCTCGGCTGGCTACAACCTCCACCTCCCAGCCGCCTGCCTTGGCCTCCCAAAGTGCTAAGATTACAGCCTGTGCCCCACCGCCACCCCGTCTAGGAAGTGAGGAGCGTCTCTGCCTGGCCTCCCATTGTCTGGGATGTGAGGAGCGCCTCTGCCCGGCCGCCCCGTCTGGGAGGTGAGAAGCGCCTCTGCCCGGCCACCCAACGTCTGGGAAGTGAGGAGCCCTCTGCCCGGCCACCCAACGTCTGGGAAGTGAGGAGCCCTCTGCCCGGCCACCCAACGTCTGGGAAGTGAGGAGCCCTCTGCCCGGCCGCCTAACGTCTGGAAAGTGAGGAGCGCCTCTGCCAGGCCGCCCCCTCTGGGAGGTGAGGATCGCCTCTGCCCGGCCGCCCCGTCTGGGAGGTGAGGAGCGCCTCTGCCCGGCCGCCACCCTGTCTGGGAGAAAGTGAGGAGTGCCTCTGCCCAGCCGCCCCGTCTGGGAGGTGAGGAGCGCCTCTGCCCGGCCGCCACCCTGTCTGGGAGAAAGTGAGGAGCGCCTCTGCCCGGCCGCCCCGTCTGGGAGATGAGGAGCACCTCTGCCCGGCCGCCCCATCTGGGAGGTGAGGAGGGCCTCTGCCTGGCCGCCCCGTCTGGGAGGTGAGGAGCGCCTCTGCCCGGCCTCCACCCCGTCTGGGAGGAAGTGAGGAGCGCCTCTGCCCGCCCGCCCCGTCTGGGAGATGAGGAGCGCCTCTGCCCGGCCGCCACCCCGTCTGGCAGGAAGTGAGGAGTGCCTCTGCCCGCCCGCCCCGTCTGGGAGATGAGGAGCACCTCTGCCTGGCCGCCCTGTCTGGGAGGTGAGGAGCGCCTCTGCCCAGCCGCCCCGTCTGAGAGGTGAGGAGCGCCTCTGCCTGGCCGCCACCTAGTCTGGGAGGAAGTGAGGAGCACCTCTGCCCAGCCGCCCCGTCTGGGAAGTGAGGAGCGCCTCTGCCCGGCCGCCCCATCTGGGAGGTGAGCACCTCTGCCTGGCCGCCCCGTCTGGGAAGTGAAGAGCACCTCTGCCCGGCCGCCACCTCATCTGGGAGGAAGTGAGGAGAGCCTCTACCTGGCCGCCCCGTCTGGGAAGTGAGGAGTGCCTCTGCCCGGCCGCCCCGTCTGGGAAGTGAGGAGCGCCTCTGCCTGGCTGCCACCCTGTCTGAGAAGAAGTGAGGAGCGCCTCTGCCCAGCCGCCCCATCTGGGAAGTGAGGAGCGCCTCTGCCCGGCCACCCAGTCTGGGAAGTGAGGAGCGCCTCTGCCCTGCCGCCCTGTCTGGGAGGTGTACCCAACACCTCCGAAGAGACAGCGACCATCAAGAACGGGCCATGAGGACGATGGCGGTTTTGTTGAAAAGAAAAGGGGGAATTGTGGGGAAAAGAAAGAGAGATCAGATTGTTACTGTGTCTGTGTAGGAAGAAGTAGGCATAGGAGACTCCATTTTGTTCTGTACTAGGAGAAATTCTTCTGCCTTGGGATGCTGTTGATCTATGGCCTTGCCCCCAGCCCCCTGCTCTCTGAAACATGTGCTGTGTCAACTCAGGGTTAAATGGATTAAGGGTGGTGCAAGATGTGCTTTGTTAAACAGATGCTTGAAGGCAGCATGCTCTTTAAGAGTCATCACCACTCCCTAATCTCAAGTACCCAGGGACACAAACACTGCAGAAGGCCGCAGGGACCTCTGCCTAGGAAAACCAGAGACCTTTGTTCATGTGTTTATCTGCTGACCTTCTCTCCACTATTATCCTATGACCCTGCCATATCCCCCTCTCCGAGAAACACCCAAGAATGATCAATAAATACTTAATAAAAAATAAATAAATAAATAAATAAATAAAAGTTAAACACATACTTAAATATGACCTAGTAATCCTACTCCAGATATTTATCCAAGAGAAATGAAAGCAAAGTCCACATAAATATTTGTACATAAATGTTTATAGTGGTTTTATTCATAAATACCCCAAAATGCAAACAACCCAAATGTTCATCAACTGGTGAATGGATAAACAAACAGTGGTACATCTATACAATGGCACACTATTCAGGAGAAAAAAGGAACAAACTAACACATGCTCCAAAATGAATAAATCTTAAATGGCTTTTGCCAAGTGGAATAAGCCAGACTCAGAAGTTCATAAGTGATTTCATTTATATGACATCTGAAAAAGGCAAAGCTTAGATCAAGGACAAAAATTAGATCAAAGGTTGGCAAGGGCTGAAAGTTGGGGGAGGGTATTGCCTACCAAGGGGCAGGAGGAAATTTTGTTCAGCGATGACTGTGGCAGGATTATGTACCTGAAAACATTTGTCAAAAATTCTGGAACTATACACCTAAAAAAGGAGAATTTTACTATATGTGACTTATATCTAAATAAAACAATTAGAATATCTTTAAATGTCACCACTCAGCATATAACTCTCTAGTTATTTTCTCATGCAAATGAATAACCTCTTTCAATATGAATTAACCTCTTTCTTAGAATAGAAAAACAGGATATTCAATTTAATATTTTGTTTAACATAGTTGTTATATATACTATTATGTACAGGGAGCATTGTTTGTAAAAGAATTATAATTTAAGAAATGCTTCCTTCAAAAATTGTTCTATTGTAAACATTCAATATGTTTTGGAAGAAGCAGCTTCTTCAAGATACCTGGGTTCAATAGAGGTACTTCCTAGTGCTAACTTACTATGACCACATTCAAGTTAACTTTCCTCCTTGGCTTTCATTTTTTTCGTTCTTCAGATGAGTAGGTTGACATGATTTGTGCTTCTGGACCTTTTCTCTGCCTATACAGGTACAGATAAGGAACACTGTCACCAGGAACAGTTCTTATCACGGACGGTGATTTTCAGTGGGTTAAGGAAAGCAGCCAAGGGAGGAAATAACTCCTAAGGGATTATTTTAATATCTTTCGGGGATGTAGAGATATTTTTAAAGCCTTCACATGTCTGAAATTCTTGGGGGGAGTTATCCCCTACTTGTTTGAAAAATTATTAGATTAAATAATGTCCACAAGGCAACTTGGTGCATTCCGGGGTTCTGCCGAGGTCATAACATGTATAAGGCAATGTCTACCTACTACTAATTTCATGCCACACGTAAGTTTTTATTTTTGTGATGATTCAGAAGACACTCTAATAATACTCCCTTTGGAAGTGCTAGTTTTTGCTTTAAATAAGTAAACTGGTATTCTGATTAATTCTTCAGTCGGGCACGGTGGCTCTTGCCTGGTATCCCAGCAACATAAGAGGCTGAGGCAGGAGGATAATTTGAGGTTTGGGCAACATAGTGTGACCTCATCTCTAAAATAATAATTATAATCATCATCATCATCATCATCATAATTCTTCAGTCTCTTGTGACCTTAGCAGGAAGAGACCCATTTTCAGAGCCCTAGCAAAAACAAGTCAATGAACTTGTAATGCTGAGGGCTCGACTCTGGAATGTGGTGCCTCTGGTCAAGCAACACTTCTACACTATCCCCTTCAAGTTTCTTTTCTTTTTGTTACCTCTTTCCCACTTCCCCACCCCTCATCTCTCTCATTTCTCTGTTTGTTTGTCTCTTAGGATCCCAGTAGGAACCTTTGGCTCACTCAAATATAATCTGAAAAGGACAGTTTAATAAAGGGACAATTTACAAAGATGTGGGAGGGGTTTAGGGAAACTACAAGGGATGATAGGGTCCCTATCAGAACTGAAGGGGGCTGGGGAGGGCATAGTCCTTGAACCTATAGATAGAGAAGCCTGTGTGGAGAGGGCCACCTGATAAGAACTATGCCCTTCTGTTGACTTCTGGAGTGCACCATAACCCCACAGGGAGGAAGATGACAGAATAGACAGCTCGACCTGACTCTTTTCCTTTCCTCTCCTCTGATCTGCCGCTGGTGCTCCCATTGACCAAACCCAACAGGAAACCAAAGGTCAGCCTCTCAAGGCATAAGCAAGGTTAACAAAATAGATATGGAGGGGGCAGATGTAAGAAATCCTACTAGCTATTGCTATTTATCCATCTATCTGTCACCTATCTATCTGAAATAGTTAATACATACACATGGTTTTAGAAATTCAAAAATTGTAAAAGAGTAAACAGTGAAAACAAATTCTTCTTTTATCTCTGAACTTCAGTCTCCCAGGCACTCTTCTGCCAAGATAATTTCTTATGAAACTTTCCTGTTATATTCTCTGATCATTTTAGCATAGATGTAAATACATCCTCCTTCTACCACTTGCATTCTAAGCCAACGGCAATATGCCATGCAAACCCTTCTGCATCTAGGATTTTTCACTTAATAAAATGTCTTTGTGAGGATTCCAATGGATACACATACATGGTTGTTTTGGTTGTTTAGTCTGTCTGATTGTTTTGACAGCAACAAATTCAACTTTTAATAACTATTGGGTAGGAGGTCACTGAAGATACATGTGCTGTTGCTCATGCATGCATCCACAGCCACTCACTGCAACTCCCCGGGAAATATTAATACACACCCTTTCCTTAATTTGAGATCTGGAAGCAATTCTCAGCGGCATCCACATTTCCCACCCTATGCTAGAAATGACTAGTCCAAGATGTGCCAGGGTAATGTTTCTGAGTTTAGATTCTCTGTGTGTCAGGGGTGGAACCAAATGCTAAAGTTCGATTTTATACGGTACCCAACCTGGGCAATTTACTCTCAGCCAGGGAACAGTTCCAAATATTTGATTTGGACAGGGTCTCCTTATACATACTTTTTTTCTTCTTTCTTCCCAATATGGATGCCTTTTATTTCTTTTTCTTGCCTAATTGCTCTTGCTAGAACTTGCAGTACTATGTTAAATGTAAGTGGTGAAAGCTGGCATCCTGCTTCATTAAAGGAAAGACTTTCAAATTTTCACCATTGAATATGATGTTTGCTGTGATTTTAAAATATGGCTTTTATTATGTTGAAGTGGTTGCTTTTTCTTCCTAGTTTATTGAGGTTTTTTTTTTTATGAAAGGATGTTGAATTTTGTCAAATGCTTTTTCTGCATCAATTGAGATGATCATGTAGGTTTTTCTTTCATTATGTTAATAGGGTGTATTGCATTTGGTAATTTTCATACATTGAATCATCCTTGCATTCCAGGAATAAATCTCATTTGGTCATGATGTATAATCCTTTTAATATGCTGCTGAATTCAGTCTTCTACTATTTGTTAAGAAATTTTGCATCAGTATTCATAAGGGATATTGGTCTGTAATTTCTTGCAGTGTCTTTGCCTGGCTTTTGTAACAGGGTACTTGCTGGCTTCATAGAATGAGTTAGGATGTGTTCCTTCCTCTCCATTTTTTGGAAAAAGTTTGAGAAGAATACTAGTTCTCTAAATGTTTGGTAGAATTTAGCAGTGAAACCATCAGGTCCAGGACTTTTCTTTGTCAGGAGATTTTTGATTACCGATTTAATCTCCTTACTGGTCATAAGTCTATTCAAATTTTCCCTATTTTTTTATGATTTAGTCTTGGTAGGCATGATGGTTAATATTGAGTATCAACTTGATTGGATTGAAGGATGCAAAGTACTATTCCTGGGTGTGTCTGTGAGGATGTTGCCAAAGGAGATTAACACTTGAGTCAGTGGACTGGGAGTGGCAGACCCACTCTCAATGTGGATGGGCACCATCTAATCAGCTGCCACCACGACTGGGATAAAAGCAGGCAGAGGAACATGGAAGAACTAGACTGGCTAAGTCTTCCAGCTTTTATCTTTCTCCCTTGCTGGATGCTTCCTGCCCTCAAACATCAGACTCCAAGTTCTTCAGCTTTTAGATTCTTGGACTTACACCAGTAGTTTGCCAGGAGCTGTCAAGCCTTCAGCCACAAACTGAAGGCTGCACTGTCACCTTCCCTGGTTTTGAGGTTTTAGTTCTCAGACTGGCTTCCTTGCTCCTCAGCTTGCAGGCGGCCTATTGTGGGACTTCACCTTGTGATTGTGTGAGTCAATGATCCTTAATAAACTCCCCTTTATGACAGAAAACCAAACACTGCATGTTCTCAGTCATAAGTGGGAGTTGAACAATGAGAACACATGGACACAGGGAGGGCAATATCACACACTGGGCCTGTTGGGGGGTGGGGGGCTGGGGGAGGGATAGCGTTAGGAGAAATACCTAATGTAAATGACAAACTGATGGGTGCAGCAAACCAACATGGCACATGTATAGCTATGTAACAAACCTGCAGTTGTGCACATGTCCCTAGAACTTAAATTATGATAAAAAATAAAATAAATAAAATGCATCAAATATGTTTAAAAAATAAATAAATAAAAATAAAAAATAAACTCCCCTTTATATATACATCTATTCTATTAGTCCTGTCCCTCTAGATAATCTTGACAAATACAGTAGGTTTTTGTGTTTCTAGGAGCTTATCTATTTCTTTCTTCTAGGTTATCTAATTTGTTGGCACACACTAATTCATAGCACTATATTCATAATCCTTTTTATTTCTGTAGAATCGGTAGTAATGTCCCCATTTTCATTTCTGATTTTAGTAATTTAAGTCTTCTCATTTTTTTCTTAGTTCATCTGACTAAAGATTTGTCAATTTTGTTGATCTCTTCAAAGAACCAACATAGGTTTTACTGATTTTCTCTATTGTTTTCTATTCTTTTTCATTTATCTCTGCTCTAATCTTTATTATTACCATCCTTCTGCTAGCTTTGGGTTTAGTTCCTTCCTCTTTTACTAGTTCCTTAACTTGTAAAGTGAGATTGCTGATTTGAGATTGTTTTTTGTTTTTAATATAAGCATTTATGGTAGTGCCCTCTCATCTGTGGTTTTACTTTCTTTAATTTCAATTACCCACAGTCAACTGTGGTCTAAAAATAGGTGAGTATAGTACAATAAGATATTTTGAGAGACAGACACATTTGCATAACTTTTATTGCAATATATTGCTTAATTGTTCTATATTATTATTGTTTATCTCTTACTATGCCTAATTTACAAATTAAAGTATCATAGCTATATATGTATAGGAAAAAATGTTATGTATATAGGATACTAGCTGAGGTTTCAGGCATTCACTGGGGACCTTGGGATGTACCCTCCATGAATAAGCGGAGACTAATTTTTAGCTATAAATTTTCCTCTTTTCAATGTGTCCCGTAAGTTTTGATATGTTGTATTTTATTTTCATTTGTCTCTAAGTACTTTCTAATTTCCCTTGTGATTTCATCTTTGATCTATTGATTAAGAGTATTGTGTTTAATTTCCACAAATATTTGAAGTTTCCACCTTTTTTAAATTATTGATTTCTAACTTTATCCCTTGTAGTCAATGAAGATACTTTGCATGACATCTACCTGTTTAATTCTATTGAGACTCGAGACTTAACTTGTGGCGCATTCTATATTCTATCCTGGAAAATGTCACATGTGCACTTGAGAAGAATATGTATGCTCGTATTTGGGGGTAAAGTGTTCTATATATGTCTGTTTCATCTAGTTGGTGTATTGTGTTGTTTAAGTCCTCTACTTCCTTACTTATTTTCTGCCTGGTTGTTCTATCCATTACTGAGAGTGGGATATTGAAGTCTCTGACTATTATTGTAGAACTGTCTATTTCTCCATTCAGTTGGGTTAGTTTTTGCTTCATATATTTTGACAGTCTATTATTAGATATGTATAAAGGTTTATAATTGTTATCTTTCCTTGCTGTATTGAACCTTTTATTAAAATGTTATGTCCTTCTTTGACCCTTGTAACGTTTTTGTATTTAAAGCCTATTCTGTCTGATATTACTATCACTGCTTCTGCTTTCTTTTGGTTACTATTTGCATGAAATATCTTTTTCCATCTGTTCACTTTCAATCCATGTCTTTTTCAATCTATTTGATCTAAAGTGAGTCTCTTGTAAACAGCATATAGTTTAATTATGTGTTTTTTAATCTAGTCTGCCAATCTTTCTTTTGATTGGAGAGTTTATTTATATTTATATTAATCACTGCTAAGAAAGAACTTAGTTGTGTCATTTGACTGTTTGTTTTCAACATACCTTGTAAGATTTTTGTCCCTCATTTCCTGCATTATTGTCTTCTGTTATGTTTCATTGTTTTTTTTTGTAGTTATATGTTTAAATTATTTTCTCATTTTCTTTTGTGTATATTCTATAACGATATTCTTTGTAGTTACTATAGGAATTACATTTAACACAGTAAAGTTATAATACTCTAATTTGAACTTATACCAGCTTAACTTGAATAATAAAGAAAAAATCTACTTTTTTACAGCCTCATCCCTACCTCTTTTAGCTGCTGATGTCAAAAAATTACATCTTTTTCTATTGCATATGCCAAAATATATGCTAGTAACATTTTAAATACATTAGTTTCTTAAATTACATAGAAAATAGAATGTGGAGTTACAAACAAAAGTTACAAAAATCCTCGCTTTTAAACTAATTGTTTTTTTTCAAGGTGTTAGTCTCTTAAACCATGTAGAAAACAAAAGGTAGTGTTACAAACTGTTGTTATGATAATATTGACTTTTATAATTGCATGTGTGTGTACCTTTATTGAGATTCTTATTTATTTATAAGATTGTGAGTTACTGTCTAGTGTCCTTTTATTTTACCGTGACTTACTCCCTTGAACATGTCCTACAGGGCAGGGCTAGTGATGACAAACTCCCTCAGCTTTTGTTTTATCTGGGAATATCTTAATTTCTCCTTCACTTTGAAGGACAGTTTTGCCAGATATAGGAATCTTGGTTGACAATTTTTTTTTCTTTTCTTTTAGAACTTTGGATATATCAGCCTTTTAGCCTCCAAAGCTTTTGATGAGAAATCTGCTGATAATCTTATTGAAGATTTCTTGCATATGATGAATTATTTCTCTCTTTCTGCTTTCATGAGTCCCTCTTTGTCTTTTGAAAGTTTGATTATAATCTGTCTCTGTGTGAGTCTCTTTCAGTTTATTTTACTTGGAGTTATTTGAACTCCTTGGCATTTATATTTATATTCTTCATCATATTTGTGAAGTTTCCACCATTATTTATTTAACTGTTTCCTCTACCCCCTTCTCCTTTTCTCACAGTATGTATGTTGGTGGTGTTCAACAGGCCCCTTAGGCTCTGCTCACTTTTTGTTAATCTTTTTTCTTTCTGTTTCTCAGACATGATCATTTCCATTGTTCTATGTTCAGGTTCATAGACTCTTTCTTTAACGTGCTCAAATCTGCCTTTGAATCCTTCTAGTGAATTTTTTATTTCACTTATTGTACATTTCAGCTCCAGAATTTCTTACTGGTTTCTTTGTAGGTTTTCTATTTCTTTATGGCTATTTCCACTTTGTTCAAATATTGTCTTCTTGACTTTCTCCATATCTCCCTTTAGTTATTTGGGCATCTTTAAGACAGTAATTTTAAAGGTTTTTGTCAACTAGATCTACCATCAGGTTTATTTATTTATTTATTTATTTATTTAGAGACAGAGTCTCACTCTGTCACCCAGGCTGGAGTACAGTGGCATGATCTTGGCTCACTGCAACCTCCACCTCCTGGGTTCAAGGGATTCTCGTGTTTCAGCCTCCCAAGTAGCTGGGACTAGAGGTGTGCACCAGCGCACCTGGCTGTTTTGTATTTTTAGTAGACATGGGGTTTCACCATGTTGACCAGGCTGATCTCGAACTCCTGGCCTCAAGTGATCTGCCTGCCTCGGCCTCCCAGAGTGCTGGGATTGCAGGCATGAGGCACTGTGCCCAGACACCATCAGATCTTTTTCAGGGGCTGTTTTGTTTATTTATTTTTTCCTTTGAATGGACTATATTTTCCTGTTTCTTTGTGTATGCCTTATAATTTTTTTTTAATCAAAAACCAGACATTTGAATCTAATAATGCAGTAACTCTGGAAATCATATTCTTTCCCTTTCCCAGGTTATACTATTTTCATTTTTTTTTTATTTTTTAAAAAATTGTTTTAGGTAGGTTGTTTCTGTGCCAAGGATATGTCTGAGGTGTAAAATTAAGGTCTTCTCAGGTCTTTTCTGAGCCTGTCTTTCTCTGGGCATGAACAGTTGTTCTAATTGCTAATGTATATGCAGTTGCTTTTGAATGTCCTAGTCTTCAATGTCTGCCTCCCAAAAGGGAAAAAAGAGAAAACTAAGGATGCGGAGAGTGGTGCCAGCCATTTACTCCTTTGGAAGTCACTTCAACCGGACAGGGAGGGGCTTGCCACAGTGGGAGAGGTGCAGCAACAATGGCCAATTATGTATTTGTCTGCACCTCTGTGATCAGAAGCTGCAATCAGTGATGGCTGGGCACAGTGGCTCATACCTGTAATCTGAGTACTTTGGGAAGCTGAGATGGGAGGATCCACTGGGGCCAGTAGTTCAAGACCAGCCTAGGCAACATAGTGAGACCTTGTCTCTAAAAGAATTTTAAAAATTAGCTGGGTGTGTTGGTACATGCTTGTAGTCCTAGCTACTTGGGAGGCTGAAGTGGGAGAATTTCCTGAGCCCACAAGTTCCAGGCTGCAGTGAGTTATGATCACACGAGTGCACTCCAGCCTGGGTGATGGAGCAAGACCTGGTTTAAAAAAAAAAAATCCACACACAGGTTATTCAAAACAAAACAAAACAAACAAAAAAACAGAAGAAGAAGCTGCAATCAGTGAGCAGAGCACAAATGCACAAATCCCCAGCATTTGGAGGTCAGGGTCCCCCGGCTCCCACAAACTGTGTAAAAGCTGCTTCGGGAACAAGTACATACCTGCATACCATGGGGCTGGGGGTAAAGGATGGATAGCTGCTACTGCACTAAGAGCTGAAATTGACCACAGTTAACCACAATTTACTAAGCCTTCCCTAGACATTGCAAATTTTCAACAGACTCTGGAGTTCCTAAATAGCTACATCCGACAGATTTTGCCAGTGAAATTGTTTCTAGGTGGGCAGACAAATTGCTGTTGCTTCCTACTTTGTCATCTTCCCAGAATTCCCTCCTTGCACAAAAGTTTTTGAAACCATTGAATCTTTTGTCACCTCCAAACAACACCCTAAATAAGCAGATCTTTAGTCTCCAATAATTCTAAAAGTCAGGACTAGTCATATGTTTAAAATGAGTGATAATAATATGCTGTGAGGATGAAATGGAATAATATAAATACCTTGAAATAGTGCTTAGCATATAATAAATGCTTAATAAATGTTAGCTATTCTTTATTATAATAATTTTTATTTAAATTATAATTACTTTCTGAACTGGGGAGATGCCTCACCAGAAACAGTTAAAATATCAAGGATGTTTTAAGAAAACTGCTGGACCAAGAATTAACACTTGCTACATATTGGTTCCTATTTTTATACCAAATTTTAAAACATTAAACAGAAGACTTAAATTTTTGACAACTTCTTGCTCAATATCCTAGTATGCTTAGTTACCATTCTAATATATCTTTTCACACAGGTTCTCTCTGAAATACTTAACTTTAGAAAGATTTATAGTTCTTAAGTGGGGCTATTTTATTCCATTTTAGTCCTTGGTAGTAACTTCCAACCAATGAATTCCCTGTAGGAATACTCACAATTTAGTGTACGCAATATGATTAATTTTAGCTCCAGGAAAAAGGCAGACATTTTTTCTTTGAAAATTTGAGCGGCTTTAATGTATTGTGAGTATGCATGTAGGATCTCATTCAACTGTAGTTTCTTATCTCATCAAAGTTATCTCCTCACATCCTTATGACATTTGCCTTATTTTTAATTTGTAGGAGTAATATTTCCAGGTCAGAGGAGAGAGTAAATTTTCCATAGCTAATTTTCCAACTAAAAGCTGTTGTACATACAGACACAATTCTGTTGGCATTTCCAGGGCATTGAATACCAAAGAAAATACATCTTATGATTATCTTTGGGACATGAATGTACCTATATTATAGGAGAATTGGTAATAAAGAAGATTTATCAATTTAATTACTGGTGTGTTACACTTGGGCACCGTGCAGCAATTTTTTGGTCCTACGAATAACTGTACTGAACAGGGATGAATCTATGATGTAGCCCACAATGAACTCTCAGAGGTGTGGTTCCTGGAAGAAGTCTCATTGCTGAAACTATTCCCTTGCCCGAAACTTTGCCCAACATTGTAATACACATGGTCAAGTGCAAACACCTTCTTTAGAAATTTCAAAGATTTGGCAGGATGTCTTTGCAGTAGAAGTACTCTTTGAGTTTGAGAAACTAATTGAGTTCAGTATAGGCATGGAAAGACATTTGGAGGAATATGCCAAAATATTAACAGTGGCTATGCCTTGGGGAATGGCATTGAATGTGAAGGAGAAAAACCAGAAGGGAACTTTTGCTTATTATTTCATCTGCTTCTGTATTATTGAACTGTTTATAACCTGAATGTATTAATTGCAGAAAAAAGGCAGCAGCCTTTACCAGCCACCTGGTCTCCCAGCTCAGAAACCAGGAAAGTAGACACGCCATTTCTTTTTCCTTCACTCCTCATGCCTGATCAGTAATTGAGCTCTGTGAGTTTTCTTCCTAAATATCTCTGAAATGCATCCCTGTTCCCCATCTTCACAGCTGTGCCTCAGCTCAGGCACTCAGGAGCACTCCTCTGACTAACAAAAAGAGCCTCTGAACCTGACTCCCTGCAACTCCACCCATCTCCCCTTAGCTTCTGAGAGGCACCACCACCACCACCTCCCCTCACTCCCGCACCTTACCCACTGCAACTCCTACTCTGACCCAGAGCAAACCTGACCTGGTCACTGCCATGCTGAAAATCCCCCACCCAGATACTGATAATTGGGGAGGCTATACATGTGTTGGGAAGGAGGGTAGGTGGGGAATCTCTGTACCTTCCTCTGAGTTTTGCTGTGAACCTAAAATTGCTCTTAAAAAATAAAGTCTATTAAGAAAAATACCCCACCTAGCACTCCTACCCAGCTCTAACCTCTTCTCTACAGACTTTAAAAATTTTGATTTGTTTATAATTGCAAATCTGACCAAGAATACCCAAGACCCATAGAAAGAATCATTCCTCAGCCTGGCATAAAAAATCCTCATGATCAAAACTGCCCGTCTTCCTAGCTTCACCTTCTCATACCCCTGTGTCCTCACCTGTGTGGTTTCTTCTTCCCGGATTTACCCCTCCCTGCTTTGGTTTCCTTTGAAAGCTTTTGCTCTTTCTTCTCTTTGAAGTCTTCCTGGCACCTCTAGACAGAGATGGTTCCACCCTTTCTAAATGGCTGATTAGCCCATTATCATGCATTATGGTAATGATTTAACTCCTTTCTTCCTACACTATTGTTTTTCGAGAACAAAGAGCTTTATTTATTTTGCCTATATATTTATAGAGGCATACCTTGGAGATATTGCAAATTTGATTCCAGAACACCACAATAAAGCAAATATCACAATACAGCAGGTCATACAAATTTTTTGGCTTCCCAGTGCATATAACAGTTATGTTTATACTATATTGTAGTCTATAAAGTATGCAATAGCATTATGTCTAAAAAAAGTTCAAACCATAAATAAAAACACTTTATTGCTAAAAAAAAAATGGTAACAATCATTACAGCCTTCAGCAAGTCATAATCTTTTTGCTGGTAGCGGGGCTTTCTTCAATGTTGGTGGCTGCTGATTGATCAGGGTGGTGTTGCTGAAAGTGGGGTGGCTGCGGCAATTTCTTAAAATAAGACAGTAATGAAATTTGCCACATCCATTGACTCTTCCTTTTACAAAAGATTTCTCTGTAGCATGCAATGTTGTATGACAGCATTTTACTCTCCTTCAAAACTGCCATCAGTCCTCTCAAATCCTGCCACTGCTTTATGAACTAAGGTTACGGAATATTCTAAATCCTTTGTTGTCATTTCAACAATGTTTGCAGCATCTTCACGAGGAGTAGATTCCACCTCAAGAAACCACTTTCCTTGCCCATTCATAAGAAGCAACTACTCATCCCATCCTTAAAGTTTTATCAGGAGATTGCAGCAATTCAGCTGCATCTTCAGGCTCTACTTCTAATTCTAGCTTTCTTGCTGTTTTCATCACATCTGCAGTTATTGCCTCCATGAAAGTCTTGAACCTCTCAAAGTCATCCATGAGGTTGGGAATCAACTTCTTCCAAACTTCTATATTAATATTTTGACCCCCTCCCATGAATCATGAATGTTTTTAATGGAATCTAGAATGGCAATTCCTTTCCAGAAGGGTTTCAATTTTCTTTGCCCACATCCATCAGGGAAATCACTGTGGCAGCTATAGCCTTATGAAATATTTTTCTTAAGTAGTATGACTTGAAAGTCAAAATTACTCCTTGATCTATGGGTGGCAGAATGGATACTGTGTTAGCAGGCATGAGAACATTCATCTCCTCTACATCTCTATCAGAGCTCTTGGATGACTAGGTCCATTACAAATGAGCAGTAGTATTTTGAAAGCTTTTTTTCTGAGCAGTAGGTCTGAACAGTGGGCTTAAAATATTCAGTAAACCATGCAGTAAGCAGATGTGCTGTCATCCTGGCTTTGTTGTTCCATTTATAGAGCACAGGCAGACTGGATTTTGCATAATTCTTAAGGGCCTTAGGATTTTCAAAATGGTAAATGAGCACAAGCTTCAACTTAAAGTCACCAGCTACATTAGCCCTTTACAAAAGAGTCGGCCTGCCCTTTGAAGAGAAGCTTTTTTTTTTTTTTTGGATGGAGTCTCACTCTTGCTCAGGCTGGAGTGCAGTGTTGTGATCTCATTTCACTGCAACCTCTGCCTTCCAGGTTCAAGTGATTCTCCTGCCTCACCCTCCCCAAGTAGCTGGGATTACAGGTGCATGCCACCATGCCCAGCTAATTTTTTGTATTTTTAGGAGAGATGGGGTTTCACCACATTGGCCAGGCTTGTCTCAAGCTCCTGACCTCAAGTGGTCCACCTGCCTTAGCCTCCCAAAGTGTTGGGATTACAGGTGTGAGCTACCATCCCTGGCCTGCCCTTTGAAGCTTTGAAGGCAGGCCTTGATTTCTCCTCTCTAGCTATGAAAGCCCTACACGGCATTTTTTTTTTTTTCCAACAGAAGGCTGCTTCATTTTCACTAAAAATCTGTTATTTAGTGTAGTTACCTTCATCAATGATTGTAGCTAGATCTTCTGGATAACTTGCTGTAGCTTCCACATTAGCACTTCCTGCTTCACATTGCACTTTTATGTTCTGGAAATGGCTTCTTTCCTTAAACCTCATGAACCAGCCTCTGCTAGCTTTCAGCTTTTCTTCTGCAACTTCCTTACTTCTCTCAGCTTTTATAGAATTAAATAGAGTTAGGATTTTGCTCTGGATTAGGTTTTGGCTTAAAGGGAATGTTGTGGCTGGTTTGATCTTCTATCCAGACCACTAAACAGCAATAAGACTGTTTCACTTTCTTATCATTTGTGTGTGAGCATATGTTGTTGGAAAAATGGCACCAACAGGCTTTCTCAAGGCAAGGTTGCCACAAACCTTCAATTTGTAAACAACGAAATATCAGTGAAGCACAACAAAGCAAAGCACAATAAAATGAGGCACGCCTGTACTTTTTTTTAATGTAGGCAGCCCCAACATTTTCCATATGTAGTAAAAGAACATTCTCTATGTTCATGAATGCTTATGACAAATGAATGATAGAATGAATTAATAAATGAATGCAAAGAGCTCAGACTGGAAAGTAGCAGATATGTGATCTAGTTTTATTTCTGATACTCTGACTGGTTCTCTTTTTTCTCTCATCTTAATTGAACACTGGACATTCCAGTTGGCTCTTAAATTATATGACTTAAATATAATAAATTTTCAGCCAATGATTTCATTAGATACCTGGCTGTAACTCCTGAAGACCTATGAAGAGCCCTAGAGGCCAGCTTCACCTTGGTTCCTCTAATAGTTTTTTTTGCTCCATCGTTTTCTTCAACTTAGCATCTGTGTCACCTTGAACAAGTTGCTTAACTTCTCTACACCTTAATTTCTTCAGCTGCAACATGAGATTCATGATGTGGCTACTTCATAGAGTAGCAGTGAGGATTCGATCAGATAATGTATGTAAAGTGCTTAGAACAATGCCTACGATACTAAACACATAATAAATGTTTAATAAATATTGATGATGGTGATGATGTTTCCTTGATGTTTTTTAGGGCACTTTTCTGCATAGGAGGAAAGTAAACTCTGAGGCTTCCTGTATTCTCTAATGATTAATAAAGTACTGTATCATTGTGTCATATAGAGCTATATAGGCATGGACAAATTCATTTGTTTGCAATGAATTAGACTTCAAAGACTGTGCAATGAACGAAGGCAATTTAAAGGATACTTTGCGCCCTTTGGAAATGTAGATATTTTAACAAATAGAAACATATGAGTCATATAAACCTCAGAGTGAACGAATTAACTAGTTCTTTTCCTCAAAGCGGTGTTGATGAGAGGAAAAGAGTTGGTGCTAAGAGCCTGAGGGGTGGTGGAAAAGCAAGGAAGAGTAATCTGCAAGACTGTCAGGTGTGAAGGGTGTGGGGACTGCAGCAATTCTTGCAAGGTCAGCAGAGTGGGCCAACTTTTTCAGTTGCTGGCTGACCCCAGCCAGGGATTAGGTTCTGTTCAAGGGCAGCATTGCTGCAATATCAAGGGGCCATGCTCTGGTTGCTGAAAGCTCATGCCCAGGACTGCTGGCCTGGGTTCTGGCTGTCTGACCATTTACTCTTATTTTCTTTTTATATCTGTCGTATTTTCTCAGTCAGCTAGGATTTTTGGTTGCAAGTAACAGAAACGCCAACCTAAACTGACTTAGGCATGAAGGGAATTGTTCACGCTTATATAACTGAAAAGATCAGGGGTAGTGCTGGTGTCAGGGTTCAAAAGAAGTCATCCAGGTTCAGTATTACTCCACCTTTTCTCAGCCTTTCACTGTGTTCATCTCTACCTCAAACTTCATGGCTTGATGGTGACAGTAGCTTCAGACTCTTCACCCCCTCAGGTTCAAGGCTCAGAGAGAGTCTGCCTTTGCTTCAGATATCTGAAGAAAAAGCTCCCTCGTGTCCCAGTGGCTCTGAAGGAGCCATGTGCCTACCTCTGAAGAAATTACTGTGGCCAAGGGAAACACAAGCTCTGATGAGCCATTCCTCAGTCTCATGCCACCCTCGGTACAGAGGCTGGAGGCGATTCCATCAGAGCTACTTGGGCAGCAGATGAGGAAAGATTAGCTCTACAAACAGGAACCAGAGCTGGTTATTAGAAGTAGAATGAATGCTGGGGAGTATTTTTTTTTTTTTTTTTTGGTCCACTACCTCTTCTAGTATTTTTGTCTTTTTGATTCTGAAAACCCACCCTTGATGTTTCCATACCCTCACCAACTGCAGCTATCAAAAGAGTTAACCCCTGATGCTCAAGTTTATCCTCTCCAGCCCTGTCGAGAATCAATGAACACTTAGTCACCAGTATCAGAAACTTTCTTGTATGCTCTAGGTCCAATGGTTTGAGACGATGACCAGGTCTAGTAAAAGCATTCTATTGAAGCCTACCTTCATAGCTTTCACTTTGGGGCCTAAGGTGTCTTCCTGATTTTCTCTGCTCCAGTTTTTCTGGGATGAGGGAAATGAATACCTAACCCAGTAATTCTCAAGCCTGGATTCAAATTAGAATCACTTGAAAAGCTTTTTAAAAATTCTCCTTCCTCTAAGATCAGAAATAAGAAAATTTTTAAAATTCTCATTCCTCTAAGATCAGGATCAGGATCAAGGCAACCACAGCTGCTCTTACTCCTTCTATTTAACATAGTACTGAAGTCCAAGCCAGAGCAATTGGACAAGAAAAAGATAGAAAGGTCATCCAAATAGGAAAGAAAGAAGTAAAATTATCTGTTCATAGATGATATGATTTCATATATAAAAACCCTAAAAATTCCATTCACACACACAAAAGTCTGTTAGAACTAATAAATGAATTCAGCTAAGTTGCAGGATACAAAATCAACATGCAAAAATTGACTGCTTTTCTGTACACCAACAATGTATAATCTGAAAAGAAAATTAAGAAAACAATTCTATTTATAATGGAATCAAAAAGAATAAAAATTCTCAGAAATAAACCTAACCAAAGACATGAAAGACTTGTATACTAAAAACAAATCATTGCTGAAATAAATTAAAGAAGACACAAATAAATGAAAAGACATCTCATGTTCATAGACTGGAGGACTTAATATTGTTAAGATGTCCATATTACTCAAAGCTATCTACAAATTCAATGCAATTCCTATCAAAATTCCCACAGCATTTTTTGCAGAAACAGAAAAATTCATCTGAAAATTCATATGGCATCTCCAGAGGCCCCACATTTTGAAAATAAACAAAATCAGAGGAATCACACTCTAAAGGACACACACTTTGTAATATGTTATTTCAAAACATATCACAAAGTTACAGTACTCAAAACAATGTGAAATGGGCATAAAAACAGACATGTAGACCAATGGAATAGAATAGAGAGCTCAGAAATTAACCCTTGCATATCTAGGCAAAAGATGTCCAACAAGGGTGTATACCAAAGTTCACAGCGGCACCACTATTCACTGTAGCCAAGAGATGGAAGCAACCTAAGTGTCCATTGACAGATAAATGGATAAACAAAATGTGGTATATACATACAATGGGATATCACTCAGCTTTTAAAAGGAAGGAAATTCTGTCACATGCTACAGCATGGACAAACCTTGAGGATATTATGCTAAGTGAAATAAGCCAGTGACAAAAGAGACAAATACTATACAATTCCACTTATACGAATATCTAAAGTAGTCAAATTCATAGAAACAGAAAGTAGAATGGTGCTTACCACGGGCTGAAAGGAGGGGGAAATGAGGAATTGTGGTTTAATGGGTATAGAGTTTCAGGTTTGCAAGATGAAAAAGTTCTGGAAATTTGTTTCACAACCATGTGAACTGTGCAACTAAACCAAATTGCACTACTGAACTGTGCAATTAAAAATGGTGAAGATGGTAAGTTTTCTGTGTGGTATTTTTTTACCACACCAAAAAATACACATCCTGAGCCCAACATCAGATCGATTAAATCAGATGGAGTGGGGTTAGGGCTTCAATATTATTAAAAGCTTTCTGAATTATTTTATGGTAAAGTCAGGGTTGCAAGTGACTGCCTTAATCACTTAATCATGAATTGAATTTATTGACCCAACTCTTCTTCCTTAGCTGACTACGGCAAGGGGTAAGCCCTTACCCTTTTGCACAGAGTAGAATGGAGTCCGTTTATTGAACACCTTCACTGAGAGCTGGATTGGGGTTCAGATTCTATATGGGTGACCAAATCAACCCAAACAGGTTAGAAGCAGGACATCAGTTCGCTCAGATTTCCGTACACACCTTTTGTGTAATTTCTGGGCAGGCAAAAAAGAGGAGATCCCTAGTGTTGCTCAGGGTGAGGTCCCAGACACAGCGAGACCCTCCCTAAGGGAATGTTAGGAGAAAAAAGATGGCTGGCAGAGAGGAAAGAGAGAGACACTAGTAGCCCAGGGTGCTGCCAAGGAATGGAAAGCCACAGTGGGCAGCCGGAGGAAAGTGGCCACCTGAGACTAGATGGGTGGGGTAAGGACAGAGAGAAAAGTTCCAGAAGCCCGAAATGAAGAGCTGAAGGGAAAAAGGAGAAACAATAACATTGTTTTTTGTTCCAGAACTGGGCCTATTTAATTTGTTTTAAAATAAAAGCTGCTATGGTAGGGAAAACATCATTTCTTGTTGGGGAGAGAATGCAAAGCAGATAGTAAAGTTTTCATGCAGGGAAGAATAATCAATATTCAAAATCTTACTTCTCAATACACAGATGGATTGAATTCAGGCTTCAGCATAATTTAATTAAATGGACTATTGTTTCTCTCTCACTAGTTTTAGTGAGAGCATTGCAAGTATGAGGAGAGCAGGATTAGGTTTTAATTGAAGCAGATCTATCTGCCTCAAAGCCAAGGAGTACTGTATAAACAGACTGAGAAGACTTTTATTTAAATTTCATATTCAAAAGGGTGTGGGTGCACAGATGGGTACACGTTCCCTCCTTGGTTTCTAGTTTTAGAAGCAGGGGAAAAAACATTGAGTGAGTTCAAAATTTTTTTAAAATTACAGCTGGGTTTCTTCATAAAGCATATTAGCTAGGTGGTACTCAAAGGGTAGTATGTAATTTGTGCTTCTGCAACAGTTTCTTCCAGAAAATGTGTTTAGATTTTATTTTCATTTATAATGCAAACCAATATTTAAATGCCTGTTGTGAAGTAGCAGGTCAGGAGTTTTAAACACACTAAGATAATTCCTACAATAACACTATTATTCCCATTTTTACAGTTGATGAAACTGAGGCTTATGGAAATTTTATACATTTTTCAAGGTCACTTAGCTAATAAATAGCAGAGCTGGAATTCAAAGCCAGTTATTTATGGTCCCCAAACCAATATTCTTTTTATTAGGTATTTCAGATTTTGAAGGAGATGAAGCCAAGGTGTATAATTCCTTTGTTTCTATTTTCACAGAGTTAAATAGCAAATATAAGTCTTATTCCTCAAACTCTGCAAACAAAATTAATTTCTTTAATTTTCATAAATCAATTTAATGATAATTTCAGGCCCCCACCCTGCTAAATAGTCTACTAATTGCTGAAATGCCCCACTGCCTCAGCCCAAGTGTTTCCTTGAAGTCTGTAGTCAGCTATTTCCACACTATGTCTTATCCTTGGTCATCCTTGGCATGCCATGGTGCCGCCCTTGGGCCCAGCCACTGAGGTCTGTTCCAGTCCCTGGGACTTCATCTTGAGAAAAGTCTTCTTTGATCATACTTCCCCAGAAGTACTCCTCTCTCACCTCAAATTCTGATCCCAATAATGAGTTTAGGCTTTTGAAAGTAAAAGACAGGGCCGGGTGCGGCAGCTAATGCCTGTAATCCCAGCACTTTGGGAGGCCAAGGTGGGTGGATCATTTGAGGTCAGGAGTTCGAGAGCAGCCTGGCCAACATGGTGAAACCCCATCTCTATTAAAAATATAAAAATTAGCTGGGCATGGTGTTGGACACCTATAATCCTAGCTACTTGGGAAGCTGCAGCAGGAGAATTGCTTGAACCTGGGGGGCGGAGATTGCAGTGAGCCAATATTGTGCCACTTCACTCCATCCTGGACAATAGAGCGAGACTCAGTCTCATAAAAAACCAAAACAAAACAAAAAAAAGAAAAGAAAAGACAGGAAGAAGATAACAGTAGCACCTACTTCAAAGGGTTGCTGTGAAGATTAAATGAATTAATACCTATAAAATACTTGGCACAGTGCCAGATATAGTACATGCTAGTAAATATTTGCTATTACTACATTACTTTAGAATATACTTACATATATCTTTTTCTCAATTTTACTTTGGTGGCCTGCAAAATACATGACAAAATGTAGAATTTGTGATGATTTGCATATAAGCAGTGCTGATATTGGTATACGCCCTCCAGGCACAGAAATTCTACTCTTCTACTTCACACGATTCTCATCAAAGAAGGAGAAAAAAGTACAATGCTGTTACAACTGTATGCACTGAATTTTACAGTATATTTTTGCCAAGAAAAAAACTTCCATATTGTCTAGTTATCAATGAGAATTCCACCCTCCCCTTACAATTTTACACATACTATGATTAGAAGAATTCCACAGAGGCTAGCTTCCAGCTCGAGTTTTTCAAATCTCGTGTCTCCTCCATAGCCGTATGTCCAGTATTACGTGCTGTATCTCACTTTCGTACACTGACCCCTGGCCGTGAACCTTGGTTCCATGATGAATCAGCACAGTAGATAGAAGGAGTATTCCTGGACGCCGTTTCTACACTGGCGTGATTGAAAACCACCTAAAAATCTCTTACTAAACTCAACTTAAGTGTCATCCCACCTCAACATCCCATTAGCCGTATCCAAAAAATTCCCACACTCAATGCCACCTGACGGGAAGGGAAACGTAACAGCAGCGAAGTCTGATTGGAAAGAGATAGTAACCTTAATTAATTAAGGTAAACATATCTTACATCTGCAAAATTTCCATAAGCACTGTGTAAATTTATGGCTAGGGTCCCTCTGAGGTCCCTGAAAGGTATCTGTGCAATAGAGGTGCCTGAAGCTTCAACTTAGTTGATTTCACAGTAAGTCACATCATGAGTATTAAGTGGGATGATTCATGTAAAGGGCATAGGACTGGGCCTAGCACATCCAACAAATGTCAACCCTTGTCTGCAGTCGAGTAGTAGTAGGGCTAGTAGGCGTTATTTGTTTTGATTTTTGTCCACATGCCCTCTCCTCCTTGTCTGTCCATTCTTGGCCCTTCTGTAACCTGCTGTGCCTCAGGAAGC
This sequence comes from Pongo pygmaeus, assembly GCF_028885625.2. Lineage (NCBI taxonomy): Eukaryota > Metazoa > Chordata > Mammalia > Primates > Hominidae > Pongo > Pongo pygmaeus. The sequence continues at coordinate 159,846,919 of NC_085930.1, forward strand.
TGACCCCTGTGCTCTTTCTTAAACAGACTTCCTTGCCCCTGGTGCTTTCCTGTGGCCAGTGAGAAGCATCAGCAAGAAACTGGTAGGTAGGAAGAAAGAGAGTTTGGGCTACTTACATTCATTCCCCCCATCTCCATACGCTCTCCCTCCAATTTCCTCATGGTTCGGGCTCTGTCTGCACATAGCTGTAGCTCCTATTGGGTGGATTCTCTCCAAGGACTATAGATTGTGCTGGTTTTGATAACACAACCTCCGCCCTTTGCTCCCTTCAGGCCTAAAAGTAGAACAGGCTTCCTGCTGCTGTTACTCCCTGGAGGCCTCGCCATCCTTTCTTGGTTCCCTTAACCTGTCCATACCTTTTTAACTAGTCACTTAATTAAATCCCCTTCAATAAGTTCTTTTGAGTATGCTGTTTCCTGCAGAATCCCTGATTAATACATTGTTTGTTCTGACCCCAACTAGTATGCCCCATGGTCATCCTTTTTCTGTCTCCTGATATCCTGAGATAAAAGGTGTTGCCTATTTTCTCCTTCTCAGAGTAAGTCATGAAAAATATGTACATAAAGTCATTTTCCCCTCTAGTAGTATAGCCATAAACTGTATGAAATCCGTGTGTGACTTAGAGGAGAGCTCTGCTTGTTGATCTAACTGTTAATTTCCCCTGGGGGTAACATGTCTCTCAGAGTGCTTAGCCTGTCTTTAAAATTTTTACGCTTCCATATGTGTTTATGTAACCACTTAGTTCTGTCCTATGTAGCTCTAGGGATATTTGCTACACTCAATGGAAGTTGAATTGTCCTGTCATATTACATAAGATGAAAATCTGACTCCATTCAACTGCCAGAGCAATAGCCAGAGATGACATTAAGTGAGAACTGATTTTTGGCCCGGAGATCCTTTTCCATTCATGAGTCCTCTAGGGTTTCTCCAAGGCTGCACAAATGGTCGTTCTTCAAAAGGAATATAGTTTTTTTCTCCCCTTAGGAAATACTTAATCTGGACATTAGAACTGTTTCTGAGAGTGGGGAGGAACACAGGAAAAACTCACCAGCACAATGTTTATTTTTAATAAGAGAAAGGGAAAGGAATGTGCAGATAGAGAACATTCTTATGTTTTCTTCTTCATACAGCTGCAGGTGAGATCTCCAGAGACTCTGACTTTAGAAGTGCACCAGACCAGGAATCTCTGTAACAATACTGCCTGTGAAGAGCATGGCTCAGGCCTTGTTTGATCTGATAGTCATGGCCACCCATGAAGGACTTGTATTTGCCGAGTATTCCAAAAAAATCTCGCATCTGACTCTATCCTAGGCTGAACTGCTAATCTGTTCTTTCATCCCTTCCATCAGTATTTGTTGAGTGCCCATAATGGAGGAGGCCTTGTTTGAAGTGCTAAAGATACAGCTGTGAATATGACAAAGTCCTTGCTCTCATGAGCTTACATTCCAGTAGGAGAGACAGAAAATAAACAAGTAGGTAATCAAATACATATAATACCTTATAATTTTAATTAGTGATAAGAGCTCTGAGGCAGTAATGCAAGGTAAATTTGTTGTAATCAATCAATATCTTATTAATGTTGGTATGCAGAAAAGAATGAACAATAGCAGGCCTGAGGCTGCAATGCTTAGACCGGCTGCTTGCAATGTTGACCCTTGGCTGGTATCTGGAAACTTGAATAGTAAACAGTTCCCTAGACTGACACAAAACTTTCCATAAGCGATAAGAATGGTTCACTGTAACTAAACTGTCTATGCAAACAATATGGTTTCTGTCAAACACCTGCTTTCCTTCTGGGAGTCTGAAATTCAGTATGTGCTGGGCAGAGGGTGCCAGTGTGACCAGCTACCAGCAAAACCTTGGGTGCTGAATTGTTAATGAGCCTCCGTGGTAGACAGTATTTTCACATGTGTTGTCACAATTCATGGCAGGAAGAATTCAACATGTCTTGTGTGAGTCTGCTGGGAAAAGACTCTTGGAAGCGTGTGCCTGGTTTCCTCTTGACTTCACCTTGTGTGCCTTTTTCCTTTGCTGACTTTTCTTTGTATCATTTCACTGCAATGAGTCACAGGCGTGTGACTATTACCTGAGTCCTGTGAGTCCTTCTAGTGAACACCAAACCTGGGATGGTCTTGGGGATCCATGACACAGTTTGGGACTCTAGAATTTCTACAATCAAAGGAATTAAGGAGGCAATCCAGCTGGCAGATGGTGGTGGGGTGGCTTAGAGTGCTACACAAAAGCTGGGGTGGGTCTCAATGAAGCTTCCATTTAAAAAACAATAACAACAAGAACAAAAGACAAAATAACATCAAAAAACCCCTGGAGGAACACCTGGGGGATATTTAGGGCGTGCTAACAGCCCCCAGCTAAGGAACATGCTGACGTCAGCATAACTGAAAACCTTGTGGCCACACACGTGTTCTCAGTGTCCTTGTCAGTGTGCTCCTTGAGGAAGGGGAGTGTGTTGCAAGGTCTCGGTACTTTCATACTCAGAGAAGGTTATTTTGTAGAATGACGAATTAAATGAAACTTTATTTACATATTTTTTTCTTAATTTTCAGGAACACAGCATAGGTGGGGGACCCATGATCACTGGTTGAGGAAAGTTTTAAAACTCTCAGCTTGTTTTCTCTTTTGTTTTGTCAGCAAAATAGGCCTAGTCTTGATGCTTAGTGGTGCCCTATTATGTTCACATGAAGGTTAAATCATTTTAAAAAGAAGGAATAAGGCTGGGCGCAGTGGCTCACGCCTGTAATCCCAGCACTTTGGGAGGCCAAGATGGACAGATCACAAGGTCAAGAGATTGAGACCATCCTGGACAACATGGTGAAACCCTGTCTCTACTAAAAACACAAAAATTGGCCGGGCATGGTGGCGCATGCCTGTAGTCCCAGCTACTCGGGAGGCTGAGGCAGAAGAATCGCTTGAACCTGGGAGGCAGAGGTTGCAGTGAGCTGAGATCGCACCACTACACTCCAGCCTGGATGACAGAGCGAGACTCTGTCTCAAAAAAAAAGAAGAAGAAGAAGAAGAAGAAGGAATAAGAATTCTTGTGGCTTCTCTTGGACACTACTTTTCATTTAATTGGCATAGATTCTTTAAAATAAAAGGCCTGGACTTTCAGCAGCAGGTTGGAGGAAATGAGTGAATATGCATGTCCCCCAACAGAGAGAAATAGAGAGATGGGACCCCAGACCTAGCTCTCAAGGAAGATGGAGGGGAGGCCTCTGATTCCCAGCCAGGATTCTTGTTTCCTTCTCTTTCTCACTTTATTCCTCTTTTTTTCTTTTTTCATGTTTCCTTCTCTTTCTGTCTCTGTACTTGCAAATCTCTCCCTCCCTCTTCTTTCTGTCTTTTCTTATTTTCTCCCAGTCTTTTCTACATAGTAGTATTTTTTCTTTTTGTTCACCCTGGCTTCTACCCCACCCCAGTCTTATCTCTTAATTCTTACTGCTGTCTCTTCTCTGACTTTCTTGATAGGACCTTCTCAATTCAAGGCTGGGATAGGCTTTGGACTCTACCTCTGCCTTATGCTGTGGACTGCCTGAGGCATGATTAACTTACCCTGGACCAGAATTAGCACTTTTAGTCAGCTGAAAGCTAGAAAACTGCTGAGAGCTACTTGACCAAGTATCATTTTCCTCCTGCTGCTAAAACTTGAGGAATGTACAAAAGATGACACCAAGAGTTAAGCTAAGGTCTCTAGCACATTGACGCCTTTAAGGTTATGGTAGACACAACCTTAAAGGGTGGAGAACACTGATGCATGCTTTTTCACTAACTATGTGTTTTTAGCCATAATATTTGCCACCCATAATGAGAGTATTGCCATGTGCTGTAATATATGCTACATACCTGAGTATGTTTCTCAGGTATATGGAGCTAGAGAAAATCACTCAACCATGCAGATCAGTGTCACTGAGAATTCCCAACCTCCAGCCTCAGCCGGGTCTTTGGGGCCATTCAACAATCCTGGTGATGGTCCTCCGTGAGCCTCCACTCCCTTTCCCACCCAGGAACTCTGCCAACCCTCCTTCATTCTCCCTGAGATATTTAACTCCAATCCACAGTTCCCACATTCAGTAGATGACTCTTCCTCTACTTTATCAAGGAAAGTGACTGGACATAAACTACTTGATCCTACAAACTCACCTCTTCCCATGGTTTTCTCTTCACAACCATTTATGGGGATAAAGAGTTCCTCTCTTTTGGTCAAAGCCAGCCCCTTCATCTGTACCCTTGATCTCATTCCCTCCCATCTCTGACACCCTCCTTTATAAATTATAACTTCTCTCATATATCATCCATTTTTCCTTTCTATTGGCTCTTTGCATGCAATCCATAAATATGCTCAAAACCTTCCTTTTAGAAAATAACAATCACTTTTGGTCCTGTTTACTTCCCAATGTCTTGGGCTACTGCCAAGATCTGTTCCTCCCTTTCTTTTTTCTTTCTTTCTTTTTTTTTTTTTTTTTTTTTTTGAGATGGAATCTAGCTCTGTCACCCAGACTGGGGTACAGTGGCATGATCTTGGCTCACTGCAACCTCCGCCTCCCAGGTTCAAGTGACTCTCCTGCCTCAGCCTCCTGAGTAGCTGGGATTACAGGCGCCTGCTACCATGCCCAGCTAATTTTTGTATTTTTAGTAGAGACAGGGTTTCACTGTGTTGGCTAGGCTGGTCTTGAACTCCTGACCTCATCATCCACCCGCTTCAGCCTCCCAAAGTGCTGGGATTACAAGCGTGAGCCACCGCACCTGGCCCTGTTCCTCCCTTTCTAGTCAAAATTTCTGGAGAGGAAAATTAACTTGTCTCCATTTGCTCATCTCCCATTCACTCCTCACATCCCTGAGATCTCACTTCCAACATCCATCCCTGTGCTAAAAATGATTCTCTAAAGATCTCCAGTGTTGTTCATATTGATACACGCAACAGGCACTTCAGTTCTTTTTTTTTTTTTTAATTATACTTTAAGTTCTGGGTTACACGTGCAGAATGTGCAGTTTTGTTACGTAGGTATACACATGCCATGGTGGTTTGCTGCACCCATCAACTCGTCACCTACATTAGGTATTTCTTCTAATGTTATCCCTCCCATAGCCCCCCACTCCCCACAGGCCCTGGTGTATGATGTTCCCCTCCCTGTGTCCATTTGTTCTAATTGTTCAACTCCCACTTATGAGTGAGAACATGGGGTGTTTGGTTTTCTGTCCCTGTGTTAGTTTGCTGAGAATGATGGTTTCCAGCTTCATCCATGTCCCTACAAAGGACATGAACTCATCCTTTTTTATGGCTGCATAGTATTCCATGGTGTATATGTGCCACATTTTCTTAATCCAGTCTATCATTGATGGACATTTGGGTTGGTTCCAAGTCTTTGTTGTTGCGAATAGCGCTGCAATAAACATACGTGTGCATATGTCTTTATCATAGAATGATTTATAATCCTTTGGGTATATGCTCAGTAATGGGATTGCTGGGTCAAATGGTATTTCTAGTTCTAGATCCTTGAGGAATCCAGGCACTTCAATTCTTACCTTGTTCAACCTCTCTCTAGTACTTGACACTATTGAACTTTTCATTCTTGAAATTTCTTGGCAACTAGAACATTTCTTTCCTGATTTCTTCCCATTTCTCTGACCATATTTCTTCATCTCCCTAATGTGATCCTTTTAACTTCACTCATCTTTTATGCCAGGAATTAAAAACTCAAATGCCTATCAGGCCAGGCAAGCAATATTTTTTTAAAATGAAACAGCTATAAGAAGTAGCAGCACCAATGTAAGGATTAATAGAAGTTGACATTGGCTTTGGTGTTATAAAGACAGTGGAGACAGTAAAGAATTGGAGAACAGGTATCTCATTCAAAGAAGGAAACTACTACTCAGCTCTAGTAGAATGCTGCTACATGAAAATGCAAGCTCCTGGTCTTAAGAGAATCTGGAAATCTTCATTTTAAGGTAAAATTCCCTGATTTTTAAATGTTGGGGACAAAGTCTAATTTGACTCTGTCAGCCAAGGAAATCATGCTGAACTTATTTGTAAAATCTGTCTTAAATAACTGTATGCCTAATGGTTACACACTGGCCCTTTGGCTATTCCTCTACATATTCTCCTTGTACCAGCTCATCTCTTCTCATGATCTTAACTTCCACTGAGGAACTGAAGATCCCCATCTCTCAGCCTGGTTTCTCCTGTGACAGTCAGATTTATAAATCCAATTATTTGCTGGATGTTATACTTGGAAATTCAGTGAGCAATTCAAGTTCCACAAGTCTAAACTTGAACTCATGATTTCCAAACATCTCTTCCACCCTCTCAGCTAGTTTTATCACCATCCTCCTAGCCATTTGATCTAGATCTCTAGGAATTAATCTGGACTTTGGCTGTTATTGTTGCTCTCTGCCATTCACAGCTTTCCAGAACCAAGGCCTCCAACTGCATCTGTTATACTGTGTATACTACTACCACTGTTTTCATTAAGGTCCTCAACATTTCTTACTTGAAATAACACATTAGACTCCTAAGTACTCCCAACCCATTTGCCTACCTCCAGGTAAGCCACATCAAAACATATTCTTTCTACAGAGACCAGAATGATAAATGCAAATCTGATTACTCCCCCTTCCCCCCGCTACATCTTCTTGAAACATTTCAAGGTTCCCCATTGCCTACAGAGTCAAGCCCTAGCTTGAAAGTAAGGTTTTCATGACTTTGCCCCTCCTTTTCTAGTACTTGATGCTCTGGCACTGCCAAATAGCCTGTAGCTTCTCACACATACCATTGTGCTTCCTGCCTCCTTGACTTTGTTCTTTCCTTTTTTTCTGTCTTTCCACATTCTTCTCGATACCCCTTAATTCTTACTGTTCAAAATACTTCCATTTCTGGAACTCCCTCCCTGAATTTCTACTTTGGGCCAAGAGTTCCCCATCTGGGCCCCCACAGTACTATGCTTATGTGGCACAGCTCTTCCTATGTCACATTGTAACAGTGTGTGTATGTGGGTGTCTTCTCCCTCCAGCCAGCAATCTGCCCTAGGGTAGTAATTGTGCTCTAATTCATCCGTATCCCCTCACTCCACCTTAGCACATAATACAATTCCTGACACATGATGCAATAAATATCACCAAACTAAACTGAACTAATACTTCAGTTAGGGAAGTAGAAGCAGAAATCATGGTTTTTGGTAATGAGAAATTTCCCAGGGGTAAGAAACGGGGGTGGAATTTAACCCAGGTCATAAAACAAGGAGAATTCAGGATAAATTTCATGTGTACCATGCAAAGCCACAAGAAGAAAACAGAGCTAAGTGGTAGTACACTAAAATCCCAGAAGATGGGGTTATAGCCTCATCATGCTAGAGAGACAAATGCAGTCTTGGGCTATAGTGGTTGAAGCATCCGCGTCCAACTCCAGAGAGGGAGTTGTCCCAGTGTTCCCCATGCTGCTCAGCCTATAGACAGAATGCTGTATCCTACTCTGGGTGCCTCATGCTTGCATGACCAACTGAGAGATAGAGACCAGCATGGTGAGGAGTTCCAAAGCCATGTCACTGAAGGGAAGGTTGAAGAGCTAGGATATTTAATCTCAAATCAAAAGAAATTCTTAGTGGAAATCTGAAAAAGAGCATTAAAGCATTGGAAGGCTCTTCATTTGAGAAAAGAAAAGTATGTACTCATGAAGCACCTGAAAATAAAACTGGGACCAATAAATTAAAGCTACAGGGAAGCAAGTGACAATTGCATGTCAAGGACAATTGTCTAAAAATCAGGCCTGCCCAGAAAGTAATGAACTGCTTCACCAAGTGATGAGCATCCAACCCCATGAGTGCTTGGGGAGATGCCAAGCAGCCGGCTGCCAAGGCAGTTTTGGAAGGGGTGACAGCCTGGACTAGGTGACCAATAGATGACTTTCCAATGTTAAGAGCATAGAATTCTGTGAGATTACAGAAACCACCTCTGTTTTTTTTTTTTTTTTCCTAAGGAAAAGGGTAAAGTTCTCCTCTCAAGTGAAGATACAGAGAGACAAAGAGCTTTCATTTGATTTCATCAGCTTAGCAATGTTTTGGCTCTGTTCTTTCCAAGTGAAAGACCACGTTTGACCTTCATGGTGTTCTCCAATCTCAATCTCCTACTTTCCTTGAACTCTAACCTCTATCTACAATTATTCAGTCACTGTTAATTTGCCTGGTTTTCCCCCACCACCCCACTTCCTTTGGTGCTGCAGTAGTGTAAGGAACTTCCCATTACTCTGTGGACACAGATGACTTTGGAAGGCCACAGAAGTGTAAATGGCCATCCTTTGCCTCTGTTGTTGGAACTAGGTAGGAGGGAATGTGTTTGGTCATTTTGCATTGCTAGAAAGGAATAACTGAGGCTGGGTAATTTATAAAGAAAAGAAATTTATTTTGGCTCACGGTTGTGCAGGCTGTACAAGAAGCATGGTGCCAACATCTGTTTGGCTTCTGGTGAGGGCCTCAGGAAGCTTACAATCATGGCAGAAGGTGAGGGGATAACAGGCGCTTCTCATGGCGAGAGAGGGGGGAGGTGCCACACCCTTTTAAACAACCAGCTCTCTGGGTGAACCTAGAGGAAGAAGTCACTCATTACCATGGGGATGGCCCCAAGCCATTCATGAGGAATCCGCCCCATGACCCAAACACCTCCCACCAGGCCCACCTCCAACACTGGGGATCACATTACCTTGCCTCATCAACTCTTAAATACAGTTCTATATCTCTCATTGTCCACAGAACACATGTGTCGTGTGTCATCACATCATGGAGTCTCTTGACTCAATATGACCCAACTAAAACATGCATAACTCCTCTTCCCAACACTGCCACCACCACCAACTTGTACCTGGTGTCCCTGCTTCCTTCACAGCTATCTGGTCACCATGAAGTGATGAATATGAGGGAAAGGTTAAGAGCACTGCACAGGTGTGGCCCCTCATGGCCATGCCCCTGAACCACAGTCAGCAACGACTTTCCTCCAGACTTCTACTGATTGGATAGAAGTAAAAAGGATAATTTGAGCCAGTGTAAGCTTGGCATTCTGCTTCTTGCACTCAAATGTATTCAAAACTGGTATCCCAATTCTGATCAACTTCAGAGGCAGTGTTCTTCCTGGTTTAGCCCATTGAGACTTATTACCAGTATTTAGAACACTTCTTGGTACATGGCCAACACTCAAATATATGTTAAATGAATAAATGAATGAATAACTAAATTCAACATCAAAGCATTAAAAAATATTAACCATTAAAAACATCGTGAGTAGATTCTATTCACAACTGCAAGGTCATGGAAACAATCTAAGTGTCCATCAGCAGTTGACTGAATAAAGAAAATGTGACATATATAAAATGAAATAGTATGCAACCATAAAAAGGAATGAAGTCATGTCCTTTCCAGCAACATGGATGGAGGTTGAGGCCATTATCCTAAGTGAAATAACTCAGAAACAGAAAATCAAATACTGCATTTTCTCACTTATAAGCAGGAGCCAAACAATGGATACACATGGACATACAGAGGGAAATGTTAAAACTGGGAAAACCGGGGACTCCAAAAGTGGAGAAGGTGGGAGGAGGGTGAGGGTTGAAAAATTACCTATTGGGTACAATGTTCACTGGGTGATGGGTACACTAGAAGCCCAAACCTCACCATTACACAATATATCCATGTAACAAACCTGCATGTCTACCTTTCAAATCTATAAAAATAAAAAATAGAGTAGGTTCAAAGTTTAATTTTATGTTTCTTAGAGGACACCTATGAGATTTCTGGTGTGCTAAATTTAAATGTAAATAATCATACAGTTTTTAAAAAAAAAAAAAACATGGAGAAGCCCTGATGAATACATTTTGATTAGATTATACTTTTTTAAAGGCAGCACAGTTCCATCTACAATAGGCTAGGAATTTTCTGGTCTGTCACAGTGGATTGTTAGGGTTGGATCTAAACCGCTTTTGTAAGCCCAGGGATTACTAATCAGCACTTGTTTTCCTGGCCCTGGTTGTTAACTGCTCATTTGGCAAAACGCCACATGGTTAATCACGTCCTGGCTTCCTAAATCTCTATGTTTTTAACAAGAGCCTTCATTTCCTGGGCTAAGCTGCTCCAAAGTGTTCGATAACTGAGGCGTAAAGTCTGAGTTTTCAAAGGGATGAGATATTTCCTGAACAGGTGACCAGAAAAGTACAGCTGTCAGTTGCATCTCATGTGTTTTAGTAATCAGATTTTGATTCAAAAAAAAAAAAAAGGCTTTGCTGAGGAGTTGTAGATTTGAAAAGTTAAAGCTTCATGTTTTCTCAGTCACTTGTATCAGTGATTGTCAAAGTCTGTTTCAGGGAGACTGTCAATGTTTGTGGTTGCTGATGCCAACCTAGGGCAGTAAAATAGATTTCAAACTTGTGTTTATCAAAAATATTGTTACTATTCTCCTTGGTAAACCTAATAATAAGGAAATGTAAATTTATCTTTTAAAATTTCTGCTAAGGAATATTGGTTTATCGGTTTCATACATTAGGTATCCAGTAAGGTTTTATTAAGGGCTCTTGTATTAAAACAGTTGAAAACCACTGAGAGATCAACACAATAGAGGATGCTTGTTTAGGGAAAAATAACATCCCCTGCCTTCGAAGGAGATTTTAAGAGTTAAAAAAAATAATTTATGTGAGAGCATCTAGCACAGTGCTTGGCACAAAGGTTAATAAAGTTTGTTGGAAGAAAGGAAAGAAAGAATGGGAAGAAGGGAAAAGTTAGTGTCTTAGTTGTAAGCTGGCATGCCAGATGTCTTTGGTTCCTCCAGATTCACTTGTCACTCTTCTCCACTTTGTTCTTCACTGGGGCAGGGGAGGACGGTGCTGACTTATATGGACAGGTCACAAGGACTCCCTTGCCTTCTGGCCTCCAGTTTGCTTTGACCAATAAGAATCCCTTGTGGGAGCCTAGAAGGCATGAGGAGGAGGTCAGGGTGTCCATGCACCTGGCCGCTCCCTTAGGCTGGTGACAAAGCTTGGTGTTTCTCTCAAGGCAGCTTCCCCTACATACTCTCTTTCCAGGTTCTGGTAACAACATTCTCCCCTTGTCTCTTTGGGGCTGGAGTGGTAACAGCCTTACTTCTACTAACTCCAGGTTACTGCCCTATCCCTTGTGTTTCCTTATGTAATGCACAGTATTGTAAATAGACGCTTTGCAGGTGACCTCTTGAATTATTCTAAGTAGGGGTTTGCCATGTAGGGGTTGTCACCACACTATGACGGATACAGTGACTGGCTGTGTATTTTTGGACCCTCTAGAAATAGTCTTTACCATTTTCCCCCATTTCCTATATCCTAGGAGGCAGGTATCTGCAGACCTCCTACTGGGTTTGGCCAATGGGTGCCACCCTCAGAAGATTGGAGGGTGCGAGGAGAGAGGAATGGGTTATTTACCTCCTGCCAGGCTTTGGCCATTGTGTTCCTCTACTTAAGACCACAGCTCCTGCCAAGAAGCCCCTCTCTCAGAGCTTGGCTTCCATCAGGTCCTTCATTTTGCCCTTCCAATTCTATGGATGGTACAGCTCCCCAGTGGGGCTCATTCCTGAGTGCTTCACTGTTGTTTGTTGGCTCCCATGACTTTGCCCCATTTTTGTGAAACTACCCCCTCATTAAACTCTCCTCAGTTATTCCTGGAGTGTGTCATCTGCTCCCTGCCAGGACCCTGACTGATATAGCGGGTTTTAAGACTTGTGGCATTATAATACAGATTACAGTTTTATTGATCACCAATGATTTGGGTTTTTTTAAAAGTCCTAGTAAAGTTATAAGATTGTTTAAATTCAGACAAGTAGCAAAGGCAATGTTTTCCCATTTTTCCTTTTCCTATTTCAAGATAAGGAAAGTACATATAATAGATAAAACAACACATTAATTGGTCCCTTGTCCAACTCAGGTAGAGTGTGTAGTCAGGAAGGGGGCAAGATCGCAGCACAAGAATGTGAAAAACTTGCAACTGAATCATCAGGAACAGCATAATGTACTCAAAACATGTAGCAAACAGAATGGGAAATCTTCAACTATAGAATGTATCTATACTAAAGGACATCTCATAGATTTAAGCTCAAAGGAACATAATAGATACCATTTTGCTCTTGAAAATTCAGCAAGTCAACCATCTCCATGGAAGGAAATATAAATTTCTTAGTTTAGAACTTGGGAGACAGAGATGTGAGAAATAAAAATGAGTAAGAGAATACATCATGGTTCTGTGGTCCATGATTCCTAAGACATTTCAAGTGAGAAAACCTGTTCTGTATTTAATGACTTTCAGAGAACACCAGCCTGTCTTTCCTGACCACCATCTCTAAACAAGTTAATGCAATGCAACAAATATTTATTGAGAGCCTACTCCGTGTGAGGCACTGAGTTAGGCACTGTGGCTACGAGCATGAATAAGCATGGCAAATGAATACACAATGAATTCAAATCAAAGAAGACTATGATAGGAACAGAAGTAGGCCTCACATACTATAAACACATGTGTCTTGGGAGCATGGAATTGGTTCTGTTTCATCTTTGTATCTAACATTAATTCCTTAGGCTGCAGTTTAAACACAGTTCCATTTCATTTCTGAGAAGAGATGGATAGCAGCTATTCACTATCTTTCATGTAATTGCATCTCAAAGGGTAATTTAATGATGACTTCACCTCTCTGCTCTCAATCCTCCTGATAATCTGCCTTCATTATCCCAGTGTGGAGGTCCCAGGTCTTCTCTTCTACATGCATATTTCCCTGGTCCAAAGGGACATCCAAAGCTTTAAATTTGGGGGTACCTGTGTTTCAGGGTGATGGAATTATCAGAGTTCGTGACAGCTCCCCATTGCAGGAGTGCTTCCTGGTCTTTTCACCTGTCAACACACAGGAAACAGTAATATTTTTAGGCACATACTGAGCTAAATGAAAGAGATTATTTGTGACTGAAAAATAACACTTCAGGGCTATGACGGTCCCAAGTTCTACCTGGTTATCCCAAGGTCTGAGAGGTCAGTATCTGTGTAGAGCATTTACTGTGGAGTTAAGGAATTTCTGGCCTACAGGATAAAGTCCAAGCACCTCAAACTGGTATGGCAGGCAACACATCCAGACAGCAGTCTGGACGGGGGCTTTGTTACCTGCTTTTCTTCACTCTGAACACTAGACTCTTGGCTGTCTGCTCAGGACAGACATCTACATACAAAACAATATCCAGAGGAGTTGTTTAGCTAGGGAATTTATGAAGATGGCAAAGATGATGACTAAAGCCACACTTTGAACTGAGAACTCTACGAAGTTTGTTATATATATGGTGACATCCAGCTACCCATCAAGGGGATATATAATAGCTTGCTATATTTGTCTCTAGTTGAGCCTCGCTAAGAAACTGGTAGTAAAATTTACCAGCCTTCTTCTGCATATTTCTTACTATTTGATTCTTAGGTTCCTGTGCAGCAATGCTCACTTTTACCTCTGATTTTTATGACTTTTGCAAATAATCCTTAGCTTCTGAAATTTAGCCTCAGGAATGATTGGTCTTGGGCAAATCTAAGGAACTTCTGGGGTATGCAGTATCCCTCTTGGATCTGCATTATTTGGAGCTACAATTGAAGAGCGGGGAGAGAAGAGTGGATTAAACATCTTTTGGCTTGAATTATTACTTTTTCTTTGGAGTGGGCTCTGAAAATAAGTGCCCTTTGCATAGATGCCTGGTTGCCATGACACATCCTGGGTGACACATTAACCATCCTCTCTTGGTGATAGCAGTTAGAACATTATTGTTCCATCATCACAAACCCAGTCAGGATGCCTACCAATAGGTTACTGCTTATCTTTCTGTTTCTCTCTACTGCCTACCATGCACCTTATTCTCCAGCCACAGCCATATTGTTACCTTTTCCTGCACACATTTTTCATTTTTCAGCCTTTGTATCCCTTGTGTCAAAAAGCTAAACACAAACCCTTTCCCAATTTGATGTCCTGGTAGAGAGCTACTCATCAAGATCTGTGAGTTCTTTCCTAACTCCCTGGAGGAGTGAGTTCATTCTGTCCTTTTATTCTCACCTCATAATATATATATCTCCTCTTCTATAGTACTTATGTTGAAGTATAGTTATTTATTTGTCTATCTCCTCCCTACTTGCTAATGAGACTATTGACCCTTGAGGGCAGCAATGGTGTCTGATTCAGCTAGGTATTCACAATGTCCAGCACATAAACAGGCACAGAGAAGATGCTTTATAAATGTCAAATGAATGATTATAGGGCAGGCAAGAACTTCCAGCTGCCCTAGTAAAACCCTTTTCTGGCTGACAGGGCAGAGATTCTGGTGAAACAGAAACTTTGAAAACAATCCTGAGACTTTTATATTGAGGTTCTTAAAATGTCCACAAGAATTTGTCACTGATTCCATGCCAGGATGTGCATGCTTAGGAAATGTTGTGTGATCATGTCATAATTCTTTAATAAAAGGCATGTGGTTTCCTCTGCTTGGAGCATGCTTCCCTGGAGCCACACCAAACCAGACACCTCCAATTATCTTTCAGGTTTTAATGAACTTCCTCATCTCTTACACCATATAATAATGGTCTGTTTACCTAACTGACTTCTCCCAGTAAACTGTAAATCCATGAAGGCAGGATGTATGTCATTTATGTCCAACACTGTGTCCTCAATCTTATAGGATGCCTAGTGCATAATCAGTGCTAAATATTTTTTGAATGAGTGAATGAGCTATCCATGTTGGTTTATCCAGTGATTCTTAAGAAAAAGATAACTAAATATTACCCTATGAAGTTTCAACACTGTAGATCCAGCTCCTTTTAAAGTTAGCAGAGCAAGGCAGGTGAACAAGATAAATTTGGCAAAGCTTTTAGAACCTTGCAAGAGACAAGACATTAAGTCAATGTAGATTATTGTAGCAAACCCTGAAAAAAATTCCCTGCTGACTTTTATATATTTAAATGAGAGCTATTCTTACAATGATTTTAATGATTCATTTGTGTTGCATCACATACATTAGTAGGCAGGAATATTTTTACTGTTTTACTCACCACAATTTTTTCCCAAAGCAACTTTCTGAGAGTAACAGAATAGCTTAGATGATGTGATACTTAGTCCTTCACTGCTCCACGGTGATACTGCTGGAAGGGGAAGGTTTTTCTATTGCTGTGTCCCACAGCGGATGATTTGCCTTTAGTTTGACAACAATCATTTCAGGCTGGAAGGCTATGAACAGGCAATTTAGAGAAATAGTACAAATGGCTAGTGCTTATCAGAAAAATGTATTCCTACCATTTTTTTGCTTTGTAGGCAAAAATCTTTAATATTTATAATAAGCAATATTATAAATATTTATAATACTGCAGCAAGCCATAGGAAAATGGGCTCTCTCATTCCCTATGTAAAGGGGACTATAGATTGGTACAGGGTTTTTATGAAGACCAAGATTGAAAATATAAAGATTTAATCAAAATTTAATGCACATATTCTTGGACTCAGCAATTCTACTTGTAAGAATCTATCCAGCCGGGCGCAGTGGCTCACGCCTGTAATCACAAC